>NW_028270139.1:4794386-5421261 GCF_037043375.1 Chiloscyllium plagiosum
GAATGTACAATGTTAGCTCTACATGATGTGGGCGTAAGAGAATTTAATGAAGCAATATACTTATCTGTTCAGTCCACAGAAACAAACTTGGGTGGACAATTGGCCTGTCGCAAAGATGTTACTACAGTTGTTATGGGGGATTTTAACATGCAGGTAGACTGGGAGAATCAGGATGGTATTGGACCTCAAGAAAGAGACTTTGTGGAGTGCCTCAGAGATGGATTCTTAGAGCAGCTGGTGCTGGAGCCGACCAGGGAGAAGGCAATTCTGGATCTGGTATTGTGGAACGAACCATAATTGGTCAGAGACCTCGAAGTGAAGGAGCCATTGGGAAGCAGTGACCATAATACATTAAGCTTCAATCTGCAATTTGAGAGGGAGAGGGTACAGTTGGAAGTGACAGTACTTCTGTTGAATAAAGGGAACTATGGAGCTTTGAGGGAGGAGCTGGCCAAAGTTCAATGGTGCAATACCTTAGCAGGGATGACCGTGGAGGAACAATGGCGGATATTTCTGTGTATAATGCAGAAGTTGCAGGATCCATTCATTCCTAAAAGGAAGAAAGATCCCAGGAGGAGGCATGGGCGGCCGTGACTGACGAGGGAAGTTAAGAAACATACAAAGTTAAAAGAGAAAAAGTATAACATAGCAAAGATAAGTGGGAAAACTGAGGACTGGGAAGCTTTTAAAAAGCAACAGAGGATTTCTAAGAAGGAAATACGCAGAGGAAAAATGAGGTACGAAGGTAAACTGGCCAATAATATAAAGGAGGATAGTAAAAGCTTTCTTAGGTATGTGCAAGGCAAAAAAATGGTTAGGACTAAAATTGGGCCCTTGAAGACAGAAACAGGGGAATATATTACGGGGAACAAAGAAATGGCAGAAGAATTAAATGGGTACTTCAGATCTGTGTTCACTGGGGAAGACACAGCAATCTCCCTGAGGTAACAGTGGCTGAAGGACCTGAACTGAAGGGAATTTATATTTGCCAGGAATTGGTGTTGGAAAGACTGTTAGGTCTGAAGGTTGATAAGTCTCTGGGGCCTGATGGTCTACATCCCAGGGTACTGAAGGAGGTGGCTCGGGAAATCGTGGATGCGTTGGTGATTATTTTCCAGAGTTCGATAGATTCGGGGTCGGTTCCTGAGGATTGGAGGGTGGCTAATGTTGTCCCACTTTTTAAGAAAGGTGGGAGAGAGAAAGCAGGAAATTATAGACCAGTTAGTCTGACCTCCGTGGTGGGAAAGATGCTGGAGTCTATTATAAAGGATGAAATTACAGCACATCTGGATAGTAGTAAGAGGATAGGATAGAGTCAGCATGGGTTTATGAAGGGGAAATCATACTTGACTAATCTTCTGGAATTTTTTGAGGATGTAGTGTACTTGGACTTTCAGAAAGCTTTTGATAAAGTCCCACACAAGAGGTTAGTGAGTAAAATTAGGGCGCATGGTATTGGGGGCAAAGTACTAGATTGGATTGAAAATTGGTTGGCTGATAGGAAGCAAAGGGTAGTGATAAATGGCTCCATTTCGGAATGGCAGGCAGTGATCAGTGGGGTACCGCAGGGATCCGTGCTGGGACCGCAGCTTTTTACAATATATGTTAATGATATAGAAGATAGTATCAGCAATAACATTAGCCAATTTGCTGATGATACAAAGCTGGGTGGCAGGGTGAAATGTGATGAGGATGTTAGGAGATTACAGGGTGACCTGGACAAGTTAGGTGAGTGGTCAGATGCATGGCAGATGCAGTTTAATGTGGATAAATGTATGGTTATCCACTTTGGTGGCAAGAACAGGAAGGCAGATTACTACCTCAATGGAATCAATTTAGGTAAAGGGGCAGTACAGAGAGATCTGGGTGTTCTTGTACACCAGTCAATGAAGGCAAGCATGCAGGTTCAGCAGGTAGTGAAGAAGGCTAATAGCATGCTGGCCTTCATAACAAGAGGGATTGAGTATAGAAGCAAAGAGGTTCTTCTGCAGCTGTACAGGGCCCTGGTGAGACCACACCTGGAGTACTGTGTGCAGTTCTGGTCTCCAAATTTGAGGAAAGACTATTGAGGGAGTGCAGCGTAAATTCATGAGGTCAATTCCTGGAATGGCGGGATTACCTTACACTGAAAGACTGAAGCGACTGGGCTTGTGTACCCTTGGGTTTAGAAGACTGAGAGGGGATCTGATTGAGACATATAAGATTATGAAAGGATTGGACACTCTGGCAGCAGGAAACATGTTTCCGCTGATGGGTGAGTGCCGAACCAGAGGACACAGCTTAAAAATACGGGGTAGACCATTTAGGACAGAGATGAGGAGAAACTTCTTCACCCAGAGAGTGGTGGGTGTGTGGAGTGCTCTGCCCCAGAGGGCAGTGGAGGCCCAGTCTCTGGATTCATTTAAGAAAGAGTTGGATAGCGCTCTCAAAGATAGTGGAATCAAGGGTTATGGAGTTAAGGCAGGAAGAGGATACTGATTAGGAATGATCAGCCATGATCATATTGAATGGCGGTGCAGGCTCGAAGGGCTGAATGGCCTACTCCTGCCCCTATTGTCTATTGTCTATTGACACAAAGTTAAAACATGCTTGATGGAACCTAGCCAAGACAGCTAGATTTCATTTGTTGTTAGTTTCTAAGCCAGATGGATCGACTAGTAGAGAAGAGTAGAGAAAATAAATGCAGGAATGAAAATATTCTATTTCTCAGTTAAAAAACCGACATTGATAGGCCTGCCATGCATCATTTCTTTCCGAGATTGATCTATTGAAGGGATGCTAAGTGCACTTAACATCATGGGCTAAAGACATATCTGCCTTTGTTGCAGCAAATTGGTTACATCAATGTTGAATCATGACTTTTCTATTTAAAAAAGCCCCATTCCAAAAGTTAAAAATCAAGTCATAGTTAAAGTACCTAATTCTGTTGTTTATTTAAACTCTGTTGTAGTATACAGTAACATATGGGAGGAAAATCTAAAGCAATTAGACAATCTGTTTAAGCAATTGTAATTAGTTGACTTAGTAATAAATCAAGGGTAACATACCTACGAAATATCAAAGGACATGGGCAAAGGTCGATGAGAACAGAAATGTGAAAGTTCTGATTGCATTCTTTATTCTTTAAACTAAATGGAAAATCAGGATTTTTAAAAAATGTATAGGCGCTATTGGAAATTTGTGCCTTGCTTCTGTATTGCTGTACTTTTAACAGATTAGGAAAACAGGCAAAAATAGTCTGCTCAGCGTGATGCCAAACTGTTCTTGAGAAGTTGAGGGGGCTAAACCTAATAACCAGTTTGGCTACTCTTGATGTATCTCACCTTTTAAAATAGCAAATTATACCATTGATGTGGGGGTAGGTGAGGTCCTTTTGCAAGACTAAGGAGAGCCATTCATGTTATCACAATGGTGTGAAGCTAAAACCGGTGGGTTACAACCCATCCCAGCTTTATGCAAAATATTACAACATACGTATCGTAATTCATGCATTTCTACTGTTTTCCCACAGTTTACAGTATTTCGTCCAGGCTGGTGCTGCTTTTCTCATCGTGCAGCTCCTCTATTCCTGCCCAGTCTTTGCACAGCTGTGGTACCTGTTTGCTTTTACAATATGACTAAATATTTAATCCTTATCTAACTGAGACTGATTCAACCCTTGCAATGCACTATTGTTGATTGATGTCCTCCGCTGTTTCTGCCACCTACAATCAGACCCCACCACCAGACATATATTTCCCTCCCCACGCCTATCGGCATTCCGCATAGACCATTTCCTCTGGGACTCCCTAGTTAGGTCCACGCCTCCCACCAATCCACCTACCACTCCCAGCACCTTCCCTTGCCGCCACGAGATGCAAAACCTGCACCTGCACCTATCCCCTCACCTCCGTCCAAAACCCCAAAGGATCCTTCCACATCCGGCAGTGATTTTCCTGCACATCCAAACATCTGATCTACTTTGCTCTAAATGTGGTGGTCTCTACATTGGGGAGACAGGATGCCAACTCACAGAGCATTTCAGGGAGCATCTGGGATACACACACCAAGCAATACCACTGCCCAGTGGCTGACCACTTCAACTCTCCTTCTCACTCCACCAAGGGCATGCTAGTCCTGGGTCTCCTTTACCGCCAAATCCAAGGCACCTGACGCCTGGAGGAAGAACACCTCATCTTCCACATTGGGACCCTCCAACCACACCTCAACAATGTCGACTTCACTCGTTTCCTCATCTCCCCTCCCCCCACCTCATCCCAGATTCAACCCTCCAACTCAGCACCGTCCTCTTGAACTGTCCTACTTGTCCATCTTCCTACCCTCCCCTCCAACCTAGCACAATTAACTTCCATCTGCACCGACCTGTTGCTGTTCCCCCACCCTCCTATTTATCTCTCAGCTCCCCCCCCAGCACACATGAGCGCGCACACAGACTCCTGTTGAAGGGCTTATACGTGCTCCTCAGATGCTGCCTGACCTGCTATGCTTTTCCAGCCGTATAGGTGAAGTCTAGACAACTCAGTACCACCTGTGTGTTCTGAAGGCAGTTCTGCACGGAAACAGTCTTTTGACTCTTCAGTTGGCAGTAGTTGGGGGCTTAGAGCTTGCCATAGTAACACCAGTTGAATTTTAATACATACCCTGTTTTGGCAAGGGTTGAGTAAAGTTTGAGAAGATGACAAAAACCACAGGAGATTTTGCAGCATCAACATTCTACCTCTCTGCTGCCTTGCTCTGAAAAATTGTCCTCTCCAACTCTTTTGAAAGAGCAGGAAGAAACCACATTCATAGTTGCTGAAAGGAAGAATACTAAAGCTCACAAGAAAAAAGATACCAGGTCTAACCAGATAGTCTGTGAACTAAAGACTGATCATTGCTTTGCAAATAACATCAAGGCATAACGAAGGCGGGAAAGTGGAATTACCCTATCTAATTGTGATTTGTGGACTGGAGGTGCAGTGTCATGTTTTTCTGACTATCAATGATCTACCCACCCAGGCATCCCAACCCCAAAACTCTCAATTTTGTGTGTGCCTGTTTATGTGAGTTTGAAAAAGCATAATATTTATATTATTCGCAATCCTATTGTTTGACTGTTTGTGTTTAAGTTATCCAGTTATAAATTGGCATTTCATCTGGCCTACCTTTTTGCCATCGGTTAAAAACAATTTATTACTATCAATAATTATTTTCTTTTTATTGAAATAAAATTTGTGTCCATGTTCTTTTATCCTGAATCAAATAGTTAGGTAGCATTGAGCAACATGGTGATTTATGATGACTTTGGGAATGCATTAATGCACTGCATAGTGCACAACTGAGTTAAGGAGAATTGGAACACTCCAGATTTCATCTCCAATCTGTGCACAGTGAAATGATCTCAAGTCTGTAGACGTACTGCGTTAGTCCCCAACTTCAGCGAAAGTGAGAATAAATTGAACAGAATGTTTGTTCCTGAATCGACAGTATCTGCATGGTTTGGGCTTGCCTAAGATATGCATTCACAATTTGTTAACGTTCATTGTTTAATTTCTCAAGAAAATAAGTTATTTGGAGCGGCTGCAGGAAGAAGTGACAGAGCCATGTAAACTCATATCCCAGGATGTCTTGAATCATATAGAAGGAGGTGAAAGAAAATGGAAAAATGCCTTGTGGTGTGATGGACAGTACTCCTTATTCAACTGGGCGACACGTGATGTCTCTTGATTAGTTAATAGTGAATTAATTCTCCAACTCTCAGGCCCTTTATCTTGGACCCAAAAAAAACCCAAAGTATTAATCTGTTTCCAGTTCTCCCTGTGAATCTTTCTTAAATTTTATTTCAATTGAATTTTTTTTGAGTAGCTGATGAAATACTACATCTTTTAAGAAAGTAAGCAGAATTCATTTTGATTTGACAACTACATTATTAAATAATTAGCTAATTTATTGGTGGATGGCAGACTTCCTTGTGATGCCTTGTTACATGTTAACCTTGCTTGATCATTGAACAAAAAGAAAGTGAATAGGAAGCAAAACACAGCTAAGACTTGTCATCTTAATATTCATAAAACCCCATTGTAATCCCATGAAACTCATAAAGGAGCTAGTGCCTTTTTTAAAACCACTTTTGATTCTGCTAGGTTTACAGAGGGAGGGGTCAAGGGTCAAAGTACTAATAAGAGTGTTTGGGATGTCTGCTGCCACAAAACAAAATGGAAACTTGATTGATAGCTGGAGGGCTGAAGGGAGAGAGTAACAGAGAAAGCAAAGGTCATAGAGCTATTTCCCCTCTTTGCATAGATAATAACCTGTATGGTATGGCTAGCAAAATGTAGATATTGTGGATCAATATGACATATGCTGTACACATTTGGAGTAGTAATAAGACACGCAAATGCACGTTATAGCAACGTTTTGTAACTGAACCTGAGCAATTGTAGATAAAGTGAACATCATTAGAGGCAATGCTTAAAACTAAATATTCCTTTGTACAGAACTCAATCCATCCATAACAGAAAAAGTAAGCAATGTTGGGAAACCTCTGGTAATTTGATTGGGCTTCTCTGGATGACTTTAAGAAAATGTAATTAATTATTTAATTTATTTGTTCTTTAATTTATTTTCTTAAAACATGGTACATTTGCTTTCATCAGGAAAGTAGTGTTAACTGAGTCACAGTTTGATTTGAAATACTTTTGCCAAAAAGGTTTCTCTGTTATTAATAAAAAAAAATTAAACATGCACCTCCCCAATAAGAGCAATAGGTCTTTCTCATCCACTCTATCCAGTCTCCTCATGATTTTATACACATTAATTAAATTTCCCCTTTCCCTGTTCTGTCGCAAAGAAAATAATCTCGACCTGTCCAAATTTTCATCAAATTCTTAATTCCTGGAAATGTCCTTGTAAGTATCCTTTTGCATTTCTTCTGCAATCATATCACTCCTGTAAAGTGGCCAGGTCAGTGCTCAAAAGTCAGTCATGTGGTGGACAAATTCCCTTCCAAAATCCCTGGAAACCAACGAGAATAATCACTCCTGTATGTAACATGGACAGGATTGGTATGGGGCTGCTCCTCCAATTGCAGGCTGGTTCGCCCCTTCATTTTTATACACACACACACACACATATATATATATATGTGTATATATATATATATATATATATACACACATATATATATACACACACACATCTGTAATAACTGAACAAACACCTATGATGGGAGGAATAAACAGCAGGGTAAATTAGAAAATGAAAGCAAACTCTGATGGGGTGTCTCTTCAGGTGAATGTGTCCTGAGAGCTGGTGTTGCCAAGGCCAGGTTGGGATTTGCGGGTGTGATGAAGGTTCCAAAGGAAAAAGAACAGTTTTAAACGTGATAACAATGGAATAATCTGTGACATATCAGCTGGGAAACTTGAAATCACTTCAGTAATACATTTCTTTCAGCTTAATATAGAATCTGTAGCTTAATGCTACATTTGTTCAGGATCTACGTTATAGAGGAATTGTAGTTGATGCTATTGGAATTAATGTTTATTTGTAAAATTAAATCTGATATGGAGATCTGTGATGTAGTATGTTGCGAACTGTTCATAGTTGTCTTTTTAAACACCCTTGTGTTCAGTTGCAACAAATATTTCTTTTGTTTTAAACATGTAGTTATCACACTTCAATTAAATTAAGTAAGGCAGATCAACAATGAAGGGGAGCCAATTCAAGATATTAGATTAGATCAGATTACTTACAGTGTGGAAACAGGCCCTTCGGCCCAACAAGTCCACACCGACCCGCCGAAGCGCAACCCACCCATACCCCTACATTTACCCCTTACCTAACACAATGGGCAATTTAGCATGGCCAATTCACCTGACCTGCACATCTTTGGACTGTGGGAGGAAACCGGAGCACCCGGAGGAAACCCACGCAGACACGGGGAGAACGTGCAAACTCCACACAGTCAGTCGCCTGAGGCGGGAATTGAACCCGGGTCTCCAGCGCTGTGAGGCAGCAGTGCTAACCACTTTCATGAGTGAAAGTGTGTGGAGTTTATTACCCTGTAAAATAGAATGAAATACAGCAGCTATTTTTGTTTGGAGAGGTTTTTGGTTGTAAGAGTCAAGTCTGAGTGTTGAACTGTTGTCTTGTTTCCTCCATAATGGCAATGTCCTGGAGGCCTCTGATAATTGTTACTCTTGTTCTAAGTTCATTTTTATTGGTTAGTGTCTCAGTTTGTCATAGAAAGAGGAGAGAGAGGCAGAGATAGTATATCTATACTCATTGTTTATAAATCTGTTGTTTTCTCATCTCTGTGCTGCTCAGAAGCAGCTATTGATAAAGGTCTGTTTGTATATTTCTGAATATGTTTATTATTTTCCAAAGCTGAAAGTTCCCCAACTTTCATCTCAATATGTCCCTTCCAGAAAGGTGTGAATCAAGTGGGAGATAGTGACCTGAGTTTCAGTACCTAAACATACCAATGTTCATGAGTCTGGCTCAAGCTAGTCAGGTACTCTCAGCAGCCATTTTACATCAATATTTTTAGTCTATTAAAATCTCTGGTATAACATTAAATGAGAAAAACAAATAGAAGGGGCAGTAATTAACTGATTAGCATCTTCTCGCTTTGTGCAAGTCTGATAGAAACACATGAGTTTTGCTCTCACCAGTCTTTGAAGGATGTGTTTAGACTGATGGCTTTGTTTATTCATCAGTCTTTTTTAGAAAGCCATTTATGACTAACTTTGCCTGTTGTCTTGTAGTACTTAAGAAATTCCTTGTGTGATATAGATTTAGGTTTGATGTAGTTTGCTAGCCATTTCAGATATTGATTAAAAAATAAACAGAAATTGCTGGAAAAGCTCAGCAGTTCTGGCAGCATTTGTGGAGAGAAATCAGAGTTAATGTTTCAGTCAAGTGACCCTTCAGAACTCAGGGTGTGGGCATCGCTGGCTGGGGCAGCATTTACTTTCTGTCTCTAATTGCTTTTGAGACAGTAGTGTTGACCTGCCCTCTTGTACTACTGCAGTCCCTGTGCTTTAGGTCAACCAACGTTGCCCTTAGGGAGGGATTTCCAGGAATTTGCCCCAGCAACAGTGAAGGTACAGCAATATATTTTCAAGTCAGGATGGTTAGTGATTTGGAGAGGAACTTGTAAGTGGTGGTGTTCCCATGTATCTGCTGCCCTTGGCCTTCTAGGTGGACGTGTCTATGGGTTAGGAAGGTCTTTCTAAAGACTTTGGAATTTCTACAGTGCATCCTGTGGTGGTGGAGGCAGTGAATGCTTGTGGAAATGGAGCGAATGAAACAGGCTGCTCTGTTCTCATCGGTATCAAGTTTCTTGAGTGTAGTTGGAGCTACATCTATCCAGGCAAGTGGGTAGTGTTCCATCACACTTCTGAATTGTGCCTTGTAGATGATGGGCAGATTTTAGGGAATCAGGGGGTGGGTTACTTGCTGCAAGGAGAGACAATAACCTTGAGGTATTATTGCTGGACTGAACCTAGGTCTCTGGATTAAATGTTCTGGGGACCTGGATTGGAATCCCACCACGGCAGATACTGGAATTTGAATTCAATAAAAATCTGCAGATAGTCTAACAATGGCCATGAATCCATTGTTGATTGTCGGAAAACCCATCTGATTCACTAATGTCCTTCAAGGGACGAAACTACTATCCTTACCTGCCTCAAGACCCACAGCAACACTGATAACCTGTGAATGAATAAAAGAAAGACATAGCCTCTGATCTGCTTCTGTGGCCACTATATTTATATGGTGAGTCCAGTCGAGTCTGTGGTCAATGGTAAGCCTCAAGATGTTGATAGTAAGGGATTCAGTGATGGTAACATCATTGAATGTCAAGTGATGGAAGTTAGATCCTTGCTTATTAGAGAAGGTAATTGCCTGGCATTTGTCTGAATGTTACTTTCCACTTGTCAGTCCAACCCTGGATATTGTTCAGATCATAGAACATTACAGCGCATTAAAGGCTTTTTGGTCCTCTGTTGCACCGCCCTGATAAACCATTCTGAAGCCATCTAGCCTACACTATTCCATTCTCATCCATATGTCTATCCAATGACCATTTAAATGCCCTTAAAGTTGGTGAATCTACAACTGTTGAAGGCAGTGCGTTCCACCCCCCTACTGCTCTGAGGAAAGAAACTACCTCTGACATCTGTCCGATGTCTATCATTCCTCAATTTGAAGCTATGTCCCCTTGTGCTAGCCATCACCATCCTCGGAAAAAGGCTCTCACTGTCCACCCGATCTAACCCTCTGATTATCTTTTATGTTTCAATTAAGCCATCTCGCAACCTCCTTCTCTCTGACGAAAACAGCCTCATGTCCCTCAGCCTTTCCTCATAAGACATTATCTCCATACCAGGCAACATGCTAGTAAATCTCTGCTGAACCCTTTCCAAAGCTTTCGCCTCCTTCCTATAATGTGGTGACCAGAACTGCAATCAACACTCCAAGTGCGGCGCACCAGAGTTTTGTACAGCTGCAGCATGATCTCATTGTTCTGAAACTCGATCCCTCTATCAGTAAAAGTGAACGCACCATCTGCCTTTTTAACAGCCCTACCAACCTGGGTTGCAACTTTGAGGGATCTATGTACATGGACACTGAGATCTCTCTGCTCATCAACACTACCAAGAATCTTACCATTCGTCCAGTACTCTGCATTCCTGTTACTCCTTCCAAAGTGAATCAACTCTCACTTTTCTGCATAAAATTCTTTCACCACCTCTCAGCCCAGCTCTGCAGCTTACGTATGTCCCTTTGTAACCTGCAAATTCCTTCGGCACTATCCACAAATTACCAACCTTAGTGTCGCAAATTTACCAACACATCCTTCTATATCTTCATTCAGGTCATTTATAAAAGTGACAAACAACAGTGGACCCAAAACTGATCCTTGTGGTACACCACTAGTAACTGAACTTGGGGATGAATATTTCCCATTAACCATCACCCACTGTCTTCTTTCAGCTAGTCAATTTTTTATCTAAACTGCTAAATCACCTTCAATCCCATGCCTCCATATTTTGTGCAGTAGCCTACCATGGAGAACCTTATCAAATGTCTTATTGAAATCCATATACACCATATCAATGGCTTTACCCTCATTCATTTGTTTGGTCACCTTCTCAAAGAACTCAATAAGGTTTGTGAGGCATGATCTACCCTTCACAAAACCATGCTGACTATCCCTATCCTTAATGACTATCATGTTACATTTGAACATCAGCTTCCTCAGTATCTGAGGAGTCATGAATAGTGCTGAAAATTTTATAATCATCTCTCAATCATAAGGTCAGAGGTGAGGATGCGTGCCGAAGATATTTGATGAAACAGTGGAAAATGGTTGGGCCTAAGGCACTATCCTGAAGAACTCCTGCAGAACTGTCCTGGAGCTGAGGTGGCTGACCTCCGACAATCACAACTGTCTTCGAATGTGCCAGATGTGACTCCAACCAGCAGGGAGTTAGTCTTTGATTCCCATTGATTCCAGTTTGGTCGGGCTCATTCATGCCACACCCAGTCAAGGGCTGTTACTCTCACTTAACCTCTGGTTCTTTTGTACATGTTTGAACCATGGCTGTAATTAGATCAGGAGCCCAAACTGGACACCAGTGAGCAGGTTATTGCTCATCAGATGCTGCTTGACAGCAGTGTTGATGACACTTTCCGTCACTTTACCAATGATCGAGAAGAGACTGAGGGGCTGGTAATTGGCCAGGTTGGAATTCTCCTGATCTTTGTATACAGGATATAACTGGGTAATTTTTTACAAAGTCGGGTAGATGCCCATGTTGTAGCTGCATTGGAACATCTTGGCTGGGGAAGCAACAAGGTCTGGAGTACAGCCCTTAGTACAATTGCCTGAGTGTGGTTACAGTCCATAGCCTTTGCAGGATCCGGTCGTCTCCAACCATTTCTCAAAACCATGTGAAGTGAATCAAATTAGCTGAGGACTGGTGTCTGTACCCACTGGTGGAGGCCAAGATAAGTCATCCGCCTTGACACTTATGGCTGAAAATTGTTGTGAATGCTTTAGCCTTATCTATTGCACCAATGTGTTGTGCTTTTCCATCGTTGAGGATGGGGATATTTGTGGGGGCTCTTCCCCCAGTGATTTGTTTAATTGTTCACCATCATTCATGACTGGATATGTCAGGGCACTAAAGCTTAGATCTGAACCTGTGGTTGTGAGATTGCTCAGCTTGATTTATCACTTGCTGCTTATGCTGTTTGGCATACAAGTGCTCCTGTTTAGTAGCTTCACTGGGTTGACACCTCATTTCTAGGTATGTCTAGTGCTGCTCCTGTCATTTTACTGTCTTTGAATTAATTACATCTATGGATTGAATGACGTGTGTATGGCTGTTTGACCGGGTCTTTTGTGCCTGTTGAAGACCACAGCATTTTTCTTCATATAAGCCACATTTGACTATTGAGGAAAATGTATTATTTTGTAACTGGGAATTTCTATTTATTGTATTGTTGCCATGCAGACTCATTAAAGAACATTTACTCTTTTGAAGTGTGGAAATAATACTAATAAGAAGGGAAATATACCAGGTTAGCTTATTGGGTGTCCCCAGTGACTCTGCAACTTTCATGTTCATTTATTGGAATGGCACAGGAGTAATGTAAAGCTTTATCATTGGAATGGTAATGGTAACAATATTAAAAATATTGCCTTCCTGCATCAGTACTGTTAACTGATATATAAAAGTTTACAATGTACATTTGAATGTCAATTTCTGTTTTCAAGCCAAACAAAATAATTCAAATTTAAATGGTTTGGCTTAATCATTTGGTGACTTGTCTATTCAGTATCTTCATTTTTTAAATGGATATAAATTTGTATTGTGTACTAATATAGTCAGTTTTGCTATAATGCGTGTTTCTTCAGCGTGAATCGGCTTCAACAGATTGAAGAATTTAGATAAATATTTTGTAGAACGCGAACTTTCCTTACCTATAACATGATTCCGGCTCCAGTAGTTTAAATGGCATGGCTATTGCGCGATTTTCTTATGTGATACTGCACAAGAACGGAACTATCTCATTATATGAGAACTGACTGTACTTAAATCAATGAATAATTCCAGCTCAAAGAAGAAATCAACTAATTAAACACTTAACATTGGCAAGTTATTTGAAATTCTAGTTTACATTTGAGTCACTTTCTGTCACTCTTGAGCTCTTCTAAAATAGTGAATGTATGGATCTCTTCACAATGCCTTTAAAGTGTACTAATAACGATTGCAGGTAATTGAGGCTGAATTTTTAGATATTACTACTTGTTTTCTTTATTGAAGATGTTTTTCTCAGATTTGGATTTGCAAATCAACGCAATTTATTGCAATTTTATTCATTCACAGTTGCAATCTATGTAGCACATTTTATGATTTCAAGGGATTAGTGAGCTTTGAGAAGATTTGTAGCTCAGGTTGAGGTTTTGGATGTAGGTTTGCTTGCTGAACTGGAAGGTTCATTTCCAGACATTTTGTTACCCTACTAGGTAGCATCTTCAGTGGGCCTCAGGCGAAGCAATGCTGAAAATTCTTGCTTTCTAATTATATGTTTGGGTTTCTTTGGGTTGGTGATATCATTTCCTATGGTGAAGTCACGTCATAGAACATAGAACAATACAGCACAGAACAGGCCCTTCGGCCCACGATGTTGTGCCGAACATTTGTCCTAGCTTAAGCACCCATCCATGTACCTATCCAATTGCCGCTTAAAGGTCACCAAAGATTCTGACTCTACCACTCCCACAGGCAGCGCATTCCATGCCCCCACCACTCTCTGGGTAAAGAACCCACCCCTGACATCTCCCCTATACCCTCCACCCTTCACCTTAAATTTATGTCCCCTTTTAACATTCTGTTGTACCCGGGGAAAAAGTTTCTGACTGTCTACTCTATCTATTCCTCTGATCATCTTATAAACCACTATCAAGTCACCCCTCATCCTTCGCCGTTCCAATGAGAAAAGGCCTAGCACACTCAACCTATCCTCGTACGACCTATTCTCCATTCCAGGCAACATCCTGGTAAATCTTCTCTGCACCCTCTCCAAAGCTTCCACATCTTTCCTAAAGTGAGGCGACCAGAACTGCACACAGTACTCCAAATGTGGCCTAACCAAAGTCCTGTACAGTTGCAACATCACTTCACGACTCTTGAATTCAATCCCTCTGCTAATGAACGCTAATACACCATAGGCCTTCTTACAAGCTCTATCCACCTGAGTGGCAACTTTCAAAGACCTATGAACATAGATCCCAAGATCCCTCTGTTCCTCCACCTCACTAAGAACCCTACCGTTAACCCTGTATTCCGCATTCTTATTTGTCTTTCCAAAATGGACAACCTCACACTTGGCAGGGTTGAACTCCATCTGCCACTCCTCAGCCCAGCTCTGCATCATATCTAAGTCCCTTTGCAGCCGACAAGAGCCCTCCTCACTATCCACAACTCGTATCATCTGCAAATTTACAGACCCACCCTTCGACTCCCTCATCCAAGTCATTAATAAAAATTACGAACAGCAGAGGACCCAGAACTGATCCCTGCGGAACTCCACTTGTAACTGGGCTCCAAGCTGAATATTTACCATCTACCACCACTCTCTGACTTTGACCAGTTAGCCAGTTTTCTATCCAATTGGCCAAGTTTCCCTCTATCCCATGCCTCCTGACTTTCCGCATAAGCCTACCATGAGGAACCTTATCAAATGCCTTACTAAAATCCATGTATACTATATCCACTGCTCTACCCTCATCCACATGCTTGGTCACCTCCTCAAAGAATTCAATCAGACTTGTAAGGCAAGACTTACCCTTCACAAATCCGTGCTGGCTGTCCCTAATCAAGCGGTGCCTTTCCAGATACTCATAAATCCTATCCCTCAGTACCCTTTCCATTACTTTACCTACCACCGAAGTAAGACTAACTGGCCTGTAATTCCCGGGGTTATCCCTATTCCCTTTTTTGAACAGGGGCACAACATTCGCCACTCTCCAGTCCCCTGGTAGCACCCCCGTTGACAGTGAAGATGAAAAGATCATTGCCAACGGTACTGCAATTTCCTCTCTTGCTTCCCACATAATCCTAGGATATATCCCATTAGGCCCGGGGGACTTGTCTATCCTCAAGTTGTTCAAAATGTCCAACACATGTTCCTTCCTAACATGTATCTCCTCTAGCTTACCAGTCCGTTTCACACTCTCCTCTTTAACAATACGGTTCCTCTCATTCGTAAATACTGAAGAAAAGTACTCATTCAAGACCTCTCATATCTCTTCCGACTCAATACACAGTCTCCTACTACTGTCCTTGATTGGACCTACCCTCGTTCTCGTCATTCTCATGTTTCTCACATACGCATAAAATGCCTTTGGGTTATCCTTGATCCTATCCACCAGAGATTTTTCATGCCCCCTCTTGGCTCTCCTTATCCCTTTCTTCAGGTCCCTTCTGGCTATCCTTTATCCCTCCACTGCTCTGTCTGAACCCTGTTTCCTCAACCTTATGTAAGCCTCCTTCTTCCTCTTTACAAGACATTCAACCTCCCTCGTCAACCAAGGTTCCCTCACACGACCATTTCTTTCCTGCCTGACCGGTACATACATATCAAGGACACGTCGTTTCTGTTCCTTGAAAAAGTTCCACATTTCCACGACATCCTTCCCCGACAGCCTATGCTCCCAACTTATGCTCCTCAGATCCTGTCTTACAGCATCGTAATTACCCTTGCCCCAATTGTAAAACCTACCCTGTTGCACGCACCTATCTCTCTCCATAACCAAGGTGAAAGTCACAGAATTGTGGTCACCATCACCAAAATGTTCACCCACTAACAAGCCCATCACTTGTCCCGGTTCATTACCGAGTACCAAATCCAAAATGGCCTCCCCTCTGGTCGGACAATCTACATACTGTGTTAGAAAAGCTCCCTGGACACACTGCACAAACATCGCCCCATCCAATCTACTTGATCTAAAGAGCTTCCAATCAATACCAGTGGGTGGCACGGTGGCACAGTGGTTAACACTGCTGCCTCACAGCGCCAGAGAGCCGGGTTCAATTCCCGCCTCAGGCGACTGACTGTGTGGAGTTTGCACATTCTCCCCGTGTCTGCGTGGGTTTCCTCCAGGTGCTCCGGTTTCCTCCCACAGTCCAAAGATGTGCAGGTCAGGTGAATTGGCCATGCTAAATTGCCAGTAGTGTTAGGTAAGGGGTAGATGTAGGGGTATGGGTGGGTTGCGCTTCGGCGGGTCAGTGTGGACTTGTTGGGCCGAAGGGCCTGTTTCCACACTGTAAGTAATCTAATCTAATCTAATATTTGGGAAGTTGAAATCGCCCATGACTACTACCCTGTGGCTTCTGCACCTTTCCAAAATCTGTTTCCCAATCTGTTTCTCCACATCTCTGCTGCTATTGGGGGGGCCTATAGTAAACACCCAACAAGGTGACTGTACCTTTCCTATTTCTGACTTCAGCCCATACTACCTCTAAAGGCAGATCCCCCTCGAACTGCCTTTCTGCAGCTGTTATACCATTTCTAATTAGCAACGCCACACCCCCTCCTTTTTTACCACCCTCCCTAATCCTACTGAAACATCTGTAACCAGGAACCTCCAACAACCATTCCTGTCCCTCTTCTATCCGTGATGGCCACAACATCGTAGTCCCAGGTACCTATCCATGCCTTAAGTTCACCGACCTTATTTCTGTTCCTTTTCTCAGTGGGTAGTAGATGGGGTCTAACTCGATATGATTGTTGATAGAGTTCCAAACTGGAACTATGACCAGGTAATCTGTTTCAATGATGTGACCACTCAGAGCACCCTTTTTCTTTTTTTTAAATATACTGCCATGGGCTCTTTCACATCCACCTAAAAAGACAGACTATGTCTTGGCTTATGTCATCTCATCTGAAAGACGTTCCTTGCAATGAAGCACTCACTCGGTAGTGAGACTGAAGTTTTAACCAAGAATATGTCCCGAGTGTCTTTCTGTGGAGCGGTATTCAATCTGTGACCTTATGGTTTGGAGGTGTGAATGCTACCAAAGAACCAACGCTGACACCTATGAATTGTCTTGAAAGTTTAAGAACAGCTGGGTTTGTGTCAAAATTGGTCTTCATTATTGCTTTCTCAAAAGGAGGCCTTTTGATAACTTGTATTAATATTTGAATGCAGCAAAAACTGTGAAGAAACCATTAATGTCTGCCAATAACAAGAGGCTGAAATGTTCTGAGATATTTTTACAGGAACTGTTATGTGGTGATATTGGCCAGGTTTAATAAAATTATGTTTAATACATCTGTACTATTCCAATTTCAAACTTTAGTAATTTCTAAAACTGTATTTTAAATATATTTTTGCTTTGTAGGCTTGGTCTGTATGAAATCTAGCAGTTCTGTTGTGGAATTGGTCATGTTGCTCTGTTCTCAGGTAAGTCTTTACAAATAATATACAAATTCAATATACATTTAAATCATGTTATAATGAACTATGTGTTACTTGAGTGAACAGAAATTAAAATAAACTGAGTATTATAGATGTTTTTAGCTTTTATCCTGTTAGTTGAATGCCTCCCTTCCTCAAATTATCCATTTGTATATTTGTATATGATAATACATTGCCAAAATGTGCTTTAGATCTACTGTTATTTCCAATGTATCAAATTTTAAACATTTGTAGGGTGTGTGAAATGCTATTTCGGGTTTTGTTTTGTTCTGATTTTCAGAATTTTTAGGAAATTGCACAATACGATTCCATCTAAATGTTTGAGCTTTAAACAATGCTATAGAAGAGGAGTTATTTACTTTTAAAAGAACGAAGGAATAAGAAAGAGCAATTGTTATATTCTGTGTGGTTATTTATTCTACATTAAGATTGCAACAGCTTAAGCTCTCTATACATAATTTTTATATTTTTTGTGTCCCCATACTGATGTTTATTTGGTTTATTTTGTACTATCTTGGAAATTAATTGATATGTATTCAAAATTTTTCAACATTAGTTGGAGACCATGAATAAAACAAAGGCTATAACTGGTGAGAAGGAGGCTTCAGAGGTCATGGGTTCTGACCCTTTTCAAAGCTTTTGACCTTCATTTACAACCTAAAGGTTTACTTGGCTGACAAATAAGGATAATGCATCATTAATGTTCCTTTGCATCGATTTATTCATTTTAGTGGGTATGTTGCCAAATTTATTTAGGCCGTGCTGACGGATAGGTCATGAATATAAATGAAAGAATCATAGAAGGTGTGAAAAATCAATGCTACATGTTGTCAATATAGTGCAATAAGCACATTTACTTGAGAAGAGCACACCTAATGGATCTTGGGATAAACTAGTAAGCACAACAATGCATTCTTGAATGTAGTTCAGCTATTACGTAGACATTATGCAAGGTGGAATTTATGAGAAATATAAAAGGAATTGAAAATTTTGTCAGGTCAAGTAAAAACTGCAATAAAACAGTTTGGTGAAGGTTACTGCTTAAAGCATATTCACATTTGTTTTGGCTTGTATTGAGAATTAAATCAGTTTCTGCATCACTTCTTCTGTTCCTTGAATAGCATACTGATTTGCAGGACTAATGCTTACCAGATTTGAGGTATAGTTATATGAATACTTAGCTGTAATCAATGAACTTCATGATAAATTGAATGTTTTTGAAAGAATACATTTAGAAAGGAAGTCTAATTTGAATAATTCAAAAGTATGTCCCTGTGTCTCCCTCTATCTGGCCATTGTCCCTATCAGTATTTCTGCCTCTGCATTCTCCATTCAAGGAACCGGGTCGCCACCTCACTTCCATATTCTCTTTCCAGTTCTACCACTCCCATTTGCTCAGTACCTGTCCCTCTCCTCTGGCCTCCCCTCTCGCTATCTTTCCCTTTCTCTTGCACCTTCAGTCCACAGTTTCACTGCCTTTGTTCTTTTCCTTTGTCACTGCCATGTCCAATCTACCACCTTTGTCTCTGAGTCTGTCTGTCTGGCTCTCTCTCTATCTCTCTATTTGCCTCTGATGCTCCTCTGCTTCTCCTTCTGCACTATCCCCCCTCCCTGGTAGAGTAGTAATGTCACTGGGCTAATAATCCCAGAGGAGAAAGTGAGGACTGCAGATGATGGAGATCAGAGTTGAGAGTGTGGTGTTCGAAAAGCACAGCAGGTCAGGCAGTTTCCGAGGAGCAGGCGAATCAACATTTCGGGCAGAAACCCTTCTTCAGGAATAATCCAGAACCCAAGGCGACTGTCCTTGGTACGTAGACTTGAAGCCCACCTTGGCAAATGGTGAAATTTGAATTCAATTTTTAACAAGTGTGGAAGAATAAAAATATCAACAAATTGCAACACAGTGACACCGTTGATTGGTGTAAAAACCCATGTGGTTCACTAATGTCCTTAAGGACAGGCAGTCTGCCATCCTTACATAGTGTGGCCTACGTTTGACTCCAGATCCACAGGAATGCAGTTGACCTTTGGTCCCCTTGAGTATTTAAGGATGGGCAATACATGCTGGCATAGTCAGTGACTCCCACATTTGAATGAAATAAAATGTCTCCTATCTCACTGGTTGCACCCTGCATGCTGCCCCTTCCTGCTTTCTTGCAGTTGCACTTCCCACTTACTGCACACAGGGAGGGTTGCTAGAAGAATCAGTCAGCAACACACTCTTGAAGCTGCATTGCCAGCTTTACCTTAGTCACCTTCACCGCACACAGTCTTGGCCTTGGACACTTGTGGCCATTCTCTCTCATTTTTCTCTTGCACCTTGGCATTCCCCAGTACAGTTCCACTGCCCACAGTCTATGCTGTCAGCACACCACCCCTCTGCCCCACTGCACTTGCTGGCAACCTCACTGTGCTTTCCTGTCATCACCCAATGCTCTCCCTATTGTACCTCTCATGTTCTCGCGGTTGTCCCGACTGTGTTTTCCCTGTTTCCCCCACTACTCGGCAAGGTGGTTAGCACTGCTGCCTCTTGGCACCAAGGACCCGGGTTCGATTCCCGCATAAGGCAACTGTCTGTGTGGGTTTCCTCTGGGTGCTCCGGTTTCCTCCCACAATCCAAAGATGTGCAGGTCAGGTAAATTGGCAGTGCTAAATTGCCCATAGGGTTAGGGTAAATGTAGGTTAGGGGGATGGGTCTAGGTGGTTACTCTGAGGGGCAGTGTGGACTTGTTGGGCTGAAGAGCCTGTCTCCATACTATGGGGGATCTAATCTAAAGTACTATCCACGTCATCCTCTCCTCTCCAACCATTGCACTCCCATTTGCTCTTCTTACCCCTTGCCCATTTCCCACCCTTCTCTGTATATGATCTGCCACCCTGTGCACGCTCCCTGTTGCTCCCCACTGTTGCTGCTCATTGTGCCTATTGACGACTCATATTCTCTTTGTCTCCTCCCTGTTTCACTGCCTCTCTTTCACACTCACTCTTGCTGCAGGCCAAGTGGGATAGAAACGGGCACCTCAAGTGGTTAAACTGTATTATTTAATGAAGTCCATCAATATGTACAGCACCACACCCTGTCAACCTCTCCAACCTCATGTAACATGATAACTATCCAAACTAGGAGAAAGTGAGGACTGCACATACTGGAGATCAGAGCTGAAAATGTGTTGCTGGAAAAGGGCAAACTATTCAACCAACTTGGCAACAGCTAGCTGTAAACCTGAATGTGGTTGATGGCCATTTTAAATTCCCCTAGTCTAAAGAATGTTCTCACTGCCCCAGCTTCCTCTTTCACTCTTGCTGATCCTCCACTCCCTTGTTCTTGCCACCCTCCCTCTGTCTCCCTTATCCTTGAACTTGCAGCCCCTCCCTCTCCTTTGCACTTGCCATGCCTTCCTGGTACTTGGTCTTGTTGAACCTCCCTCACTCTCGCTGCTTCTCCCTTTATCTTGCTGCCCTTCTCTCACCCTTGCTCAATCTGTTGTTACTCCCTTGTCACCTGTCCCATTGCTGCCTCTGCCTCTCCCTCACTCTTAGAAGCCCCATCACCATCACCATTACCATTCTTTGCTTTCACCCTCAGCAACAACTCTCACTTTCGCATCTTTGTTTGTGCTGCCACGTGTTCTCCCTCATGCCCTGTTTCCCATTCCTGTCTCTCAAACTCTGTGGTATACAATTATGTACATTGGATCATATATTATGTTGCACACCTCATAATTCATCCCTGAAAATGCATTTTTTGGATTTTGTTTTACTGATTCAGCAGCAACTAACATCCACTGGATGGATTCCAAAAGCTAGTGCATCTATTTGTCACAAATGTCAGACCTGTTTCATGCCGCTCTAATCACATGGTGGATGTAAAGATTGATTTCTGGGGTTCGTTCCACTGATTTGGGGGATGGTTGGTTTTTGACATGAACTGAAAACGTTTCATGGCAGAATGTAAGGATGTTTGCTATACAATTTAGTTCCTATGTTTTTTTAAACTAACGGTATGATCCTATGTGTGTTAAAATTTTGCATCATCTAAAGCAAATGGCCAGGGTCACAAAAGCAATTTATTTTCTAATGAAAAGGACAGACCTTGTTGACATGAAAACTTGAGAGACCTGGGATAAGAATTCACCCAGACTCTTGGAGGATGTAGATATTGGAGAGTGTGATGTTGATTAATTTTGGGGTGAGATGTGGTGGGATGTGATATTTTCATTTTAAAATCTTAATTAATTTTGTTGTGTAGATGGAGTGGGATGAGTGTCAAAGATCAAAAAGCTCGGGTCAAAAAATCATGTTTTTAATCACTCAGATTAGTCTTCTCAGCATGAATCCTTCACATGTACCATTTATTGTGCTTCAGAACAAAACAACTGTTTTATTGTTGAGCAGAACGACAACGGTTTCTTGTAATGACTTTTCTGCTGAACTTTGTTCTTAAATCTTTATAGTTGTGTGATTTTTATCAGGTGATAATTGCTTCTTCAGTAAGGTTAACATATTTTGAAGTGGTTCTGGTTAATTGAGCTTGCTTAAGCTATTTTGACAATGCAGTATTTTCTTACTTATGCACAATCCAACTTGTATCACTTACAGAGAATCTGAAACTGATCATGGTTATTACTTTCAAAAGCATGAAGTGGTGAGGGTAAACATTATTCTTTTCCCTTGCTTTCTATTTTTAAATTGAAGTGAGAAATATGTTCTCAAGGTTTTGTGGGTGCCATTTGTGAATAGTTTCATGTTACGTTTTTTATTCAGAGTGTGAAAGAAGACATCTTTTTGCCACAGTCTCTCGCAATATGCAGAAAAATTGTATAAGCAGCTGATGGCAGTTGTGTTTTAGTTAATGAATTAAGACGGCTAGATTTCCATTATTTGTATTTTAACATTGCAGTTTAGTATTCATTGCTAATCATAGAAGAATGCTTTTAATTTGGTCTCTGTAGAAAGTGCCTTGTGTGCTAAGAAGTCCTTTTATTCACAGATGCCAACCAATAAATTTGTAGAATCATTCTAACATGATAAATTGAATTGCCTTTTTTTTGTATAAACTTGTCGCTATTTTTAATATATGTTTGGTGAAAGTAGTATTAAAATGCTTCTTATCCTAGTAAATCTATTTTCAGTAAGCTTAAATAATTTAAAATATACAGTTTTGATATGTTCTAATTGCAACTGTTTTGTTTTGGAAGGAAAGATGAACATTCATGTTAAAAATAAAAGCAACCTATGAGTTGGTTCCTGCAGTCTACAAGCTTGCTTTTATCACTTATTTTTGCATTATGGCATGGGGAGTTTCTCATATTTGGTTAATAATATGAGAATCAATACTAAAGACCATCCAAATAACAAACCTAGTTTGTGAATGCAGTAGTATATCAAATGTAGTGGAGAGATGTAATTTTATACAGCAAGGTTTTGTCCAATTTTCAATGCTGTCATACTTGGAATAATGTATTGTTTCAACATTAATGTTTTCCTTTCAAGTAGTTTGAGCTCACAGTAGTAACTTTGTTTCTTTAAACTATCATTATGTCACTCAAGGCCACTTTATCAATGCTTTGTTGGCCCCATACTAATTCAGTCTGACACATATTCCAATAACATTACCTCAATTCCAGTTTTAAAGCTGAATTTATTGCTGTACTTTTTGAAGTGCATCATTTAAAAATGGTTTCAACCCAAAACATCTAATAAATAAATAATGTGTATGGCTACTCTGTAGTAGATTTTCCAGACTAGAAATCATTCCATCGGATACTGAACAGTCCACTATCAGAGCAGCCTGTCAGATAAATCTTATAGTAGCTGAATTCATGTCCTGTAAATCACATGTTATTGTCTGAGCCTTCTGCCAGGTCATCTATTCTTTTCTCATTTATCAGAAGCAGATGTACTGTATTACAAAACTAGTCTTAAAGTACTAGGTTTCAGCCAACCCTTCGTGTCTGAGATGACAGCTTGGTTTCTTTTCATACAGGAAAGAAATTCTTAAGAAATTTTATTAAAGGATCAAACAAAAATATACTACGTTTAACCTGGTGAAGTGTATACAATTGCCTGGTATCTATTTGGGGAGCATTTTTCTCTCCGTTCTTGTAGGACGAATAAAAATCTTACCATCTTAGTTTTAGTGTAGTTATGGTAATGATAAATACCTTAATCCGGTCTTTCACTTTTAATCTTAATACATTAAAAAGCCTCCTTTTCATTTATTGGAAGTGCTGAGGCTTGCTAACATTCTTTGACCAGTATGGTTTTGAAAATAGTGTTGAGAAATCATCTTAAATGTTCATTGCCTATCTCAGGCTGAATGTCTCAGAAATAGATGTAAAACTTTTATTACATAGTCTATAATCTTTTTAAATGTTCAAGCAAAAGGTAATAAGTGTTACTGCAACCAAATGGGCATAAGTTCCGCATATTTTCTTGGCTAAAAGCAGTAATCTTGCAGCACCTGACAACAGCGAGAAAGTGAAGACTGCAGATGGTGGAGATGAGAGTTGAGGGTGTGGTGCTGGAAAAGCACAGCAGGTCAGGCAGCATCTGAGGAGCAGGAGAATCGGCATTGATGAAGGGCTTGCGCGCGAAACGTCAATTCTCCTGCTCCTTGGATGCTGCCTGACCTGATGTGCTTTTCCAGCACTACACTCTTAGCACTTGACAGCAGTGTACCGAAAGAAGTAGTTATTAGAAAGTCAGTAGCATAGTAGTAATGCCACTGCTGAAAATGTGTTGCTGGAAAAGCGCAGCAGGTCAGGCAGCCACTGGACAAGAAATCCAAAGGTAAGGTAAAGTAAAGCAAAGAACTGGAGATCTGAAACAAAAACAAATTTCTGGAGAAAGTCAGCAGGTCTGGTAGCCTGTATGGAGAGAAAGCCATATTGGGTCTAGTGACCCTCCTTTAAAACTGAAGTAATCCTAAGTCCCAGGCTCCTGCAGCAGGGGCACGTATACACAATGACAGGTAGTGGAATTTAAATTCCATTGATAAATCTGAAATGAAAAACTAGTCTGGACTGTGAGACTATTGTTTTGTGCGACAACTCATACTGATGTTGTTTGGGCAATGAAATCTACATTCCATATCTGTTCTTGCTACATGAAATGAGCTGTCAGAGGAAATGGTGGAGAATGGTATAATTACAGCATTTTAAAAGGCATCTGGATAGGTATGTGAATAGGAAGGGTTTAGAGGGATATTGGCCAAATGCTGACAAACAGGACTAGATTAGTTTAGGATATCTGGTCAGCCTGGATGATTTTGGACCAAAAGGTCTGTTTCCATGCTGTACATCTCTTTGACTCTATGCGACTCCAAACTCAGACCATGAGACGTAGGAGCAGAAGTAGACCATTTGCCCCATCTAATCTGCTCCACCATTCAGTAAGATCATTGGCTCCTCCCCATTAACCCTTGATTCCCTTGATTTAAAAAAAAAATCTATCTCAGCCTTGGATACACTTAACGACACAGTTTCGATTGTTCTCTGTGCTAAAAAAAAAATCACAGATTCACTAACCTCTGAGAAGAAATTTCTCCCCATCTCTGTGAAATGGGGCAATTCTTTACACTGGGATTTCAATGAGATTTCTCCTCATTCTTAACACTAATGAGTTCATGCACAGCCTACTTTAGCTGTCCTCAAGCAACATCCATTCCCAGGATCAACTGAGTGAATCTACTGTGGACTACCTTCAATGCCAGTAGATACTACTTCAGATAAGGACATCAAAAGAGTATTCCTGGTATCATCTAACAAGTTTATTGTATAGCTTTAGCAAGACCTGTCTATATTTATACTCTGTAACCTTGAAGTCCTTGTTACCTGCAGCACTTGGATTCTAACCTTTCGTGATTTGCGCACAAGAGCATCCAAATCATTGTGCTGCAGTTTTCTTATAGGCCTTTCCCACTTAAGTAATAGTCACCTCTCATTCTTTCTGCCAAATTGCACAATCTCATTTTTCCATACGTTATTCATCTGCCAAGATCTTGCTAACTCACTTAACCTGCCAATATCCCTCTACAGATTGCTTGCGTTATCCTCAGTACTTGCCTTCCCACCAATGTTTGTGTCATAGGCAAACTTGCCAATTACTACATTCACTTCACTTCCATCATCCAAGTCAATATATATTGTAAACTCTTTTACTTTCAGCACTCATCCCCCTGGTTCTCCACTCGTTACAGGTTGTCAAACTGAAAATGGCCCCTTTATCCCAATTCGCTGTCTTTTACTAGTTAGCCAATTTTTTATAGACCCTGTAATATTATCCCAAATAATACGGGTCTTGTCTTAGCCTAATGTGTGGTATGTTATTGAACATCTTTTGGAAATTCAGATATACAGCATTGACTGGTTCCCCTTTATCATTCCTATTTATTACTTCCTAAAACTTGTCAGGCATAATATCCCCTTCATGAAGCGATATTCACTCTGCGTGATTATGTTATGAATTTCTAAATGTGATACTTTCACATCTTTTATAATAGACTCTTCAGCATTTTCTCATTAACAGATGTTGAGCTAACTGGCCTGTAGAATCTTTTTTGGTCTTCCCTCCCTTTTTTGAATAAAATATTATACTAATAACTTTCCAATCCTCTAAGATATTTAGAAGTCACACGACACCAAGTTATAGTCTAACAGGTTATTTTAAATCACAAGCTTTCGGAGCACTGTTCTTTCGTCAAAGTAGTGCTCCAAAAGCTTGTGATTTCAAATAAACGTGTTGGACTATAACCTGGTGTTGTGTGACTTCTCAACTTGTCCACTCCAGTTCAACACTGGTACTTTCACATCATGGCTAAGTATTCTTGGAAGATTAGTATTAGTGCATCTAATATCTCTGTCTGTTGTTTGAAATCCTAGAATGCAACCCAACCGATCCAGAGGACTTGTTGGCCTTAGCCCCATTAGTTTTGCCTGTAATTTTTCTCCAGTGGTGGTTTCTCTTTCCTCTCCTCCCCTCCATCCCCTTGATTATTACTTATTTTGGAATGCTGTTAGTGTCCTCCGCCATGAAGACTGATAGAAAGTATTTATTCAACTCTTCTCCATTGCATTTTCCTTGACCCTCATTCTCGAAGGGACCTATGTTAACTTTACTTTCTCTCTTCCTCTTTGTGTTCAAAGAAATTCTTAAAGTCTGGTTTTACCCTCTCCTATTTTTTGGTCATCCCTTTATTTGCTTTTAAAACTTCGCCAAACCTCTAGTTTACCCACCCTGATCTTTGATACATGTATTTTTATTTCAACTTGATACAATCCTTAACTTTTATTTAGTTTATCCCTTTCCTAGCATTCACATTCCTCATTGGGATGCATCCTTAGACTCATGAATTATTTTGTTAAATGTCTGCTGTTGTTCATCAACCATCTTTTCTCCTAAACACATTCCCCATCCACTCCAACCAATTCTGCCATCATTCCTGATCTTTTACTGTGAGATAATTTATTAACCCAGCTCCATTGGCTGTTTTGGATCTAGAAATGTGCAATCTCTAGTTGGATCTGTAGCAATGTGGTTGATTCTTAAATGCCTTCTGATACGACTTCACAAGTCAGTGTGGTACCACAGTGCTCCAAGGCCTTAATAAAAGGAATGAACACTTGATCTCATCTGAGGCACTGAAAATAACACCAGCAAACCCAGTCCTGTCAACCATGCAAAATTGTTCTTAGTGTGATCCTGTGCCAAATTTTGGCGATCTGTCCCACAGCCTAGCCATTGAACCGCTTAAAATAGTCATACTCTCAGAATCTTACGTTACAGACACTTGTGCAAGTACTACATCATTATCCCTAGTTAGGTAGTGTCCAACTGGCAGGACAAACTCACCAGAGATGGCAGCACAGCACAATTTATACCCGTGCTGCCACCTCTCAACTTAAGAGAAAGTTGCCGTGAGAGTCGTTGGCTGCAGATTCCCTGACTCATCAAACATGGACAAAGGAATCTTCTGCTAATACCACTTACCATTCATCCCTCAGCTGATAAACCAGTTCTCATCCATGTTTAACACCAATTGAAAAAAATACACTGTAACCGGGAGTGGAGATTTCAATGCCTATTGTCAAGAGTATTTGAGCATTACTGATCAAGTCTGATTGTTCTTTGGAAGGTAATGAAGGAACCAACGAGGAAAATACTTGATCAGTTCTCGCCAATCCACATGTCGCATCTGTCTATAATAGTATGTGTAGGAATGACAACTGCACAGTCCTTGTGAAAAGGAAGTTTTGATTTCGCATTGAAGATGGTCCCGGTAGCATTGTGTTACACTGCCCATATGCTGAATTGGATAGATTTCAAGCAGATGTAGCAACTCAAAAGTTGGGACTTTGCACTGCTGTGCTGCCACCTCTGGTGAGTCTGTCCTGTCAGAGTACGACGTACTGAGGGATAGTGATGTGGTGTTTGCAAAAGATATAATTTTGAGAGTATGACTACTTTAAGCAATTGAATGTCTAGGCTACAGAACAGATCTCCCATCCATGAAGCTTGAGCCATCAGCATAGCAGAATTTTATTCAATCACCCTCTGTAACCTTGTGACCAGACATATTGTTATCATGGTTAATAACCTCATTCTCAGGGCATAAATGTTGGTGTTAGAGTAATGTCTTTGTTCCAGCCATCATCATCCGCTTCATTAATGACCTTTGCCCCATCATAAGGTTAGAAGTAGGGATCTTTGCTGTTGATTGAATGATATTCAGCACCATTTGCAACTCCTCAGATAGAGATTTAAAAGAAAAAAACTGCAGGTGCTGGAAATCTGAAACAAATGCTGGAGAAACTTAATAAGTTGGGTAGCATCAGTGGAGAGAGAAAGAGTTAACATTTAGAGTAGAGTATGACTCTTCCTTAACTTCTGAAGTTATACTGTGTTTCTCTGTCCACAGGTGCTACCAGATCTATTGTGTTTCTCCAGCATTTTGTGTCATCAGATACTGATGTAGCTCATGTTCATATGCATTGTCAAGGTTTTAGGGGAAGATTTGGTGGGGAGAGTGGCGCAAATTAAGGAGTGAGCTGGGAAATGTTTTTTTTAAAAAGCGAGGGTACCGGGAAGACATTTTACCTGAAACGTTGACTTCTCCACCTGATGCTGCCTGGCTTGCTATATTCTTGCAGCCTATTGCTTGTCTATTTTTCATGTCCACATGCAGCAAGGCTAGGACAGCATCCAAACTTGGGTTGATAAGTGGTGTGTAATTTTCATGCTATCCATGTGCTTAGGTAATTGTCATCTACAACAAAAGAGGATTTAGCTATTTCCCATTGACACTGAGGAAAGGTTTGGGAGGGCAAAATGATGACTTTCAAAATAAAAGGATATTGTGGCATTGCGGGGCAACAATTTTGACAATGATACCCAGCATGGGACAGGATGGTACAGACCATACAAGAATAATAAGATAGCAAATAAGGACAAAAAGGGAACAAAAGGTAGAAAGGCAAAACCAATGGTTGTTTACTTGAATGTGCATAATTATAATATAATAAATTAATTTATGGCACAAATAGTCAACGGGGATGATCTTATGGACATTACAGAGACATAATTTTGAGGAGATCAAAGCTTGAAATTAAGTATTAAGGGGCATGTCCCTTTAGAATAGGTATGATGGGAAGTGTAGTGGGATGATTTTTTTTAGTATAAGATGATAGATTTAGTACAGTAGCAAGAAATAATTGTGGATTGGATGATGTAGCAACCATATAGATGGAAGTACTCCTGAGTCACTTTAATCTTCATGCCGATTTAAAAAATCAAATCAGCACACCTGGCCGCAAAGAAGAATTCATAGAATATATTCAGGATAATGCCCCAGAACAGTACTTTCTGATTCAACAAGGGATCAAGCTATTTTGGTAATGTGTAATGAGGCAGGTTTAATAAATGATCAGAGTTTAAAAGGTTGTCTAGGGAACAGTGACCATAAAATGAAACAAAATAAAACTTTTGCATTCAGTTTGAGTGAATCTTGGGTTGGAACCACTCTAGGAGAAAGTGAGGACTGCAGATGCTGGAGATCAGAGCTGAAAATGTGTTGCTGGAAAAGCGCAGCAGGTCAGGCAGCATCCAAGGAGCAGGAGAATCGATGTTTCGGGCATGAGCCCTTCTTCAGGAATGAGGAAAGTGTGCCAAGCAGGCTAAGATAAAAGGTAGGGAGGAGGGACTTGGGGGAGGGGCGTTGGAAATGCAATAGGTGGAAGGAGGTAAAGGTGAGGGTGATAGGCCGGAGTGGGGTGGGGGCGGCGAGGTCAGGAAGAAGATTTCAGGTTAGGAAGGTGGTGCTGAGTTTGAGGGTTGGGACTGAGACAAGGTGGGGGGAGGGGAAATGAGGAAACTGGAGAAATCTGAGTTCATCCCTTGCGGTTGGAGGGTTCCAAGGCGGAAGATGAGGCGCTCTTCCTCCAGCCGTCGTGTTGCTATGGTCTGGCGACGGAGTCGTCCAATGACCTGCATGTCCTTGGTGGAGTGGGAGGGGGAGTTGAAGTGTTGAGCCACGGGGCGGTTGGGTTGGTTGGTCCGGGTGTCCCAGAGGTGTTCTCTGAAACGTTCCGCCCACTTGCAGAAGGGTTCCACTAGGAAAGGGATAAAATGGATCATGGCTAACCAGAGAAGTTTAGAACAGTATCAAATCAGAAGAAAAAGTATACAGTGGTGTCAGTGATTAATAATGAACCAGAGGATTGAGAAAACTAAAAAACCAACAAAAGGTGACCAGAAAAATAAAGAGGGAGAAAATAAACTGCTCTTAGCAAGGCTAGGGAAATATTAACGGGGAGCCAGGAAACGATAGATGAGTTGTACAGATACTTTACATTAGTCCTTACTGTAGAGGTTACTAATAATATTTCCAAACCTAATAACTGCTAAGAAAGAAAGTATTAGTAAAACTAATGTGATTAAAAAGCTGATGAATCCCATGGACATGATGGCTTGCATCCTAGGATGTTAAAGGATGTAGCTCCAGAGGTGGTTGTGCACTGGTAGTAATGCTCCAAAAATCTTTAGATTCTCAATGCCCCCCAGGATTGGAAAACTGCCAATATCCCACCCTTATTCAAAAAAGGAGGGAGACTATTGCAGGTAATTGTAGGCCATTTAGCTTAATGTCTGACATTGGGTAAATATTAGAATCTATTATAAAGGATGTAATAGCAGCACATTTAGCAATATATAATTTGATTAAGCAGACTCAGCATAGCTTCATGAAGGGGGAATTATGCCTGACATTACTTGCTTGAGGAGGTAATAAGCAACATAGATAAAGGTGAACTATTGTGTATGTAATATATTTGGATTTCCAAAAGCCATTTAATAAAATATCACACAAAAGGCTTCTTGAGCCATCATTTTGGAGATGCTATATTAGCATGAATAGAGGATTGGCTACCAATAAAAGCCAGAGATTTAGAGAGTTGAGATAAAGGGGCATTTTGTAGGTTGTAACCTGTATCTAATTGAATGCCGGAATAATCAATGCTAGGGCCCACATTTATTTATAATGTGTCAATGACTTGGGTGAGAGAAGTTAATGCACTATTGCCAAGTTAGCAGCTGACACAAAAATAATTTGGAGACAAGTAGTAAGGGTGACTACTTGTCACCCTTTTATAGAAGAATACAGATAGATTAAATGAATGAGCAAGGATGTAGCAGATATAACGTGTAAAATTTGAGGTTGTGCACTTTGGCACGAAGAATAGAAGATTTGAATGGGGAAAGCTACAGCACAAGGATTTTGGTTTATTGTACACGAATCATAAAAAAACTAACATCTATGTTCAGCAGTTAATAGAGATGGTCAATGAACTGTTGGTCCTAATTTCAAAGTGAATCATAAAATCCATACAGTGTGGTAACAGGCCATTCGGCCCAACAAGTCCACACCAACCCTCTGAAGAGTGTCCCACCCAGACCCATTCCCCTACATTTCCCCTGACTAATGTACCTAACCTACACATTCCTGAATACAATGGACAATTTAGCATGGCCAATTCACCTAACCTGCACAACTTTGGACTTTGGGAGGAAACCAGAGCACCTGGAGAGAACCCGTGCAGACATAGGGAGATTGTGCAAACTCCACACAGTCTTGTGAGCTTGGAATCAAACCTGGGTCCCTGGCACTGTGAGGCAGCAGTGCTAACCACTGAGCCACTGTTGAATGGAGTATGAAAATAGGGAGACAGACCTCTGCACATTCCAAACCTCACCATCCCTCTCAAACCACCAACTCCAACCTATCTCCCTCTGAACTGACTGCACTGTGCTGTCAGATACAACCCTGACTTTGTAATTAAGCCTGCCCAATATGGATGGTGTTGTTGTCTAGCATACTCATCTCTACATTGCGGAGGTTGAGCACCAGCTCTCAGATACTTCCTGTTATCTCCATGCAGCTGTTGAGCCCACCAAAAACTTAAACTATACAAGCGACTAGTCAGACCATGGCTGACTACTGTGAACAGTTCAGAATACTGTGTTCAGAATACTCTGAACAGTTTTGGACTCCTTAATTAAAGGAAAATGTACTGGCATTGAAGACATTCTCGCAAAGGTTCTTCAGGCTGATACGAGGTATGGAGGGATTGTCTTATGAATAGAGGTTGAGTAGGTTGGGTCTGTACTCGCTGGAATTAGGAAGATTGAGAGACAGCATTATTGAATCATACAAGAATATTTGGGGACTTAATGGTCAGAATCAGATGTCCAAAATGCCATAGGGATCACACACTTAATAAAAAAGGTAAATTTAAGATACGGCAAGAAAGTTCATAGTGAAAAAGCCCTCCAAAACTGGATGCAGCTCAGACTTGATATCTGAAAGGCAAACATTTGTTCAATCAAAAAGTAGGGAAGTGTTCAAATGCTGTCACAGGAACTAATTACCCTTGCCACTGTTGACTGCTATTCGGTCGACTCTATGATGGGCTGCCAGTAATGAGTTCCATTGGTATTGTAGAGTCTCCGAAATCACACCAGTTATTACAGTATTCCAGACATTGTAATGAATTACAATAGCTCTCCATTTGCAAATGAAGAATTCAGGTGCTTCATAAGTGATTGGAAAATTCAACACTATATACCATCTCCATACTATCCTCTGTCAAATGTCAAGACTGAGCTGGCAGTGAAAATCAAAAGTGATTGTAAAGAAATGGAGCTATTTCAACATTTTATTGCATAAGGTAATCCTTGAGTGGGGAAATACACTTACCGAAGGCACAATATGTAGTTGAGTGCAAAGGCTGATGTCATGTTGCTCTCAGACTACTTTTCTAATAGTGAAAAAAACCTGAGAACTCGAAAGTAGCCATAGCCATGTTACAACTCAAGTTGAAATAGCATAACGCCTCATTTCACTTTGCTAAAATTGCTCATTCGTTGCCAGAACTGATCATTGGAGACTTGTTCCCAAGATGACACGACTGTCCTTTGAAGAGAAATTGTACAAACAGGGCCTGTATTCCCTAGAGTTTTGAAGAATGTAAGTTAGTCTTTTGAAACTTCTAAAATATTTAAAGAGAGAGATGAGATAGATGCAGATGTGGTTGGAGAGTCGAGAACCAGGAGGCGACATTTAAAAATAAGGAGGATGCCACTTAGGCCCAAGATTAGGAGAATTCTTTTATTACTTAGATGACTGTCAACCTTTGGAATTATGTCTCAAAAAGGGCCATGGATGCTCACCCTTTGAGTATGCTTAAGGTAGAGTTGAGAGATTTCTGATTATCTGCACAGTTATGTAGATGGGATGTGTAAAAAGCATTCAGATGTTCAATCAGATATGTTAATGTTGATTGGCATGGCAGGCACAAAGGGCAGAGTGGCTTATTCCTGTTTCTGCTTGAGTCTGTCAGAGTACAACTATTCAAAGCTTTTAATAGAAGTCAGTCTACATTGTAACTTCGGGCATGTGCAGAGCAGTTGTCACCTCAATTATCTGTGGTAAATGTAAAAGACCAGATATATTATTAAAATTGAAGAACACAATTAGAGAAGCTGTTCATTTCAGCAGATCAGAAAGGGTGATCTCACCACCTGCACAGAATGCAGAATGGATATCTGTTTCATAAAACCACAAATTAAAATGGATCAGCAACAACAGTTTCCATAGTTTAAAAAGAATGCTCCCCAGAGAAGGAATGCCAGCCTAGGAACAGTAGATAAGTCATGAATAGTGAATGACAATGCCTAAATGTACAGTTAGGAGACCTGTTAGGATGCATGTGTTAACACTGACAAAAGCGGAACTATCCAGAGTGCAAAAACTGTTAATGAATGATGCCGTTTGTGATAGTGTTTACTAGGTAACTTGTAACTGAAAATGCTGGAGCATGCTTTTTTTTAATGAAAGGAGGGATGTTTTCAGAAACTCAAAGGTACTCAGCTGGCTTGCTCTTGTCATGTGACCTGCGTCTTTGCTGTAAATGCCTTTCTGCGCAGCCTTTTGCTAACCATTAAAACATCAGTTGAAAAGGTTGCCATTTAGAATTCTTTCCCATCTGAGAGTGGAGGCTGGATATTAAATATATTTATTTCAGGCTGAATTCGATGTAGTTTTGATGGAATGGAAATCGAGGGTGAAGCAGTACAGAAAGAGAATGGAGATGAGACCACAACCAGATTAGCCACGATATTCTTGAACCATAGATTAGGCTGAAAAGACCAAATGACCTACTCAGCTTTATTCTCAAATCTTTATAAGGAAGCAGTCCATGCTCACTTGCTGCAATACCTGAACAACACGTGAGTGACAAGTAACATTTGTTTCAAAATATATTTCAAGTCAGTCTTCAGGGAGCCTTCACTACACTTGACGATTATAATTTTCCAACTGGTATCCTGACTGAGATGAAATATGCAAGAACAACTTGCAACTTTTGTGATTCCTATGGCTCACCCCACATAAAAAGTATTCAATTAACCTGGCAAATTCGAGAATAATTGGGTTTTCTTTATCTTTAAACATGAAATTCTTCAGTGAATAAAATTAAATATGTGAAAAAAAGAGCAATGTCTGTAGCCTTGGACTTGATTTCCAGGAAGAATGATCCGAACAGAAAAATATGCCTTTTTACATTTTCAGAAGATTAAAATATTATAATATTTGTGGCAAGGGTTCTTTTTAGGATGCCAGCCCTTTTAGATGCAATTATTCTAATAATTGGAGCTTGTTTTCTCTCTTAAAGTAACATCAGAAAATAAGTATGAAACCTCAATGTTTTAATTTTGATATTTTCTTGCAGCATTTGCTGTGTGTATAAATTTTATTTGTAAGAATCTATACTTGGAACATATTGATATAATGACTAAGACTTTACATTTGTCTTTCATTAATGATAACCAACTGTCGAAGAAATTCTTTGGACTCACACCTTGAGCATTGACAGACTTTATTGCATGATATCATAGGGAGCACACCTTTGCTTAGTACGGTCTGGTGATACTCCAGATTGCCGCTGATTTATGTAATACAAAAGATGCCGAGCTGACAGTTTCTCAGGACTGTACATTATGAGCTATTGTTCTCAGACCTTGAGCCAAGGCGCACACCAACTACTACATTCGCCTGTTGATCACGTTTGGCTGAGTTGTGCCTTCCAAAGATGATCAGTTCATGAGTTATGTGGGAAAAGCATAAGTTATATGGTTGTTACAGAATGTTGTAGAAGGCTAGGGCTACCCAGAACAAGGGGCCAAGCCAGGTGAGTGCAACACCATGGCTGACCAAAATCTTTGCAAACAAGCAGTCCAGCAAAAACAGCTCCCACATCATCCTAAAAAGCTTATAACGATAAAAGAATTATAATTAATTTAACCATTGAAATCATATTACTTGCATACAAGTTGGCCTTTTTAAGTTGCTGTGTTTAAAAAGAAATTAAGAAACTGGGTATTTAAATATATAATCAGTGCTCTCCAAAAAGAAAAGTCTTTTGTAGGATGTGAGCAGCACTGGATATGCCAGCAATTGTTCCGGATCCCAAAACACCTTTGAACTGAATGACTTGCTAGGCCACTTCAGAGGGCATTTAAAAGGAGACTACATTGTTATTGGTCTGGAGTAATGCAAATGAGCCGAGGTGAGAATACCAAATTTTGTTTCCTAAAGGACATCTCTTAATAGGTAGGTTTTTGTGTAAATCAACAATAGTTTAATGGTCACCACTGCTGAGACTAGCTTCAAATTCTAGGTAGATTTTTGTTAATTAAATTCAAAACCAGCTGCTGTAGTGACTTTGGACCTACCCCCCCCCTCCACCACCACCACCAAGGTGGTCTCCTCAGTGTTTAGATTATTTGTCCGTGAGATTACAATTATACCACTGTCTTCCTGTTGCTCATCAGTAATTTTCAGAGCTATTTTCTGCTGTAACTTTGGAAAACCAGCAGAACTTCCCACCCCCAAAATAAGTCATCTAGATAAATTGTCGCAATATTCTGCCCTCTTTTTCACCAAGCTTCCACTTGCTAGGAGATTGAGAGAACACCCATAAAAATCTCTTTGCATTTATCAGCTGTGACAAATTAAAGCACAAGTGTTATACGTTACTCTTGTATATAATTGCTTTTTTTGGGTAGCGCATGCACTGACAGAATTAAGCTCGACTACTTGTGCATTATTGGAATAACCTCCAAGACCAAAAGAGTGAAGTGGAATCTTAGGTTTGGTTATGATCCTGAATAAAAGCTAACAAGAAAATTAGATGGTTTCTAAGACACAAAAAACAAATTTTGGTGATTGTATGAAGGGAGGTATTTGTAAGTCCATGGAAAGGAAAATGTGGATAATGTGGGGTTTAATTTACCCCAACCTTTACTTAATCTGCCAGTGCTGTCATAATTAACCCTCATTCGCCAAATCTAGGAACCCCTTTGATATACTTCCAGATTCAAGTTATTTTCTGATGTTTTCAAATTACAGTCATGTGATTAGTGTCCCCAGAATCTGTGCATTTTTTAAACACCTCCAACTCTGAGCATCACAAAAGGTCTGCTGGCTTTACTTCTCAATAAATGTACATACAAAGTTGAAGAATTCTGCTGAACGTTCAAACTGATTCCATTACAAAATCCATTGCACAAGATTTATAGCTGCTCACAGCCTTCTGCCAAAAAAGCAAAGAACTGCGGATGCTGGAAAACAGAAACAAATTTGTTCTCTGATATTTCATCACCATGCTAGGTATCATCATCAGTGAGCCTCTGATGAAGTGCTGAAGTTCTGTCTCACTTGCTATTTATGTGTCTTGGTCTGTTGTAGTGGAAGATATCACTTCCGGTTCTTTTTCTGAGAGGTTGGTAAATGGGATCCAAATCGATGTGTCTGTTTATGGAGTTCTGGTTTGAATGCCAGGCCTCTAGGAATTCCCGTGCATGTCTTTGTTTACCCTGTCCCAGGATGGGTGTATTGTCCCAGTTGAACTTGTGTCCCTCTTTGTCGTAAGTATGGATGCTAGTGATAGTTGGTCATGTCTTTTGGTGGCTAGTTTCCTGCCCATCTATCCAATGTAATGTTTGTTGTAGACCTTGCATTTTGTGTATGACATTTGTTCTGCTGGTTGTTGGTATGGAGTCCTTTAAATTCATCAGGAGCTGTTTCAGTGTGATAGTAGGTTTGTGGGCTACCATGATGTCTAGGGGCCAAAGTAATCTGGTCATCATTTCCGAGATGTCTTTAATGCATGGCAGGATGGCCAGAATCTATGGGCGTGTTGTGTTGTCTTGTTTAGGTCTGTTGTGTAGGAATCGCTGACTGTGCTTATGGGTACCCATTGTTCCTGAATACGTTGTATAGGTGTTTTGCCTCAGCTTCTCGTAGTTCCTGGGTGCTGCAGTGTAATGTGACTCGTTTTAATAATGTCCTGAAGCAGCCCCCTTTGTGGGTGTTGAGGTGATTGCTCCTGTAGTTGAATATCTGGTCAGTGTGTGTGGCTTTCCTGTAGATGCCGGTCAGCAGCGCTCCAGTGGCTTTTTGTTCTACTGTTACATCTAGAAAGGGGAGTCTGTTGTTGTTCTCTTCCTCTTTGGTGAACTTTATACCAGTAAGGATGTTGTTTATGTTTGTAGCCTTCTCAATGAAACTCCAGGAAAGCCACAATGGAAAAAATCAGTTGAAGGGAATGATCATAAAAGTGAAAGCAAAAGATCTGTCAAAAGTTAATGCATGTGAATGCTATGGCTTTAGAACTGCTTGTCACATCAATGGAAAGATCACTGGTGCTTTATAGATAGACGGTACCTTTATTGTGCAAGACAGGCATCATTTCCATGCTATTATCATGGCATATTCATATGTTCATATTATTAGAGAAGTATAAATCAAAACAAACTAACATCATGTGACACTTAATTCTTGCAGCTCCCTGCTGGTGAAAACTATGAAGTAAAGTTGAACTCTTCATAACAGGAAGTAGGCCAAAGGGTTAAGCATCTCCTAAAGTGAAGTATGCTTTAATATGACACCCTGTAGCTTTTACGGCTTGATAATTTACTTGCAGATCTGAAAATGCTGTAGCATAGTCTTGAAATTCGAAACATTATTTGTTTAGTTTCTTGTTAGCAGTGTTTTTTTCCCTAAGTTAATCATCTGAAATGTGTTTCAGAGATTCTAAATTTTAAATGACAATAAATGCTTGACAGTTTTGACCAGTTATATGACAGTTGTTAAAAAGTGAGTGTATTTGAACTGATGTGAAACTCAAAGCTACAAAGTTAAATTTCAGATTTGAAACAGCAACTGCCACTGCACTGTGACAAAATGGACATTCTTAAAGTTACCTTATGGAGCTTATAAGGTTTGACATTCTCAACTAGTTTGGTGCCATCTGTGATTCCTATTTGGACATGTACTTATGAGCGTTACTAGAAGTCATCAAACAATTTCAAGCAAGCAATTCTACTTTTTTTTTAGTGAGTTGTCAAGCAGCTGCTGTAATTGAATAGTTTTAAAAATTATTTTAAATGTAGGTTACTCTTTTGTATATCAGGATTCCTTGTGAGTAAAAATGAAATGCTTGAAAATAGGCATGGTAATTTCAACATATAATTTCAAAATCTGTTACAAAAAAAAAACCACAACAGGTATTTGCAGTCATAGAATCTTGGAATGGTTGCGCAGAGCAGAAAAGGAAGTCATTTGATGTGTTGTGTCTATGCTGACCCTCTGAGGGTGCATATCACCAAGTTACCTCATCTTTTCCCTGTGCCCTGACACATTTTCCACTTTTAAAAATTGTTAATTTCCATTTGAATGCCTCAATTGTACCTCTCTTCACTATGACTTTACGCATTGCATCCAGATCCAAACCACTGCTGCATAAAACAGTTTCTCCTCATTGCCTCTTCTGACAATTACTTTAAACCTGTGCTCTGATTCAGAATCCTTCAATCAGTGAAAACAGCTTCTCCCTACTTGCTCTCTAGATTGAATAACTTCCAGTCTTCTCTAGGGAGAACAGTCTCAACTTCTCAAATTAATTTGCCTAAATTAGGTTCCTCATTACTGAAATCAATGTCATTAACTTTTTCTACACTCTCCAATGCTGCACTCTTCCAAAAGTGTGGTGTCAGAACTAGATATGATACTTCATTTGAAACCGTGCCAGTGCTTTATATAGATTTAACAACTTGCTTGCTTTTTGTGCTCAAAGTCCCTATTTATTAAGTCCAGATATTGAATGCTGTATGAATTGTTCTCTCAACCTTTCCTGTTGCCGTTCATGATTTATGCACATATTCAGAAAAGTTCCTCCTCTTCTCCATGCCTTATTAGAAATCTATTCTTGATTTTATATGTTTCCTTTCTTCTTCTGACCAAAATGATCACTTCAGACTTTCTGCATTCTAATTCACTTTGCTGCCCATTCCACCAATTTGTTTAGTACTAACCACTTTCACTTCATAATACTTTTGTATCATCCTCAAATTTTCAAATTGTGCTTTGCACGTCACATTCTATCCCTCGCAGTATCATAGAATCCCTGCTTCATGTTTAGGTGATGCAAACATAGCAAGAAAATCTTAGTCTTTCCATGTGATGCTAAACTATTACAAAAATGGTTATGTGGTATTCTTCATAGTTTAAGCGGTCAGTAATGAGCAGTTTTCAAAATATGCGATTGGATTTTACATATCCTTGCTGCAGGAGTCATGTAAAATGAGTGCAGAGCCCACCACTTTCCCACCCACTCCCACGTTGATGTACATAGTGCGGGAGATGGATGGGTGATGAAATTTGCAATGCTAGCACAGGGTTTCGGAGTGTGGAAAATAGTGCACACCCTTTCTTTCTCTCTACCCTAAAATCGAACTGCTACTTTCACCTTTCCAAGATGCTTTGGCCTTTTCTGCCAATTATTTACCCTCGGCCAAAAATCCACTTGGCTGCCTTTTTGTTGCAATCATTGCAGTGCCCACTGTCGCATTCTTGATGCTGCAGGTATAATTACAATTCCTGACCAATCAGACTGGCGGCAGCTCCAGAGGGTGCGAGTTTTTCACACTGAGGGGCAAAAGCTCCATTCTGCTCCAATTTTGTGCGCCCGTAGCATGTTATTAGTTGCAGGCAAATTTCTATTTGCTGGCTCTCAGATTCCCTTATAAAAGGGATGGGTGATCTGTCTGATCAGTCCAATCCAGATGGACTGGTAGATGGAAATGGTACACTTATCCCTCAGTTACCTAAGCTGATAATAGCTGAGGTTGTGAATGAGCACTGATAAAAGTTTGTTGCCCATGTTGTATTGTCAAAGTACGTTGATGACTTGTGGATAGGAGTTAGGGGCTGTGATGATTTTTTTTCTGTCTTGCCCCCATCATCAAATATCCTTCTGAATCTATCTGGTCCTATATACAAGCAATAGTTTCTTGGCTGCTGGCATCCATGGCATCAAACATCAAGTGTTGCTCCTTTAGAAAGGGAATAAGAACTTAGAAAAATTTAAAAAAAGCTAAAAGGATACTTTGACTTCCTTAGGAAATTATCATTGAAAAGGTGTCCATGTTAGAGCAGTTTTATCATTAGAAGTAAAACAGGCATCTCCAACAACAGCTATATGAATTTTTATTTTTATTTTTCATGCCTCAGCCACCATTTAATGCCTTGATACTTATTCCATTTTGGAGGGTTTTTTGCTTCCCTTTCTACATTATTACATGCCTCCTCAGATATTTGTATATTCTGTGTCACATAAATACTTATTAATTTCTTCTGATTTCTCTCTCATTGTCCTGTAACAGTATCATTTCAGCTCTTTATAAATCAATGTTTTTCTTATTGCGTACCTGTTTTTTCTCCACTTTTTTGTTCTGTTCCTGTTTGATACTATGTTTACTGTATTCACATTTTGATAAGGCTTTCATTTCAGAATCATTAGTTTGTCCAATCTTTCCATCCCAACAGAGCTACTCAGTGTTTCTGCCCAGTATTTGTTTAATTCCCAGTACCTGCAATTTTTACGATTACTATTTTCAGTTTTAATAGGATTTCACTTTTTGTAGTTTTCTTTTTGTCTCTCAGTTGTGTAACTATTATGCCTAACTTTTAAAACTAATATGGAAATAATTAGCCCTTTTTGATGCTTCTAATGGTTGTATGTATGTTTCCCTTGGAGCAGCATATAATGAGCAGGCGTCTGATCTCTCAGTTAGAGTTGAGATTCCCTATTGACTTGACTTCAGACCTCTTGAGCAGCAGTTGCCATTTGTCTTCAAGGCTAAGTTGCCAAACAGACAAGACGAGAGACTAATAGAACACTTTTGCACAAGCCCGTAGATTGGAGGGGCTTTAATGATCATCTGTTGTAAGCTTGTAGATAACAGGAGGGAGCCACTTTTATCACCCACTGTGAAACCAAATCCTTTCTATTGATCACTTAAAGAACTTGACTTGAGCAGACTTGTGTCAACTCAAAGGTTCTTTAAGAATCTTTCTTTGCAAGATGCTGAGGCTTTGCACTGTGAGCAGGAGAAATTCACCTTAGGTTTGTGCTTATTATCCAGCAACAATTTTAGTTATTGAGTGTTTAAAGGAATAAAACTTCTAACTTTGAAAATCTCTGAAATTTCACTTTTATTCAAAATTAAGAAATCAGTTGTGGATAATAGAAAATTATTTGACTGAGATCTAAGCATAACTCCTGCTGTAGCTCTTTCTACTTTTGTAAACTTAATCTATTGATGTGATTGTTTTCATTATCATCCCAACTATCTTTAAATTCTTTGAGAGTATGATAATAAGTACTTAAAATTGGTCAGAAATATGCTTTTTGAATTAAGATTGTTTGTGTTATTTGAAGTGGAACTTTCAAACTTCCGAAGAGTCAACTTATGTCAATTTTGCCTGAGCTGGATTTAGATTGAAATGCCAGACTTGAAGAGGACAGTTAGTGTTTTGTTGCATTATTTAGGCTCACCGTTCATTCCCTTTCCCAAAGAATTGTGTTTAAAATACAGTGAGGGTTTTCTCTGTCATAACAAGGTTTCATTAACTTAATGTGCATTTTCTACAGGAAATAAAGTGGATAAATATTTATCCTTAGAAACTTATGGATTGGGAGATATTCTGTTTGCACACATTTTCACTAAGTTTTACAAAGGCATAAACATGTATTTTCCATGAGTTACAGCTGAAAATTGTAGATATTTTGAAGAGATATTTCACCAATGAATAGTACTTTCAGCCAAAACATTCTTCTTCTAAAATAGATAATATGTTGAAACTAATTACATTTGATTCAAAATATTTTTAGTTTAACTAGTATTGGTGCTTTCCTTTCTCACCAGCAGTATTCATAGATGCTGGATAGTGCAGTGACTTAAATCTTAAAAAATTACTTAAACAATTTCAGCACTTTTAAAAATTTACATGCTATAAATTAATTGAGTGATGGAATATTGATTTTGTGCCTAGGCAATAGACTTGATTGTGATTCCGTCTAATGACCCCTGATACCAATCTGTTTTATCTTTTGTTGCCTGATCTCAGAAATTTCTTGTGTCCATCTGCCTCTTCCCTTGAACTGTTAGCTCCAGCTCTCTGTCTGTCTTAATATTTTGTTTTATGCTCTGTCACTCCATGGTCTGTCTTTGTGTTGAAACTCAAGCCAGCTAAACACGTGGCTGTAGGGCTCATGCAGGAGAGAGGGCTTCAGATATGTAGATCATTGGGGTACCTTCTGGGGAAGGGATGGGAACTGGAGTTGCAGATCAGAGAAGAGGGTCTTTGTTGAATGGGCAGAAATAGAATGCAGAGAGTTTGTCAGGAAGGGTATAAATTGATATGGGCAGAGGGATGGGTGAAAGTGTGTCTGTTTCACTGTAAGGATTTCTGGAGAAGGGCTTATGCCCGAAACGTCAATTCTTCTCCTCCTCGGATGCTGCCTGGCCTGCTGTGTTTTTCCAGCACGACATTTTTCAACTCTGGTACTCCAGCATCTGCAGTCCTCACTTTCTCACTGTAAGGAGTGTCATGAACAAGAGTGGTGAACTTAGAGCATGGATCAGTACTTGGAACTATGATGCTGTAACCATAACGGAGACATGGATTTCAAAGGGACAGGAAGGGGTTGCTTGGTGTTCCAGGGTTTGGTGCTAAGTAATGAGCCAGGCCAGGTGTCATATCTCTTGGTGGGAGAGCATTTCGGTGAGTGACCACAAGTGCCTTACCTTTATCATAGCCATGGAGAGGGATAAGAACAGACAGTCTGGGAAGGTATTTAATTGGGGAAGGGGAAATTGCACTGCTATTAGACAGGAGGTGTGGAGTATAAATTGAGAACAATTGTTCTGCGGGAAATGCACAAGAGGAATGTCGAGGCTGTTTAAAGAGAATTTGTCGCGAGCCTTGGATAACTTTGTGCCACTGAGACAGGCAAGGAATGGTATGATGAAGGAACCTTGGCTGACAAGAGACGAGGAGCTTCTTGTCAAGAGGAAGAAGGAAGCCTGCTTTGAGGAAGCAAGGTACAGCATTAGAGGATTACAGGGTAGCTAGGAAAGTCCTCAAAAATGGACTGAGAGTCAGGAGGTTGCACAAAAAGCCTTGGTGGGAAAGATTAGGGAAAACCCAAACATGTTCTACACTTGCATGAGGAATAAGGGAATGATCAGAGAGGGTAGGGCCGATTAGGGATAGTGAAGGGAACTTGTGCCTGGAGTCTGAAGAGATAGGGAAGGCCGTAAATGAGTTTTTTTTCCTTCAGTATTCACTAGAGTAAAGGATCTTGTTGAGAACACTGTGGACCAGATTAATACGCTTGAACAGATTGATGTTAAGAAAGTGGATGTGCTGGAAATTCTGGGAAGCATCAAGATAGCCGAGTCCCCAGGGCCGGATCAGATATATTCAAGGTTACTACGGGAAGTGAGGAATGAGATTGCGGTGCCACTGGCATCTTTGCATCCTCACTCTCCACAGGAGTAGTACCGAATGATTGGAGGGAGGCGAGTGTTGTTCCTGTGTTCAAGAAAGGGATTAGGAAAATCCCTGGGAATTACAAACCAGTCAGTCTTATGTCTGTGGTAAGCAAAGTACTGGAAAGGATTCTGAGAGAGAGGATTTCTGACTATTTAGAAAAACAGTTTGATTAAAGATGGTCAGCATGGCTTTGTGAGGGGCAGGTCATGCTTCACAAGTCTTGCTAAGTTCTTTGACGATGTGACAAGCCAAGTTGATGAAGGCCAAACAGTGGATGTGTGGTGTATATGGATTAGAGTAAGGCACTTAATGATATGGTTCCCCATGGTAGGCTCATTCTGAAAGTCAGGAGTTATGGGATACAGGGAAATTTGGCTGTCTGGATGCAGAATTGGCTGGCCGAAAAAGACAGTGAGTGGTAGTGGATGGAAAGTATTCTGCCTGGAGTTCGGTGACCAGTGTTGTTCCGCAGGGATCTGTTCTTGGACCTCTGCTCTTTGTAGTTTTTATAAATTACTTGGATGCAGAAGTGGAAAGGTGGGTTAATAAGTTTGCTGATGAGACAAAAGTTGGTGGTGTTGTAGATAGTAGGCTATTGCAGGCTACAGCAAAACATTGCCAGGATGGAGAGTTGGCTTGAGAAGTGTCAGATGGAGTTCAACCTGGATAAATGCAAAGTGATTCATTTTGGAAGGTCAAATTTGAATGCTGAATACAGGGTTAAAGACAGGATTCTTTGTAGTGTGGAGGAACAGTGGGATCATGGGGTCTACGTACATCGATCCCTCAAAGTTGCACCCAAATTGATAGGGTTGTTAAGAAGGCTTATGGTGTTTTGGCTGTCTTTAACAGGGGGACTGAGTTTAAGAGCTGCAGGGCTTTGCTGCAGCTCTATAAAATCCTGGTTAGACCATACTTGGAATATTTTTTCCAGTTCTGATCACCTCATTATAGGAAGGATGTAGATGTTTTAGAGAGGGTGCAAAGGAGATTTAACAGAATGCTGCCTGGATTGGAGGGCTTGTCTGATGAAGAGAGGTTGAGTGAGCTAGGGCTTTTCATATTGGATAGAAGAAGGAAGATAGATTACTTGATAGAGGTATAGAGAGAGTAGATAGCCAGAGACTTTTTCCCAGGGCAGAAATGGCTGTCATGAAGGGTCATAATTCTAAGATGATTGGAGGAAGGTATAGGAGAGATGTCAGAGGTAGCTTCTTTCCGCAGAGAGTGTTGGCTGCATGGAATACACTGCCAGCGGGTATAGTAGGGACATGTAAGTGACTGCTGGAAAAGCACATGGATGGTAGTAAATTGAGGCTTGTGTAAATGAGGTTGATCTTGGATTAAGATAAATGCTCGGCATAATATATTGGGCTGAGGGCCCTGTACTGTGCTGTACTGTTCTATGTTCTATAAAATATTCTGCCTGAACAGTCTGTGCAATCCTGTTTATACCTGCCAATCGTTTACAGTGGTCCAAATCTAATCACAGACTACTTGCCACCTTTGTTCCAGTGTCTCTCTATTGCCATATCTTCTCTTTCCTGTTGTTTCACTTGCTCACTCACATGAATGACATGAAAATAATCTATAGGACCAGAGCAGCAGAAATTTTACAAAAATGACTCTTGATGTAAAAGAATTGGGGCACATTTTCAGATGTCCAAATTGAGCAAGGTTTAAGTCTCGAGAGAGGCACAAAATCCGATAGAAAGATAATTTAAGAGTTGAAAGACTACAATGAGACAAATTTTAAGTTGTGGCAAAGAGAGCCTCAATAGGCATGGAACCAGATACTTCCTCCCTCTTCTCTGTCCAAGGCCCCACACAAACTTCCAGGTGAAGTAGCGATTTACCTGCACTTCATTCAATCTAGTCTGCTGAATTTCCTGCTCAGAATGTGGTCCCCTTTACTTTGGGGAATGAAGCAAGACTGGGTAACTGCTTTGCTGAATACCGATGTTCTGTCTGTAAAAATTACCCTGAGCCTCCAGTTCCTTCAGGTCCCCTTTAAATCTTTGCCCTTTCACCTTTAACCTACATTCTTTAGTTTTGGGCTTCCCTAACCTGGGGAAAATATCTTTCCTATTCACCTTATCCATGCCTCTCATGATTTCATAAACCTGTATAAACCTCCTACACTTCAGGGAAAAAATAGTCCCAGCCTCTCCTTATATCTCAAACCCCTCTGTCCCTGTAACATCCTTGTAAATGTTTTTTGTACCCTTTTACTTTAATAACATCCTTCCTATAGCAGGGCGATCAGAATTGTACACAGTACTCCAAATGTGCCCTTATCAATGTCTTGTACAACTGTAACAGGATGTTCCAACTCTTGTACTCAGTGCTCTGGTCGATGAAGGCAATTGTGCCAATTGCCTCCTTTGCTGTCTTGTCTACCTGTGGTTCCTGTTTCAAAGAACTATGTACCTGCACACAGCGGTCTCTCTGTTCGACAACATGCTCCAGTGCCCTACCATTAACTTTGTCATGTCCTGGTTTGTCCTAGCAAAAGGTAACACCTTGGATTTATCTGAATTAAACTCCACCTGTCATTCCTCAGCCCACTGGTCTAGTTGATCAAGATCCTGTTGTACTCTTAGATAATCATCTTCACTATCCCCTATACTACCAGTTTTGGTGTCATCTGTAAACTTACAAATTTTTTTCTTATCCAAATAGTTTATATAAATGATGAACAACAGTAACCCAGCACCTATCCATACACGTCGCTGGTCATATGCCTTCAGTCTGAACAGCAACCATCTACCGCAACCCTCTACCACCACCCTCTGAATCCTACCGTCAAGCTAATTTTGCATCCAATTGGCTAGCTTTCCCTGGATCCTATATGATCTAACACTACTAATCAGTCTACATGTGGAACCTTGTTGAAAGCCTTTCTAAACTCCATATAGACAACACCTACTATTCTGCCTTTTTCAATCATCTTACCTCTTTTTAAAAAAAACTCTAATCAAGTTTGAGAGTCATGATTTCCCATGCAAAAACCCATGCTGATTATCTCTAATTAGTCCTTGCCTATCCAATTGCAGGTAGATCCTGTCTCTCAGAATCCTGTCCAACAACTTAGGAACCATTGACATCATGCTCACTGGTCTGTAGTTACCTGGCTTTTCCTTGCAGCATTTCTTAACTAATTGCACTCATTAGTCACTGTCCAGTCTTCTGGCACCTCATCTGTGGCTGTGAATGATACAAAGTGCTCCCTCACTAACACCTTAGCCTCTGCCATATTTCTGAACAGGAGGTCGAGTTTTGCCTTTTCTCTAGTAGAGCCATCTGCATGTTGATTGGGATGTTTTCTTGGAATACAATTAATTTCTTTCCATCCAAGCCCTTAACACTATGGCAGTCCCAGTCTATGATTGGAAAGTTAAATTCCCTTACTATTGCAACCCTATTTTTCTTACAGCTATCTGCAATCTCTGTACATCCTGCCTTCTCCATTTCCTGCTGAATATTTGTGTGTGTGTGTATGTGGGATGGCGGTGGGGCTTTGTACGATTCTATCAAAGTGATCACTTCCTTCTTCTCAGTTCTATCCATAAAATTTCACTGGACAAAACCCCAGGAATATCCTCTCTAAGAACTGCTGTGAAAAACTTTCCAATCAAAAACGCCACTTCCCTTCCCCTCTTAACTCCCCTTCTATTCTTCCTAAAGCATTGATACCCTGGAATATTGAGGTGCTAGCCCTGTTTCTCCCTGAGTTATGTTTCTGTAATGGCTATGATATTCCAGTGCCATGTTCCCATCCATGTCCTGAGTTCATCTGCCTTAACTGTCAGGCTTTTTACATTGAAATAAATGCAGTTTAATTCATCTGGCCTCCCTCATTCTCTGCTGTGCTCTTGCCTGCCATGTCAATTTAATTTTTTCTCTTTTACTTATGTACTCGCCTCAACTTTCTCTGCTGTCTCACTGTTGATTAATAGTGCTGCCAGACTAGTTTAAACCCTCCTGAGTAACTTTGGCTAAATTTCCCTGCCAGGATATTGGCCCCTTTTCTGTTCAGGTGCAACTTGTCCCTCTTGTACAGTTCACTTCTACCCCTGAAGAGATGCCAATGATCCAAAAATCTGAATCCCAACTCCCTCAGCCATGCATTCGTCTGCCCTATCCTCCTATCAGTAATCTCACCACCATGTGGCACCAGGAGTGATCCAGAGATTACTGCCCTTGAGGTCCTGCTTTTTAACCTCCTGCCTAACTGGCTAGTTTCACTTGGTAGGATCTTATCCCTTTTTCTACCTACGTTATTGGTATCAATGTGCACAATTACCTCTGGCTGCTCATTCTCCTCTTTGAGAATTTGTTGCAGCCACTCTGGGACATCCTTGACCCTGGCACCAGGGAGGCAATTCACTCTCCTGAAGTCTTGCTCATTTCTGCAGAAACACCTCCCTGACTAGACAGTTCCCTATGACAATTGCTCGCTTAGACTTGGCCATATGTTGCTTACAGCAGAGCCAGGCGTGGTGCCAAAGACTTGGCTGTTGCTGCTATTTTCCCCAGAGAGGTTATCCGCACCCCCAAAAAAAGTATTCAAAATGGTATACTTGTTTGAGAGGGGGATAGCTGCTTATCTTCTTTGACAAAGCCTGGCATTCATCAAGGCCTGCTCTTAGATCTAACCAGCACCCTGACAAAAATGGCTGGAATATGACACAGCAATGGGGTAAAAACAATGACTGCAGATGCTGGAAACCAGATTCGGGATCAGTGGTGCTGGAAGAACACAGCAATTCAGGCAGCATTCGACGAGCAGCAAAATCGACGTTTTGGGCAAAAGCCCTTCATCAGAAATAAAGGCAGAGAGCCTGAAGCATGGAGAGATAAGCTAGAGGAGGGTGGGGTGGGGAGAAAGTAGCATAGAGTACAATAGGTGAGTGGGGGAGGAGATAAAGGTGATAGGTCAGGGAGGAGAGGGTGGAGTGGATAGGTGGAAAAGGAGCTGGGCAGGTCGGACAAGTCCGGACAGGTCAAGGGGACTGTGTGGAGCTGGAAATTTGAAACTAGGATGAGGTGGGGGAAGGGGAAATGAGGAAGCTGTTGAAGTCCACATTGATGCCCTGGGGTTGAGGTGTTCCGAGGCGGAAAATGAGGCGTTCTTCCTCCAGGCATCTGGTGGTGAGGGAGCGGCAGTGAAGGAGGCCCAGGACCTCCATGTCCTCGGCAGAGTGGGAGGGGGAGTTGAAATGTTGGGCCACGGGGCGGTTTGGTTGATTGGTGCGGGTGTCTCGGAGATGTTCTCTAAAGCGCTCTGCTAGGAGGCGCCCAGTCTCCCCAATGTAGAGGAGACCGCATCGGGAGCAGCGGATACAATAAATGATATTAGTGGATGTGCAGGTAAAACTTTGTATGACACAGCAATGCCTCCCTCCACCACTTGCCTACACTCCCATAGTTACCCCAACTCCCAGCAAATGCACACACTTCCTGTTTGCATATTTTGCTGGGAGTTCGTAGGTCTCTTTTACAGTGTGGTAGAACCAGATCTAACCAGTTTATGTAATTAGCTTAATTAAATTAAGGAGCTACAGCATTTGGAAAGATTGTTTACACTTTCTTTAAGCCTGAAAGGGAGAACATACGACCCTAAATGTCCACCCTTCCCTTACCCACAGTTTTAAATTTTAAGAATGCACAAGATTAAGATTTATACTCTTAAACTCTTATTCATGTCCATTGTTTTATTCTATGGAACAGATTCATCCCCAAATTGACGAAGTTGTCTTCTTTGCTTGCACACCTTTGTAAAGTAATTCATCTTTAACCATCAGATACATTTATTTTCTCTAGCTGGACATACCTGTACAATTTTGGCACATATTTAAAAGTACCTGACACTGCTTGTAATGAGTTAACGGACTGCTGGAATATGTTTATTTTTAACCTTTCACTTTGATTCACAGGCTGGGTCTGTGAATCAGAGTGGTTTTGATTTGGATTTCCAAAGTCATGGCCAAACAGTCAATTACTCTTTGTAGGTATTCCTGAATTTATGAAATTTTAAGTCATTTCAATATTGTTGGGTGTACCAAATTTATATGCGGAAACAGACTACTACTGGAAAGATCTGCTTCTGGTAAATTTAAGACTACTTGCCACCTGGTGTACAGCAAACTCTCCAGATTGAGAGTGAGAGAGAATTTATTGCTTAAGCTTTTAAAATGTCGACAAATGACTAGCTTTCTTACAATTTGCCTTTATCTAAACAACATTCACAGGCTTGACTGACGGCTCACAGCGCAGACAACAGTCAAGACGTGCAAAGATTAGGGGAAAGTGAGGACTGCAGATGCTAGAGAGTCAGAGTCAATCTCTCAGCCCCCTTCCCCTTCCACGTTCCTGATGTGAAGGGCTTATGCCTGAAACATCGACTGTCCTGCTCCTGGGATGATGCCTGACCTGCATGTACAAATATTAAACAAATGAAGAATCTTGGGCAAAAGCTCTGAGAATCTATGGTCCAGATAATTGAAGGTGCTGTTGTCAGTGATGGAATGATTAAAATTGGGCATGTGCAAGATGCTAGAATTGGAAAACTGCAGAGATTTGGACTATTGTAGGAATAAGGGAGGCAAGAGAAATTCGTCGACAATGATGAGAAATTTAAAGTCACGGTATTGCTCGACCAGAAGCTAGAATGTGTCGGTGAATACAATCCATATCAGTCAAACAGGATATCATTTATTGTTTTGCTAAATTGGTTGCTGTAATTATCTACACTAATACACGTGAAACACACTTAATTGGCTGTAAATGTGCTCTTTGAGGAGAAAGTGAGGACTGCCGATGTTGGAGATCAGCTGAAAATGTGCTGCTGGAAAAGCGCAGCAGGTCAGGCAGCATCCAAGGAACAGGAGAATCGACGTTTCTCGAAGGCATAAGCCCTTCTGCGCTTTTCCAGCAGCACATTTTCAGCTGTAAATGTTCTCTGAAATATTCCTTTATTATGAAAATTGTTATAAATTTAGGCTTATTCTTTCTCAGGATTTTTGATGGAGTTGGCTTAGATCCAAAGTTGCAACACTTGTTGTCTTCTATAGAGCTGCTCCAAGCCAAGTTGGGATTCTGGGATATTATTGGGGCAAGGTTGAACTAGATCAAGGGTCTCACTAACAATGAATGTACTATTTAAAATAGAGTACTTCTGATGCTAATGCCTTCTTTGATAAAGCAGGGTTGTACTTTGAGAAAATAGGTGCCCGAACTCAGCACCGCCTTCCTAACCTGCAATCATCTTCCTGACCTCTCCGCCCCCACCCCACTCCGGCCTATCACCCTCACCTTGACCTCCCTCCACCTATCGCATTTCCAAAGCCCCTCCCCCAAGTCCCTCCTCCCTACCTTTTATCTTAGCTTGCTGGACACACTTTCCTCATTCCTGAAGAAGGGCTTATGCCCGAAACGTCGATTCTCCTGTTCCTTGGATGCTGCCTGACCTGCGCTTTTCCAGCAACACATTTTCAGTATTGAGCAGAATCACAGGAATATAAAAACGTTTAAACAGTTGAACTACAGTTGTATTTATGCTAATAAAAATGAATTCTAGCATGACCAGTGACCTTTAATTGAACATGTGCACACATTTCTGGTTTGAGTTATCAGTAAATACATTTTGTATTGTCTAATGCAGCGTTTACTGCACTGCTGATGTGGAATTGTGTTGAACTGCAGCAGCCATTCACAGCCAGCTGCTAAGTTTGAGGTGAATTGGGTTATTTGGTCAAGGAACTTTGTGACTTCAAAGACATATAAGTGTCAGGTTGTAGATGAAAATCTGCCAGGATTTTAATGCCACAAAGTCTCTCTTATGAACATGGAGTTGGTTAATTTGGGGATTAATTAAGATTGGAAATCATATCACTTTGTGGGATAATTAGTTAAGTGTCTGGCATTATGACTACTTTTTAAAATTGTTTTCTTGTATGTTTCTTTTGTACTTTCTAAATGCCTACCACAAATCTTTGTAGACTCTGTTAGTCTGCAAGCAATTAGGTAATGCCAATTACGAATGCAAAGTGTAGTATTCACGTAGCAAGTGTATGCAGTCTTATTATTTTGGGACTGGATTTTCAATTGCTGCACGTGGACAAATAGAAGACAGGATAAAATTGGTGCCGTAGTTGTTGGCCACTTAGACCTCACTGAGCTCATGAACAGTTCATTCAAACAGCCAAATGCAATTGGGACTGGGAGGCCAGGTTTTACATGTGGTCTGAACTACAGAATGAGGGTCAAGGTGTTGTCACACTGCAAGTGCATCAAATGTGTTAACAAGAGGCAAATGACACTGAGTATGGAAAATGAGATTTTTGCGATAGCTCTACACTGTGCTGGTGAGACCATATCTGAAAGACTCCAATTTTAGTCTCCTTATTTAAGGAAGGATATAAATGTGCGAGAAGCTGTTCCAAGAGAATTCGCTCAATTGGTATGAGATACAGCTTCATTATTTTATTTGGAAAAGTTGGACAGGCTGGGGATATATCTGTTGGAGTTTGGCAAAACAAGAGATAATCATGCTGCAACAGAAGATCTTAGGTGAATTGATAATGAATGCTGAAAGGATGCTTCGTGAAACAAAAAACAATAGCACTGTTTAAAACAAGAAGTCTCTGATTTAAGATGGAAACTACATTTTTTTTCTTTGGAGTTGAATTTTTGGAACTCTTCCACATAAAGTGATCCATGCAGCACTATTGAATATTTTAAAGGCAGAGATGTATGTATCCATAATTAACAAGGGAGTTGAAAGTTATTGTGGTAAGTATAAATGTTAATTTGAGGTACGGTCATATCAGCCATTTTCTTTTTAAATCATGGAGTAGACTCAAGGAGCCAAATAACCACAACCTCCTCCAAATTTGATGTTCACATGACTATGAGAGAGTTTGAACAGAGAGAATATAAAGTTACCAGCAGCAACAAATTATAGGGCAGCTTTTAGAAGGGAGGTTACTGCGCTGATCAAAAGAAAAGCAGAAAGCCTCCATCGAAGGATGGCAAGCTAGTAAGAATATTAATGAAGCAAGGAGAGGGATATGTTTGAAGTGCAAACCTTTTTTTATGGGCTCATCTCCCTAACCTCTCCTTAACTGGTTTATTATTAAATACTCACGATACACTTGTCTTGGTCTGTCCCCATTAAATGTAATCTGCATCTGAGATTTTAGGAAGTTACTAGACTGCTGAATTCCCTTTCTTGCATTTCTCACCAAGTTTTTTTTGGGTTGTGTGTTAACTGTCCATTGTCCATTACAGAAGTGTACTAGATGAATGATGTCAAGCTCTGCATTTGGCTAAAGCAGTGATTTGGAAGTGCGGGGATAGGAAGGAAGAACTCTGAATACTGTTGCACATGACCATCTGTGAGGTTTACCATGCAATCAATGAATGACCTGAATTTACTCAAAATGTGGTATCATCATAGAGTATAACTTGAATGGACCCATCTTGTAGTTCTGCACTGCCTCAGGTATATGAAAATTAGACACATATCTTATGCTGATTTTCAATGATGACCTGCCTGTGTTGTGACATGGACAGCTTCACATCTTTGCTGCTTCCCTCAAATCCTCCAACTCTGAGGTGACATCACCTTTACTAATGTGCTGGACTGATTTGAAATGTGAGTATCTGAAAGGGTGCATAGATAAAATGTGACAATAGGGCCTGTGAATTAGATTCTTCATAGACCTGTTCTCTTATGAGATATGTTGATATTATTGCCAGTAGTAAACAAAATGCTAGAGTGTTATTGTTATGACACTGGATTCACAAACAGCAAACTTAAAGCCTTCGATGACCACTAAAATTTTCCAGTTGTTCCTGACTAGACTAAAAATAAGTTTTTGGACATTAAGCTTAAAACTTAAGCAAAAATTAAAATTTATTTTTAGTAATTGAACTTTAACAGAACAATGATAAACAAGGCCTATGATCTAAAGTCCAACCTTCTTTGATGTAGCCCACACTCTCTCAGACAGACAGACATACAGTTAAGGGACAATTGAGAAAAAAAGAATTGTAATTTGCCAGTTCACAAAATAGCTTCAAATGTTGGATACTAGGCTTTTGTGAAATCCTTGGTCAATGGGTTTTTTTTTAGATTAGATTAGATTACTTACAGTGTGGAAACAGGCCCTTCGGCCCAACAAGTCCACACCGACCCGCCGAAGCGTAACCCACCCATACCCCTACATTTACCCCTTACCTAACACTACGGGCAATTTAGCATGGCCAATTCACCTGACCTGCACATCTTTGGACTGTGGGAGGAAACCGGAGCACCCGGAGAAAACCCACGCAGACACGGGGAGAACGTGCAAACTCCACACAGTCAGTCGCCTGAGGCGGGAACTGAACCCAGGTCTTTGGCGCTGTGAGGCAGCAGTGCTAACCACTGTGCCACCGTGTTCCAAGGGTTGTTCCAAGGTGAGTAGAACTGTATATCTTGCTTGGATTTTGAAGTCACTGGTAATTGCAAAGTGTTTCAGCAGGCTTCTAGAAATAATTATTTCTTACAGACTGGTATTCTCCTCAGAGCATTCAACAGGTGAATAATTGGACAGAAACTAATGAGAGAGCAAAGCAAAAGACATGCCGTCTGTGGAATTTGTCAACATCACACTGTCTCCTCCCAAACCCGGTCAGAACTGGTTCTCTTTCTTTCCCCCTCTTTCCCAACATCATTCTTAGTGATTAGCTGGTTAGAACTGGTCTGTGAGCATAGCAGCCAAATGGTGCTGATTCATCTAGTATCCTTAGATTAGTAATTAAGTTGCATTACATTTGATGCCAGTTCCCAACAGTAAACATCCACCTTTGTTCACTTCTCTTTTAAAACAAGCTACTGTTCAAAGCTTAATTATTAACTTGAACTCTCAATTCCAAACCAAAAAATGAGAAAAATAAAAGAAAAATAGTGATGGTCTCTACAGTTATAAAAGATGTGATTGGAGAACAATTGGTAATCAGTGACAGGATCAGGAAGAGTCAACATGTGTTTATAACAAAGAAATCATGCTTGGTGAATTTTATGGAATTTTTTCGGAATGTAACTAGTAGATTTATTAAGGGGGAACCAGAGGATCTGGTATTCTTGGACTTTCAATTGAGTCCCGCATATATAATTAGGATGTTAAATGGGGCAGTGCACTGATATGGATAGAGAACTGGTTGGCAGACAGGAAACAAAGTGTGGGAATAAACAGGTATTTTCCTACGGGGCAGCCAGTGACCACTGGGGTTCATAAGGACACACATGAATGATTTTAAATGAGGGAACTCAATATAATATCTCCAAGTATGCAGACAACACAAAGCTGGGTCTGAGGCGAAGTGAGAGAATCATACAGACATGTTTCAGTATAATTTAGAAGGTTGAGTGAGCAAATGCATAGCAGATGATGTATAATGTGGGTAAATATGAGGATATCCATTTTGCTAGCAAAAACAGGAAGGTAGGTTATTATCTGAATGGGAGAAAGTTTGGAATGCAGATGCTGGAGACCAGAGTTGAAAAGTGTGCTGCTGGAAAAGCGCAGCAGGCCAGGCAGCATCCGAGGAGCAGAAGAATCGACGTTTCGGGCATAAGCCCTTCCTCATTTACCCTCCCCCCACCTTATCTCAGTCCCAACCCCTGGATTCAGCACCGCCCTCTTGACCTGCAATCTTCTTCCCGACCTCTCCGCTCCCACCCCCTCTCCGGCCTATCACCCTCACCCTCACCTCCTTTCACCTATAGTACTCCCAGCACCCCTCCCCCAAGTTCCTCCTCTTCCCCCACCCCACCCACCTTTTATCTCAGCCCGCTTGGCACACCAACCTCATTCCTGAAGAAGGGCTTATGCCCGAAATGTCGATTTCTCTGCTCCTCGGATGCTGCCTGGCCTGCCGCGCTTTTCCAGCAACACACTTTTCAACTATTATCTGAATGGACATAGATTGGGAAAGGGGCAAGTGCAATGAGACCAGAGTGTCTCATCAAAAGTAATCCAAACATTGAAAGTAAGCATGCAGGGGAAGCAGTTGGTGAAGGTGGCAAATGGTATACGTTTGTTTCATAGCAAGAGTATTCAAGTACAGGAACAAAGATGTCTTGCTGCAATTGGACAGGGCCTGGCTGAGACCACACCTGGAATATTGTGTGCAGTTTTTGCCTCTTTGTCTGAGGAAGGATGTTCTCGCTACAAAGGTAGTGCAACAATGGTCTACCAATCTGATTCCTGGGACTGACCTATGAAGAGAGATTGGATTGATTAGGACGTTATTCACTGGAATTTAGAAAAATGAGAAGAGATCTCATAGAAACCTATACAATTCCAACAAGATTACACAGAATAAGCACAGGAAGCACAGGAAGGTTACAATGAATGGGCAGTCCAGAACCAGTTTAAGTATATGGGGAAGGCCATGTAGGACTAATTTGAGGAAAAATTTCCTCATCAGAGAATCGTGAGCCTGTGGAGTTTTCTACCAGAGAAATTGGTTGAGGGAAAAACATTGAATGTTTCCAAGTAAGAGTGAGATATAGTGTTTTGGGTTAAAGGGATGAAAAGGGTATGGAGAAAAAGTGTGAACAAGGCACTGAGTTGGATGAACAGCCATGAACATATTGAATTTGAGCAGATTCAAATGACCTACTCTCCACCTATTTTCTATATTTGTGTCTATCTATGTGGTAATTGCTCTGTAGGTGATCATGTTGAGACATAGTGAGGAACAATTAGACAAAGCAGATGCTTATACTTTAAATAAAGAGATGACGGCTAGTTGAAAAGAAGCATGTACTGACATCCCCTGAACCCAGGAGATGATCTGGAATATTCATCTTATCTTACTTGGACCTTTTTTTTCTCTACTAGCTGTAACTTGACGCTCTGGCTACTTGAATTGTCTACTCCTGGAAGCATGTGCGGAGTGCAAGCTGCACCTGCATTTCTTCCAGGTGTGTGTTCTATGTTTCAGGAGAGTTTATTTAACATTTAGTCTGCAAGTTGGAGAAAGAGGTCAGGAATATAAAATTTCCCTTTCGATTCTTCTTCTGATGACAACATGACAGATTGTACGCCAGCCTCCTGATCAACTCTTTGTAAGGCACTACAGTACATTTCTCTCCCTTAGTCATTAGCCCTGTATGTACTGTGAAGATGCCCCTCTCTCTGGTACTTGTGTAACTGCTGACTGCGAGACATGTTATCTGTCTCCACTGAACCTAATCAGGTTGTTGAAATGTTTCAATGCTGCACAACCCTTTAGCTACTGACCTCCTTAGCACTTTCCAGCTGTGGGCCCTTGTTTTGTCATTGGGATCTTGTTTGACTGCTGAGAGGGATGCAAATGCTTCTATGAGCTGTAACAGCTTAAATGAAATGATTCATCACAAAACTGGAGTGAGGGGGATGGGATGGGATGGAGGGCTAACCAGCACTGTTCCTGTCCACTGCCTCTACTTTGCCTCAACCTTTGTTCTGTAGATAAACAGCAATCTCAAAGATAGTTACCACTCATTTTGAAAATTGGACACCTTCTTGACCTGTACATACTTCCCTCTACCTCTGCCGCTGCTAGTTTGGTCGTGAGCATAAAATTCTGGCAATTTAGCAGATGTGCATTCAAAATTCATATTGACTGTGTGATTATCACACTCTGAAATTGTTGATACTTCAGGGTTCTGAAGGTTCTTAGATTACTTCGTGTGGAAACAGGCCCTTTGGCCCAACAAGTCCACACCAACCCTCCGAAAGGCAACCCACCCAGAGCCATTCCCCTACATTTACTCCTTCACCTAACACTACGGCCAAATCTCTCTCCATTTTACTTAGTTTAATGGCATTGACAGTTGCATTTCTTTCATGTATGTATTTTAGCGCTGAAAATAAATTAAGTATTGAAAGTATCCCTTTGGCTCCCAGTTTTATTCAGCAAGGGTGTTTATTAGATAAAAATTGTTAAGTTTTTTTTGTGAAACTCCCACTGAGGTGAAGCTGTTGAGATCTATTCTACAGTTCATTTTCAATTACTTTGGAAAAGCAATTGATCAGTGGTCTTGCTTCATGATAATATGAACACTGACAATCAAAGTGAGAATTATGCCACTGCAAATAAGGAAATATTGCACATCACCGTGTCATCCAGTGAGTTGCAGGCACAAACAGTGCTCAAGAAAAATAATCAACGGCAAGGATTTGAGACCAGGTGTCCTTGAATGTGGTTGGACCAAAATGGTAATTCTATTGTTCAGCTTTCAATGGTGTAGTGAAGTTATTTTAATGTTGGTTTTATATTTCTAATTCAAATTTTCGTTTTTAATTGGTGCACTGAGAAACAAAAAATAATGCCTGAAAGTATTTCAAAATGTTAATTAAACTAACATTAATATTAATTCATTATATGCCATCTTCATTAGCTCTCAGTGACTGACCTTTTCAAACTGGCTACTTAGACAAGTCATTTTTATTGTAAGGCAATATTAGTGTTATCCTTGCTTTAGGATTGTACATTCACTTTTTCTGATTTGTTGCAGCTTTACTTTGAATCAGTGGATAAAATTCAGTATGACATGTTCAAGAGAGTTTAAAAATAGGTCATAATGCTTCCTGATCAGCGACATTTATTTTCTATCACTTTATAAAGCTGATAATTGAAGACTGTGAATATTGTCCACTGAACAGACTAATTCTTGGTACATGTGCATAAGCTGATGCCAAATAGTAATAAAAGAAATAGTAATAAAAATGTCACACGTGATGTATACAAGAATGGTTTGAAGGCTGTAATCAAATTTTGGCATTTGGGTGGTTATTAGTCAGTGTTTGAGCTTTGCCCATGAGGTTTACAATGTCATCTAATGTATTCTGTTATTGCACTTTCTATCTTAGCCCTTTTTGTACCTTGTGTTTGAGAAAACAACAATGCTTTCATTCTAAACAAATTTGAATGGTTTCTTATCAAACAATACTGCTGAGCATTTTCTAAAAGTAAACAAGATAGCTATATGCAATAAAAAAGAAGTAAAACTTGCATTTACATAGCAGTTCTCACAATCTCAAAGTTTTATGGTCAGTTTAGTACTCCTTGAAGTGTAGAACTGTTGTAGTGCAGGACAAACAGCAATTGATTTGGGAACAAGTGACCACACACGCCAATGTTTTAATGATTAGATAATTCACCATTTTATTGTTGACTATGGCGTAAATATTGGTGAGACCACTGGGAATAACTCATCTCTTTAAGCTAATACCATGGGATCTTTTACGCCCACTTGAGAGGAAATGATATCCATTTACCTTGAGATGATATCCATTTACCTTGGGACAGTCTATCCCTCCCTACTTTAGACTCGACTGCCTTCTCCAGTCCTTGGATTACACTTCCTTCTAACCCTCCTGTAAGGTCAGAACTACACCTGTACTCCACCTTCCTACAAACCCACCCACCCCATGCCCTCTCCACTGGTCAAGAATACACCTCTTTCTCTCCTTGACCTGGTCTTGGGGCTACACTCCCTCCTGTCCTGTAATCCTACTCTCCTATGGAACAATATACTTGCTATAGAAGGAATGGACTTAAGGTTTGTTGGATTGTTTCTTGGGATGAGAGGGTTGGTGTATGAAGAGATAATAATATGATGATGCTTACATTCCCTTGAATGTAAAAGAATGGGATGAGATCACTTTGAAGCACACAAAATTCTTAATATGCATGATATGGTTGATGTTGAGCAATAGTTTCCCCTGGCTGTGGAATCTAGATCATAGGGTCGGAAACATGAATCAGCCATTTAGGATTGAGAATCAGAGATTTCTTTCTTCAATGTAGGTTGCAACTCTTTAGAATTCTTCCCTTCAAAAAATGAACACTGAATGCTCAAGTCCGGTTGAGCATTCAAGACCGGTTTCAATAGCTTTTTCAGAATTAAAGGGAATGGAAATATTGCAAGAAGGTGGAGTTGAGATAGAAGTTCAGCCATGACCTTGTTGAATGGTAGAGGAAGCTGACAGATCCATGTGACCAGTTATGATGTCATACAAATGTATAGCATGGAAACCGATCTTTTGGTCATCCATGCTGACCAGATATCCTAGATTAATTTCATTCCACTTGCCAGCATTTGGCCCATGTCCCATCTAAATCCTTTTTATTTGTATACCCACCCAGATGCCTTTTAAATATTAATAAAAGCAAATTACTGCGGTGCTGGAATCTGAATCAACACACAGTCCTGCTCCCATGCCCACATGTCTGTCCTTGGCCTGCTGCAATGTTCCAGTAACCTAGTCCACTCCTCCATCACACCTAACACCTCTCCCATCACACACGCACCTTCCCATGCAATCGCAGAAGGTGCAACACCTGCCCTTTTACCTCTTCCATGCTGACTATCCAAGGCCCCTCACACTCATTTCAGATTAAACAGGGTTTCACTTGTATCTCTTTCAATTTGGTCTATTGCATTCGTTGCTCCCAATGTCGTCTCCTCTATATCGCAGAGACAAAATGCTGACTGGGTGATCGCTTTGCTGAGCACCTTCGGTCTGTATGCAATCAGGTCCCGTACCTTCCCGTGGCTTGCCACTTCAACACACAATCCTGCTCCCATGCCCACATGTCTGTCTTGGCCTGCTGCAATGTTCCAGTGAAGCTCAACGCAAACTGGAGGAACAGCATCTCATCTTCCAACTAAGCATGTTACAGCCTGCCAGTCTCAACATTCAATTCAACAACTTCAGATGATTATCCCATCTCGACCCCTCTGTTTTCATTCTGCTCCATAATTTTATTTTATTTATTTTATTTTATGTTTTTAATATATTTTTTCACTGTTGTGTACCTCTTATTTCTTGATTTGTCTCTCTTTCTCTCGTTCCCCACTCTCTCATCACCTTTTTCCTCTCCTCTTCTCCCTTTGCTCCCCTTCTCCCCTGTTTTCCATTTTGCCTCTGCTTCATCCATCCCGCCCATATTTTGTCACATAGCACTGGTCATTCACAGCTCCTAATCTCCCTATAATCTCTCTATGCACTGTCATTATCACCTCGTTATTGCTACCTTTGCTTCTGGAGCCATGACTCACCTTCTCTCAGCTTAGTATAAATACCTCCCTATTTCTCCTTTTCTTAGCTTTGGCAAAGGGTCAGTTAGACTTGAAACGTCAGCTCTTTTCTCTCCTTACTGATGCTGCCAGACTTGCTGAGATTTTCCAGCAATTTCTCTTTTTTGGCCTTTTAAATTTTGTAATTGTACCAGCCTCCACCATTTCCTCCAGTAGCTCATTCCATACAGACACCACCCTCTGCATGAAAAAGTTGTCTTTTAGAACCTTTTTAAATCTTTCCTCTCTCACTTTAAAACCCATGGCCTCTAGTTTGGACTCTCCCCCACCCTGGGGAAAAAACCTTGTCTATTTATTCTATTCAAGCACATTTATGATTTTATAAATTTCAATAAGGTCATCCCTCAGCCTCTGATGCTCCAGGAAAATAGCCCCAGCCTATACAGCCTTTCCTTCAAGCTCAAACCCTCTGACCCTGCTAGCATTCTTGTAAATCTTTTCTGAACCCTTTCAAGTTTCACAACATCCTATTGCAGAGAGACCAGAATTGCAGGCAACATCTGCAGTCATTGTTTTTAACCTAGTATTCCAAAAGTGGCCTAACCAATGTCCTGTACGGCCACATAATGACTGCCTAACTCCTGTTCTCAATGCTCTGACCAATAAAGGCAAGCATAACAAATGCCTTATTTACGATCCTAAGTCCCTGAGACACCACTTTCAAGGAACCTGCACTGCAAGGTCTTTTTGTTCAGCAGCACTCCCCAGGACCTTACCATTAAGTGTATAAGTCCTGTCCTGATTTGTCTTTCCTAAATGCAGGCACCTCGAGTTTATCTAAATTAAACTCCATCTGCCACTTCTTGGCTCATGGGCCCATCTGATCAAGATCCTTGTAGTGCTCTGAGATAACTTTCTTTGCTGTGCACTACACCTCCAATTTAGTGTCATCTCAAACTGATTAACCATACCTCCTATGTTCACATCCAAATCACTTCGATCAATGACAAAAAGTTGTCGTCCCAGCACCGATCCTTGTGGTACACTGGTCACAAGCCTCCAATCTGAAAAGCAACCCTCTGCCATCATCCTTTGTCTTCTACTTTCGAGGAGAAAGTGAGGACTGCAGATGCTGGAGATCAGAGCTGAAAATGTGTTGCTGGAAAAGCGCAGCAGGTCAGGCAGCATCCAGGGAACAGGAGAATCGACGTTTCGGGCATAAGCCCGAATGGAATGAGGAAAGTTTGTCCAGCAGGCTAAGATAAAAGGTAGGGAGGAGGGACTTGGGGGAGGGGCGTCGGAAATGTGATAGGTGGAAAGAGGTCAAGGGAAGGGTGATAGGTCAGACTGGGGTGGGGGCGGAGAGGTCGGGAAGAAGACTGGGGTGGGGGCGGAGAGGTCAGGAAGAAGACTGGTGTGGGGGCGGAGAGGTCAGGAAGAAGACTGGGGTGGGGGCGGAGAGGTCAGGAAGAAGACTGGGGTGGGGGCGGAGAGGTCAGGAAGAAGACGGGTGGGGGCGGAGAGGTCTCCGCCCCCACCCCAGTCTGACCGATCACCCTCACCTTGACCTCCCTCCACCTATCACATTTCCGATGCCCCTCCCCCAAGTCCCTCCTCCCTACCTTTTATCTTAGCCTGCTGGACAAACTTTCCTCATTCCTGAAGAAGGGCTTATGCCCGAAACGTCGATTCTCCTGTTCCCTGGATGCTGCCTGACCTGCTGCGCTTTTCCAGCAACACATTTTCAGCTCTTCTACTTTCGAGCCAGTTCTGTATTCAAATGGCTAGCTCTCTCTGTATTCCATGTGATCTAACCTTGTTAATTAGTTTATCAAGAGGAACCCTGTCGAAAGCCTTACTGAAGTCCATATAGATAATATCCATCGCCCTACCCTTGTCAATTCTCTTCATAACTACTTCAAAAAAAGCTCAATCAAGTTAGTGAGATACTATTTCCCACGCACAAAGCCATGTTTGACTATTGTTAATCAGTTCTCACTTTCCAAATTCATGTAAATACTGTCTCTCACGATTCCCTCCACAACCTGCACACCACCGATGTCAGGCTCACCAATCTATAGTTCCCTGACTTTTCCTAATCTCCTTAACTAGTGGCACAACACTAGCCAACCTCCAGTCTTCCGATACCTCGCCTGTGGCTATTGATGACCCAAATATCTCAACAAGGGCCCCAGCAATTGCTTTCCTAGCTTCCCAGAATTCTAGTGTACACCTGATCAGGTCCTCGGGATTTATCCACTTTTATATGTTTAATGCTATCCAGCACCACCATCTCTGTAATATGGACATTTTTCAAGATGTTGCAATTTATTTCTCCATGTTCTATATCTTCTCTACAGTAAACACTGTTGCAAGATACTCATTTAGTATCTTCCTCCATCCCCTGTGGCTCCACGCGTAGGCTGTCTTGCTGATCTTTAAGGGGCCTATTCTCTCCCTTGTTACTCTTATATCCTTAATGTATTTATAAAATTCCTTTGGATTCTCCTTAACCCTATTTGCCAAAGCAATCTCATGTCCTTTTCTCCCCGTGATTTCTTGAAACCAACTTTATACTCTTTTAGGGATTCAATTGATCTGTGCTGTCTATACCTGACATATGCTTCCTTCTTTTTCTTGACCAAAACCTCAATTTCTCCAGTCATTCAGCATTCCTACACCTACAAGCCTTGCCCTTCACCCTAACAGGAAGATCATTATCTCATTTTTGAAGACTTCCATTGTCCAGCTGTCCCTTTTTCTGTAAGCATTCGCGCCCCCATCAATGTTTGAAAGTTCTTGCCTAATCCCGTCAAAATTGGACTTCTTCCAATTGAGTACTTGAACTTATAGCTCTGGTCTATCCTTTCCAACACTATTTTGAATCTAATAGAATTATGGTCGCTGGCCCCAAAGTGCTCCCCCACTGACACCTCAGTCACCTGCCCTGCCTTATTTCCCAAGAGTAGGTCAAGTTTTGTACTTCTGTTGTAGGTACACACTTAACAAATGCCTCTCCATCCAAGCCCTTAACACTATGGCAGTCCCAGTTTACATTTGGAAAGTTAAAATCCCCTACTCTAGCCACCCTATTATTCTTACAGATAATTGCGATCTCCTCACAAATTTGTTTCTCAATTTCCTGCTGATTATTGAGGGATCAATAGTACAATCCCAATAAGATGATTATCCCTTTCTTATTTCTCAGTTCCACCCAAATAACTTCCATGGATGCATTCCCAGGAACATCCTCCCTAAGTATAGCTGTAACTTTATCCCGAATCAAAAATACCACACCCCCTCATCTCTCGCACCCCTTTGTATCCTTCCTTAGCATCTATATTTTGGAACATTAAACTGCCAGTCATGTACATCCCTGAGCCATGTCTCTGTAATTGCCATAATATTCCAATCACATGTTCCCAACTATGCCCTACATGTTAGGCTTCTTGCATTGGAGTGAATGCATTTTAATTTATCAGTCATACCTCGTTCTCTCCTTTGTTCCTGCCTGCCCTGACTCTTTGACTTGCTCCTTTTCCCAATTGTACCAGACTAGATTCTGATTTCTCTCCTCCCTGAGTCCCACCCCCCACCTTACTAGTTTAAATCCTCCTGCGCAGCTCTAGCAAATTTCCCTGCCAGTATATTAGTCCCCTTCCAATTCAAGTGCAATCCGTTCTCCTTACACATGTCACTTCCACCCCAGAAGAGGCTCCAGTGATCTAAAAAATGTGAATCCTTCTCCCCTGCACCAGTTCGTTCGTCATGCTCTTTCCTTCAGTTCCTACCCTCACTACCTCACGGCACTGGGAGTAATCCAGATATTACTACCTCATGAACCCTTTTTTATAAATTTCTGCCGAACTTTCCATATTCTGTCCTTCGAATCTTGTCCTTTTCTCTTCCTGTATTGTTAGTTCCAATGTGTACAACAACTTCCTGCTGGTCCCTCTCCATTTTAAGAATATCCTGCACCCTCTCCGAGATACCTTTGATCCTTTCACCAGGAAGGCAACATACTATTCTGATTTGTTGCTGTCGGTGACAGAAATGTGTGTCAGTGCCTCTGACCTGAGAGTCCCCTATTAGAGTTGATCACTTGGAACCTGACATACCTCTCATTACAATAGAGCCAGTCTTGGTACCAGAAACCTGGATGTCCTTGCTACGATCCCCTGTGAGTCCGTGACCCTCTACCTTTTCCAAAATAGCATGCTTGTTTGATATGGGAATAGCGATAGGAGACTCCTGCACGACCTTCCTACCCCTTCTACCTTTCCTGGAGGTAACCCATCTAGCTGGCTGTATCTGTAGTTCTTCTCCCTTTCTACAACTGCCATCCATTACACCTAACTCCTGTAAATTCCTCATTATCTCTAACCGCTGCTCCAAATGATTCATACGAGGCGATAGGATTCGCAACCAAACACGCTTCCTGCAGACATAATTATCAGTAACATGAAAACTCCCTAATTTCCCACATCTGACAGGAAGTACACATCGCTCAAGTCAAGGCCATCTTTGCTCCTTAACAATCTACAGACCCAGAAAATAGCACAACCTTACTGCTTTAAAAAAAGTGCTCCAGGCTAACTTAGTACCTATATTTTATATTTTTAAACATTTAATCAAGAGACAGATCTCAATAAAACATACAATCAGAAAAGAACTCTCTCTACTCAGTGTTATAGCTTTACAAAGTAAACGCAAGGTTATGCTTTAAAAAGCCCCTGAGCTGCTCCACTCCTGTGAGCTCGTCCTGTTAATTCTTATTTTCTTTTATTCCTCAGTGTTATTTTTTGGATTTTGTTGGGATACATTTATGCAGTCATTCTTCGGTGTTTCAACAACCTCAGAATCAGGCCTTTATTAGGCCATACTGGAACTTGTGGGCGGTGCGGGCTAAAGTGTCACCCATCAACATGAGTAGTTAAAGCACTATGTAACACTACATGACATAAAAAAAGTAGTTATTTTAGACAATATAGATCTGTTTCATAATCTGTTTTCTGTTTACCTGCTGGTACATTTCCAGAAAACCTGATGTACTTTGGATTTGTGCCAGCAAAGCAGGCTGAATCTGAGGTTATGAGACCAGACAATGTCAGTGAGGGAGCTACAATCTGTGCTTTGCATATAAAGATTCTCAGAAGTGTCTCTTAAAAATTTAACAAATTGCAACAAGGAAATTTCTTCCTTCAGTATTTTAATTCATTAGTCTTAGGTGGATGAGCAGGTCTAATGTGATATTTGAACAGGGTTGGAAAGATTGCTTTGCAAGGGGACAGCAGGTAATCTTTGCGTTTCAGATAACGTGGTTAAAACTTAGTTTGAGTCAAATTGGACATTGAGTTTGGGAACAGTCTGCGTCAGCCTCTGACAGGCATATGGTTACAATTGTAGAAGATGTCAGAGTCAGAGGTTGCACTTTTAAAATGAATCGCAAAAGAAGTGCAAGCCAGGTGAGAAGAAAATTTTTCTCACAACGAATAGTTGTGGTCCAGAATGCACTGCTTGGAAGTGTGATGGAGTTACGTTCAATTGAAGCATTCAAGAGGGTATTAAATTATCATTTAAATAGAAACAATGTGCAGGGTTATGGGGAGAAGGCAGGAAATTGCATTGTCAAAATGTTCAGAGACTTTGTGCAGATACAATGAGCCAGATTGCTGCCTCCTGCACTGTTACACTTGAGATATTATGGTACAAAGAGAAGTTTTTCAGCCAATTGTATTCAAACTGAGTCTCTAAAACAATTTTTCAGTCTGTCTCGCCCCATTCTGTTTCCATATCTCTGGAAGTTTATTTCCCTGTAATGACTATTGAATTCCTTTTTGAAATTACCGTTCATCTCTGTTCCACATCTTTCTAGGCAGCAAGCACCATGCTGTTACTACTTACAGTGTAACAAGGCACTTCATCATCTCCTTGCTGTATATTTTGCCCAAAATCTTAAATCCATGTCCTCTAGCTCTGTTCCATCAGACTTTGTCTTGTCCACCTTACTTACATCTGTCGTGATCATGTGCACTTAGTTCAAATCTGCTCCCCATCTCTTGCTGTATTAGCAAACGTGTTTTTCCGATCTAATCTTATCGCCAATATCAGTCATCCTTGGAATCATTCTGGACAAATTGTTTCAAAGATCTTTGCTACAGTTCTGGTTAGAATGGGGTGCAGTCCTCTAGTTGTGACTTAACCAGAGCCATATATTTAGGGCACTGATAACTATGCAAAGAAAGTGGACCCAGCACACACTCTTGAGCAATACCATGGTCTACCATCCTCAGTCTGATTTGTTCAAAATATTCTTTCATGGAATATACTGTTTGTTTTCCAATCTTCCCGTTATTGAAATGTTGGTGATAAATATCTGTTTCAAGTACACTCAGTGCTGTTAAGGAGGAAATTCCAGGCTTTCGATCCAGGCATGCTGAAGAAATGCTGAGGATAGTGCCAAGTCAGACTGATTTGTAACTTGGAGAGGAACTTTGCAGGTGGCATTTTCATTTATCTCCTGTCCTTGTCCTTCTAGGTGGTAGAGATACCTGTTTTGGGAGGTGGTGTTGAAAGGATCCTTGGTAATTTGTTGCACTATTTGCTGAGTATTTCTAGTCTTTTCTGTTTTTATTTCAGTTTTCTGGCATCTGGAGTAGTTTATCTTTGTGTTCACATGAAATGTAATGAAACACTTCTCATCAAATCCATGTGGACAACATTCACTGCATCTCGTCCTCAACCCCTTCTATGTTATTTCTTCATTACATTACATTAGTGTGTTCAATCAAAACATTCAAACCTTCTAATCCTCTGGTTACTGCACTTATTCGAGGGAAGTTTGTAGCATCATGGCAAGCACTTCTACTGCCTGTAGCCACAGATCTACTAGCAACCTGGGATTCAAGTTATCAGAACAGATGATTTATTTTGTTTAATTAATACAAACCTTTCCAGTCGATCCTATTTACCGATTTTCACTTCATCCATTATTTCTACGATTTATATTTTCACTGAAATTATCTGGGGGCAGCACGACGGCTCAGTGGTTAGCACTGCTACCTCACAGCACCAGGGACCCGGGTTCGATTCCAGCCTTGGGCGACTGTCTGTGTGGACTTTGCACCTTCTCCCCATGTTCTGCGTGGGTTTCCACCGGGTGCTCTGGTTTCCACCCAGAGTCCAAAGATGTGCACGTCAGGTGAATTGGCCATGCTAAATTGCCCATAATGTTAGGTGCATTAGTCAGGGGTAAATATAGGGTAGGGGAATGGTATGGTGGGTTACTCTTCAGAGGCTTGGTGTGGACTTGTTGGGCCAAAGGGCCTGTATCCATACTGTAGGGAATCTAATCTAATCAAACTAATCTCTTCCTTAGTAAGCACTGATACTGTGTGTTCACTAAGTACCTGTATTTAGCTTTGTTGTATGCCTCTGAACATGTATTACCTTTGGTTTTCCCAATCAAACTCACTAGGCGTCATTTTACCTGTTTTCTACTTACATGCTGGTAGATGATTTTTGAGTCGCCTTCTGTGGCGACCACCATTGTGTTCTCATTTTTTCTTTGTATAACATAATTTCCTCTTTCACTTCATTTCCCTTAGCATGTTGTATTTGATATGATTCTTCCTGGAGGGATTCTTCTGATGAATCATACATCGACTTCTTTGTTTCATCTTATTTTCTGGCTCACTTGTCATCCCAAGAGACTGAACTTCTGTTCTATTTTTTCCTGCTGAACCTTCTATTTGAAATGTATCTTGCCTGTGTTTGAAACCTCTTAAAGATCAACCATTGTTCTGTAAAGATTATTCCTATTTACTTTTGTTTCATTTTACCTTGGCTAAATCCTGTCTCAGCCCAACGAAGTTGGTACTCCTCCATTTCAGAAGTACTTTGCTTGTCTACATTACCATCAAAACGTTATGTTAGTATGATTAACCCTAACCATGTGTTCTTTTATAAGCACCTCACCCAACTCACTCCCCAGTATCTGATCCAGCAATGCCTCCTTTCTGGTTGTTTCAAGAATTTACTGTTTTGAGAAACTTCTTCCAAATGCATTGCAGAAATTCCTTCAACCTCCTTTCCTTTAATATTATCCCAATTAATATTTGGAGAGTTAACTCCCCCAATATACAAAGGAATGAAGGCAGGGCAAGCTGAAGTGGACTAGCAAAAGGTTTTCACAGCAAAAATGGTTGAGGAACACTGGCAGACATTTAACCACATTGTTCATGGCTCACAACAAAGGTATATCCCAGTGAGAAAGATATACTTATTCTAGGAAGGGGATAAGCCAAAATTGATTCACCCGAGAATTTAAGGATACCATCAAATTTGAAATAAAATGATACAATATGACACAGATTAGTGATAAGGTAGAGGATTCACAAAGTTTTAAAAACTAACAAAAGGCTATCAAGAAATAATAGCAGGGGAGAAGATAAACTTTGAGGGATAACTTAAAAGTAATGTTAAGTCAGACAGCAAGAACTGCTTCTAATATGTGAAAAGAAAGAGAGACAACAAAGTGAACATATGCTTCTTGGAAAATAAGGCTGAGGAAGTTGGGGGAAACCAGGAAATGACTTTTTAAATTACATACTTTGCACCAGTCTTTACAGTGGAAGACACTGATAGCATTTCAAAAATAATAAATAATCAAGTGGCAAAAAAAAAAGAGAATAAATATGGTAAGTATCATTATAGAAAAATTGCAGAAGTTAATGGGGCTAAAAACTGATGTCTCCAGACCTGATGGGACGAATCCTGTGATACTAAAAGAAGGAATTACAGGATTAATGGATGCACTGATAATCTCCCAAGAATCCATTGGTCCTAGAAAAGTCCCAGAGGACTGGAAAACTGTCAATGTAACACTTTTCTATTTTAAAAAGGAAGCGAGGCATAACAACAATAGGCCAGTTACCTTAATTTCTTTTATTGGAAAAATGTTAGAATCTATTATAAAGGATGTGATAGAAAGCATTTAGAAATACAAACTATTGTAAAGTAGAATCAGCATAGCTTCATAAAGGGGCAATCATTGCTTGACAAAATGATTAGAATTCTTTGAGTGGGTAACAAGCAGGATTGATAATGGGGAAGTAGTGAAGGTAGTATATTTATGTTTCTAGAAGGTGTTTGATAAGGAACTTTGTGTTAGTACTTTATAAGATAAGAGCTAAGGTGCTGTAGGTAACTTATTAGCAGGGATAGAGGATTTGTCAACTCATAGAAGACAAGTTGAGAAAAGGGGGACATTTTCTAAATGACAAGCTAGTGGAGCGTCAAGGGATCAGTGTGGGGTCAGGCTTACTTGCAATGTATGTTACTTGCTTGGATAAGGAATGTAAGTGTTTTATAGAATAATTTGCACATGACACAAAAATAGGGGGGAAGAAAAGTGGTGAGGATGATGCACACAATCTGCAAAGGGATAAAGCAGGTTAAAGTGAGCAAAATCTTGGCAGATGGAAAGACAGTAGAAAGCTATAACACCTGGGATTGGGGATTTGGTCACCTTCGTGTTTAAATCACAAAAAGCTAACATACAAGTTCAGGTAATAGGAAAGGCAAATAGAATGTTCGCCTTTGTTTAAAGGAAATGGAGTATTCAAATAGGGAAATCTTGTTAAAACCAAAGAAGGCACTAGTCAGACCACATCTCTGAGACTGAATGTTTTGTTCCTTTTTTTTTAGATTAGATTACTTACAGTGTGGAAACAGGCCCTTCGGCCCAACAAGTCCACACCGCCCCGCCGAAGCGCAACTCACCCATACCCCTACATGTACCCCTTACCTAACACTACGGGCAATTTAGCATGGCCAATTCACCTGACCTGCACATCTTTGGACTGTGGGAGGAAACCGGAGCACCCGGAGGAAACCCACGCAGACACTGGGAGAATGTGCAAACTCCACACGGTCAGTTGCCTGAGGCGGGAATTGAACCTGGGTCAGCAGTGCTAACCACTGTGCCACCGTGCTGCCCACAAAGGAAAGACGTACTGACAATGGAGGCAGTCTAGAGTCTGATTCCTAGGTTGATCCTGAGCCTGGAAAAATTTTCTTGGAAGGAGATATTGAGTAGGTTAGGCCAGTACTCATTGAAGTTCAGAAGAATGAGAAGCAACGTTATGATATATACAAGATTCTTAGGGGATTTGATAGGGTAAATTCAGAAAAGTTGTTTTCCCCTTGTTGGATAGTCTTTGATCAGAGGACATAATCTCAGATTACGAAGTCACCCACTTAAGAGAGGTCCAAGATGGCGGCGATCTGAGTGGGCTGCTGTGCTGGGCTCTGTGCCATACCCCCTGACAAGGTGGATCTTCACCGCCCCCCCCATTAACCGCCCCTAAGAGAAAAATTGATGATATAAAGCTAATGAACATCTGAAGTTGCTAAAATTGTGGCTTGACAACTCTTAAGATCAGGATGAAGGCAAATAAAGGAAAAGGGGCAAAAGAAGTACAGCAAGCTGGGCACTGTGGCGGGGTACCCATAACCATTACTCAAATTCCTGGGATGGCCCCATTGGATTTAATAGGGCAGCAGCATTTACTCTGAGTTTGCCAAACTCTAAGAAAAGATTGAAGCAGCAATGGAGCCAAAATCTGCCATGCTGAAAAAGCATGAGCAGGAGATTCAAACACTGCACCGAAGATGAGAAGCAGTGGAGCAGAGGACCGCGACATTGGAAACTGGCAGAGGTCTCTGGAGGAAGGATCTGAATGCTGGAAGATCAGGTTCGGGTCTTTCAGGAGCAAGTGGATGTCCTGGAAAACAAAAATAGAAGGAAATACTTTCACCTCGTGGGTCTCCTGGAGTGCAAGGAAGGCGAGGACATCGTTGGATTCCTGGAGAAATGGCTCCCAATTTTCCTGGGGCTGGAGTTGGAGTTGGGCCTGATGAGTGTGGAGTGGGCCCACTAGATCGCAATGCGCAGGTCCGGGCTGGACCCATGCCCCTGTGACTCCAGCATTATAAAAAGCAGTTAGTGACTGAAACAGCAAGAAGTCTAGGAAGAGATCCATAGACTTTAACATACAAAGGCTCCAGAATAATGTTTTATCAAGATTTTTCAGGAGCCGTAGTTAAGAAGAGAAAGGCATTTGATGAAGTTAAGAGAATATTAAGGGATCTGAACATTCAATATTCCTTGAGATACCTGGCGGTGTTGCGTTTCAATTACTGAGGAATGGTATACAATTCTCATTCAGCAGAAAAGGCTGAATCCTTTGAAATGAAGGACTGTAGTTGGGAGTGGTGGGGTAAGGAGCACCATTACAGACAATGGTACAGTTTTTCTGCCTCTCTTTTACTCCTCTCTCCTCTTTGTATGGTTATCGGTTTTAAAGCTTTTGTACAGTCTTGGTGTAAAACCTGATTTATTTATCATTTTGGTTGGTTGGTCATTGTCTAGGTTTTTCTTTTGCTGCTGTCCTTCCTTTTCTTTTGGATTGAGGGTGGCTATACCTGTTGTTAAGATGTATGGAGAAGAGGTGTGGAGGGAGGAGCTTGGGCGTCCATTGTTAACTTTCAGAATGTAAATAACATTTTCTTTATCTGTGCATTGCCTGGGACTAGGGTGCGGTCTCATTTGGAAGGAGCCAGGATCGTAGCAAGGATTCGGAGGATTGCCCCCTATGGGCAAAGGTCGAGTTCACTTGTGAATTGGGGTTTATTTTGGTGTATGTTTACGTTTAATGTAATTGTTAGTTTTTCAGTTGCAGTAGTTTTTATAGGAGTTGATTTTAGACTTGATAGAGTTAATGTCTTCTTCGCTCGCTGCCCCTCAGATAAGCTTCGTCCTCTTGGGAAACCATGGGCAACCCTGGACGACCGTGGCTAGTGATTTGTTCAGGTGGTGCACCTGGAATGTAAAAGGCAGCCATTCCTCCATTTTAAAAAAAAAAGTGCTGTCAAGACTTAGGAAGGAAAGGGTTGACATCGCCCTGCTGAAGGACAGGCACTTACGCTGATAAGGAACATGAAGCTTTGGCAGGGCATTTTGATAGGGTACTCTTTCTCCTCCTTTAGATTCCCTACAGTGTGGAAATAGGCCCTTCAGCCCAACCAGTCCACACCGACCCTCCGAAGAGTAACTCACCCAGACCCATTTTCCCTCTGACTAATGCACCTAATACTATGGGCAATTTAGCATGGCCAGTTCACCTGACCTGCACATCTTTAGACTGTGGGAAGAAACCGGAGCACCTAGAGGAAACCCATGCAGACACTGGGAGAATAGTTCTTAGTTATAAAGTAATAGAGATGGTACAGCATGGAAACAGACCATTCGGTCCAACTCGTCCATGCTGACCAGATATCCCAATCCAATCTAGTCCCACCTGCCAGCACCTGGCCCATATCCCTCCATAGCTAAGTTAATAAATCTTGGGGTGCACAGTACAATCATAGGAAGGGATTTTAACCGCCTAATAGATCCCTTGGTAGACAGGATGCCAAGGGGCCCGGCAGGTACACCCTAGACAGTTTGTGGACTTGTCTGAAGAGTTGGGATTTGTGGATGTGTGGAAGCATCTCCACCCTAATGGAAGAGACTTTACTTTCTATTCCAACCCACACAAGTGCCACATGCAAATTGACATTCTTTTTATGCCATTAGATTGTTTGGACAGAACATTGACTTGCAAAATTGGGAATATATCTGTCTCTGACCATGCGCCAGTGTTTTTAGATGTTAAAATCAAGGGTGTATGGCACTGGCACATGGACCCATTTCTGTTAAGGGATAGCAAATTTGTTCAGCACATTACAAGAAGGTTCAGTGCCTTTTGGGATATCAGCCCTGGTATGGCCAGTAATCCGGTAATACTTGGGAGGCTCCTAAGGCATATTTACAAGGCCTGATCATTTAGTATTCAATGACTAGAAGGAAGCAGAGGGAGGAGCAGCACCAGATGCTGGAGCCCCAGCTGAAAGTAGCTGAGGAAGTATATTATAATAGGCCTTCATTGGTCAAGCTGCAGCGGGTCACGGCTTTCTGGGCTGCTCTCAACTCATTGCTCACGCAGGTGGCAAAGAAAAGGTCTTCTTTGCTAACCAGAGATTGTTTGAATTTGGAGATAAACCAGGTAGATATCTGGTTAAAAAGAAAAATGCTTCCCAATCTATTATGTCTATTAGAGAGAAGGCTGGCGTAATTACCTATGAGTTGAAGAAGATCAATGTTAGATTTCGGGAATACTTTGCAGAGTTATACTGGTCAGAGGGAGGCGAATACAGTGCAACGAGAATGCAGTCCGTTTTTGAGAATCTGGACTTCCCCATTATAAGCGCAGAGCAGGTCTCCCTGTAAAATGTGCCTATGATGATACAAGAGGTGCAGGAAGCAATAAAGCGTCTCCAGAGTGGCAAACCACCGGGACCAGATGGATTCCCGAGTGAATTTTATAAGGAATTCATAAATGTGTTGGTTGTGCCACTTTTGGGGATGTGTAGCTATTCATATACACAGGATTATCTTCTGCCCTCTCTTAGGGAGTCTAATATCTCCCTCATTTTAAAGAAGGGAGATATGTGCTTCACACAGACCAATTTCATTGTTGATTGCAGACTTTAAAATTCTGTCAAAGGTGCTGGCCCTGAGATTGGAAAAGGTATTGCCGTATATTATGAAAGAAGATCAGACGGATTTTATCGAGGGCCGTAGTTCCTCCAACAATATAAGGAGGGTACTGAACATAGTGCAGGTAGGCAAAAACAAGGACTGCAGATGCTGGAAACCAGAGTCTAGATTAGAATGGAAAAGCACAGTAGGTCAGGCAGCATATGAGGAGCAGGGAAATCGACTTTTTGGGCAAAAGCCCTTCATCAGGAATAGTGCAGGTATGCCAGCAAAGATTGATCCCAGGTTTGGTGGTCTCCCAAGACGCGGAAAAGGCGTTTTGACCGGATAGAATGGCCGTACCTGTTTGGGGTCCTAGAGTGCTTTGGTCTGGGGGAAGTCTTTGGTAGGTAGGTGGGTTTTGGTGTTGTATAATGATCCTAAGGTGGCAGTCATCAGAAATGGCACTAAGTTGGATAACTTTAGTATTGGGAGAGGTAGTCGACAAGGGTGTCCTCTTTCATGTTATTTACCTTGGCAATTGAGCTGAGGCTGTCAGGAGGGGTCCTGAAGTAATGGTTCCAAGGGTGGGAATGGGGGAGCATAAGATCACCCTATACGCTGATGACTTCCTTTTGTTCTTGGCCGATTCAGAGGAGTCCGTTCCTCGATTGATTCAAAAAATGTATTTTGCGGTTTTTCGGGATACAGGATCAACTTCACAAACTTGGGAAGCCATGCCGGTGGGGGAGATTAGAGGAGGGACCTGATCTGAAGGATGGAATACAGTTCCTGTTTAGATAGTCATCAAAAGGTTTTTTAATATTTGGGAAGTTTTATTTACCCCTGCCTTCCACCAGCTGTATAAAGCTAACTATGAACAACTACTGGAGAGGATAAAACAGGATTTGCAGCAGTGGGATGGATTACTGTTATCATGGTTAGGCTGAGTAGCCCTGATTAAAACGAATATTCTTCTTCACCTGTCGCACCCCATGGGAATGCTCCCGTTGTTGCTACCCAGACAAGTGTTACAGAGGCTCAATGGTTGGCTTGGGTCCTTTATTTGGTGTTGCAGGTGCCCTTTAATTAAATTTACTAAATTGCAACTACAGGGTGAGGGAGGGGTGGACCTTCCAGACTTGGAGATATCAAATAAGCGCCCTGTTAGGATATGTATGTGACTGGGTACGGGGGGGGGGGGGGGGGGGGGGGAGACTTGGAGTCGATTTGGTTTGACGTTGAAGTCTCGCAGCCAAGATTCCCCTAATTAATTTATTATTCATGGATTAGATGAATTCTGTGATTGAGCAGTGTAAGAGCCCACCATTTTAAATAGGGTGAAAGCTTGGAGGATAATGAGGCAAGACAAGGACAATTGACTTAAGACCTTGCCATTTATCTTGTTGGCGGGAGCCCCAGGATTTAAACCTGGGGCAATGGACTCTGGCTTTAAGCTATAGGAGAATAAGGGAATCTCTTGTTTGGGAGATTTATTCGAGGGGGAAGTCTTGATGTCGTTTAGCCAACTAAGTCAGAAATATGGATTGTCTAATAAGTACTTTTTCTGGTACTTTCAGATAAGGGATTATATACAGAGGAAGACCATGCTCTGACTCAGCCTTACCAGTCAGATGTGGAGAAAAAGAGTGCTCTGGTGCACGGGCACTCTTTCAGTTAGTATTTTGTATCATTTACAGGAGGGATTTGCCTTAGGAGATGTGGAGAGACTCTGTAGGACTTGGAATCGGAACTAGGAAAGTACATTTCACTGGAAACATGGGAAGACACATGGGAAAATGTAAAGAAAATCTCAATATGCAACAAAGCGCAAGCCATGCAAGTGAAGATTTTACACAGGGCTCATATGGCGCCAGAGAAGCTAGCTAAATTCAAGAGAGGAGCATCTCCAGGGTGTCCCAAATGTAAAATTAGTATAGGCACTCTCACACACTGCTTTTGGTCATGTTGTAAGATTCGGAGATTTGCCCTCTGGGAGCACACTGGAAGAGACTGTGTAACATTCTCATGCACGGGTGTGTAGAAGAGCATGTTAATGAATTGGATGTTGGAAAACCCCCCAGGTCTTATGGGGTGGCGTAGCCTGGTGATGGAGCATGTCCCCCAAGACTACCTCTCAAATATGGTGTAGCACAAAATGGAGCAGTTTTACAAAATGTGGCAGCCCTTTTTAAATTATATTGATGCAGACTTGTCAGCAATATTAATTAGGGACGTGGTATAGCTTTGGGAATCAATTTGGGCACCCGTTGGGCCTTGGGAGGGGGGGAAGCTGGAGGAAAAAAAAATGGGTACAATGATTGGTGCTCCTGGACGTGGGGCCTTCAGTGGAGGTGTGATGAGTGAAGTAGAATAAAGTAATGTGATATAATTTAATTTAAGATAATTTGAATTCAACTTAAATTAAATTTTTGTTTAATTTAATTGTAGGTTAGTCTATGTTGAATAGATACATTCGGTCTGGGAGAATAGTAGGTAGTTTATGATTAATAGTATTGTAATATGACACTGTTGTACTACCTGTATCTTTTTGTTTTTTTTTAATATATAGTTATCTTGTAAAAGATCTGAAGATTTTAATAAAAATATTTATTAAAAAAAGTCACCCACTTAAAACAGAAATGAGAAGGAATTTCTGAGGATAGTCAGTGTGTAGAATTCTTCGCCACAAGGCTATAGAGACTAGGTCGTTAAGTGTATTGAAGGCTGAGATAGACGTCTCGTCAATCTATCTCAGTTTTAAGGGAATCAAGGGTTCTGGGTTAAAGGCAGGAAGTGGAGTTGAGGATTATCAGATCTTGTGAATGGCAGAGCTAAATTCGATGGGCTGAATTACCTGCTTCTGTTCTTGCTTCTTATGGTCCTCCACCGCATCTCCTCCACTTCCCGCTCCTCCGCCCTTGAGCCCCGCCCCTCCAACCGCCACCAGGACAGAACCCCACTGGTCCTCACCTACCACCCCACCAATCTCCATGTACAGCGCATCATCCGCCGTCACTTCCGCCACCTCCAAACAGACCCCAGCACCAAGGATATATTTCCCTCCCCTCCCCTATCAGCTTTCCGTAGAGACCACTCCCTCCGCGACTCCCTTGTCAGATCCACACCCCCCACCGACCCAACCACCACTCCCGGCACCTTCCCTTGCAACCGCAGGAGGTGCAACACTTGCGCCCACACCTCCCCCCTCACTTCTCTCCAAGGCCCCAAGGGAAACTTCCATATCCGCCACAGATTCACCTGCACCTCCACCCACATCATCTACTGCATCCGCTGCAGCCGGTGTGGCCTCCTCTATATTGGGGAGACAGGCCGCCTACTTGCGGAGCGATTCAGAGAGCACCTCTGGGCCACCCGGACGAACCAACCCAACCAACCTGTGGCACAGCATTTCAACTCCCCCTCCCACTCCACCGAGGATATGCAGGTCATTGGACTCATCCACCGCCAAACCACAACAACCCGACGGTCGGAGGAGGAGCGTCTTATCTTCCGACTGGGAACCCTCCAACCGCAGGGGATGAACTTGGACTTCACCAGTTTCTTCATCCCCCCTCCCCCCACCTTGTCTCAGCCGGATCCCTCCAGCCCGGCACCGCCTTCCTGACCTGCAGTCTTCTTCTTGACCTCTCCGCCTCCATCCTACTCCGACCTATCACCCTCACCTTGACCTCTTTCCACCTATCACATTTCCAACTCCCCTCCTCCAAGTCCCTCCTCCCTACCTTTTATCTTCTCCTGCTGAACACTCTCTGCTCATTCCTGAAGAAGGGCCTGTGCCCGAAACGTCGAATCTCCTGTTCCCTGGATGCTGCCTGACCTGCTGTGCTGTTCCAGCAATAAAGTTTCAACTATGGTTTTATCAGTACTTGTATACCTGTGATTTCCCTGCACGTGTTCTTTTACCACATCTAATATTTGGAAACTTATTGAACATGCCAGTAGCACCATCATTAACGTTTTGCTGCTCAACTCCCACCAAATTTTTTTCTCTCTCCAACATCTTAATGTCATTCTTAACCAGCACTATGGTATGGACCAGGTCAGACCCCCTCAAAATATTTCAAGGTAGCCTCGATCCTAACTTTTTCTTATTTTAAAGGCAGATGTGTCATGCATATTCCAGGTGTGATGCAGCTGGTCAAAACACTTGGCTTTATGCGGAATAGACTTTATTTAAACACTCTAGTTGAAAGACAAAAAAAAGTTTAGAATAACAACTATTTGAAAACTCAACTAACTTGATGCTGCAACTTAGGAGCTGTTCCAATTTCTGTAACATCCCATAAACGCACCCCTTGGCAAACAGTAAATTCAAACACAGGTTCTTACAAGTAGAAGAGATTTCAGAGAGAATAGTCAGGCAGGCATCATCTGCTGAAGCACAGAATCTTCCTCCAATGCAGTTCTGACTGTCTGTTAAAACTAAACCAAACTAGAAAAAACCTGAAGTTGGAGAACCTGGCCACTTTCCTGCCTTGTTAAAGTAGACAATTCGGCATCTCTGTCTTTATGACCTTGCTTGAAAAAAAACCAAGGGCAAAATAACTTAGATTAGATTAGATTACTTAGTGTGGAAACAGGCCCTTCAGCCCAACAAGTCCACACCGACCCGCTGAAGCGCAACCATCCAGACCCCTACATTTACCCCTTCACCTAACACTACGGGCAATTTAGCATGGCCAATTCACCTAACCTGCACATTTTTGGATTGTGGGAGGAAACCGGAGCACCCGGAGGAAACCCACGCCGACACGGGGAGAATGTGCAAACTCCACACATACAGTCGCCTGAGGCGGGAATTCAACCCGGGTCTCTGGCGCTATGAAGCAGTAGTGCTAACCACTGTGCCGCCCAACCTTGTTAAAGGGGCAGCATCAGCACAACTACCCCCTTGGGGAAAAAAACCCATCAATATGTAAAGATGGCTTCATATTAAAACCCCTTAGTCTTACTCTGTTAATACACAACAATACATATGCATTACATTGACTATAACCATGCAAACATGCATGATTACATTGTATTTCAGTCTGTTAACTCCTGCCACCAAATGAATTTGTTTTTTCATTGAAGTCTCGACAACACGTTGGCATTTACGTTTTCTCGTCTGGCAACATGTACAATTGTCAAATTGAATGGCTGCAACAATGAGGTCCGTCTAAACAGTTTGAAATTTTTGTCTTGAAATTTCCCCAAAACCTTTAATGAGTTATGATCGGTATATATGATTGTCTCAGACACATTACTAACAACATAATCATTGAAATGTTGTAATGCCAATGCCAAAATCAAGCTCAAGATCTCCTCAATTGTCAAATATTTCTGTTAATGAATCTTTAGTTTCCTGGAAAATATCCAATAGGTCTTTCTAACTCCTCGTCATCATCTTGAAAGAGCATGCCACCAACATCCACATCACTTGCATCGATAGCCACCTTGAGTGGCTTTGTGTAATTCGGTGTAGTTAATACAGAGCGGTGGTTAACACAGCTTTCAGGCTGTCAAATGCCTTTTGACAGTATTCCATCCATTGAGACTTATTGCATTTCTTCAGTATTTCAGTGAGTGGAGCAGTCACACTGCTAAAATTCAGTAGGAATCTCCAATAAACCTACTTCATAAAAGGAACTGTAGTACTGTTGTCTTCGTCGCTGGTATAGGAAACTCCCCAGTAACCTTTGTTTTTACATTCCATGGGACCATCTGTCCATGTCCGATAACTTGGCCTGGGAACATGACTTGTGCTTTCATGAATTTTCACTCTTAGCAAGGTTTATCACCAAGCCTGCCTCCTTAAGTAGATCGAACAATTCTGATAAATGCTGCAAATTTTTTTTCCATGTGACTAAAAATCACCAGGCAGTCAATGTATACCACACAATTAGGGTAATTCAGAAATGACTTTTTTGGTTAGAATTTGAAATGTGGTTGGTGCATTTTTCATGACACACCTTTGTGGCTGGTGGGACTTGAACCTGTACCTTTTTGCCCAGAGATAGGAACGCCACCACTGTTCCTAAGACAACTTATGTGTGCTCAAGTGACCATCTTATCAATGCCCTCTATCTTTTATTCTTAACTTATATCGACATAATTATTTTGAAAGAGTTAACTGAGGTGCATCTGATTCATGGGACTGGATATGACCTTACCTAATCAGCTAGGATCTCAGTGGGGTGCGTCAGTGAGTGGGTGTGTTGAGTGGATTGGTTAGGTACAGAGAATCTGGAAATTGGAGCTCCCCTGCCAAAGCACGGAAAATCTGGTAATTGTTGGTTGTGAAATCATTGTTTCCCTGTCTTGAAGGCAGCCTGACTTGAATGATGGCTGTGGGGATGAGAAATTGGAAGTTGTATGGATAAGGTCTGGAGAGATTGCAAGGTCTTGCCAATGTAGGCATTCTGGATCCAGCAGATAAGTGAAAAACTAAATTAGCATTACAAAATTTAGAACAACATTCTGAACTGTTCACAAGTTCAGAGGAAAACGTTGCATTTCCCCTTTTATTGCATTTTCTTCTGAAAAATGTGTATGCGTTTTCTGAACTGTGTAGCAATTCATAGGAGACACATGTTGATCAGTACAGAAGAATATGTTGCACTAATTTGATATGCTTTCATGGCCTGGATAAATGATGTTTGCTTATTTTGACCTGGTCAGGTTTTGCAACAATACTGAGAGCCATGTATGGTTTGCTGTCATCCTTTAGAATTTGTTAGGAATGGGTTAATTTTATCCATCCCACTTTGCATTGGTTGAAGTTTGCATTTTGTGGAAGCTGTGTAGTTTTTATACTTCCAGGAATGGGTTGCAGAATTCATGACATTTTGCAAAGCACGGATGAAGTCCTTTCTGACTGATACATGCCACAGAAGAAGTTTCCCTGTATGTTTCTGTGAAACATGACTGTATCCAAGAGTGATTATTACCCTGAGCCTAACATTGATTGTTACTTGTCTTCTGTATAGACTCACTAGGGAGCCAATTAGCAGCAAGCATGGAAGGAAATCAGCCTGTGATTGAATGGGCAAGTCTTCACCATTTCCTTACATTTGTTTGTGGGGACTTCACTCTGGTTGCTTCTGTGAGTGAACTTTCCTGGTTGATTTGAGAATGTTTGTTTGGAAATGGATTAGCCCTCTGTCCCCTTTAGGTTTATTTGGAGATCAGTGCATACTTTTTGCAAACCTGAGACAAAAAGTGGAACAAATAGATTGTTTACTAAACATGAGCGCCCCACAAAAGGGAAATATCATTCTTTTCAACTTAACATAGAGTTGGACCAAAGGGTCTGTTCAAGTGCTGTTTGATTCTAATTTTGTACCTACCACCACCCCTAAAGAAAAGGCTGTCTGAGGTGACAAGTATCAACATGTCTTTTCTATGTCAAGCATGTTAAGAAGTATTGCATCAAGGTGGATAAATGGAGTTAAGATACAGATAAGACATGATCTATTTGAATGATGGAAGAAGCTCTAGGGACCTACTCCTGCTGCTGTGTTCCTGCTAATTGTTTTTGGTATTACACAATATGCTTCATGTCATGAAAATACAAATACAAAGGCAGCATCTATTTAACATCAGTGTTTTGTTTTTAAGGTCTTTGAAATGGGAGTAAACCTTCAGTCTTTTAACTCAAACAGGAATGCTAACCTGCCAATGTATATATAATTAACTTGAATGGAGTTTTTCACGCAGAGGGTGGTACGTGTATGGAATGAGCTGCCAGAGGATGTGGTGGAGGCTGGTACAATTACAACATTTTAAGAGGCATTTAGATGGGTATATGAATAGGAAGGGTTTGGAAGGATGTGGGCCGGGTGCTGGCAGGTGGGACTAGATTGGGTTGGGATATCTGGTCGGCATGGACGGGTTGGACCGAAAGGTCTGTTTCCATGCTGTACATCTCTATGACTCTATGACTCTAAATGGATTGTTTACTAAACATGAGCACCACACAAAAGGGAAATGTAATACATTTTTAATCTTTTTACGTTAAGGATTCAATTTAACCTATTGTGCACAGTTCTATTTTTTTGATTTGTTGTCCTAAAATATATTTGCAACTCAGCTATGTTTTGAAACATTTCTGAATAATATCAAATTACAATCTTGATGCAACTGCAAATCTATTGACTCAGTTAATTGTATCTTTTAACCTATCCTCTTTGAAGTGCTAAAATATGATTTCCGGCACTTTAGAAACATTAGTGGTCAAGCCCTGATGCTTTTAACTTGTTTTTATTCCAGTACCACTGGGAGATGGCAACCTCAACCCTTTACAGCACATTTTTTTGTTCTTCTAATGTGGACATAGCATTGAAATATTATGTTGGTCATGGAAGGCATTTACTATTAAGTTTCTTCAAAAGTTATTAAAATTCACTCAAGATTTGTTTCATTTGAGTCTAATTTGGAAGTTCTTTCGGGTGTTCCTTTGTAATTGTGTGACATAGACAATGCTAAATTATATTGTGATGAATGTCTTATTTTCTTAATTGGCTATTTTTATCTTTGCTTTGATAAAGATTTATACAAAAGTCAGTTGGCTGCAGTGGTGTGAAGGTTATGGAGCATGTGGATCATGTTGAAATCAGATTTATTTTTCGTGCATTTCACTTGTGAATACTGCTTTAATTTTTCCCCCAATTTTTTGTTACAGGAATGGCAGAATTCCATTCAGAAAAATGCTGGTCTTGCATTTATTGAGCTTGTTAACGAAGGAAGGTAATGGATTTTTTTAAATAAAGCTTTAATTGCAAAACATGATCATTTATTCCAGTATATCTATGCATAGTTTTTTGACATGACCTTAGATTCAACTTCAGTGTTCAAGATTTAACTACACTTGTGCTAACAAACAAAAGATTTTGTGATCTTTGTCTTAGAGTAACTGCTGATGAATTTTTCAACTGGGCAGGTTTTGAGTGGACGAAGTTGTTTTTATTTGAAGCATTTGTCTGCATTCTCCTTGGGGAAAAAAAAAATTCTATATCATGTAATGTACCACTGAAAAGTTAAGAGATTTTGATTTGTCTATTTTTCAAGATTATTTTCTTTTTCCAATACCAATAAACATTTTTCTGTCTAAAATAAATTGAAAAAAATTCTATTCTTCAGGACCAATTAAGAATGCAAAGAGAAAAAAAATGCATTGATAATATCTATTAACTTAAATTGTCTGAAACTATTTGCTTGTTATCATGTGTTTAATTTATACTTTGCGTAAATATGTGGTTTGTAATATTTGCAAAATATCTAAGTCAAAGAATGGGTTTCATTTAATAAACGTCCAATTCTTCCGCTTGTGCAGTAGCGGTTTTAATTTTTCTTTTATCCATGTTGGATGAATTATTTTTCATGGCAGATAACACTGCCTTGCAAGGAAGTTGTTCAAATTAATTAAGTTTACTTAAGGTTTGTGATAATGCTTGGCACAACACTTTTGTTTAGGGGGAATTAGGAATTTTGCTACTATATTTGATCTCGGGGACCAGTGTCAACTAACAAGGGTGTTAGGTTGCAGTGGAAGGAGCTGGCCTGTTATCGTTTTCATTATATGGTCCTGACCTGCTTTGACCTCTTGGAAGAGGATGGTTGCTCTGAATTTGGCCCTTGATGAATCTTTTATGAGCTCCAATAACACTAGGATTCTGTGCACATGTGAGAGTGGTAACATCTGAATTAGATGTTAATCATTAACAAATCAATTAGTGATGTTGCAGTGCAAGTAATTAACAGCCCTTTCTTTAGACGTTATGTGCTAAGGGAGCACAATCAGATCTTGGTGAAAATTTGTGGTTGAATAATTTAGTCAAGAAATTTTTCACTGCACTAATGGGATCTGATAGTTCTTAATTTCATATATACAGATGACATATAAACTATTTTAGCTTACGGGAAAATGACAAGAAGCATGGATTTGCACTTGGTATCATGCAATACAATATCTGCTTCAAAAATAATTTTTCCTTTATTGATTTCTCATGGGATGTTGTTATTGTTGGTGGTGCTGATATTATTGTCCAACATGAGCTCCCCTTAGGAATGTGGTAGTGAGCTAGCTTTTCTTGGATCACTATATTTAAAAAGCCTTTGACAAAACAAAAACAGGAGGAGCTACAACATCATTCAATATACATGCTAAACAGGTGCCATACCTTTCACACGGCTAAGTGATCTCTCTCACAACCGATCAGATCAAAGATCTCCAGAAACTGTAAATCCAGTTGTGAATGGTGGTTTTCAGTAAAACAACTAACCAGAGGAACAGGCATCATAAGCATTATCAATGTATCAACAATGATGGCAAAGCCCATCATGAATGCAAAAGTCAAAACTGAAGTAATTGCAATCATTTCAACGAAAATGTTGAGTAGATTGGTCATCTTGGTGACCTACTAAGGTTCCTGCCCTCACAGATGCAGGTAACCAGTCAATATATTTTGTATCACTTTCTATTATTTGTTTAAGGGATGTGGCATTGCCAGAACTTACCCATTCCTATTTGTCCTGGAGAAGAGTATGTGAATTGCTTTTTTGAACCACTGCAGTCCTTGGGGATGTGAGGACATTCTCAGTGCAATTGGGAAGGGAATTCCAGAATTTTGCCCCTCCAATGGTGAAAGAATGGTGACCACAGTTTCAAGCCAGGAACTTGTGTAGCTTGGAGGGAACTTACAGATTGTAATGCTACTATCCGTCTTCTGGTTTTGTCCTTCTAAGTGGTAGAGGTCCCACAATTAGAAGGCTGTTAGGGAGAGGACTTGGTGAGTTGCCACAGTGCATCTTGCTACATGGACATGGTCTGCCTCAGTATCTGGGGAACGATGAATAGTGCTGATCATTGTGCAGTAATCAAAAATCATCTCAGTTTCTGACCGATTGATGGAGTGGTTTAATATTGTTGTGCCTACAACATCATCCTGTGGAACAACTGTTGCAGTGTCCTTGGATTGAAATGATAATCCTCGAACAATCACCTTTCATTGCGCCAGATAGGACTCCAAGCAGCAGAAAATATTCCCATTGACTGTTTTTTTTAGGTCTCCTTGAGGGTAATCACATTTGCCTCTCCTCTGAAGTTCAGCTCTTTTGTTTATACTTGGGCAGCATAGTAGGATCAGCAGCAGACATACCCAGAAGGGATCTATCAACTTAGTGAAGCAATAGCACAGGATTACTTGCATGTCAAACTGTGTAAACAGCATGTCATAGAGGTAGATGATCCTTCAACCAACAAATCTGATCCAAGTTCTGCCACATCTAGCATTGAATCTAAGTCTCTGGAAGTTTGCAGCATTGCATACGCCTATCTTCAGCAAATTTGATACACTCCATATGAATGACTGAAGGACTGGATAGTGCAAAGGCTAACAACACTAACAATGTTCTAGCAAAGTTAAAAATCACACAACACCAGGTTGTAGTCCAACAGGTTTATTTGGAAGCAATAGCTTTCGGAGCACTGTTCCTTCAGGTGATTGTGGATGAAGATGTGGCGCTCTGAAAGCTAGTGCTTCCAAATACACTTGTTTGACTACAACCTGGTGTTGTGTGATTTTTAACTTTTCCACCCAGTCCAACACCAGCACCTCCAAGTCAATGTTCTAGCAATGCAACTGAAGACTTGTGTTCCAGGAATAGTGCAAAATAGCCAAGATGTGCCCTATCCACAAAAAGCAGGACAAAGCCAACCTTGCCAATTACCTCCCTATTAGTCTGTTCTCTGTCATCAGCAAAGTGATGGAAGCGATAGTCAATAGTGCTTTCAAATCTTTCTTACGTGTGAGTTCTGATCATTTTGGTTCTACTAGGGTCTCTTGGCTTCTGACCTCATTCTAGCCTTTGTCAAAACAGACAAAAGCTCCGAACCCCAGAGGTAAAGTGAGGGTGTCTTAGATGAATTTAGGATTTCTTGTTGGCATGGATGACGTGGACCAAAGGGTCTGTTTCTGTGCTGTATATCTCTGTGACTCTACAAGGCACCATTTAAGAGGTCTGGCATCCAGATACTTGAGCATTTCTGACGATAGTGGGAATTGGGAGAATCTTTCCACTAGTTGGAGTCATGCCGAACACAAAATATGGTATTGACATCAATCATCTCAGGGTAAGTTCCTCGTCTCACCCATGCTTCACCAATGACCTCTTCTTAATGTCCGAAGTGGGAATGTTCACTGCTGATAGCATAAGAGTTCGACACCAATCATGACTCCTCTGGTAAAGAAGCAATCCATGTCCAAATTCTGGACAATATCCAGGTGTCAGTGACATGAGCAAGTAACATCTGTGTCAGAGAGATGTCAGGCAATGACCCTCTATAACACAGATCCGAAACGTCACACCTTGACACTCTATGCCATCACTATTAACAACTCCTATGCAAATACTGTGGCTGTAAGGATAGGTCAGAGGCCAGGAATTCTGCAGTGAGTAAGTCTCTCCTCCTGACTCCTCAAAGCCTATCCATTACCTACAAGCACAAATCAGAAGTGTGATGGAATACTCTCCTCCAGCCTGGATGAGTACTGCTGCAAAAATGTTCTAGAAGCTTGCCACTATCCAGGACATACCCGAAACGTTGGTTCTCCTACTCCTCAGATGCTGCCTGACCTGTTGTGCTTTTCCAGTACCATACTCTTGACCCACCATCCAGGACAGATGGCCTGCTTGGTTGACACCAAATATTCATTCCCTTCATCACTGACACTCATTAAGCAGCAAATGTGTACCATCTACAACATGTATGGCAAAAATTCACAAAGGTTCCTTAGACAGATTCTTCCAAACCTATGACTGCTCCCAGCTAGAAGGTAAAGGACAGCAGGATTTGGGAATGGCACTGCCTGCAAGTTCCCCTTCAAGCACCTTGCTAGACTTACTTGGAAATATCACCTGAAAATCTGAAAATTCCTGAAATTCCCTTCCTAATGGCGTTGTGGACATACCTTTGCTAACTGGCTTGCAAGAGTTCACAAAAGCAGCTCATCAACACTTTTCAAAGGCAACTAGGGATGGCCAATAAATGCTGGCCCTGCCTGCATTGTCCACAATCCCATTAGTGAATAAGAAAATGTATGTCGTGTAGGTTCCAGATCGTTACTATTTAAATCAATCTAACTGCAGAGGAACCTCGATTATCTGAACGACATGGGCAGGGAGTATTTTGTTTGGATAATTGAATGTTCAGATAATCGAATGCTGGATAAAAATTCAGCCAAGCATTGGGACCTTCCAATCTTGTTCGGGTAATCTGAAATTCGGATAATGGAATGCCGGATAATTGAGGTTCCTCTGTATATCTCTTTACCATTGACATGAAACTGAGCTCCATCAGTCAAATGATACTGTGCCTCCAGGAACAAGTTGTAGGTAGGAATTCTGCACAAATAACAAACCCGTTGACCCCTCAAAGCATGTCCACTATTGATCAAGGACAAATCAGGAGTGTAACTGAATCCTCTTCACTTGAGTGGATGGGTGCAGCACCAGCATCAATTAGAGATATCGCTGCCACGCACATTCTTAAACATTCACTTCTCTCACCAGTGATGCACCATTGCAGCAATGTGTACCATCTGCAACATGCATACAACAATTCACCAAGGCTCCCCTGAACAACACTTTCCAAATGACCTGTACTCTCTGAAAAGAGAAGGGCAGCAGATGCATGGGAATGACACCACCCTCCAAGACATGCAACATCGGGATTTTGAACTATATTGCCATTCCTTCACAGTTGCTGAGTCAAAATCCTGGAATCCCTTTTCTACAAGTGTCCATGGACTACAGTGATACATGAAAGTGATACATGAAAGCAATTCATGAACACTTTAGAACAAATAGGTTTGAGCAAAAAGTGCTAAACTAGCCAGAGTGCCAACATCCCATGGACAATTTATTTTTTAAAATCATGTGCTTAGAAGTGGGCATATTTTCTAATTGCATAATGTTCACAATCTTTCGGATAGTGAAGGAGCCCTTGTTTGCCTCCATTCATGCTTTGGTTGTATGTGGAAATTAATTTTCACCCCTTGAATGGGCCAACTATATATCTTGTGCTTTGGCTATGAGTGCAGGCAGAATCTGGAAGATACTGTGGTGAATAACTAATTTTGGTTTCTCAAAACAATTTAGCAATCTATAAGGCATAAGTCAACAGTGTTGTGGAAGTCGGCAAGTTGTTGGGCAAGTGCAGTTCCAACAACGATCAAAGCTCAAAACCATTCAAAACAAAGCTGCCTGTGCTTGATCCACCCCATTTACTACCATAAATATTTGCTGTCTTCACCAATACACTGGTTGCATTCTGTACCATCCAGAAGATGCATTGCTGCAAGCAGACACCGCTCACTCAGCAGCAACTTTCAATTCCAGTCTCCTCCACCTCGGATAATGAGGGGAGCGTTTCCTTGGGAACATCATCATCAAGTTGTGCCCAAGTCTCTCTCTTGTAAAATAAATTACTTTCAAGAATTGTGTTTATTTTTGTGCTTGTGCATGATTGTGTTATCTGTTATAAAGGGAGAAAATACTAGTCTGCTCAGAATTTTATAAGTGTGCATGTCATTCCTTGAGTTATGTTTTGGACAATAAATTTCAGATATTTTATATATTGGTTATACACCAGTCAGACTACTTGCAAAATGGACAATGTTAATATAATTCTAATGTTAGTAGATTGTAAAAGCCATGTGTATTCACCATTAATTTATATTTTCATTGTTTTGCAACTTGAGAACTTGCTTCTAAGTTGTGTGCTTTTTCCTGTTTAGATTGTTATGCCATACTATGAAAGACCACCTGGTGAGAGTAGCAAATGAGGCAGAGTTTATCCTGAGTAGACAGCGGGCAGAAGATATACATAGACATGCTGAATTTGAGGTAAGCTATAACTTGCCAGATACAAACTATAATTTTCCTTGATGTTAACAAGCTTGCCCAGTGTTATCCACAGGAATGATTGGTTCTTTCAGGAATCTCTAGTGTAGTGTATGTATTACACCAATGTGAAAGGAAAACCCACATTAGAGAAATAATGTTTGAGCAAAAAATAATTCTGGCTATATATTAGAATGTATATGATCATTGCTTTATAGGATATGTTTGACATATCTTTAAACTGAAATGGAATTTGAACTGCAATACTGGGATGCCAGAAAAGGTTTACAACTTGAAAGTCCTGTGCTATGTGTGTTGTTTAGCAGTGAAATAGAATGTTGATGTTTGAAAGCAATTGGAGGGAAAATTCAAGACTGGTACATCAATATTTTGAGTTTAAAAAAAAATTCTGTCTGACAATAGCCACTGGTCAAGATGCAATGCTAGAAATTAAGATGCAGTGTGGGTGCCAATTAGAGCAGAATAGAAGAAGCACCCTGAGCCTGCATAAATAAAGCACGCATCCCTCCCTCTCTCTATGTGGGGATCAGACAGAAAAACCAAGAAAGCTTAAAAGATTTCATAGAAGACAATAGCTAAGTTAACCTGATTAACAGCAAATCAAAATATGACTATCATATGGTTAATGGTCTATCTGCATGGCAAAAATCAAAAGATTTGTGGAAAATGTCTTATGCATAGCCCTTTTCATCTTTTGCCGGTTGCTTTGAATCTTTACTCTCTTGTTCTCAATTACTTTGTGATTGCCAAGAATAATTTCTCCCTATTTACTCTGTTTAGACCCCTTTATAATTTCAAATGCTTCTATCAGATCTGCTTTCAGCCTTCCTTTCTCAGGGAGAGAAAAATCAGAACTCCTCCGATTACAGGGATCAAGAATTTCATTCTTGTTTCTGCCCTTCTCTCCACTGCCTTCACTTTCTTCCTAAAGTGTGTCCCCCTCCTAAGTTAAAAAGCCTTATGGGGGAATGCCCTGATAACAAAATGCATAGCATACCATGACACCCAGGTTAGAACGGTGACACGGTGAGATGTTAGATATGTGACCGATTGACAGCATTGATGCATTATGAATTTGAAGTTTATGAAACATGAGTTTAGGAGCATAAATTTGAACAGAAAAGTGAGATAAATCCAACGTGGAAAGATGACATAGAAATGCAGGGCTACTTATCCAGTGACCTAGATCAGTGGTTTTTGTGGATCTTATGGTTTGAGTATTTTCGTCAACAACAAGAAATGAGAAATTTCAGTGAAGTTTGTTAGGGCTGACAAGTGGAATTCAGATGAGTATCAAAAAAAGAGATAAAGAAGTTCAGATGTGTGCAGAGAGATGGCAGTCCTGAACCCCCTGCAACCACGTCTCTGTGATGCCTACCACATCATAATCATTCTCGATGATTTGTGCTGTTAACTCATCTATTTTGTTACGAATACTATGAGCATTCATGGAAAGCACCTTAATGCTAATTTTTTTATACTCATGATTTCCAACATCTCTAATAATATGTCCTAAGTTATCCTTCCTTTTTGCTTCATTCCTAGTTTGCCTTGAACTTAAACCCTGCACACACGCTAACCTGCTGCTTATCTTTCTACTTGACTCCATGCTCCCTTTCGCTTCCCTTTTCCCTCCCCCCACTGACTCTCAAGTTTAAAGTCCTAGTGACCATCCTATTTATCCTTTTCAGTAGATCACTGGTTCCAGATCGGTTCAGGTGGAGACTGTCCCATCAGTTCAGATCCCCCCCCATTTCTAAATCTGATGCCAATGTCCAATGAAATGGAATCCCTCTTTCCCACACCAATGTCTTAGCCACATGTTTACTTCCCTAATTTTCTTAGCCCTATGCCAATTAGCACGTGGCTCGGGCAGCAATCCAGAGGACCTGCTCTTCAAGTTCCTTCCTAGTGCTTGATAATCCCCAAACAGATCCTCCTTCCTAGCCTTGCCTATGTTGTTAGTGCCAACGTGGACCGCAACAACTGTATCTCCTCCCTCCCGCTCCAATATCCTTTCAAGCGAGTCGGCGATGTCCTGGACCTGGCACCGGCACTGGGCAGGCAATGCACCATGCGGGACTGCCAATCCAGCTCTCGAAGGATGCTATCTATCTCCCTAATTATCGAATCCCCTATAACAACTATTTGTCTTTTTGCTCCCCTCTCTTGAATAGCCTCCTGCACCATCCATTCCACAGCTGTTACCCTCAACCATACAGGGAGCAAATATCTCATACCTGTTGGACAAGGTCAAGGGCTGAGGCTGCTCCACTCCTGAACTCAGAATCCCTCCATCTGCATCATTTACAGTCACACCCTGTTGGCCCTGATCGTTAACTGAATTGGAATTACTTTATCTACCAGGTGTGACTGCCTCATGAAACAAAGCGGCTAGGCAAAAGTGAGGACTGCAGATGCTGGAAACTGGAGTTTAGATCAGCCTGGAGGCTCCCTGCCTCTATTCCTGTTGAAGGGCTTTTACCCGAAATGTCAATTTTCCTGCTCCTCGGATGCTGGCTGACCTGCTGTGCTTTTCCAGCACTACTCTGATCTAAACTCATGAAACAGAGCATCCAGGTAACTCTCCATCTCCCGGATGTGCTGCAGTGTTTGAAGCTCAGATTCCAGATCATCAATTCTGATCCAGAGTTCTTCCAGAAACCAACACTTGCTGTAGAATTGGTCACTGCCATTCACAGTGGGATCATCCAGCTCCCACATCACACAGCTACAGTACATCACCTATCCAGCCATCTCTACTTTACTTTATATAAATTTGAGTTAAACAATTTCTAGTAGTTCTCTATGGTCTTATTCAACTAACCAACTAACAATAACTTTTAAACAATCACACGATACACAAGAAATATCAATTGAAATGCCTTACCTTAGCAACACACGAGTTCTTTTTTTTTGGTTAGTGGAGCAGAACAGGTGGGAGACACACCTACACGTGTAGTGTCTTGGGAATCAGCCACTGTCCAAATATATACCCGGCAACACTCTGCTCCTCGCTGTGGCCTCTCCCTCTGCTGCTCCTTTAAAAACAGTTCTCGCGCTCTCCCTTCCCAGCAGCCCTCGCTTCTCTCTGCCCTCTCTCCTTGCTGCTCAGTAAAAATGGTGGCAAGGCTGTCATCTATTGCTCAATTCCAGTTGGCCTTGAGAAGGTGTTGGTGAGCTACTTTCATGGACTCTTGCAGCATTCGCTGTTGAAGACAATCGCACAATGCTGAATTTACCAATAAAAGGTAGGTGGAACTTTCCAGGATATTGACCTAGTGATGAAAAGGGTACGTGACTTGGTTGGGAGTCTGGAAGTAGTGGTCTCATATGCTTGATGACTTTGTCCTTCCAGCTGTTAGTAGTTTCGAGTCTGGTAGATGCTGGTGAGAATGTCCCCTGTAATTAATCTATAAATCCTCAATGGCAAAAAAGTTACATGTTTTCCGATTTCCCCTTTTTAACACAACTGACGGAAAATTGGCGATTGATATATCTTACGAAGATGAGTTAATCTCCCCCATTGTAATTAATTATTTTCATATGTCTGTCTTGGGGTAATTTGAAGTAAGTTTTAACAGAAGCAAATTGAATTGCGAACATAAGCTCAAATCAAGAGTAAAATATTTGAAATGAGCTGACTTCAGTTGTCCTGAGTATGTGGTATTGCAGTGCTGTTCTCCAGTTAGGCATTTTCTGAGTTGTCTTTCTTAAATTGCTGAGTTTTTCTAGCTTGATGTACATTTGATGTTTTACAAATCCTTTATCCTTTGAGGACATTTCTTCAATCTGAGCTTGATGGTCCTCGATAGGTATTTATCCTGCTTATTCAGTATTATTTCCTTAGAAGCATTCATGTTCAAGTGAAATATTTACCAAGGTTGTCTTGCAGTTGGTCCTAGATCATGTCAAATTTGGCTATGTTGTAATTACTGTTTAAGCTTAGAGCATCAAAGTTGCTGTTCCCACAGCTGTACGACTACTTCCATTGCCAGAATACTGTGCTCAGATGAGAGTTGTCTTTCATAACATCTTGAACAAGCTGATTAAGAAAGTAGACATATTATAATGATTAACTCTAGTTCTGGACTGGCCAGGTAAAATTCCTTTAAGTGTAGGTCTATTTGCAGATAATTTCTTTATCTTGTCATAAAATAACCTTTTCTCTGCTAATGTGTTCTGGTGATTTAGCAACCTCTATATTCACTTTTTTCCCCTTTTCTTCGCGATTCATGCAGGTAGCCATTAGACTTTTGAAATTTAGTTTCATTTGTTTCGTAGTCAAATCTAACAGCCAATTTACACACAGCTCCCATGATAAAAGAAACTAATGTGTTCTATCATCTGTTAATCAGTTTTAGTGATGCTTACAATTTTATTTTTCATTGATATCCTTTTCAGATTGTGTTAATTCTGCACAGGTGGCAAAAGTCTGGCCAATTAAATCCGAGGATGGCCCCTTAGAAATCCTAATAAACTACTGAAGGGGAGTTTGCTGAAAAGCTTGACATTCTACTGAAGGTTTTGAATAATGGCATCCATAACCTTGAGGGCACCTGTCCATGCACAACAGCAAAGCAACCCTGCTTAATCACACTCAGATTTCTGGTGGAGATGCTTTCTCTGCAGTAGAAGCTAAGGCTTTAACCCTAAGGTGGTGGTGCATCATGATTGGTCTTCGTGTATTGATGGAGTTGACCAGCAGTTGTGTTTTTGAAAGGACTTCAAAAGCTCTGCACACAATTTTGTGCAAAGTTGGTGTCAGATTCTGTCATGTTCTTCCATATTGAAAACTTATTGAAAACTTTCTGACAGCCTTCCTAATGCATCAGACATTTTGTTGAATACACCCATCATGTTCTTTTGCTTTACCTTGCCCCACCAAACTCCCTGCTGGACACACTTTCCTCATTCCTGAAGAAGGGCTTATGCCCGAAACGTCGATTCTCCTGTTCCTTGGATGCTGCCTGACCTGCTGCGCTTTTCCAGCAACACAGTTTCAGCTCTGATCTCTAGCATCTGCAGCCCTCACTTTCTCCACCAAACTCCATGTCTGATTCACCTGTAGCAAAAGTGTGCACGATTGTCCTCTGAAAAACTGTCACCTCCCATAATCCTGCCTCCTATGTTGGCTGTGGCATTCATTATGGTGTCTTAGCATGCACTGATTCTGCTTCTGTACAATCCTCAAAGATGTGTACAATGTCATCAAGATTCTCTTCTTGGCCTTCTTTCAATGCCTGGCTACATTGCACTTCTTGCTTATCTGAAAGGCAAAGTAAAAAAGATTACATAGAACATAGAATATTACAGCACAGTACAGGCCCTTCGGTCTTTGATGTTGTGCTGACCTGTGGAACCAATCTGAAGCCCATCTAACCAACACTTTTCCATTCTTGTCCATATGCCTATCCAACAACTATTTAAATGCCTTAAACTTGTCGAATCTACTACAGTTGCAGGCAGTGTATTCCATGCCCCTACTATTCTCTGAGTGAAGAAACTACCTCTGACATCTATCCTATATCTATCACCCTCAATTTAAGCTATGATCCCTCATGCTAGCCATCGCCATCAAGGAAAAAGTCTCTGTGTCCATCCTATCAAATGCTCTAATTATCTTGTATATCTCAATTAAGTCATCTCTCGACCTCCCTGTTTCTAATGGTGGTTAGGAAGGAGGGGAAAACAAGAGAATCCATATTTATGAGTGATTGGAAGTCAGAAGAGACTGTGGATTGAATGGGAAATGTATTGTGAGATATTAACCAAATTATAGGTTTTACATTTTCAGTATTGTTGACATCATCCCATACTGTCTATGTCCCCTATGGAATCAATGTGGCTCAGTTGGTAAGATTTGTGCTGAGAGTGTGTTGCTGGAAAAGCACAAACAGGTCAGGCAGCAGCTGAGGAGCAGGAGACTCTATGTTTCAGGCTGGAGCTTTTCATTAGGAATGAGACTGGGAGCCTTGGGGGTGGAGAGACCACCCCCGCTCCTCCCATTTATCTCTCCACCCCGGAGGCTCCCTGCCTCCATTTCTGATGAAGGGCTCCAGCCTGAAGCATAGATTCTCCTGCTCCTCGGATGTTGCCTGACTTGCTGTGCTTTTCCAGCAACATACTCTTGACTTTGATCTCCAGCATTTGCAGACCTCAGTTTCTCCTGGTAAGATTTGCATCATTGGATCAGTTGGTTGAAAGTTAAAGTCACACAGCTGAACATGAGCACATAAACTAGGTGCTGTATTTCAATACAAGTCAAAGAAGAGCAATCAGTTCTCCAGGCCAATGATTCTCCCTCAAACTAATACATATATTAAAAAAAAACTAGTTAGATTTTTAGGATCTGGAATGATAACAAATGTCATACTGTGTGGTTATTTACATCAGTTACTGTACTTGGCTAAGAAAATGAAACTTGAAATCTTGAATCAAGGTAAAACAGTTCATAGACAGAAGTGTTCAGTTTAATTGTGACATACATGCTACATCTTAGTCGGGGGAGGGGTGCTCATGAATTGTATTGTACTGTATTGATATATCTGACTTAAAAGGTCATCATTAGAAAATATTAACAGAATTTCTATGCAATGTAGATTGCATTGATAAATGCTTATATTGTATACATCACAACTGATTTAGTTGGTTTTGTAATCACTTTTGGTAATGAATAAACTTACAAGGAAAAAGTATTTTGTACCTCAAAATCTTGACTTAGCACCAAAAGTAGTGATTATATATTGTGAACTTGTTATTGTATTTCATTATTACAAAGCAGTCATTAGCAATGATATGATTGTCAAGTAAACCTTCAAATAAAACATGAAAGAAGATGAATAATCAAACAGATAAAAAAAAATTTATGTTTCTTTTCTGTCAGGGTTCATATACACATGGAAGCTGATAGAGGACCAGAGTGATTTAGACAAGTTTGCTTAAAGGATTCATAACATATGCTAGCTGGAAAGAATTGAGTTATCTCTGCTCTGGAGAATAAGTTATTGTAGCAGTAGCTGACAGAGATGAAGATAACTGAAGGAAATTCAATTACCTTTTAGTGTTTTCTTTCTAATGGGATTCTTAATGTGAAAAAGATCCTCTCATGATGCCCCTCTGTTGCTCTGAGAGATTTTCCTTGATACTTCGCTTTGATGGAAAGAATCGAACTCTCCTTTATGGAGCTTCATTAACAATGAAATATGTTTGTTTTTATTAAGTGGTGTGTTTGATTAGAAAGTCCTGCGGTGGCACCATATCAGTCCATTCCAGACACGTTCCCTAGATATAGATGGTCCTCTTTACCTCCCCTTTCTTAAAGACATGACTTGTCTATCTGCAGTAAACCTTTTAATTAAATATATTTTTAGATTGATCTAGATTAAAGCATTAGTTCGTAGTTATAAGGTGAATAGTTGTGCACAGATGTGGAAATGTTAATTGTTGAGCTTTTAAACTATGCTGCTTTTTCTTGAGCTCTTAAAATGGATCAAGAATTGGGCAGAGGATTGGTATTAAGATCAATCAATGTTAATTGTATTATTTAGTAATAATCTGGAAAACTGATATGAAAGCATAAAAAACGTAGTTCCCATGGCATCGTTGCAGCTTCTAGAGCACTGCGCATTAGATTGTGGTCCCTAAGACAGTCTCAGGGTTTTGAATATAATCGGCATATAATTCAAGACATCCCCATCCTAATGTTTACCCTACAATATCCTGTGTTAGCAGGTGTAGTCAGCCTCAATTTTGCACCCTTCAAACAAATATTTTACATCCCGGTACTTTAGAGATGGGTGTAAAGGATCTGCGGACGATATGAGCTGTGTTGCAAAAGGCATGGAGAGTCTAAATGGGGCCGATATAGACAGACCCCACACTGGAAACAATGAACGTGGTGACATCTTTTATTCAAACTGGTGTATAATTAGACCTCTGTTCACTTTTCGACTTGGTGTATAGTTTGATCCCCGTTTTTCAGCAGATCTGAAGGCTTCACAACTTGACTTTTAGGCAAACATCTGTACTAATTGCACGGTTTTTAACATTGTATCTATACAGCACTGTTCATAATAGGTATATAGTTCCATGAAAGTGCGTCGTGAGTAAGGCAGTTGGCATGCATGCCTTCATTGGTCAAAGCATTGAGACAGGAGTTGGATGGTCAATGTTATAGTTGTATAATTTATTGGTAAGGCCACATTTGGAATACTGCATAGAATACTAATCACTGCTTTAGGAAGGATGTTATTAAAGTGGAAAGGATGCAAAAAGATCGATAAGGATGCTACCAAGTCTGGAAGGTTTGAGGTATAAGGAGAGGTTGGGACTTTTCTCCCTGGAGCATAGGAGGCTAAGGGGTGACCTTATAGAGATTTATAATATCACAAGGGGCATAGATGAGGTGAATAGCAAAGGTTTTTTCCCAAAGGTAGATGAGGGCAAACTACAGGGTTTAAGGTGAGAGAGGAAAGATTTGAAAGGGATCTGAGAGCTAACTTTTTCACACTAGGATGGTGCATATATGAAACTGCCAGAGGAAACGGTAGAGGTGAGTACAATTACATTAAAAACACATTTGGACAGGCTTCATGGATAGAAAAGGCATATAGAGATATTGGCCAAAAATAGGCAAATGGGACTAGTTCAGTTGAGGAAACCTGGTCGGCCTGGAAGTGTTCGGTCGAAGGGCCTGTAACCATGCTATATATCTCTATGACTCTATAAAAAAGCAATATGGCGATGATGAGATAATCGGTACAGCAATAGATATTGGGTAAACAATGGGTGCTTAGGTATTTTCTTAGTAATAGTGCTTTCAGTTTGCCTGAGAATGATCATAGGAACAGGATTATGTTATTTCGTCCCTCTCTCATTTTCTGCCACTCATTGAGCTCATGGTCAATCTGAAGCCTAACTTCATATTACTGTCTTTACTCTATAACTATTAGTGGCTTTGATTAATAAAATACTTTCCATCTTAGTGTTAACTTTAAACATTGATCTAGCATCAATTACCATTGATGGTTGAATGTTTTAAACTTCTGCCAGCTTTTGTTTGTCAAAGTGCTTTCTAATTTCACAACTGATTGATGGTTCTGTAATTTTAGAATATATCCCTCTTGAGCTAGATGCATCAATCAGCATAGTGAGAGGGCAGATTGAGAAAAACAAAACTGTGTTCCTTTTAATATTTTTAACAACTTTGATCACATCACCGCTTGACCTTGTATATTTTAAGAAAGTTTTTGCAATTTTTCCTCGTAGTTCAACCCATGGATCCTCGTAAATCTGCACTGCAATACCTCAAACCAACAAATCTTTCCTAAAGCATGGTCCCACAGCTTTTATTTATTCTTTCGCAGTATGTCAGCATCCCTGGCAAGATGACATTTGTTCCCATCTCTAATTGCACCTTAACTGAATGGCAGTTGAGAGTCAATTGCATGTGAGAGCCTGGAGTGCAGGCCAGACCAGGTAAGGATGGTATATTTCCTTCTCTAAAGGAAATCAATTTCCCTTGTTAACCACAATTGGGTCACTTTTCCCATCTTATTGTTGTGCCAGGCAGTAAATAGCAATTGTTTGCAGTTCCTCCATGCATTCTTTAAATGTTTGCCATCGCCTATCCACTGTCATCCCTTTAATTAACACTCCTCAATTTATTACAGATGGCTTGTGCCTCATACCATCATAGTTTCCTTAACTCAGATTCAGGAGTCTAGTCTCAGAATCAATATCACTCTTCATCTTAATGAAGAGTTCTATTATATCATAGTAACTCTTCCCAAAGGGACCTCGCATAGCTAGATACCCAATTATTCTAATTAGTGAGATTCTCTTCATTAGTTATGATTTTAGTCTGCTAGATTATAGCAAGAGTGTGATAAGCTATTGCTTCTCTTCCCATTGACATGATCACTTGCCATTGTGCTCTTACAGTGGTCTTTGAAGTAAGAATTTGTATAAACGTATGAGTAGAAATCTTTTCAGTACAGTTCCAATTTAAAAATAAACACCAGCTTTGTGCTTTGACCTAGGGCTCTCTGGCCAACCTGACAGTGGACAAAGCATTTACTTTTATATGCTCACTGGCCTTTTCTGTATGCCATCTCTCAAAGTGCTCAACTGAATTCTCTGCAGCAGAACTAGTGTGACCTACCAGCGACTGGCATCTGAACTACTCTTTTTCTGCCTTATTTGCACTGAATGTCTCACAACATACATTTGCTGTCTGTAAGTTGTTTCAAAATTATACGGCATAGTGTCTACACGTGAGAGTTGTGGATTCAGGGGGAACTTACTGTCGTCTTGAGTTGTCACTCCATTGTTGGCTGTGACCTTAATTACAGTTGATACAATAATGAACACCACCCACTTCTATTTGAATGAGAGCATGGAGTATGCCTGCTCTCCACCTGTTAACAGCTGCTACTTTTAGTTATGTACCAATTTGTCCTGCTTGGTTGATGAAAGTGTCATGCCATATGTTTGGGCGATGTCATCATGGGTGAATAGCTGGCAGCTGTGAAATATGGTTGAGGTTTGTAGCAGTGTCGGATGTGAAGTTTGAAGTGAGTTTTAGATCAGATTTCCTACAATGAGGGAACAGGCCCAACAAGTCCACACTGACCCTCCAAAGAGCAACCCACCCAGACCCATTCCCCCAACATTTACCCCTCACTAATGCACCTAACACTACGGGCAATCTAGCGTGGCCAATTCACCTGACCTGCACATCTTTGGACTATGGAAGGAAGCCGGAGCACCCAGAGGAAACCCACACAGACACGGGGAGAATGTGCAAACTCCACACAGACAGTTGCCCGAGACGGGAACTGAACCCGGGTCCCTGGCGCTGTGAGGCAGAAGTGCTAACCACTGAGCCACCGTGCCGGACCCCCCCCCCCCCCAAGCTGGTGTTTTGTTAGAGATTGTTGTTCAGTGAGTGAACAATAATATTTGAAATTCTTTCAGCACTGCATCCAGATTCTGTTATTAACCTGATTTACGTGAACCTCATGATCATGTCTCATCAATCTGGCAACAGTAAGAAAGATTATATACAAGCCTAAAATGAGCATGTGGAGAGAGAGGTCTTGGACAATGCACTTGAGAGTGTAATTTGAAACCCTGCCATGTATAGATGTGAATGAAGGATTATTATAGGGCATAAGGAGTTAAAATGTTGCTTGGAGAGAGGAGCAAGCTACCCCAGGGTACAGCATATACAAACAACTGTAGCCCAGAAACGCTACCAAGACCTATATCTCAATACACAAATAGCATTATTGAGTTAAATCATAAAATAAAGCGTTATGGCTGCCAGTGGGGGAGAAGAAAAACCTCCTGAGTCAGGTTCTGATGTTAAAACGGTTAAAGGCCCATAGCTGAAAAGGGAATACTGAGAGCAATACAGGGCCTTCAGTAGTACATGAAGACTTTCAAAGGTGTAGCTGAATAAAATAGAGCAGACACTGAACTCCCGGATGAGACCTTTGGAAGACTAAGACTCGAAGACTAGCCCTGAACCACCAATACTCTGGAGAAGGAAAACAAGATCTGGAGGTGTAATAGTGAGAAGGAACAATCCAAGTACTCACTCTGGTCAGTCAAATGAGTTAGCCATAAAGATAGCAGCTTCATTAGAGAGACCTTGCCATTACTTCAAGCACATAATGTCATGGAAGGGCCACAATGATGCCAGAAGTGGGAGCTCTGGGAGTGGAATTTTTAGTGCTGCAGAATGGTTTTGGGCTTACATGTGAAGGAGCAGCACCATCAAGTCAGCAAGTTTTTTATTTAGCTGATGATGGTCTGGTAAGACAAAGCATGGACAAAAGTGCTCCAAAATATGATGCATTGATTAAAGCATTTCAGGTGTACTTTAGCCCCATAAGAAATGTATTGATAAAACACAGATTCTATTTAATCAGCTATCTCAGAGTTGAGGCAAATCTAATAGATTGGCAGATTTATAACATCCAGTAGGATGTTGCAGGCTTGGAGCATTGAATGTTGAATTAATTAGAGACTTCAAAGAAGTCAGTGGGATGGATAGTTAGTTACCAGACATTCTCGATCCGAGGAGGGTTAAATGTTAGAAAAGTCCAGGTGGAAACCTGAGATTAAATTGGTCAGAGTGCAAGGAAATATCAGCGATTCTTCTGATGCAGCCGGAAGGATTTAGCCCCAAGATGACTTTGTCATCCTCGCAAAAGCATGCCCTAGAAGTGGCAATCTAATTATCGACCATTTTAGTTTGCACAAGGTGTGACTCCAAACAGAATCACTAAGTGCAATAACATTCAGGAGGGGGAGGTGAGTGTTAGGAGTATGACCAGTCAGCATGTTTTACAAAAATGTTATTAATAGCATCTTCACTTGAAAATTAAAGGAACATTTTTAAAGAAATGAAATTAAGACAATAAGGAAAAAGTTCAAGAAGTTGAAGATACAGAATAAAAGATGAAGACAACATTCTTTGAGGAGGTCAAAGAGTTTAAACAAATTCTGGCTCATTCAAGTGAAGACTTTGGGGTCGGGTGGGGGAATCTCAACAAGAAGCAACTGTTTCGATCTTGGTAGACTTGCTGTGGTTGAAGTCTGAGGGAGTGAGATTAACTGACATAAAACACCAAAGTGTGGGAAGTGTAGATACCTAGATGTGTGGACAAATTAATATGAAGCTTAATTACACAAGGCAAAATATTAGTGAAACACAATGAGTACACAGAAATTGGAATACTTCATTGTTCAGTATTTGCCTTTTTCTTTTTGTGAATACAGTAATTAAGAATGATATAGGAGAAAAATATGAAGCTGGTCTATTCATAATAGCTTGTAAAAATAGTCTAATCCAACCTGTTTGTGCACTCCCAGGAAAATTCCTCATTCTTTGGGAGAAATAAAGTCTCAGCATGCGTAGAAGCAGGTAATAGGTGTGTCAGATGAATTATGGCATTCGTGAAACTTCCATGAGCAGTCATGATTTTCAGTTCATGCGTGAAGAATTCAGTTATTTGATAAATGCTGATTATGCATATGCAGACACTGATGAGAACAATGACTGCTAATGAATTAGAACCACTGTGTATATCTTTTAACTTGGGTAATGCAATTATTGTAAGTCGTTACTCTTTGTATAGAAAGGGCAGTATTTGGATTGAAATGCAATCCTATAATAATGACCAGCTACTCTGCTAAATTCATATGACCTCCACCGTATACTCCAGGCAGCCACCTTAAATTCACTTCAGTAAAAACCTTGTATTGAACATGCTCCTGTGTTGTACACACAAAACTAACCACACGGACTAATTTTCCGCTAAGAATCATATCTGTCATTCACTCTTAGAGGTATTTGGTTGGGAAAGCAGAATCTTCCTTTCTGTACACTTTTTCCCCTCTTTATCTCAAACTTCTGTACAGGCAACTTTAATTGAACATTCCAATATTTTCTCTGCTGCAAATGACTGGTTTTAAAATTTAGTGTTAGCTCTATTGGTCTGCTTAAAATGTGCAAAACAATGGCCACTGTCAAGTCATGTTTCACACTACACGTATTAATATAAATGAAACGCTGAATATCTGAAATAAAAACAAAATGCTGGGAAAAATCAACAGATTTGGCAACAGCTGTGGAGAGAGGAACAAGAATTTGTATCAAGTCCAATTATACTACTTAAGAATTGAAATGAGATACACAAGTCATGGGTTTTATACTGTTCAACATGGGGACGGGCAAGTTAAATGAGAGCAGGTCAGGGAAAGGCTAAGGGAAATGACAGAGGTATTACTTGATCATGGCTGTCAGCCTTTGTCATTGGATGACTGTTATTCACGATTGTTTACCTTGAATGTTTGTATGCTATCTTTGTGAGGTTTTGAAAAATTCATCATTCAATAGAAGGAACTAAATTTCAGTTGAGGGAGTTAGAGTCCAAAAACCTAGTCAACCAGTGGAATGAAGTGCATTTTACTTGTACTTTGATATTATTTACATCAGTAGCAAGACAGATCACTGTGTGAGTTTTATCTCTCAAATAACACTCCTTTGGCCCATTGAAACTTGAGCAAATTAGAACCAAATTCGAGATGTACCTGCTGTACTTCAAAGCTCCTGGTCAAACTTTTTTCATCAGATTAAGGTTCAGTAGAAACTGTCAAAATAGTCTAAAAGAAGCCACCAACAGTGCAGCATGTTGGTAATGCTATATTAGTAGTTACATAATTCCTCATTGCATTTACCATTTACACAATACAAGTTCTTTCTGCCATTTGCAAAGTGCTTTTTGATTTTCTTTTTAGCACTTGTTTTAGGTCAAACTTCTCTTTAATATTCTTTAAAGAGACAGAGATTGATAAAAGGGAAAGAGTAACCTGCTAGCATGATTTATGTCTATGGATTATATGTCAGACTCGAAAAGTTAATGGTAAATTGTGGAGGAGGTCCAAACTGTAAATTATAGGGTACTTTGTAAGACATTTACAGAAAGCTTTACTCCATTTGATTGTTTCTCATTGTACTTAGAACCCTCAGCATTTCCTGGATATGCTTTTGCCTGCAAATATATGTGAAAAATGTTGATCAGCTCTTAAAATTTGTGCATTCAGGACAGGTAAATGTATTTAAATAAATTTGATTTCCTGATCTCTCAAACTTGCAAAACTATGGTAATGTGAAACTGGCAACATCATATATTTTCACATGTTTTGGTCCACCTTCCAATTACACCTCAGCAGGAATGCTGGTACAGAAACAGTGGCTCAGTGGTCAGCACTGCTGCCTCACAGCGCCAGGGACCCGGGTCCGATTCCCACCTCGTGTGACTGTCTGTGTGGAGTTTGCACATTCTCCCCATGTCTGCATTGGTTTCCTCCAGGTGCTCCAGTTTCCTCCCACATTTCCAAAAATGTGCAGGTAAGGTGAATTGGCCATGCTAAATTGCCCATAGTGTTAGGTACATTAGTTTGGGGTAATGGTAGGTGGGTATTTCTGGATGGGTTACTGTTCAGAGGGTCGGTGTGGACTTGTTGGGCCAAAGGGCCTGTTCCACACTGTAGGGAATCTAATCTAATCAAGTCTAATCTTAGTGAATGGTTTACTGGAGATTCGGAAGTATTGTATGGTTTTTGTTTTTCATAAACTGTTGTGGATTTTGTTGTACAAAGGCTGGATTTATTTTTGTAAAATATTGCATGAACAACTTTACTCCAAACAGTCTTAAAGTTCAATATCAGATACAATAGAAAAAAAAATGGCTCGCAAACGAATTTACAAAGCTCAATTCACTCTTTTTGTGTAAATTATACATTATTCATCTGACACAATTACATAATGTCAATGTCTTGCTCCCATTTCCTTATAAAAAAGTCACTTGTGAAAAGTGTTTTTTTTAATGATTATGTCTGTATACTTGACGTATTATGGATTATGCTTCTAGCAGTGCTATCCCAGTGGAGCAGTAAGACTGGTGGAAGGCTGCTGACTTTGTGGTGGGACTGCAGGTGGCTTTGGAGGGCAATGCTTGAAAACTCTACCTGTAAGGTCCAACTTCAACCCGCATCATCTTGGCATGGATTACAGCAGCCTGCACTAGTTAGCTGCAGGTAACAGCAGAGCACTAGCCAGTAGCAGCTGTAACTGGATGAGCGCAGTTATGTTGAGATCCAGTCTGTTTGAGAGACGAGGAGGCATTGCCATTCCCACAGCACAGTAGTGTCTGAGCAATTATTGTAATATATTGGATGCCAGGTGGTTGAGCTGTTGTGGTACCCTGTAATCCCTTTAAACAGTCATGCCCATGGCAACAATGGCAGCAGGCTGAGTTCACAATGTCAATCTGAGCTGGGAGAGTGGCACTCAGACTTCTGGTGGTAGCTGCTTGTCATGCAGTAAAAATTGAGATGTTGAACGTTAGTCACCACATTGTGGTTAAAGCATAACGAACATAACAGCAAAAGAAATAGAAGCAGGAGGAGATTATATTGTCTATTGAGTCTGCTTCAACTTTTAGAAAGATCATGGTTGATCTTGGACTTGAACTTCACTTTTCTGCCAGCTCTCCACATTCCTTGATTCACAGAAATTGAAAATCATATCAGCTCTTGCATGTATCTGATTTGTAATTGATGTATTTAAAATGTTAAATTTAAGATAAATGGAAACCTCGCTGGCTGTAAAGTGGCAAGTAACATTCACGACATATGAATATGAGGCAATAACCATCTCCAAAAAGAGACAATTTAACCATTGCCCCATGACGTTCAATGGCATTACTGTCATTGAATCCCCCACTATCAATATCCTGTGGATTACTATTGACCAGAAACAGAACTGGACTAGCCATATGAATACAGTGGCTACAAGAACAGGTCAGCAGCAAGGAACATTGCTGTGAGTAATTCACTTCCTGGCTACGAAGGTCTGTCAACCTACAGGGCACAAGTCAACACCATGATGGAATACTACCCACTTGCTTGGATGAGTGCAGTTCCAACAACACTCAAGAAGCTTGACAACATTTGGGCCAAAGCAGCCCATTTGAAAGGCATCACATTCACAGACATCAATTCCTTCCAGCACTGACTCTCAATTCCAGTGTTTACCATCTTCTATGAGAAGCACTGCAGAAATTCACCAAAGCTCCTTTGACAGCACCTTCGAATCCTGCTGTCACTTCTACCCAGAACGATCAGGGCAGCACATACATTGAGACATCACCTCTAGTAAGTCTTTTTCCAAACTGTTCACTATCCTGATTTGAAAGTACTCCATGTCATTGGGTCAAAATCCTGGAATTTTTCTCTCTAATGATATTAAGAATCTACCTAAAAACACATGGACTGCAGTGGTTCAAGAAGGCAGCTCACCACCACCACCTCAATGACAAATAAAAAAAGGTAATAAATTTTGATCCACTCAGCGATGCCGACATTCCATGAGAATTTTTTTAAAAATTGCTTCATCATAAGCTAATGTATGGGTTCTCCATGAAATTTCATTTTTATGGAGAACAGCTGGAATACTGAGGAAAAATTTAATTGGATTTCGGAAGACTATGGCATATTTGGTTTGAATTTCCAAAGGAGAAACAAATAGATCTTCAAGATCTCATAAATGGCTAAGCGAGCTCTTGGGTTGAATTAGGTTATAAACCTAATTCGCCATTCTACTTCCTAAGTCTTGACAAGCTAAAGTATTAAATTAGTAGTACTTTGTATATTTTAAACAGTAAAGGATCTTTTGCTTAAATACATGAACTCTTATGGTGTAATTTCAGTAAATCATTTGATGTTTGAATTTCTCTTTTTAAGTTAATGGTTTCTGTGGGGATCATAACCTAGCCTTTAATATTCAATAGTGGAAAAATAACAACAGTCTGGGTTGGTGAATCGTAAAGAATTACAACCATTGGGATGAAAATGGTTCTATGGTTCACAAGTGTTGTACTGGAATCGACCACTGCTTCTGTGCTGGAATGGATGAGTTCCATGCTTCACAAAAATCCTGTGCCAAGTTGGTTCTTGATTCCTTCATGTTCCTCATTGTGGACTTGCTGACTGGCTTCCCCCAGTGCATCCATCTGTGTCAGCTTCCTATCCTGTAAGACAATGGTTTGCTCCATGGTAGTCAACTCTGTTGAATATCACTTGATGTGGCACAAGAATCCACTGGCATTACATTATTTGCTGTGGAGGAAGACAGCAAACTGAGAAGATATGCAATTCACTGGCACAAAATCTGAAATTACGAGAAAAGCTCAGCAGGTCTGGCAGCATCTGTGAAGAGAAACCAGAGTTAACGTTTTGGGTCCAGTGACTCTTCCTCAGCTTCCTCCTGGATATAAGGCTTGCAGAAATGCTAAGCATGTGAGACTTCAGTGAAGAATATGCACGTTGGCTGAGAGTCCTGATTGTTGATGTTGATAGCTGAGTCAAATGGCTATGATGAATCAAAGTGTCCAAGGTTAGTGATACAATTGCAGAATATGGCACATACAGGTATAGTCATTGACCCATACTACTCCATGAGATGCCTTTAAATTACTTGCAGCATCACAGCCAGATCCTTGGAACTTGACTCCTGGCACTGAGCTCTATGGCTGTCTATTTCCACAGTTTCTCAAGTGTTTTTCTCAAGGACCTTTTGAGATTGTGAATAACTGTCTAGTTTCCTACTTTCTACCAGCACCAAGGCCTCCAGTGCATCATCTGAAAACTTTGAAGCCACACTCTTCCATATTGTGCCATACTTTTTGTTCCCGAGTCAAGTTCAGTTTCTGAATTGCTGCCAGCATTTGGTCACAATACATGTCCCCTTTAAGAGGTGCTGTCCAATTTTAAACCTTTTAGTGCAGATTTAGTAAATTCTAGGAAGTAAAGTTTTGGGCCACCTGCTGCTCTGTGCACTCATTGAACAATGTAATTACTGTTAGCTATATGCAACCTTCATTCTAATGAGCAGATAGTATGAAGTCGGCATGCTGCTTGCATTCCAAACATTGGATTCAAGTTAATCATGAATCACAATTCCTGTGCTTTGTTTCAGGGGCTGTCCGAATTAGTCTCCCTAACTCTTAATCATACTTGCCATTGGAAAAATCGACAAATTGATAACAGAATTAGGGAAATTGGGTTGTTGATCCTTCATTTCTTGTGTGCAGGGAGAGCCAGCCTTATCACTGAATTATAAAGCTTATTCTGGTGGGATGCCTTAAATCTTTATGCAAGACATCATGTACTACAAATTTCACACTTTCCTGTCCAAGTGTCTTATGTAATCTGTTGTATTCCCTGCAATCTTTATAGCCATTGTCTGTATTTCATCCAAAGCTGATTCTGTTTCCTTGTAGTGCAGATTCTATACTTAATAGACTGGTTTCATACATTGTGATTTCATTTGTTTTTGCAATGTACTGAAAAGTTAACCATTAACTGAAACTGATTCAAACGCCTTTATAACCAATTAATAACCTTACAAATCATTTAAAAAATATTGTTTCTGCTTAATGGAAACATAAGGATTATTTTCCTTTCATGAGATCATCTATCCAGTAATAATTGATTATCTCCTCTTTGTATTGACATAGGCCCTGCACATGGCTCAAAGGATGGAGCTGTCAGAAAAATAGAGTTTTATGATTATCTTTAGCTAATATAAGTTATACATGTGTTAAAGTAATGTGTGGAATGATACAGACTGTCAAGGAAACAGATATTTAGAATACTGTTCCCTTTTGCTTTTCAGCTTGAAGAATCTGATATTAGGAATTATACTTGCAAGTTTACAAAACATACAATATTATTCCTTTCTTTCTTAATAGTCTTTGTGTGCCCAGTACTCGGCAGAAAGACGTGAAGAAGAAAAGATGTGTGATCACCTAATACGAGCAGCAAAGTATCGAGATCATGTGACAGCCACTCAGCTGATACAGAAAATTATCAACATTTTGACAGACAAGCATGGTGCTTGGGGAAGTTCTTCACTAAGGTAAATCCATTGGTTTAAAGTTCTAATTTAGTTCATAATGGAGTCACTCCAAGTATTTGCATGAAGTTGAGCTTTAATTAGTCTTGACTCAATATGGAATATGATGTGAGAAATTATCAACCTTCAGTATGAAGATTGTAAAATGTTAAGTCCATCACTGCACTCTTAATACAGCTATTCAATTCAGTCTTCTGAAATATTATCTCAAGGTAATATTGAATACACCAGATGCAATCTCATGGAGACTGAGAGAGAATGCTAAATGGTCAGCATTCATCATGAAACTACTTCACTATTTTTCCTATCCTAATGATTGTTTCACTATGCACGCACTTCACACCATTAGCACAGACTTGTTACTTTGTTGTGCATTAATAATGATTGACCTTGGCATATGAATTCATACGGATCATGTAGTTTCAAAATCTCATAGGTTTGGTAATACGTATGATTTTGAAACAATATACTCGACAATTGTTTTTGATCTTAAATTTTAATAATTAATCCTAAAACTTCAAAACATTAATTGATGTGTATTGTATTTGAATTTACTACAGGCTTTGGTTGCATATAAAATTGAAATTATGTTTGAAAGAAAATAAGTAATAAAGAAATTCCACAATAAACCCCAAAATGTGTTTACTTGAAACAAGGAAAAGCTGAGTTATTAAAGAAAAATGCATTTGTACTGTGGGGAAACAATCCTTTCAGAATTCTGAGCTCATAAGATTGTGCAGCATTGTTTTACATAAATTATTTAATTACTTCCAAATTCTCTCCAGTTGATTAGAAAATATGTGGCTATTAATAAGTTGATTTTGAAATATTGAATACCATCAATGTCCAATACAATCCGAAAACGACACTTGCATTCCTTCTTTAGTGGTCATATCTTCTAGAAACAATGTTTCCTCTTGAAATTTCAACTTTACAGAAATATTGCTTCATATTCCAAATATACCGCAGGTTCAAAGTTTGTGAGAAGATTTGTAGCTCGGGTGCTCGTTGCTGTGGTTCTGTTCGCCGAGCTGGAAGTTTTTGTTGCAAACGTTTCGTCCCCTGTCTTAGGTGACATCCTCAGTGCTTGGGAGCCTCCTGTGAAGCGCTTCTGTGGTGTTTCCTCCGGCATTTATAGTGGCCTGTCCCTGCCGCTTCCGGTTGTCAGTTTCAGCTGTCCGCTGTAGTGGCCGGTATATTGGGTCCAGGTCGATGTGTTTGTTGATGGAGTTTGTGGATGGCACTCTATAAATGCCGGAGGAAACACCACAGAAGCGTTTCACAGGAGGCTCCCAAGCACTGAGGATGTCATCTAGATACCGCAGGTTATTGATGATTTGGATGTAGGTTTGCTCGCTGAGCTGGAAGGTTCATTTTCAGATATTTCGTCACCATACTAGGTAACATCTTCAGTGAGCCTCCGGACGAAACCATGATGGTTTGGACTAGTTCTATAGCTTAAAGGTGGATTTTAAGATCTGTTGTGGAGGTTTTTATATTGAAGTGTAAGGAACTGCAGGTTAGGGAAAGTTGCTGCATGAGTAATGCAACTGGCTAGCAAAGGTAGTATCGGTTTATGTGGCAGTAGGATTGTTATAATCATTATTGGCAATACTGGCAAATGTATTGCAGAAATTCAAAGAGCCTCCCCAGACAGCACCTTCCAAACCCATGACCATGACATTTTGTAGGACACGTACAACAGATGGATTGGAACATGATCACCAGTGAGTTTCATTCTAAACAAACCATCATCTTGAGTTGGAAATTTTTTGTCATTCCTTCACAGTCGCTGGGTCAATATTCCCCCCCCACCCCACGCAATTCTCTTTGTGATCATTTTTAGTTCCTTTCTAAAGTTCACCGTGGTTAATAATTTGTGAAGCTATGAAGTTTATGAACCCTACCCACCTTATAATTTCTAGACAAAGCAGTCACCTTCTTCAGTGGTCATTCTAATCAGAGTACCATTCTTAAACAACATTATGGAAAAGGGGCAGAAGAGACAGCAGATCCCTTAAAGTGAGGAATCATGCAAAAACTCATTGTCTATTTCACCACAGCCACTCAAGACTTTGTAGATGGTGCACAATTGTAAACATTATAGAGGCTGTAAAGACAGTGAAAGTGGCTCACCAGGAGAGTGATCTGTGAGATTCGTTACATTGGTCAGAAGTTGTGGTCTACATCTCTGAGAGGCAGTACCCATTGTCTTGAAGTCACTGTACTATCTGGTTCCTTCCGCAGGAGGCCTGCACAGCATAATTTAGGCAGCTTTGAGGACCTACATTCAGATTCCTCTTGGGTAAAGCACCATAATTTGTGGTGTATGACTTGCCCTGGGCCAAGTAAAGGGAGAGGGAATTTTAGTTACACAGGCTGGCTAGCTTCCCAGGGTGCAGAGGCATTCAGTATGGTAATGAAAGTTCTGTGAGAAACATCTGTCTCAGGAATATAGGATGTAGGAGCAGAACTAGATCATTCAGCCATTTATGCCTGTTCCATCATTCAGTGATATCATGGTTGTGCTTTCAGATACGTTTTCCCGTCTGTCTCCCATAACCCTTAATTACCTTCTTGATCAAAAATCTAACTTGCCTTGAATTAAATTCAATGACGAAACCTTCACTGCTTTCTGGGGAAGAGAACTTCACATCCTAACGACACTCCAAATAAAAATGACCATAATTTCCATCTTAAAAGGGTGACCTTGTTCTTAATCTCTGTTTACTAGTTCTAATGTCTGCTACAAGAGGAAAAATCAATTTATTAAACCCCATCAAGATTTCATATGCTTCAACAAGAGCACCTGTCATTCTTCTAGACTGTGATGTATGCATTACTTAAGCGGCTCACCATTTTTCATAAAAATAATTGCCTAATCCCAGGAATGAATTGAGTGACCCTTCTCCAAACTGCTTCTAACACGATTCTTTTTCAACTAATGAGACCAAAAGTTTAACTTCAGTGGTGGGGAATCTTGAAACAATTTACTTGAGATGGAATTAATAATGACATGGAAAACAATGTGTCAGTTAGGAAGAGTCAGCACACATTTCTAAAGGGAAAATCATGTTTAACTCACTCATTGGAATTTTTTGCAGAGGTAAGAGAAAGGGCCGACGAGGGGTAACACTGTTGATGTAGTGTACATGGATTTCCAGAAAGCTTTTGATAGAGTGCCACACAACAGGCTTGTGAAGTAAGTTGAAACAAACAGAAATATAACTTGCTGGAGAAACTCAGAAGGTGTGGCAGCATCTGGCAGAAGTGAAGACAGTGTTAACATTTCTGGCCCAGTGATCCTTTGAAACATTAACTCTGTTTTCCCTTCACAGGTGCTGCTAGACCTGCTGAATTTCTCCAGCAATTTCTGTTTCAGTTTTTTTCTGACTCGCCAGCATTCTCTTGTTTGTTTGTTTATGTTGTGAAGAAAGTTGTAAATTGTTGTATAAAAGGGACAGTAGCACACAGTTCCACACATGTAAGTATTTCAGATCCATGCTTTTCCTGATATTTATTAATGACCTGGATCATGCTATGCAGGAGACAAGTTCATTGTTTGCAGATGGCAGTAAACTTGTAAAAATTGTCAACTGTGTGGGCAACATTGTGGAACTCCACAAGGACGTAGACAGTTTGGTGGAGTGGGCAGACGAGCTGTAGACGAGGTTCACTGCAGAGACATGAGGTGATGCACAATGGTCAGAAGAGCTTTGAAAGACAATATAAATGGAGTCCAATTCTAAACAGGTGCAGGAGCTAAGGAACCTGAATGTATATATGCACAAATCATTGAAGGTGGCAGGACAGGTAGAGAGAGCAGTAATAAAATGTGGAATGTTCTCAGCTTTATTAATAGGGGAATAGAATACAAGAGCAAGGAGGTGATGTTGAACTTGTACAAGACACTTGTTAGACCTCAGTTAGTGTGTTATGTACAGTTGTAAGTGCCAAGTTAAAGGAAAGATGTGAATGCATTGGAGCGGGTGCAAAAGCAATTTACAGGAATGGTTTCAGGAATGAGTCTTCCATTATGAGGATAGATTGAAGAAATTGGGACTATTCTCCTCGGAGAGAAGAAAGCGACAGAGAGATTTGATGGAGAGTTTCAATATCAAGAGTGGGCTGTATAGAATAAATAGGGAAAAGTTGTTCTTGCTTGGAAAAGAAAAAAGAACAGGAGCACATTGATTTAAAGTGACGTGTAAATTAAGCAAAACTGATGTGAGAAACACCTTTTTCTCACGAGTAGTTCGACTGTGGAATACACTGCCTGCAATTGTATTGGTGGTGGGTTCAATTGAGGCATTCAGGAGGGCATTGGATGCACATTTGGGGTGACATAGTGTACAGAGTGAAAAGGCAGGAGATTGGTACTTGGTAACAGAGGCAGTGAAGGCATAATGGGCCAATGGCTGCTTCCACACTGTAACAATTGTGAGGTTCTGTGAAAACTGTGCACACTGATGTGGATCTTGTCAAGCCCCTGTACAGTTGCATTAAAACTTTCCTATTTTTATATTTAGTTTCTTTTGCAATAAACAACAAGATTCCATTTATCTTCCTGGCTGTTTGCTGAACCTGCATACTAACTTTTTGTGATTTACACCAAAAAGAAGAGCTTCATGCCCAACAATTGATAGTGAATGTAATGGCTCAGCATTTGGAGAGTTGCTGCAACATATTTTTTCCCTGTCTCTGGATTCATTCACTTTTTCGAATAAGAAGGCAACACTGTGATTTCCTTTTGAGGGAGCTGAGCATATTCTTGATGGCATAGCTGGTACCATTCTCGAGTATTTTAGAACAAACAAAAGAATATTACAACAATGCAATCATCAAGTTTGTGAAGAAAAGGACCGTAATCTAAAGGGTCACTTCATTTGTCAGAAAGTCCACTATTATGTGTACTGTAAGGGTGGTAAAAGTAGATATGACCTTCTATGCAGTGCACAATTTTCCATCAGGGAAATGGCTGAGCCTCAAAAAATCTGGGAGAGACTCAAGCAGCCAGAACTATCTTAGGCAGCTCCTTTCAAAGATTGATTGCCTCCGCAGTTTTTCAAAATGTAATTTTTCATATGTTGTGGGCTTCACTGGCTAGACCGAAATTCGTTGCCCGTCCCTAATTGTCCTTGAAGTGGTGATGATGAGCCACCTTCTTGAACTTATTCAGTTGTGCTAGCGAGATCCACAATGTTGTTAGCAAGACAGTTCTGGGATTTTGGCCCAGTGGCAGTGAAGCAACGGCAATATAGTCCAAAGCCAAAATAGTATTTGGTTTGGAGGAAAACTTGCAGATGGTGGTGTTTCCTTGCATCAGATTCTTTTAGACTTTTTAGTGTTTGAGATCCTTAGTTTGGAAAGAGCTGGTGAAAGAATAGTGATGGAATATGGTACACATTGCTGGCATGGTGCATTGGTAGTGGCGGGACAGGCTGCTTAATTTGAATAGGGTGCTGATTAAACAGACTGCTTGCTCCTGGATGGCTTTTATTTTCTTGTGTTGTTGGAATTGTACTTATTCTGGCAAATGTATTTTATTTCATCAGACTCCTGAATTGTGCCTTGGAAATGGATCAGATTTAATGAGTTAGAATTTTCTCAGAATTCTGAATATTTGGCCTTCTCTTTTGCCTGTAATAGTTATGAGACTATTCCAAATTGGTTTCTGGTCAGTGGTAACCCCCAAGATGTATGTTGTTGAAGAAACAGTGACAATAATGTCAGATGTCAAGAGGTGGTGGTTAGATTTTTTTCTTTTGGAGATTGGTTGGTACATGTATAAAATTTACTTGTCACTCGTCAGTTTAAGTCTGAATGTTATCCAGATTTTTGCTGCATGTGAAACTTGGATTATTTCAGCATCAGAGAAGTAGTGGATGCTGTTGAACAGTCTGCAATCATCAATGAACGTCCCCCACTTTTGATCTTGTTGAAACATAGAATATAGGACTGGGCCATTTGGCCTTTCAGGCCTGTTCTGCCATTCAATATGATCCTGGCTAATAATCCAACTTGGCACCATGTTCCTGTTTTCTTCCCATATCCTTAGATGCCTTTAGCACTAAGAAATATATCAAACTCCTTGAAAACATGCAATATTTTTGCCTCAGTTGTTTTCTGTGGCAGAGAATTCCACACACACATTGACTTTCTGGGTGCAGAGAGGTATGATGGAGGGATGCTCAGAAATGAATGTCCTTGAGTGAAGAAACTAAAGATGGTTGTCTCTTGAACACTCCCCTGAGGAAGTTTTGCAGCAATATCATGGAACTAAGATGATTGGTCAACAACCAGAGCCATCTTCCTTTGTTAGCTGTAATGGTGACCTTTTAAAAGACACTGACTGAAATGTAAATGCTCACCGCATTTTATGTGATTGCACCAGGTTTCTAAAAACTGGAAAGATTTTGGACAAGGCTAAGTCAGGATCCTTGCATATCCTGTTTCTATAAATGGCCTAAAACAAGTTAGGTTATCTAAATAAAAGCAAAAAAGAAAATACTGAGTCAAACATTGTTACAGTTATTATTTTGGAAATAGTTTGTTGTAGGAGAAAGTGAGGACTTCTTGATGAAGGGCTTATACCCGAAATGTCGACTCTCCTGCTCTTTGAATGCTGCCTGACCTGCTGTGCTTTTCCAGCACCACACACTCAACAGTTTGTTGTAGCACTGCTTGAAGAAATCCTATGCTGAGCCTAAACTGTGTATAACTCTTCAACTATTTTTTTGTTGTACTTTCTCAACTAAATCCAATTAAAGCTCAAAATAAATTGACAGAGATAAATTATTGTAAACGGAATAGAGCAACATCAAACTTTACACAGTAATTGAAAGAGAAGTGACATTTTTCGGCAAGCCTTTGGAGTAAAATGAAAGTGGAATCAGCATCCTTTTCCTTTGAGAGATTGTGCATTCCCTGTACATGTGGACAAGCACTGGTTTCCTATTGAAAACATGTTCTCATGACAAGAGGGATGGTAAAGACATGATCTCCAGCTGTTAGGTTAGCAGGTCATGTAGCAAGTGGGTTTCATTTTAGAATAGGCAGTGGTATGGAATGAGGCTTATGCGCATTCTCCAGAAGCATGTCCCCCTCTTGCTTACTCCAACCCCCCCCCCCTCCCTTCTCCTCCTCCACTTTGTCCTTCCTCCTTGTCCTTCCATCTCCGCATCATTGCCAACAAAAACCTCACCCTTGCATTCCTGGGCTAGACTAGAAAAAATGCATGAGGTTAAAATGTTTGCATGTGTCCTTATGATGCACTCCCTAAATTAGGGAGAGAAGGCTGAATGCATATCATAGATCATAGAAAAAGAATAGGTAAGTTGCTGCCTACCTAAATTTCTGTCAAAGACATGAGTGCAAGAAGGGACAACATGGTGGGTCAGTGGTTGGGGTGGCATGGTGGCTCAGTGGTGCCTCACTGCACCAGGGACCTGGGTTTGATTATAGCCTTGGGCAACTGCTTGTGTAGAGTTTGCATGTTCTTCCCATGTCTGTTTGGGTTTCCTCTCACAGTCCATGTGCAGGTTAGTCGATTGGCCATACTAAATTGTCCCATAGTTTCTAGGGATGAGCAGGCAATGTGGAATAGCCGTGGGGAATGCAGGGTTACAGGGGTGGGCTACTTTTCAGAGGGTTGGTGTGAACGCGATGGGCTGAATGGCCTGCTTTTACACTGTAGGGATTCTAAGTAACAGAATGTTTCTCATGTGAATGAGTTGATGTTCACTATGGATTCATCCTATTCCTGGCATTGTACATTGCTCTCCATGAAAGGACAATAGAAGATGTACATTTGAAAAAGTTATTTTAACAATGTTTTTAAAGTAAGAATTTGACTTCACAAATTATGCAATTTTCCATATACCTCACTCACATACAGTTCTGAAATTCCGACTGGATGCAAGTCTATGCTTTTACACTGTGCTAGACGTCTCTCTCATTTTTAGAATCTGTTTTTAGAGCCTCTTATTGATTCCACCTTTTTGATCACTTCTCTTAATCTCACTTTCATTCAGGGCACATTTTGTCTGATGGTGCCTCAGTACCTTGGGATGTATATTTATATTAAAGGAGTTTCATATATACCTTTCAGTTCAATAGTGATTGTGTGTCGTATATATGTAAATATAATTTATTTTGGGTTTTTGAATTTTGGACTAGTGACACACAGTAGTAGGCTTTCTGTGTTTGAAGAGCTTTAATGACTTTCTTATGGGTATTTCTGTATTCGTGGTGGTTTCTTCTTTATCGCAATAGTAGAGAGAGACTTCCAGGACAGTGTGGGGATTTGTTTACATTGGGAGAGTTTACAGGCAAACAAAGTAAATAATGTAGTGCATTAGACTTTCAGACAGAAATGTTGAGCTTGGGGGCAGCACCTATAACTTGCGGAATAAAAGCCTTTTATTTTCCGTTTGGTCAGTTTGCATAAGTCTTGGCTGAAGCTGGATGTGTAAAACAGTTGCTCCTGAGAAAGGGAAGTAGTTTTAGGGCTGTTAAGAAAAAGATTACTTCACTGCAAGGAAATTAGTTCAAAAGCTTCAGGTCAGAAGTCTTTGGTTAAACACTGAAGAGGTTATTTGAAGCCGATAAAATCAAAGCTCAACTGAACGAAGGTTCCAGGAAGAGACTATTAGATTCTTAACATGGAAACATTGAAACCTTTTCAAGTTGAGCTTTAAAGGTGTGAAACAGAAGGGAACTCTCTGTCATTACCATTGCATTAATCACAAATTATTAATAATTTTTAAGTGATTTGCTTAATTCCATTCTATCTTCATTTCTTTTGCATAATAAAATTCTGTTTAGTTATTTTTAGATTACTTAATGTGGAAACAGGCCCCTCGGCCCAGCAAGTCCACACCGACCCACCGAAGTGCAACCTACCAGACCCATTCCCCTACATTTATCCCTTCACCTAATACAATGGGCAATTTAGCATGGCCAATTCAGCTAACCTGCACATTTTTGGACTGTGGGAGGAAACCGGAGCACCCGGAGGAAACCCACGCAGACGCTGGGAGAATATGCAAACTCCACACAGTCAGTCGCCTGAGGAGGTGGGACTTGAACCTGGGTCTCTGGCTCTAGTCGTTGAAGCTGAATCTGTAGCATTGCATATGTGTGTTTCTGAGAAAGACCAACTCATTAAAACAAAAAAACTTTCAAGCTGGGTTGTCCAATAATAGCGTCATAACATTGTATTGTCAACTACAAGTTTCAGTTCAAATTCAAAATTGTGTCCATACTTTGTGAGTTGTGCCATACAGAATGGTATTTTCAATAGGCTATTAGCTTGTGCACTGGAGGTATACAGATTGTGACATCAGGTAGCATTTAATGATAATGCAGTTTGACACTGATAGTGACACTTTTGATCTGAACACTCCTCCTAATGCCTGCTCTTAACCCTGTAGAGTTGAGCATGTGTTTAATATCAGGATTTCGGGAGCATTTGCACTCTGGCAATTTAAAATGACCCTCAACCACTTCTATGTTGCCAGCTACCTCTTGCCAAGTTATTTGAACTGTTTGGATAGTTATCTTGGTACTTGAAGTTAGAGAGATTGATTGGGTGTGTTGTTATACATATTGAAGGTCTTGATTAATAATACTGTTCAACCACTTGACGTGCTTAAGTTTCTACCTCACTTGGCCTGTAGAATGATTGGAGGAAGGAATAGAGGTGGCACGGATAAGGATAAGCAACTTTGGGAGAGAGGAGGATGAGGGGGTGAAGAAGTATAAACATTAGACCATATCAATCTAAGTGTTCTAGGAGAACAATGTTTTGGTCTTTGCATAGTGTTCCTCACAGATGTTATGTAATTCTTCCACTAAACTAAAGTCAACATTGTTCATGGATTGTGATTATGAACTTATTTAATTAAGTTTCCTTACAGGGATCATCTCCAACATCGTGGAGTTGTATAAGGGAGTCACTGTTGCTCTGGAAGTAAACAGGAAAATGCATTTAATTTTACCCTTCAAGAGAAAAAGATGCAACTTCACTATGACAACAGGCTTCACTATGGTGCAGACCACTATTTGTAGTATAATTTCAAAATGTGGCATAACTATAAACAGTTCCACTTCTTCAATCTCCAACTATTATGTGACCATAATTTGTGTCATGCAGGTTAATATTCATTATGCTGGGAGATGTAAAAATTATATTATTCTATGGTGGCTTGATGTCGCATTAACACTTAAGCCAGTGCAAAAGACCACACGGTGGTTACTAACTGATAATGGCTATTCCCATCTACCATGACGTCTTGAACATGCATATTATGAGACCCATTCAGTGTCATTGAGCAGGCCATTGAGGTGCTTAAGAAGCAGTAACACTCCCACAGGAGTCTTGTAGTACTTGCTAAATCAAGTTCCCCAATTCTGTCCAGTCTGCTGCATTGCAACACACCTTACCAATATAAGAATGTAACTCTTGCATCCAGATATATGACAATCAGAAGAGAAAGAGTGGAATTAACCAACACATCATCTTTCTCACCAGGCTATCTATGATTAGCTCATCTGACTAAACAGGACTCCAATTTTCCATTCTACAATGTTCCTACACCTCAACTTCCCTCAGTTACTGACCTGCACAGTCTTGTCTTGGCCTAATGGCTCAGGCAAAAGCCACAACAGACAAACACTGAAAACAAACTTCATCTGTGGCTGGACTAGTAATCTTGAATCTTGGGCTTCTGGGACATGAGTTGAAATTTAGCTATGTCACGTGGTGAAATCTGAATTCAATAAGAAGGCTGGAATAAAAAACTAGTCTAATGGTAATAGTTGACATAACCATTGTTGATCGTCCTGAAAACCCAAATGGGACACAAATGTTCTTTTGGAAAGGAAATCTGCCATCATTACCACAGCAGTGTGATTGAGCCTTAACTGTCTTCTGGACAATTATTGATGAACATCAAATGCTGACCTACCTAGTGACACTCTTGTCTGTTAAGCAAGTAGAAAAATGAATTATTCAATATCAGAAACAAAATTCAACTGATCATCATTTTGTATATTTAATTAAGACCCTGTGCTGTGCGTGCATTCCCATGAATTAATGGGTGACACTGCGACCAGGAAACTAAAATTTTCAGTGGGAGCAAAATACAGATGAAGCAATGATTTTTGACTGTGCCACCATGGCATGGATTGTAGGAGTCTTGACATGTTGGATTACTAGCAAGAACAAGGGCAATGATGGGAGAGTGATTTGTCATCCCATGAAAGAACAGCATGTCTGTGCTCCAAACTGTTATTGCCACTTCTAATGGAGCTGTATAAACAGTCATAGCAATATTCTGGAAGATTTGTTGCTAGGCTGCTTTGAAAACCTGCAAGCTGTCTTAACAGGGATATTTGCAACCATGACAGAAACAAGATGAGTTTGCATAATTCCAGTCTAATGTCTACAGCAACACCTAACATTGCATGGCTTCTGCTGCAATAGGATCTGAAGTGTTGATCATTGCAAGCTGCAATGTGGTTGGATCTACAAGTATTCTCATGAAATTGGCTATTACGTCCATGTTAGAAAGTATGGGCACCCAGCTCTGAACAAAATGAGATACAAAGCTGGTGCTGGACAGCTCCAAGCTTCTTATTAATGACCACACTTTCCCAGGCAGTATAGCTAATGCACCAAACATGTTAGCACACATGTTACACTCCATGTACACTGTCCTGTGAAAATCTCTCATCCAAGTCCTTTGCAATAGAACTTGTGGTTAAGCTTGCCTTCAGTTCAACTGGCACCTGTGCTTCTGTTTGCTTTGACTTGGCTGAGGACTAAACATGTTCACTAATCTTAATGTGTGGATTCTATCTCCAAATACACTCTGAAGTATTCTGTTCAGAATCTGAGTTGGCACTTTGAAATGTGTTAACAAATGATAGTACTTTTCCCTCACTTTATTTCTTGTTGCTGCTCCCTTACCTGACTAGGTTGCAATTCATTGATACTTAAAAGGAGAAAGCTGGCACTGAGGGAAAATGAAAGATTCAGCTTATAAATCTCACTTGTTTGTGGAGTAAAGGGAAGTGAGATGCAAGAAAGGATGTGAACAAATAAATTTTGATCGTTTTATCTCTGCAACTGACTACATTCTCAATCATGACTTCTGCATCGATGGCAAGATCAGGAAAAGGTCATGCAAACATTTCTGTTCTCTGCTGGTCATGTGCTTCTTTTGTTTGCCTGCACAAGAAAGGAAAGTGTGTCATTGATTATGATATAGTATATTTAAATATGTATCGGTCAAGGCTGAATAGTTGGCAGTGTGTGCAAGCTGAGAGATGTGGGTATAAGGTTTGCAGCAGTGCCAACTGTGGAGATTGAGGTAATGATATGAATGTAAGTTTTGAGTTGTCGTTGATCAAGGTTGTTGATTGTTGAGAATGTGGAATGGTTCAGTGAATGCAGAAGTGTGTGACCCAGTCAATTTGAAAATGGATTTACTGACCTTGATCACTCACGTGAAGGTATTGAATTCTCTGCGACACAGCATCCAAGTCCTTGGAGCTTAATGCTGGCATTGACTGCAATAGCTATTTGCTCCCATTGCTTTTGTATTGTTTCTCTCGAGGGCTTCTGACACAGTCTGAAGAACACACTCCTTCTTTCCAGCTCCTGTATCTCTGGCTCCATGCTGCATTGGAAACTCTTGGAAGATTCTCTCTGCTGGGTTGTGCATTTGACTATCTTTGCCAGGCCACTTTGATTTTTGATTTGATTTTTTATTGTCATATGTACCTAGATGAGACAAAGAGCGAGGTCAGCATTAAATTTGAAATGTGAGTGATCTATTCAGAAATCCAGTAACTGGGGAAGAAGCTGTTCTTGAATCTGTGGTTATGTGTGGTTAAACGTTTGTATCTTCTGCCCAATGAAAGAGATTGGAAGAGATTATAACCAGTGTGGGAGGGGTCTTTGATTATGTTGGCTGCCTTTCCGAGGCAGTAAGAGGTTCAGATGGAGTTAATGGGTGGAAGGTTAACTTGCTTGATGGACTGGGCAACGTTCACAACTCTTTAGTTTCTTGCTGTCCTGGACAGAGCAATTGCTATGCCGAGCAGTGATGCATCTTGGATAGAATGTTTTCTATTGGTATGGGTCTTTACAGACATGCAGAATTTCCTTAACCTCCTGAGGAAGTAGAAGCATTGTTGTGCTTCCTTGACTGTTGCATCAACGTGGGTGGGCCAGGACGAATTGTTGGTGATTGTTACTCCCAAGGAGCTTGATGGTATCGACCATCTCCACCTGTGATTCATTGATGTAGGTAGGGGCATGCCCTCCATCTTGTTTCCTGAAGTCAGTCTCCTGTTCCAATCGGATTGCATCTCTTGTTTAAGAGTTAGATACCGGCTTTGAACAATGCTGACCAACTTGAACTAGCACTCACCTCTCATGATTTTGCATCCTCTGATAAGGGTGTGAAACCACTTAAAATATGTTTACCATTGGCTGCACAAAACATACTTTACGATAAATGAGCAGGCAGCGTGAAGTTTGAATACTCCCTGAATTAGGAGAAACCGACACAAGCCCCTAGTGCACAACAATCCGACTGGTCACTGTTTTGAAACCAGAGAATTTTAACCTTAGTTCTTTTGGGGAAAAAAAATCAAGGTGAAATGGTAGTGTAGTGCTAATGTTACTGGATAAGTAACCTCGAGACCAAGGATAGTGGTCTGATAACATGGTTTCAAATTCACACCATTATTGTTTATGATCACTTTTAAGTGACAATTTTTGTAGAGTCATCCGTGACATATAGACTAGCTATGTCAATGCCCCATGTGAAACAGTAGACCATTAGAATACAATAGAGCACTGTCTATATAATACCGTACAAGTACATTCAATGGCCCTATCTGTGCCAACCTATAAAACTCAAATAGTTGACTATGATTGTTTGAAAAGCTGACACATGGCAAAAAAGCTGACAACAGAAAAAAAAATATAACTGTAAAATGGCTTTGAGCAAAACTCAATGACCAAGACTATGGCTGCAAAGGAACAGAATAAATTAAATTCCTTTTTATTACATTGGTTTTGATTTTTAAAATTATTTTTGACATGCTCTCAGCAATTTGGTTGGCTTTTCGGAGAATCCTCCTATCCAGTGCACACTCAAATATTGCATAAAAGCACTATTTCGAAAGATACAGGAACTTCTTAGAACTGAAAATGAAATCTTTGCTAATAATTCATCAGTTGTGCAATGTATTCTCTTAAAAATAAATACTTTTTCTGAAGTGTATTTAGAAGTTGTTGGAAGAGGAATTTAGTGCTGAAGGCAAAATAGTTATTTCCTAAAGTGGTGTGTGCAAATTACCTCAGTCATCCTCATGGATATTTATTTGATGCTCTAGCAGCATATTTAAGTTGCTGAAGAAACGAAAAATGTTTGTGTTCACATTAACTCCAGAGTTTGGCAGGATCAGATGGTAATATACTGAGTCTGTACAAGCCAACAGTCCTACACTTACACAGGCGTGATGGCAAAAATGGGATTACTGACTTGCATTTTCTGAACAGATGATTCTTAAAATTAAAACTCAGTATGATTGACAGCCAGTTTAAAAAAAAAATCCAAAAAAATCTCTCAGCAGCCTAGGCTCTGGATTCTTTGAAAAGGAGTTCCAATATCAAATTTGTATTAATTACATTTTTAAAAAATGGTGTACAGCAATTGTAATAGGAATGAGTTTATTCAATACATTGTGATTCTGGAAAATTACATCTGCGGAAAGTGCCTACATTTTGAGACACTTCAACTCAGAACTGTTCAACAGGAATCCAAGGTGAAGGCATTGTGGAGCATAAAAGGGCAAGATAGTTATCTAGATTCTGATCCAGAAACAGTCACAATCTTAACTTAGGTAGTGGTACGTGTATAGTACATATTCTGTGAAAGTTGGAGAGGAGCTCAGAGTGGTAGGACCCTATTTTTTGTGCTGTCTGTAGGAACCAACAATATAGGTAGAACTAGGAAGGAAGGTTCTGTTGGAAGAGTTTGAGTCAGGACAAAATTAAAAAGCAGAACCTCGTGGGCAATCATCACTGGATTGTTAACAGAGCCATGTGCCAATTGGTGTAAGGACACCGAGTTGAGAATGTTAAATGTGGCCGAAAGAGTGATGCTGGTGACAGGGTTTTTGCTTCTTGCACCAGTACCAGCAAAAAGAGGGAAGTGTTCAGTTGGGAGGGGCTCCTCTTATAGTGGGATATGACTGGTTTCTTGCTGGAAGATAACTCAAGTTTTAGATGTGACTTCAAACTGATGAAAGGATATGAGGATTCACGAAAGGTGAATTTGAAAAGCACTAACCAAAGTGTCAAGCTGTAGAGTAGCAATTTGGGTAAAACTAAACATGGTCAGTCAGCAAGGCACAGAGAGCCTCATCCCAGTAATAGTGTATGTTAGACACTTAAGTAACTGCCTGCATATGATAACATCTTAAGCTGTTTTGCAAATCTTTCCCAAAGACAGAGTTTTAAGGAGCATCTTATGAATAAAAAAGATGCACGTGATATAAGGAGATAATTACACAGCTGAAACAGGGCTGACTGTGGTGGAGCAATCTTTTTCTTCTGAAGCTACTACACTTTACTCAGTCATTGTTTCATACAGATCTTCAGGCCATAGCATTATAGTAGTAAAGTGATTTCTTAGGGAAATTTCATTGTTTTCAGTCCTCTCCTGAGTCACAAACTGACAGAATTCATTTGGTTGCATTCCCACTTCCCCATAAGGGCCTTACATCAGCTACCATTTGTCTTGAAGTAAGTGAAACACACAAAATTAGGCGATCTTTCCCTGGCTCCTCATGGGACGGATTTCTCTGTAGTAAAATCTAAGATATCAAGAGGCTCGAACTAGCAAAGTGGAGAGGTCTTAGGTGAAGGGAGTGGTAGTAGAAGAGTAATGGCACTGCAAGCTGGTGTTGGTCCAAAGACATGCAAGGACGTGACCATGGAGGGATTTGTAAATCAAAGTGATTATCCATAATGCAATGTCACTGGCTGTGAATAGGGCAGCTGCAGAGAGCTTTTGAACGTGTCAGAGAGGCAAGATGGTGCCTGGTGCCCATGTTGGATGCAGCCAAGGTCAGGGGTGTGAGCCAGTGTGGGGAGCTGCAGTGGGAGCAATATTTGGTTTTAGGGAGGGGAAGGGTCAATGGGGGAAGGTGGCTAGCCTGCTTCAGGAATCAGCCTCCTTCTTTTCCTGGGAGTGATTGGAAGCAGCAGAGGGAGTGGAACAGTGAGGAAAGCTGCTATGATAAAATAAATGTATTTTTCCCTCTGTCTTGCAGGATGATTTATTTTACATTCACATAGCTGCCTCCTGTGATTTGAGAATTAATCTGTTTTCTTCCTGTTCTTTGTGCCACCTAGATGTGGCACTCATAGGAAACTCAGCTTTTGTAAATATGGAAAAGAAGCGAGCACTGTGTAACTGGGAGTATGATGTCGGTGAGCAAGCTTAATGGAGTTGGGTAATTGGACTCAGTTACAATATACATAGCAGAGATCTGAATTACCTCAAGTTTGCAGAGCTTAGAACTAGGAAGGGAATGGCTGAATGTTTTAGCAGCAAATAAGCAATGTTAGGGAGAGGGGAAATAGTCAGTTTTTGAGATGTGACTTCATGTTTGGAAGCTCACCACAGATCAGAGAAACCCCAATGTTGCAGTAATTTCCAGGCAATATCTTTGATTGGAGGAAATTTTGTGTTCATCCGGTACTAGATGTTGACTAAGCAATTTTGACAATGGGTTTGTTATCAGAGGTAGAGAGCTGAGATATATCTAGGCATTGTCAGCTTATATGTGGAAACATATGATATTGTTTTGCATAATTTCACCGTGGCAACATATAGATGAGAAATGGAAGAGACCAAGGGTGTATTCAGGGGAACACTAGACATCCAAGAAAATAGAAAATGTTAAACCTAAGGACACTATATATGAGCATAGGATTCTCAACAAAATAGGTCAATTAATATCACGAAAATTAATATGTTTGATCTCTTAGCCAAAATGGAGATGGTAGTAGAGTGACCAGCAGTGGTAAATCTTCTGTGCCATTTGATTTTTAGGTTAGGGAAGAAAAATTTAAAAGGGGTAGGAAGGTTATCCCTGATGAGAAAGGTTGGGAACAATACAGCAGAGAGAGGATTTGAGTTTGCAAAATCAAGATGGAGATACATTTTGCATGAAGCTGAAAAAATAATGGGTTGAAGAACAGTTGGAAATAATTTTCATATTTTCCATTACAATGATTGTGGTAAAGAGCTGATTATAAATCAGTAAATTAATAGGTGCATGTAACAAGTTTAAAAATTATGGGGTACATTAATTCTCAAACTGGATAAATCAAATTTCACAAAATGATGCGGACAACAGCATCAAGTGTGTTGGAATCTCAGGGAGTAAGTCCAACAAGAAATTTTGGAGCAGTATCTCAATGGGTGGTTGGTTATCCTTCAGTACAGCCCATTTCAACAATCTCTTCTGTCAATTGTCCTCCATATGTTTAAGGTTTTATCCTTTTTCTAGATATTAGCTTACATTGAGAGGGGATTTCAGAAACTAGGCAAATTTGCATCACTTGAAACCATATCTAGGATATATAGTAAACTTCTGAAGAGGTCATTCCATCTTTATTCCAACAGTGAGGAATCAAAGATAGGAATTGGCAATGTGCAGGTATGAGTTTGACTAAATTTATGTAAAGTAAGGTTGCCATGGCCTGGTTCCATTGGTGAGATTGGTCAGTGACTGCCTCAGCAACCATTACGAAGAACAGGGAAAAGGGATTTTTATTTCAGACTAGACTGAAATTGAGCATTCAGCAGATAAATGAAACCACCAACCTCTGCCTTAAAATATTTAATGACTCTGACTTTTGCGATAGAGAGTTCAAAGTCTGTCAACTCTGAGAGCAAACATTTCTTCTCACCTCTGTCCTAATGGAGACTCTTACTTTAATACCATGCCCCCTTATTCTGGACCCTTCCAAAAAGGAATAAAGAAGGAACGCAACAGTGTAGTGGCACTGTCGTTGGACTAGCAATCGATTCCCAGACTAATGTTGTGGGTCTCTGGGTTCAAATCCCACCATGGTAGATGGTGGTTTGAATTCTGTATGTTAAAAAGAAGTCTTGGAATTAAAAGCTAACTAATAACAATGATGTAACCATTTTTGATTATCATTAAAAACTCATCTGATTCACCAATGTCCTTTTAATTTGTATCCTTACTTGGTCTGGTCTACATGTAATTCTAGACTTATATGCCGTTTGAGGGAAGTCGGAATGGAGAATAAATGCTGGTCCAACCAATGATGCCCATCCAGTGAACAAATCTATATTAAAAATTCCAAGTCCACCTTGTCAACACAATTCAGGATCTTTTATTCACTGTTGAGTCTCAAATCAACCCTTAGTCTTCTAAATTTCAGTAGGACCAGCTCCAATTTGTTGAACCTTTCCTCATAAGAAATCTTGTTCTTTTCAGATACCAATTTAGTAAATCACCTGTGAACTGCTTCCAACATATTTACATCATTTCTTAAAGGAAAAGAAAATAGAACTGTACATAATGTTGAGGTTGTGGTCTCAACAATGCTCCCTATCACAGAAGAATAACATTTTATGTTTATGTTCAATTTCCCTTGTAAAAAAAATCTTTTCGTTAGCATTTTTAATTATTTGCTGTACGTACATTATCATGAAGAGTGTATCAATAATAGTGTTCTACTGTTGCACAAATATGTAAAACTCCAATTAGACCACCAAGACAATCAATTTGCCTGACTTTTAAGGCCAAAAGCTATTCACACTAGGTTTAGTCATTAACAGAAAATAGTGCTATTGCTCGGAAAACATTTAACTTTAGCAAATGTTAGTGAAAAGACGTAGTTATAATGTGACTTAAAATATACTTCCTTCTAGCCCCAAATACATACACATGCATTCAGGAATAAAACAGAGAAGAGACATATGGATTGACATAAGTAATATGGATGGAAAGATATGAACTGGTAAATGAAATTCTGAAGACCAAAAGACCAGGTCATAAAAGCGGCTTAAATAGTCTCTCAAATTTCATTTTGAGTTTAGCAGTGCTGGGATACTGTTTATAAAGCGATGGTTGTACGTCACTTTGATAATTACATTGGTGGTCCTAGACCTTTTTCTTGTTTGAACTTCTTTTAAGTTTTTTGCCTTTTTAGTCACACCTGAGAGAAGTGAGAGAACATTTTTCAGTTTGCCAGCTCTGGACGTCTCTATCTGCTATGCACTTGCAGGTCTATAATCAGCTACAGCTCAACTAATCTGAAGTCTGTCATCAGGTAGCTTTTCCTTAACCCAAAGACTCCTGGTGCCATTCTGGAACAAACTAATAGTCTTCGAACTTTGAAACGCAATTATTATCCTTTTCAGCAAAACATGTGCAACATTTAATATTTCCAAGTTATACAACTCTTCTGGTAATTCAGCTATATAACAATATCTGATTTTTATTTTAGTTTATAGTCCAAAAAGGGAAAAATGTATCGTCCTTTATAGCATTCTGACATTTTGCACCTTGGAGTTCCACAGCTGTTCTCCGTTTCGATAGTACTCTGCATTCTTTTCTTCCTGTTGTAGTGAACAATTTCATATTTTCCCACTTCATGACCTATTCGCCAAATTTCCGTCCCCTCCCTCAACCTATCCACATCAGTCTGCAACTTCCCTATGTCCTCTTTACAATATTTTTGCATACCTAATGCATTGTAGTAAGATGAGGGCCCATGACAGAAAAAGACCCAATTATGCTTAATTTTGTTTTCTCCAGCCATTCAATATTTATCCATATGTGTATGTTATCCAGTACACTGGTCTTGCACTTTGTGTAGCCCCTTGTCAAATGCTTTCTGGAAATTCAAATACAGTACATCAGTGGACATGGTTCTCCTTTGAAGACCTCCAATAAATTGGATAAACATGATTTCCTGTTCATAAAACCATACTAACTCCTCTTGATCGCAAATTCTTCCACGTACCTCGCTATAAACTCCTTCATGATCGGTTCTAACATGTACCCCACGGCAGTTGTGAAGCAAACTGGACTACAGTTTCTTATTTTGTCTCCTTTTTTTCTTGAATTTGAGGCGTTATATTTTCTACATTCCAGTCTGTAGGATCCTTCCAGAATGAAGTGAATTTTGAAAAATTAACCCCAACACATCTACAACGCTTCATTCGCAACCTCTTAAGATCTTGATTTGGAGATGCCGGTGTTGGACTGGGGTGTACAAAGTTTAAAATCACACAACACTAGGTTATAGTCCAACAGGTTTAATTGGAAGCACACTAGCTTTCGCAGTGTTTCTCCTTCATCAGGTGGTAGTGGAGGGCTCAATCCTAACACAGAATTTATAGCAAAAATTTACAGTGTGATGTAACTTAAATTATAAATTGAAAAATTGATTGTCTGTTAAGCCTTTCATTTGTTAGAATACAGTGATAGTTTCACTTCTTTCATGCGTAAATCACAAAACCTTTTTTGAAAAGAAGTTGCATTCTCGGGTTAGCTGTTAACAATGGTGATAGCTAGACAATATGTTGAAGGTGTTGGCCCCCTGTGTTTTCTGTCTATGCCATGATGTTTAGATTGATTCTAATCTAAAAAGTGAGATAATGGAGTTTTACATGAATTCATGCAATTTTTGAGCTCAGAGTTCAACAGACAGGAGTATTCCCTCCCAGCTAACCCGAGAATGCAACTTCTTTAAAAAAAGGTTTTGTGATTTACACATGAAAGAAGTGAAACTATCACGGTATTCTGACAGATGAAAGGCTTAACAGACAATCAATTTTTCAATGTATAATTTCAGTTACATCACATTGTAAATTTTTGCTATAAATTCTGTGTGTTAGGATTGAGCCCTCCACTACCACCTGATGAAGGAGCGATGCTGCGAAAGCTAGTGTGCTTCCAATTAAACCTGTTGGACTATAACCTGGTGTTGTGTGATTTTTAACTTAAGATCTTGAAATGGATCTCTTATTAGCCTGCAGCTCCATTAGTTTTCTCAGTACCATTCCCTGGCAGTTGAAATTTCACCAAGTTATTCTTTTCCTCCTACCTCGATTTTCACTGTTGCTGGGTTTTTGTATCATCTTTATTGAAGATAGAAGCAAAATATCTGTTCTGGTATTTCACCTTTTGAGGATAGGCAATCATTGTCAGATTGCTGTTCAGCTTGAATTCTCCCCTAGCTTGAGGCTGTTTCACATTTCTTGCTCAGTCTTCCAAGGCCAGTTTTGCTAGAAATATGGGCTGCAGCATCTGTCAGAGCACTCTGTAGCATTGCAGAGTCTGGGGGGGTGGGGGAAGACGTGTTTGTCACTAATTGCCATATGGGAAATTTAAACATAGTGTGTTTGTGATTAGGTGAGTGGTTTACAGAGTGAATGGTTAAGTGGGTGAATTAGGAGACTTGTTCTTTTGTTCTAGTTTTTTTGCCTTTGGGAGTGAGGCTGTTAAAAATTGCAGGAAGCTTGGTTATCGGCAAACATTGCCTTTTATAATATAGAAGATACAAACTATACACAGGACAAGGTTTCACACAAGGCTTCTAGAGAAACCTGGTAGTCATGTGATTTTACATCACTTCCCATAGACAATCTCATTTACATATTCAGAGGAACTCTTTCCAGCAAGTAGTTAGGGTAATATCTGGGCAGAAAGGTAACTGGGTAGGAGATGGGTCAGCGATATTAGCCTCTAGATAGTTTTGGGAGTTAGACGTATCACTGGGATGTAAACATGGTTAGATTGAGGGGAGTGAAAGAACAGAAAACTTCTGATGGGCAGGTTAAAACTTCCCAGTTAAAATTTCTGCAGTGGTCAGCATGTCAAGGCTTCTGAAGATGCTGAAATCAGATATTTGGGCTAGTTTGTATGCTAAGTTCGAACAAGAGTGTGATAAGTTGCAAATAGTCTTTGACTGTGTTCCAATTCCTATTAAATTGAGGAAATAAATTTTAAGGATGTACTGATTGAATAGAGGTTAATATATTCTAAGAGATCTGGAGTTTATATTTACTGTGCTGTTTTATGTACTTTTCTGATATGACAGGAATGTGTTCAGAGCTAAAAAATATATATTTTCATTGAGGGTTTATTTGCCACTAAAATTGCTACTTTTTAAATTAGGTTTTAGACATAATTGTCTTATGTGCTCAGTTGTATAGGTGGCCCATCGTGTTCACAAAACCAATCTTCCACTGGACTCTAATACTTGCACGTTAATGTTATTTATTTTTGCTTTGATATTGATGACTTTCTTAATGCCATGTGATCACTTGGCTGCAACACTGGCAGTTTGCCTGGGATTGCCAGTGGTTTTAATAAATCACAATCAGACTTGTGTCATTACATCAATATTTTGCGTCAATTATGTAGAAGGTCAGGTGCTGCTTTCAGTGTTGGAGCCCCAGTATGTGACGTTCGAGAACCATCTGGTACTGCATCCTACAGTATGTTAGAACAGGGAAAGAAGAATCCAATTTTTACCATTTGAACGAGCTGAATAAATTCTGCTTGTTTGTGGATAATGCTTTCCTGATTATAACCTTTTGAATATGTTGGATTTGCTGTCATAGGTAATAGCTCTGATATATTATCTCAGAAGTTTAGTTTCAATATATACAAAGTAAAAAATAGTATTTTCTCTGGGAAACCAGTGGAAATTATTTTCTTTCACAACAGGATTCTGTTATTTTTTGACACCCACCGACTTGCCTCTATGATGTTTGTGTCTTCATACACAGCTTAAACTAGTTTCCACTGCCAAAAGAAGGGCCAATTTTTTTTGGATTTCTGGGGATGTCTATCATCAACAGACTTCGTTGAGCTAAGAAATGGAACTTTGAAAATATTTGTATGCATTTTTTTGTCATTGCTACCACAAATTCTAGGAGATTTCAGCAAGTAAGCCGGCAAGTAAATACTACGTCATAAATTATTGTTGCCTGTGTTGAGACTGGTAAAAGCAGAATGTCTGATTATAAGGAAAAGATAATGGGATAAACAAAACAGGGTTCCAAATGAGCAGAGTGGCAGAAGTAATTTTTTGCTGTGCACAGTGCAGGCATTGTGTTTATTTGGGTCAGGAGACAAATCATCTTTCATGTAGATGACACTTGGTAAAGTGGCTGAATGTGCGAAGGATGAAGAGAGATGATGGAGAATGCTGGATTGAAGTCTCTAAGGACATACTCCCCTTTTCTCATATCGTCCTTCATTGCATTCTAATAGGCTGACTAATGTACCATGGAAATTCACTCTCGGTATTGAGAAAACTGGTATGTTCCTCTCCAGAAAAGGCAGCATCTACCTCCTGACTATTAAGCATGTAATATATTTCCTGAATCGCTCTGAAATGCAAAATGCTATGAAAATGTGCACGCACAACAGCATTTACAAATTTTCCGTAATCTAATTTAGGTTAGCAAACTAGCTAAGATTTAAATGCAGGCTTTAGCTCGAGCAGCGTATGTGAATACCTTCTAATGGATGCCCTTAAGCAAGAGGCGTCTCTGCCTTTAGGGACATTCATCTTTTTCTGTGTCACAAACTTGCTGGCAAAATCTTTGTGATGCTCTCTTCAATTTTTCTTCAGTAAATCAAATCTTCCTTCCTTCAGAAAGATGAATGCTCTGAGGTTGGGGTGTTACAAAAAAAAAATCAATGCAAGCAAAATTGAAACAGTATGCCTTCATATTGATTGGCCTTGTGAAATCGAAACTAACAGCTTTGTAACTGTTCCAGTGGACAGTTAGCTGACCTGTAATGGACAAACTATCAATATTAGCATTACTATTTTATCTTGTAGTATGTCATTTAGAGCCAAGCAGCTTTAATATGAATGCCTGGGCTGAAATTTAAATGTAATGTGTAAAATGTACACTGTTTTCTATTATTCTCTTTACTTGGAAAATAATTTAAAAATAGTGAATTGATGTGCAAACAAAAATCAGTATCTTAAAGAACATGTAATATTCGCATGTCATCTTACTTATTTGAAGATTTTTGTAGTTTAATTCAATGCTGTAATGTATAAAATGGCTCAGTTTTATCGATAACAATGTGAAGAAGGATGTTTATACAAGCGTTCTCCAACCATTTTGGTTTGTGTTCTACATTTTAGGTGCAAGTATTGGCATTTAAGTAGTACTTTATCAGCATTTACATGCAAATCCTCACCTGAGCATAAAATGTGTAATTATTCTAATACTCAGATCATCAGAATTGGATGGCAGTGAATTTTATGAGTCAAATTCCTTTGTCTGTGGTTAGTTTGAATTGCCAAGTGAATGACTAAGTAACCTACAGAAAGATGAAGCAGTTAGCTTTTCTTCTGTGATTGCAAAAATTTTGATCTTGGGCCTAAGGCACATTTTCTTGGTAAGCTTTTGAACATTAATTCGGATTCGGTGAAACAATGTTTTGACAGAATTGAACAGTGATTGTAACATTGTATTCTACTAGTGGGCTGAAGTGTTATGACTCTTCGAGTTCTGGTTTCTTTTTGACAAATTTTGCCTTAATTAAACAGAAAATTCCTTTAATGAATATTATAAAAAGTTTACATCATGTAATATTGGAAATTATTAAACATCTTTTGGAACTTGTGCTGCAAAACCACAATATGATTTTCCATTCATTGCTTTTGAATGTCAGCTTTAAAACTTCCAAAAGAACCTTCCATTACACCTTAAGGATAACATTTAATGTAGCAATGTACAATGAAGGAATACGAAGGGTGAACAAGAATGAGTACTAATTAAATGAAATCAGAGAAGGGGTCTGTTGAGCTTCTGCTAATTTTGTTAAGAGTCACTCTTTGTTTCCTTTTCTGTAGCTAAGCTATTTTTTGTTTCCCTTCAGGTTCTTATACAATTTCTTCTTGAAAGCCATGATTAAATCTGCCTCCTCCAATGAATTCTGGATTGGAGCCACACAGAATAATTTTTTTTGATATCCTCTTTCATTCCATTGCCAATAACCTTAAATTTGGGTTCTTCAGTTCTCACCCCTTCTCGAAATGGAAACAGTTTATTTCTATCTGTCTATCCCCTTTAAGATTTTGAACTATCCTGTCAAAACTCTTCTCAATATTGTCTTCTGTAAAACAACTCCAGCTTCTCTAATTTATCCACGTAAATCCCTAATCTCTTCAGCAATTCTCTTAAGTTTTTCATGGATCTTCTCTCAAGTCTTTTCACAATTCCCAGAATTGAACACACTGTTTCAGCTAAGGCAGAACCATTGTTTTATAAAGATTTATCGCAACTATCTTTTCTGTGCCTTATATATATATATATATATCTCTCTCTCTCAATCACATGTGCCTTTTTAACCATTTTAAGAGCCAGCCCACTACCTTCAATAATTTGTATGTATAAAACCACTCATCCTTCTGCTCCGGCACCCTTTATTTTTACATTATCTCTTTTCGTTCTTCGTATCAAATGTATCTCTTTGTAGTTTTATTTATTAATTTTCATCTGCCACCTGTCTACTCAGTCCATTGATCTGTACCTTCTGAATATATCCCTGTCCTCCTCCCATTTAAGTACATATCCACAAGTTTTTATCCATATGTAAATTTTGAAATTGTACCCTCCACATCCAAGTCCAAGTCATTAATGTACACAAATATGTATATCTAGAAAAAAACGTTGTCCTGGTACTGATCTCTGGGGACACTGCTATATACCTTTTGTGCGGTCTGAAAAATAACCATTAACCAGTACTCTGTTTCCTGACACTTAGCCCATTTCTTGTTCAAGCTGCCACTGTCCTTTTTGTTCTGTGAGCTTTAATTTTGCTGTCAAGTATTATATTGTATTTTATCAAACACCTTTGGAAATCCATAAATATTACATCAATTTCATGCTGTCATCGACTCTCTGTTATCTCATCTCCATCTCAATCACATTAGCTAAACATGACTTATCTTTGACAATTTTTTGCTGGTTGTCCTTAATTAATCCACACTTGCCCAAGTGGCTATTAAATTAGTCCTGAATTATCGGCCCCAAAAGCTGTCTTAACATTTAGGGTATGTTGATTGACCTATAGTTGCTTTGTTTATTCCTGCACCATTTATTGTACAAGGATTTAACATTTGCAATTCCTATGGTTCTTTGGCATTACCTATCTACGTAAGAAGGTTTATGTTCATTGTGGTTAGTACTACCGCAAGTTGCACCCAACTTATCTCAACATCATTGGACTTATCTCGTCTGATCCAGTGTCTTATCAACTTTAACTACAGCCAACCATTTTTCAGTACCTCCTTTATATCTGCTTTTAGTAATCAGTATCCAACTGCATAGTGTGGGCAGCATAGTTTAGTAAACAGCTACAAAACATCAGTGATCAAAATTATCTTTGTGGCTGTCTGGAGATTTTATCAAAAGATGTATTTTGATTTATAGGAGCTACGTTTTTGGTTTTTGATTCTCACTAGCTCCTTTGAGGTGATGCAGTCACATAGTAACAATGCCTTCTGTATTTGTGTTAACATGTATTTAGATTTGCACAGAAATATGATTTGAAGAATGCGTCAATATCCTTAATTACTAAACCTGTATCAAATGTAAAATTACGACTCAAAAAAAAAGTGTTTTAGAAACCACAATATTTGAATTGGCACTGGAGGACAGGTATAAGCAAGCAGCAATGCTTTTTCTCCCCCTCTAAAGTAACTCACATTCACACCTCTTCATGAAAATCCAACACCCAAAATACAGCTTCCACAGTCTGGTGAGCTTAAGTCAATACATTTCCAAAGCGTACATACAGAACAAGAAGTTTACCTCTTGGATCTCAGACTCAGAATTAAATTTAACAATTGACAGAGATTTCATTTCAATGACATCTGTAATTGTTTTCTCCATATACTAGCCCCTGAATAAATGCAAGGTAGAGATTCCAAATTGACTTGCAAGGAATTTAATAACTGAGTCATTTTCAAGTGTTTTGTCTCATTTTTAGCCTCTGTATCTCATTATCCTTGCAGCCTCCTTCTCCCTTTCCCCACCTCTTCTCTGCAGCTGTCTCCTTTCCACATCCCCATGCAGCTTTGTTCTCCCACTTCCCCAGGCAGCCTTCTCAAATGTCGACTGGATGATCCATCTGGACATTGTCCAAGATTCCCAGTATCACATTACTGCAAAGGCTCTGAGAAGGTTGGGAGCTGTCTTCATGAACCACTGCAATCCTTGGGGTGTATGTGCTATTCAGAATGGGCACTCTCCTTTTTCTGGCTTTGGTAGTCAGCTGATATTTTTCACTCCTGCTTTATTCTGATACATTGTACATTCATGCAGTGGATGTGTTATGTTGCCTACCACATAAGATAGTTCTCATCATTTACCAGTTTTAATTGTGGTATTTGATCATCTCTGTACAGCTCTTTGAGGCATTGGGAATATTTGCACACCATTCACCAAAACAAATATAATTTCAAAATTTAGCCTGAGCAGATTAAAACGATACATTTGACAAATGCAACTATATTTTCTTTCTCAGAGTATTTCGGAGATTCGAAAAGTTGTGAATTATTTGGGGCACAAAGGCGCACATCATTGCATTTCAAATTCTTCGCAATATTACTTTTTAATTTATTAAGGAATTGTCTACCAAATGGTTTTAAATAATTTTTAAAAATTATTTTCAGTTACTTTGAATGAGTTTGTTCACAGGTGGGATTATATTTTCATTGAAGGCACAAATAGCATAATGCATCCATTACAGTGGATAGAATTCACCTGTCCTTAAATGGTAAGCAACAGGTATTAAAATGCCTTGCACCACACAGTGCATTGTATTTGAAACTATGGGCGCTAGCTGTGCTGACAAAGGTTTGGTAAAGTCTATTTTCTAGCCAGAAATCTGCCTTTTTCTTGACCTGTACCTCATCTTGAAGAAGGTTCTGTTTGCATAGAGGATGCAGATATTTTAAACAATTATGGCATTCCTTGGCCATTTGGTGGTCACTCAGAATTTTGACATGGCATTTTGTTGCTGTGCTTGGGTGTTCAATTTTCAGACAAATAATATCCAAGGAATTAAAGGAAAATCTTGATTCTGGAGTCACATTTTGTTAACCACAAACAATCACTCTTGTTTGAAGGCAGATGACGTGAAACTGATGATCTTTCTCAAATCCTCCTGAATAACTCATCTTGTTTTCAAGAGATTATTATGATTGATTACTTCCAGTTGATTGTTATGGCTCTTTTTGATATTCATGATTTCATCAGTATATTGTAAAATATATGAATATTTTTGGAATGCATTTCTTCTTTCTTCATTAGCTGTGAGTAAGACCAGTATTTATTGCCTACTTCAGAATACATTGGAGAAAGTGATTGTGAATTCAACTCTTCATGAATTGATGCAGTCCTGTGGTGTAGGTAAAATGACAGCTGTTTGGAGGCGAACTTTGATCCAGCTGCATTATGGAAACAATGACTCAGAATAATGTGTGACAGTGGCCAGTACAGAGTGCCCACACACACAACCCCACCACCATCCCACTTTTTTTAAGGTCTCATCCCCCCTGTCACTTGCTCATATAGGTCATTTCTTCACTGCCATCTCTCCCACCGCTAGCCCCCCCCCCACCCCCCTCGAGTCCTCACTGAGGGGAAGCAGCAATTTTCAAGACTCAAAATGGATTTACAGTAGAAAAAAGTTTGGGAGGAAACTGCTCTACAGAGAGGTGAGTTACTTATTGCAGAATTCCCAGCTTCTGGAATGCAGCTTCTGGGGATTCTACTAGCTACAGTATTTATTTTGTTGATACAATTACCGTTCAATTCTTATCCTCAGAATGTTGACAATTATTAGAAATGATAATACTCTTGACTGTCAAGGAAGTGTGATTAGACTATCCCTTGTTTGCGATGATCATTGCTCGGCATTTGAATAGTGCAATTGTTAATGTGCTAGCAAACTTTTAAAATTATTAATATCAACCTGAACATTGACTTTGTTCTTTGCTGTTGGTTGTGAGATCACTTTTTTTGTCTGCAGCATGCTGCTACTACTGTCCAGGCTGGTATTTCATTTTTTTGATATACTTGTTGCTCCTCTGTACTTGTCACTGAATCAGGCTCAATCCCTTGACATCATGATGGTAAATTGAAGGGTATGGTGAGCCATGACACTACAGATTGTGGTGGAATACTGTTCTGCTGTTGTTGATGCCCAGAATGCTTTGTGAATTCCTGGGTTTGAGTTGCTTGACCTGATCTCAATTTGACCCATTTGTCATGATGGTAATATCATGCGTCAGAATGGAAGATGTTTTCAGTGCAAAGATAGGATTTTGACTCTGCAAATATTGTGAGCTGGTCATTTCTAGTAATACTGTGACAGGTAATAAGTCATGTAGGTTTTCTCCTTTTGATGGTTTATCTTCATACCTGCTTCATGACCTGTCTTGTAGGGATACCTTTCAGGACTCAATCAGCTCTGCCATTTATGGTGTGATTGAGTTTTTCTTTTAATGGCCATTCAGATTTTCACCCAGGATATGATCTGTGCCTTTGTTAGCCTTAGTGCCTCTTCCAATTGGCATTCAAATGGGTGAGTGATAATTCAGGAGAAAGTGAGGTCTGCAGATGCTGGAGATCAGAGATGGAAATGTGTTGCTGGAAAAGCGCAGCAGGTCAGGCAGCATCTAGGGAACAGGAGAATCGACGTTTCGGGCATTAGCCCTTCTTCTTCATTCCTGAAGAAGGGCTAATGCCCGAAACGTCGATTCTCCTGTTCCCTAGATGCTGCCTGACCTGCTGCGCTTTTCCAGCAACACATTTCCATGAGTGATAATTCATCATTTGAACAAGGATAACGTGTGGTAATCATCAGGATATGTGCGTGTCATGTTTGACATGAGACTATAAAACATCATGGTGAGTGGAGTTAATGTTGAGAACTTTTTGGGCTACTCATTCCTATTTGCTTACTGCCATGGTACCACCTCTGTTTCTGTGCTGTTGCAGGAATTGTGCATATCAAGGGATATTGATCAATTATTATTAGATTACTTACAGATTACTTAGTGTGGAAACAGACCCTTCGGCCCAACAAGTCCACACCGACCCGGTAAAGCGCAACCCACCCAGAACCATTTACCCCTTCACCTAACACTATGGGCAATTTTAGCATGGGCAATTAAACTAACCTGCCCATTTTTTGGATTGTGGGAGGAAACCGGAGCACCCGGAGGAAACCTATGCAGACACAGGGAGAATGTGCAAACTCCACACAGAGAGTCACCTGAGGTGGGAATTGAACCTGGGTCTCTGGTGCTGAGAGGCAGCAGTGCTAACCACTGTGCCACCGTGCTGCCCATGGTGACTCCATTCCAAGTTATTGCACTAGCCTATGGATATTGGTGAGGATGACTTTGCAGATCGTCGGTTAGGTGTACCTTCATGCTATCCAGTGTCGAGGTTGAATGCTGAATGCCCAAATTGTTATATTTTTCTTCAGTCTTTTTGAAGTGGTGGGACACAGCAAAATGGTTTGCTGGACCCTTTCAGAGGTCAGTAAAGAGTCATTCGTTGTTACAGGTCTGAAATCACATCTTGCCCAGAATGGGCAAGGACAGCAGGATTTCTTTGCTGAAGCAAATGTGTTTTTCGGTAAACCTTTTGCTTCATGATCTTTATTATGGAAACAAGTTTATTAGTCCAGATTTGAATTCTCAGGTGGTAGGAGTTGCGCTCTTGGACCTTCAGACTGGATTTCTGAATTAGCAGTCCATTAAAAAGGTACTGTGTGACTATATCCATTAGTTATCCCAGTGTTCTATTTGTATTACATTATATCTCATTGTTTCAACATTTTTATATGTTAGTATTACCTCAAATTTAATTATTCCAAGTAACTGTAAGTTTCCGTATCCTAACTTAATTGCATTTCGTTGTCCTTCTGATGTTTGAAGTAATTCTATTGGTTATTTTTCATTTGCTATTAATAAGCCTTACTGATATTCCTGTTACATTTTTATCCAGTTCCACATAATGCCTTTGTTTATAGCTTTAAGTTCTTTAGTAATTCCTTGAGGGTACTTGTAGGATACATGACTCAACTTTCTCAGGGAGTTCCACCAACAACTTGAATTGAGTAACTCAGGCTTGTCATTGCAGAACCTTTTTCTTATACATTCATATTGATATTCTTTATTAACTATTTTGGTAGATATTTTGGATATTCCAACACCTTCCTCATCAGTTTGTGTTCCAATACTTCATTTGGTGTGAATGTTCGGCCGTTCATTTTCAGGGACAGACTTGTCAAATCTTTTCAATGTTGTACTGAATTTGTTTATGTACTGTGGAAGCTTTTCAGTACCTTGAGGAATCTTTGGACGCTATATTGAAAATTTACTCCCTTGTTTGCTGCTTGGCTCAGAACGTGCATCTAGAGGAATGTTATGCAGTATGTTTTGAGTTCATTTAACCTGTCAGGTTCCTTTTTCCATTTTCATTAATAGAATTCTCACACGTCTATTGTGGTAAAGTATTTTTCTGTCTCATCAAGCCATTATGCCATTTCCCATTCACTATCAATTGCACTTCAACTTGTCCAAGGTCTTAGTTTGATTGTATTCATAATATTGTACATAATTTAAGGCACATTGTTATGGGAAGAAACTGAAAGCTATGGAAAAAGGCCATTTACTAAGTTGGGGATATCGTTATGAAGAGACTATCAAAAGCCATTAGAGTTGTCAATCAAAGCTGATGTTGACAGTGTTGTTGACATCCCTTGAAAGATTTTTTTTAAAAAGTAGTTGAGGATGACTTCTATCCAAGTTGGAAAGACTAAATGGTAATCTGGCATGGTTATTGAATGTTTTGAACAACAATAAAGGACATTTATGGTGCATTGTTTCTACAGCTTAAGAGGTATCATGACTCATAGGGGTAGTACACTGGAAGCCAAGTTCCATTCACTTCCTGGAGTTATCACAAACATGAAAATTTGATTAAACCTAAATTACCCCAGTTCTACCCAATTGTCTAATTCAGGTCGAAGAATATGCACATCATGTTTTTCCAAAATCAAGTAAGTTACTATTTTGGAAATTTTAAACTACTAATGGTAAAAAAAATTTGCTAATTTATCATTCTATAATTTTGCATCTTTTTAAAAAGATGTACAAAGAGACAAGAAAGACCATCAATATGATGAGTAAGGAAGGAAAAAGAAAGGTCAGAAAAGCACAGCGCTGGCACCAGACCAGATTATGGATGTCAGTTATTTGTTAACTTCTGTTTTTTTTTGCTTTCTTATGACATTGATGACGTGAAGTTGTTACAAAAACCAGTTCACTGGTTGAGAATTCACACTTCCAATCTCTGTCCAACTGGTGATTTGCAGAAATATCAGCTTGTTGAAGAAAGGGGAAGGAGAATTGCAGTCTACTTTGGATCTTGTTTTACTTTTCCACACACAGTAGGGAAAGACTAGACTTTCGTATTATTTTGTCCACACACAAGACAGTAGTCACCTGCCCAGATGAGCTCTCCTGATCCTACAAAAAAAACTGGTGCTGATTTGTCTGGAATTTCTCCTCACTGCTCCAATAAAACAACATTATATGTAAAACTGAGAACTTATATTAAAAATTGCGAATATCATCTTGTTGCATTAAACCAAGGGAATTGTATCTTCCCATTTTTAGTCCTCATGCCAATAAAAGTTAAAAATGGTCTTTCTGGAGGCCATATTAAGAGTACAGAAATTAAGATCTTTAATCTTAACAAGAAACGAGAAGAATGTTTATACACAGAATATTTTGGGTAGCTAGAATTTGGTGTGCCACAATGTTGAGGCATAGTTTGCAAATTATTTTAGTTATGAAGTGTTGTTTGATAAAAGTGACTTTTGAAATGTGTGGCAAACAAGCAGCATTGTGGGTTTGGATAGGGTTGCTCAAGAAGTAACAAAGTCAAAGAGGATAATGCTGTTGATGTGATTGATGTCCAGAAGGTATTTATTGCAGCGTCATACAACAGACTTGCGAGAAATGTGGTGGGTTATGGAATAAAAAGGACAGCAGCTCTGTGGATTCAAAATTGGCTGAGTAATAGATTGGCTGAGTGATAGGAAACATAATGGTCAATGGATATTCTTTGGGCAGGAGAAAGATTTTTAGTGGAGATCTCCAGGAGTTGGTATTGGGACCCTTGCTTTGATTTGATTTGATGGGAATCATATGAACCTAAATACAATGAAAAGTTTTATTTTGTGAGCAGTATAGGCAGATCATAGCAAGCAAAGACATATGGGTCAAAGTGTTTAGACAGAGCGAGGCATGCAAGGTTATGGCTGCAGCAGGAGGTGCACAAAACAAGATCAAAGTTGACAAGATCAACATTATTTGAAGTTGGAGAGGTCCATTCAACTGTCTAAAAACAGCAGGGGTGGAGCTGTTCTTGAACCTGTTGGTGTGCGTGTTCAAGCTTCTGTATCTTCTGCCTGATGGCAGTGGTTCGAAGAGAGCATTACTGGGGTGGGATGGGCCTTTGATGATGTTGACAGCCTTTCCACGGCAACAAGAAGTGTAAATAGAATCCATGAATGGGAGGTTGGCTTTCAAGATGGTCTGGGCTGTGCATACAACTTTCTGTAGTTTCTTTACGGTCCTGGGCAGAGCAGTTGCTGTACCAAGCCACTATGCACCTGGATAGAATGCTTTCTATGGTGCATCTGTAAAAGTTTGTGAAGGTCCTTACGCAGATGCAGAATTTTGTAAACCGGTTGAGGAAGAAGGTGTTGCTCTGTCTTCTTGACTGTCGCATCTACGAGGGAGGTCCAGGATAGATTGTTGGTTATCATCATTAATGCTTTTGGCCCTGTATGCCGCAGCTCCTTTGAAGAAGTTAGGGGTGTGTTCTTCTCTTTCTTCCTGAAGTCAATGATCAGTTCTTTTGTTTTGCCAACTATGAAAGAGAGATTGTTATCATTGCGCCACAGCACCAAGCACTCTATCTCCTTCCTGTATTCTGACTTATCATTGTTTGACGGTGGTGTCATCAGCATTTTTGTAGATGGCCTTCATATGGAATGTGGCTATACAGGGGATATAGTAGAGAGCGGAAAATGCATCCTTGCAGGGTGCCCTTGGATCCTAACCTCTCGTACTAATGGAAACATCTTCTCAACGTCTACTCTGTCCAGGCCATTCAGTATTCTGTAAGTTTCAAGTAGATCCCACCCCCATCCTTATATACTTCATGGAGTTTAGACCCAGAGTCCTCAAACATCCTCATATGTTAAGCTGGGGCCATTTTCCTAAACCTCCTCTGAACACACTCCAGGGCCAAAACATCCTTCCTGAGATATGGGGCTCAAAACTGCCCACAATATTTCAAATGTGGTCTGACCAGAGCCTTACAGAGCCTCAGAAGTACATCCCTGCTTTTACAGTCAAGTCCTCTCAAAATAAATGCCATCAGCACATTTGCTTTCCTAACTATTGACTCAACCTGCAAGTTTACCTTGACAGACTCCTGTCCAGATTTTGCTGACATTATAAAGTCAGGGAGGACACAAAGAAGTTACAGAGATATGAACAGGTTAGGTAAATGGGCAACAAAATGATTGATGGAGTCAAATGTAGGAATACACAAGAGATTACTTTGGTAAACAGCGAAAAAAGACAGAATATATAAAAGGAGTGAAAATTGTAAATGTCACTGCTCGGAGAGAATCGAATGTGCTCGTATAAGAAATATATAGTTGATGTGTAGATGCAGCAAGCATTTAAGAAGAAAACTGGCATGTTTTATGGCAAGGAGACTGAAGTGTAAGAATAAGGAAGTCAATTATACAGGCTTTGATAAAACCGCATCTTGAGCAGTGTGTATTTTTGACCTTCGTACTTAAGAAATGATATTCTTGCCTTGTGAAGAGACAGCGATGATTCGCTAGATTGGTTTCTGGGATAGTGTCTTCTAGAAGAAAGTGAGGACTGCAGATGCTGGAGATCAGAACTGAAAATGTGTCGCTGGAAAAGCGCAGCAGGTCAGGCAGCATCCAAGGAACAGGAGAATCGACGTTTCGGGCATGAGCTCGATGGAGTATAGAAGGATGGGGTTGGGATCTACTTGAAACATTCAGAATACTGAATGGCCTGGACAGAGTGGACGTTGAGAAGATGTTTCCATTAGTAGGAGAGGTTAGGACCCAAGGGCACTGCCTGAGAGTAAAAAGGAAGAATGAAAATAGAGAAACTTCTTCAGCCAGGGAGTGGTAAATCTATGGAATTCACTGCCACAGAAGGCTGTGGAGGCCAGTTCATTGAGTATCGTTAAGGTGGAGATAGGTTCTTGATTGTCAAGGGAATCAAGGGTTACGGGGTGAAAGAGGGAGAATGGGGTTCAGAAACTTACCAGCCATGATTGAAGTGCAGAGCAGACTCAATGGGCTGATTGGCCTAATTTCTGCTCCTATGGTTATGATCTTATTCTGAATAGCTGATAGCTCAGCGCAGAGTTTTGTAGCACTCCACTACCCAACCAACTTAAAAATGTCCTATTTGTCCCTTTTTTTTGTTCACTGTCCATTGACCAATCCTCTAATCTCCCAGTATATAACCCCTTATTTCACTATGAACTGTTGTGCAGTGACATATTGAATGTCTTTTGAAAATCCAAGTGTACCATATCTGCTGGTTCTCCTTTTCTGCTAGCTACATCTTCAAAATACTCTCATAAGTTTGTCAGCTACTATCTCCCTTTCACAAAAGTGTTGTCTTTGACTGATCATAGTTTGGTTTTCGAAATGCTTCATTAAGAGTTGTTTAATAATTGCTGTAAATTAGACATTCAGATCAGGACAACCTCAAGTAGCAAATATGTAAATTAGTCTTTCACTGTTAGTTGCTCTTTTTCTCTTTGTTTAGTACCAGGCACTTCAGAAGGTTAAATTTTAGTTTGAATCCGCGATGAGTGCAGGACATTTGCAATCAACTGTAAGTCCAACATACCATATAAGAATTTTGTTCATATCTACAGATGAAATGATCTACCTCATGACTTTAGAATCCCTAACGATTACTTGTAATCATGCATGGGTTATTCGCTTGCTTCTCTGTCGTTTATGGACAGCTATAGTTACTTTTGCCCATTTTGTCTGCATAGCTGGTGCCAAAAAATGTATGCTATCTTGAAAAATCCAGCTTCATGTTCAGCATGACTTGATTAAAACATATAAAATCCTGAGGGATCTTAACAGTGTAGGTGTGTATTTCCTTTTATGGGAGAAGCAGGGATCATTGTTTAAAAATCAGGGTTTGTTCATTTATTGTTGTGGTTCTGTTCGCGGAGCTGGGAATTTGTGTTGCAGACGTTTCGTCCCCTGTCTAGGTGACATCCTCAGTGTTTGGGAGCCTCCTGTGAAGTGCTTCTGTGATGTTTCTTTTGGCATTTATAGTGATCACTATAACTGCCGGAGGAAACATCACAGAAGCACTTCACAGGAGGCTCCCAAGCACTGAGGATGTCACCTAGACAAGGGACGAAACGTCTGCAACACAAATTCCCAGCTCCGCGAACAGAACCACAACAGCGAGCACTTGAGCTACAAATCTTCTCCCAAACTTTGTTTATTTATAAACGGAGATTTTACAAAATGATTTTCTCAGATGTCACGCATCTTCAGTTGCTCTTCCTGAAATTGATTCCTTGAATATTTTTAAGGCAGAGATATATAGATGCTTGTTAAACAAGGGGGGGGTGAAAGGTAATCGGTGAAGGTGTGATTGCAGATTTGAGATTATGGTCAGATCAGCTTTGATCTTAATGAATGAGGGAGTAAGCTTGTGGGGCTGAATGGCCAACTGCTGCTTCATGTTTGCATGCAATGCCTTACCTTCCCATGCTACTTTGCTACTCTTTTTAATGACTGCCCAGATTTAATGACCACTTCTAACAAGCTGTGTGGCAGCATAAAGGTCTACTCCCCAGCAATATTCCTCTTCCTAATTGATTGAGTTCATATCCAGTTAACTTGTGAGCTGTGCAATTTCCATTGATGAATTGCAATTTTCATTTGTTGGGCATGTGGGTTTACCCTCAATTGTAGATGGGTCTGGGCAGGTCCACATCTTGTAAGTTGCATACATCATTCCAGACTAATCCTCTATACCTGTTAATATATTTAAGCAATATGTTTAAAGTTACTTTTTATTGAATTATTTCTAATTATTCTCTCTCATATTTCTAAACTTACAACTTGACTGATGTATTTTGTATTGAAGCTATAATACAATAAAGCTACAAATTCAAGTTAAGATCAGTAATAACTCAAGTAAATACATAACTCTTTATGGACACCCCTTGTTGTTTGCTAGGTCAGGTGGGATAGAGAAAGAGAGGAAACAATCCAGTGGTGAAGTGCTGAGGCTTTATTATGAAATAGATCAACGCTGCTTTATCAGCTATCTTTTTAATTGCTCACATTATGCAAATTCTTCATCTGCAAGCTTCTGAATCTGATATCTTAATGAATAAATTAGAGTTTTCAGGAAAAAAAATCTACTATTTGTACACTGGTTTCTCTTGAGCAGAATTGTAACTTCAGCAAGCTTTCATTGCTCTGGCATGACATCCATATCCAAGTATGTTTGACAGAGTGAATTCATAGCTTCTGTTTGATATCACTCTTCCCTTGGCATTCTTACCTGCATGAGGCCTTTTCCAATGTGAGTGTTAAATGCAAACTTCAAGGGGAGAAATATGGTGTATAAAGCAGTAGGGAAAATAGAAAAAAAATAGTTAGGTTTCAAGTTAAGATCTTTCCTTTAGAAGTAAAGTTACTGAAACAGAAGTTGGAATTTCTTGGACAGTCAGAAAATTTAAAATTGAATTGAGAATTACAAAAAAAGGTACTAAATCGGAGGTTAATATAAAATCAAAGCAAGCAGGTTAAAATAAATAGATTCTTTTTACATCCGATTTTTTTTTTCCATTTAAAAGTAATTTCACAGTTGACATGTGCAGCCAGAGCCCATTTGGAAAAATACTCTAAATTCTGCTCAGATTCAGACTTACTCGATTCTAATCTTGCCTGGGAATTTCCAGAGGAACGTCTAGATGAAGTCCCTAATTAACCATTATGAGGCCAGAGTCAGTGTGGAAACTTCTCAGAGCTGTCCTAAAATCCCAGGAGTTCTTGTTGGACGAGCATGGGATCACATTCGATAGATTGTTGTTTGTCATGTTTGCGATGAAGGTGTACATTAACCTCCTGTTGGGTGTTGTGTCTGCATTTGAATTACAGATTTGAATACTTAAAGTGTTAATTTTGCCAAACACAACTTCCCATACTCATTCGAACACTACTCCACATCCAGAGCAAAACCAATGGGTCTCCTAGGCAGGCAGGCGTTGAAGATTTTCCCTGTGGTGTGTCTGCTGGCGTCGAGCTAATTACTTGTCCTTCACTTGACTTCAAATATTCTACTGGCCATGATTATGGCCAGTAGAATTGACGTTTCTATTTACTAGAGCCTTTCTGTTGCAAACAACATATTCTTTAAGTACATAATGTAATGAAAAGGACCATTTAGTACATTGAGACCTCATCCTGTGTCATATCACTTACGTGTTGTATTGTACTTAAACCTGACTCTCTCTGATTTAATTTCCTGGGCAAGATAAACAACTGCAGGTAAAACCTCTTGAGTTCTTCAGTATTCCACTCACACAAAAGAAAACTGAAGAAATATAAATCTCAATAATGTTCAGAGAATTCCTGTTCAGAATGCCTGGTGCCAAATGCAAATATTTGTCTTTCCCTGTATTTAAATTGTTTTCCTTTCCTTCTAGCACAATTATTGCCTAATTTTGTAGAGGGTGGGAAGGAGATCAGACAGACATTATGTGTATTTAGATGCTATCTGCTCCCAGTAACTCCAGCAAAATTCCAAGGGCTCTTGGTTGATTACTAATAGTATTTTTCAGTTATTTTTACTTGACAGCCTATCTGGTATGCATATCAAAAAGATTAGCACTGGGATTCAGGAGGCTTTGAAGGTTGAAGTTTTCATGAATATTGCTAGCTATTGCAGCAAGTGCTGGATACCTTGTTCTGGTTTGTTAAATGTGTAGTTTGGTTCTATGTTTTCATTCTTGCTGTTCTGAATTGTAAAACAATTTTGCAGAGTTCTAGCACAGTTCCTAGATCCTGTTACAAAAGCCTAACTCTTCTGCATGTGCTGTGATGTAGACCTTTATGGCAAGATTTCTTCAATAAATCCTGCCTGTCTGCGCAGTCTACTATGTAACCCAGACTTCATTAGCTCATTTGTTTCATATTTGGCCAATTATAGTTTGGGGATGAATGAACTGCATGACTGATTTTGGCTGGAGAAATGTGTGTATGCTGTGTTATAAATGTAATTACAACAAGAGCAGAAAGCCAAAGTGAACACATGATGTATCAAAAATATACCAAAAGAAAGGTTCTAATTTGTAGATCACAATATTCAATGCACTGAGACTTAGTCAGAAAAAAAGCAGCCATGTATTTAAATGTTATAAAATAATTCAAGAGACCCAACCTGCTTCAAATATCAGGTTAAAGTTCAAATCAACATCTCACAAAAAGGAATTTGGTTATCATTTTGCACTTATGGGAGCTCAGGATATTACTTTGTTATATATTGTTTTGTCTTTCACTGCAAATCGAAGATTTGGAGATTCAGATAAAAGGATTCCTTTTGGTAAATGGCAACAGTGAAGAAATGAATGACCCACTCTACTTGTATGTAATTACACCAGCTGAGATTATAACAATTCATCACAAGAAGAAGGATGACATGAAGGAAAGGGTTAGTCAAAGGAGATAGCCTTTGACTAACTACTGGACCACAAAGATCGATACTCAACTGATATTACTATAAAAGAACAATTGAATTCAGATGACATTTTGAGACAAGCTACACATTAAAAGATTGAAGCAGAAGGAAACTAATCAGAATGATCTTAGCTTTGTAGGATCAGGCTTACTAAAAAGTTTAATAACCAGATTGGACTTGACATTGTGTTACAGTGTCTTCCAGTTTTTATTCACTTCCTAAAGGGCTGTCTTGCAATTGGGTGATTCTGGTGCTTGTAGTGAGTGCTGACTTGGGAATGGCAGATATGCTGTGTCTGATTTTTCTGACCATTCTGCAATGAATGAAATGAATGCAAATTTGAGCACTGTGCTTGATGACTTAGCCATAAAATATGATTTAATTTATTCACAGCACAATTCCCTGTCCGAAACTTTATTTTTTCCAAATATGTGCTCAGTGAGAGAACCATTTTTTTTGATATCCAGTAGACAGTTGGTGACAAACGTTTTTGCACTACATTCTCAACCATTTATACAACAAACAGGAGTTTCTAATCTTTTTTCCCTATTGTTGGAATGATGTGAGCTAATTGGTGCAAAAGAGTTCTGAAGGCACAGACCACACTGCTGCATCGAGACCAAGTCATTGTCTTTTACTTGTGAGCTTGGCCAGCAAGTGTGAGCAACTTATTTGATTCCATTTCCACCCCAGAATTCATATTTGGGAACTTTGCAGTTGTAATCAAAGTGGAATATGCAAGGCTACTGAATTTTTTTAATTAGGCAACTCTTGGAATGTGTGACTCCAAAGCACAATGGTTGATACACTCATTAAGTGAAACAAAGAGAGAGCCTGAATCAAATGGATTTACTTGGTATTTCAGAATATTGGCTGCTTCTTCTATTGTGCTGTCTCTATTACAATTCCCCATTTTGAATTCAAGGCAATTATGGCATTTTCCATGTTCGGGAGCAAGTCTGATGATGCAGGTAGTTACAAAGTAAAGCTGTGTGTCTTCAGCACAAATAAAAATGTATATTTAGGAACTGACCTTTGACTACAAAATGATCGCTTGGATTTTGGTATGGAGCACAAGAGGTTGTGTTTTATTTGGGCTTCTAGAAGACATTTGACAAGATGCCTGAGAAATGTTTGTCATAAGAGCCCATTGTTGGAAGTACTATATTGGCATGGATAGAGAATCGACTTGGGTAAGAAACAGCGAATGGGGATGAGGGGTTTTGTTTTTCAAGTTGGGATTCAGTGCTAGGACCATAACTGTTTAGTTTCTTGGAAGTGAGTGTATTGTAGCCAAATTTGCAGATGTCACAAAAATACATGGAGAGTTTGCAAGAGGGATATCAAACAGTTTAGAGATATTGACAGGTTAAGTAAATTGGCAAAAAATTGGCAAATCAAATCTAAATGGGAAAATGTGCAATTTGTTTCGGAAGGGAGAAAAATAAATTGTTTAAATGGATAAAAACTGCAGGAAGCTGCAACACCAAGGCACTTAAGCATATCCCTGCACAAAGCATAGAATGCTTGCTCAGAAGTGCAGCAGGAAATTAGGAAGGCTAATAAAATTTTGGCCCTTTTTTTGAAGGGATTGGAGTGTAAGGACAGGGAGGTCTGACTCCAACTGTCCAAGGTACTGGTGAGACAACAATTGGCATTTTGAGAGTTGTTTTGGTCCCCTTGTTGAAGGAATTATGTTATTTTATCAGAGGCAGTTAAGAATAAGTTCATTAAAATAATCCTCAGCGTGGAGATTAAACTGATTGAGACTCATTCCAATTTAGTAGAATGAGAGATGATCTCTTTGAAACATATTGGATTCTTAAAGATCTTGACAGGGTCTATGATCAGAGGGCATAGTCTCAGGATAGAGGTGCCCCAATTTAAGCTTGAGATGAGAAGGAATTTCTTGCTCTCAGAAGTTTGAGAGTCTGTTAAACTCCTTGCCACAGAGAGCTCTGGGGGTGGTGCAGAGTCCTTGTATATATTTAAGGCTAAGATAGTTTCTTGATCAATAGGTGAATCAAGGGTTGCAGAGAAAGGGCAGGAAAGTGGACATGAGAGTGTTGGATCAGACATAATCCCACTGAATGGTAGAGCAGGCTTGAGGGCCTGAGTGACCTTTTTCTGTTCTTTTTTTATGGCTGTTCCTGCCATTTTTATATGTTCTAGATCCCAATCAGAAGAAACTCTTGGTCTTTAGCATGCAAGAACTTGATATACTAACTTTCTTCCTTTGATTTGTATACCCAGGTGTGTGTGTGCAATAACAGTGATAAATTTTCCACCCTTTCAAAACAAAACATTCTGCCTTTCTGTTCCACTTAATTTCTGGAAAGCTTTAATTAAATCACCACTTAACTTTCTACATTTCATGAAGTGCAACCAACTAGTGTAATTGGTCCTTGTAACGTAACCCTTGAAATCAAGCTGTCATTCCAATGAATGTACATTGTGCTCCCTCCAACGCCAGTATATCCTTCCTGATAGCATAGCTGTGGACCAGAGCTTTCTATAGCTCTGGTATTACTTTCAATCTTTTGTATTCTAACCTCCTTCGTATAAAGACCAGCAGCATTTTAGGTTTGTCGGTTAGTTCCCATACCTTGATCCCTAAATCTCTTTGATCCTCCACTGTTTGTAGATTTTCACTATTTCAGAAGTATACTCAAGGAAGATACTCTATTCTGTCTCTCCTTTATAATGCGATGAAAGATGTGTGATTTATAAATATCATTTCTAAGAGTTTCGGTTTTAATGTGTGGCCTATGGGTCTTTTGTTTTGTGAAGAGGTTTAACAATTGATTAGAGCAGTTTAAACCAAGAGACTCTGGAAGAAAGTATTGAAACACTCAATTGGAACTTATTGTGTGTTATGTCTACAAATTATCCAAGCAGTGGAGGAGGATATTTGCCTAGTTGGCTCAATAGGTGTGCAACCATGGGCAATTTTGTTCAGTGACAGACTTTTGATTAGTTTTTCAACCAGAGCCAGTTGTGTGTGTCCTGGAGTACTCAGCATTGTATCAACTTGTTGATTGATTCATGGGAAAGTGGCTACAACTTTGTGTTTGACAATACAGCAGAAAGATCCAGCCTGTGAAAAAGAAACCAACTTACTTGCTGACCATCTGAGAGTGGTGAATAGTGAATGAAATCCTGAGCAGTTGGCTACTGTATCTCTGCAAATTGCCTTCCTGAAAGGAAAATAGATGAAGAAAACACCTTCGGAGTCACCGAGAGAGTGAATCCTCAACTGTTGAATGAAAGGTTGAGAATTGTGGTCCACCACTTTGAGCCCTCCTCAGTGTCAAAAGGAACCAGAGGGAACCAAAGTAAAACATTTCATCGATGTCAGTAATCCAGACTGCTGCCAGAACTGTTGTTCATTGACTTTTTTTTTTGTTCCTTCCCCATCCATAACATTTGTATTTTGTTTTGTCTCATTTGTATATCTGTTTGTTTGGGTATGAGATTTTTAAAAAAAGGTTATGATTTGAGTTATCATAACTGATTTATGTTTCTTTTCTACCATCAGTTAAAAACAGTCTATCCATGCTGAATAGCTGTCTTCTGTTAAGGACAAAAACCTGATGAGTGTTTTCTTTGAATGTGTGTGTATCAGTCAGGTAAATTGGAAATTTGGATAGTTTGATTAAATTCTTTTGTATTTGTGATGGCTCCATGAATAGAAGGTCTTGATTTCTGTGCACTACTCCAATGAGTTATCACAATACTAATGAGGAAATGGAGATCCAGTCAAATAAAGGCCAATGAGGAATGGGCAGTGGTATATCAGGTGTAGTCCCGTTTGAGTATTGTAACAAAAGTTTACAAGTGGCTCATAAAATGTCAATGTTGGGTCACTTGAGAATTTAGAAGAAAGTGAGGACTGCAGATGCTGGAGATCAGAGCTGAAAAATGTGTTGCTGGAAAAGCGCAGCAAATCAGGCAGCATCCAAGGAGCAGGAGAATCGACGTTTCGGGCATAAGCCCTTCTTCCTGAAGAAGAGCTTATGCCCGAAACGTCGATTCTCCTCCTTGGATGCTGCCTGACCTGCTGCGCTTTTCCAGCAACACATTTTCAGCTCACTTGAGAATTCCAAAAACATGGGCTCAAATATTTTTTTAAAAAATTGTTGACTAAGATTACGTCAAAATGTCAAGTAGGGGGTAGCCCCAACTGTCAATTAAATGTGTACCTTTAATCCCAATACCAACTTTGAAAAGACCATTTAGCAGTGTCATAATAAATTGTTATCTAAAAGCAGGAATGGGAATCGGAATCTTAATGATTATGAATGCTTCATAAAATTTCTTAAAGCAGTTCATTTAGGAAACATTTGTATAAAAATGATAATGGAAAAATTAGTTCGATTTTTTACAATGTATAAATGACCCAAAGAAATAGTTAGATCTAGGTTCAAGTTTTATTTCACAGATTTTCTCAGAAATAATGCTTAATTTGTGAATTAGCAGTTTGCATCTTCTGTTTATCACCCACAATATCAAGGTGCATTGCTAATATGGCATTGAACTTTGAGGACAATGGTTAGAGCTTAGTGTCAATAATGCCCTCATCACTGGGATAAAGAAATTCGGTTGTTAGTATTGCCATTAGGGGCATTCTGAATGAGTCCACAGGATTCAGTCCTTTTGAACTGATGTATGGGCATAAAGTGAGAGAACCGTTCTTCTTTAACTAATTTAAACTGATAAACCAAAGCTCAGAAACTATGTTTCCAACTTGGATTTTGATTTTCAGAGCAAAACTAACCAAACCATGTTGGCTAGAAAGCATTTGAAGAGTCTCAATAGACATGAAAATTTGAGCAGATAAAAAGGCCATAGTTCAAAATAATCTTGCTAGAGACAAGGTTAATATTTGTTCATATTTGTCTCAGGGGAACCATTAAAAAGAAAGTTCACTGGATCTTATCAAATCAAAAAGAAACTTGATGCAGTGAGTACTCCAGATAAAAGAGAGAATCAGCAAGGCCGTCATGTTAATATGTTAGAGATATAATGACAGTGTCAATATTAAGGAGAAAAGTATATTTACATTAATGAAAAATAGAAAATCAAATAAAGAAACCAGTACATTCAGAAATGAATTGGAAAATAAAAATTTAAAAGTTGATCCACTAACAATCTGTTTTGATAATGTGGAGTGATTTAAAGGTTAGATAGCATAATATTTTATCTTCCAGAAAACGCGATGTGATTCACAAAGCTATCACAGAATCATAAATTGGTTTAAGTGAATAAACAGGAAAAACATCGTTGCTGGCCATGATAATAAAGAGGATGCATTACCTCTAAAGCAACATCCTTACAGACATAATCCAGAGAAGCGCACTCAAGCAAGGAAGAGTTTAACTTCATGATGCACAATGATATTGTTGAACCAAGTCATAGTAACTGGAGCTTATTCATTATAATGGTGCCAAAACTGCGTGGGTTGTAAAGATATATTGATGATCACAAAGTTAGTATGATGCAAGCAGACTTGTAGACTGAGATAAATTCAGAATCCAGCATAGGAGGACTAAAAAGATAATAAATATAGAGATAATAAATTATGAGGACAAACTAGTGAGGAATATAAAAACTGACAATAAGAGCTTCTTCAAATATATAGAAAAGGAGAGAGGTCAAAGTGAAAATTAATCTGGGGAGATGATTATGGGTTACAAGGAACTGGCAGATGAGTCAAACAGATATTTTGCATCAGTCTTCATAGTGAAAGATACTTCAAACGTCCCATTTAAACTCAAGTATAGGGTGGAGGAATTAAGTACCATCACCATCACTAGAGAAGTAATATTAGACAAACTAATGGGACGAAAGGCAAATAAGTCTCTGGCTTTCATGATTTGCATTCAGGGGTGCTAAAAGAGGTAATTGCAGAGATAGTGGATGCATTGGTTATAATTTTCTAAAAATCTTTTGATTTTTAGAAGACTACTAATGTGATACCTATTTGAGGATGGAATGGGGCTAAAAGTAAATAACTAGGCTAATTAGCATAATATCAATGGGAAAAATATTTAAATTAATTATTCGGGAACTAATTATGAAAGTATTTAATTCCTCCACGCTATACTTGAGTGTTATAGGGATGTTTGAAGTATTGTTTGACATAAAGATTGATGTAAAATTTGTCTGACTCTTCAGCAGTTCTGTTACCCCATCGTCATCACCCCAGATGCATTTTCACTTTGATCTCTTTCCCTTTGTATATATTTAAAGAACATTTGGAAAATCAAGCAGAGTCAGTATGGCTTCACAAAAGTGAATTCATGTCTGACTAATTTATTAGAGTTTTTCAAGGATATTTCAACCAGAGTGGATAGAAAGGAATCAGTGATGTATTTGGACTCCTGGAAGGCATTCAACAAGGGCCCTCATGAATGGTAAAGTCATAAAATAAGCACAGGATGTAGCATGTGGGTATGGATAGAAAATTGGCTTATGGGCAGGAAACAGTGATTGGAGATAAGCAGTTCTTTTTCAGGTTGTTGATCTTTGACCAGTGGGGTTCCACAAGGATCAGTGCTGGAACTGCAACTGTTCACAATATATTCATGACTTGGAGGAAGGAGGCAAATCTTCTGTAGCCAAATTTGCAGACAACACAAAAATAGTGGAAAGGCAGATTGCCAGAGGGATACAAACAATTTAGAGATAGATATCGATATGTTAAGTAAGTGTTAAAACATCAGCAAATGGAGTACAATGTGGGAAAATCCGAAGTTGTTTATTTTGGAAGGGAGAACAGAATATATTTAAATGAAGGGAAAATAAAGAAAGTTACAGCACAAAGAGACTTGTGTAAAAAAAAAACCACAAGAAAGCTGGCTCACAGGTGCGGCAAGTAACCAGGAGGTCTAATGGAATCCTTTTTCAGAGGGCTTGGAGAATAAAAATAGAGAAGTCTTACTGCAACTGTCTAAGGTTTTGGTGAGACCACATTTGGAATAGAGAGGGAAGTTTTGGCTCCCTTATTTAAGGAAAGACCATATTTAATTTTAGTCGGTTCAGAATAGGTTCACTTAAGTAATCCTTGGTATGAAGGGATTGTCTTGTAAGCAAAGGCTAAACTGGTTGAAACTCTACTCACTGATGTTTCCTTTCATGGGAGAGTCTCAGAATAAACCATAGTCTAAGAATAAAGGGGCACTAATTTAAGCTTGAGATGAGGGGGGGTTTCTTTTCTCAGACAGTTGTGACATTTTTTTTGTAACTCCTTCCCGCAGAGAGCTGTTAGGAAAGAGGCCTTGTGTACATTTAAGGCTGAGATCAATAGATTCTTGATCAGGCTAGGAATTGAGGATTATGCAGAAAACATAATGGCATGGTGGCACAGTGGTTAGCACTGCTGCCTCACAGCGCCAGAGACCTGGGTTCAATTCCTGCCTCAGGCGACTGACTGTGTGGAGTTTGCACGTTCTCCGTGTCTGCGTGGGTTTCCTCCGGGTGCTCCGGTTTCCTCCCACAGTCCAAAGATGTGCAGGTCAGGTGAATTGGCCATGCTAAATTGCCCGTAGTGTTAGGTAAGGGGTATATGTAGGGGTATGGGTGGGTTGCGCTTCGGCGGGTCGGTGTGGACTTGTTGGGCCGAAGGGCCTATTTCCACACGTAAGTAATCTAATCTAAAAAGTGGATTTGAAGAATGTCAGTCGGATCAAACATGATCCTGTTGTATGTTGGAGTAGGGTTGAGGAGCTGAATGACATACTGCTTTTCCTGTTTCGGATGTTCTTATGGGATATGCAGGTTAATTTTCATGATGGGTTTTAAAGAGTAATTAGGTCAGTCTTTCTTGCTCGCGTGCACCTACAGTGGTGGGAGTTATTTCATTCACTATTCTTTTCTATCAGAAGAATAAAACCTGACCTCAGCTTAAAACATTGATTTGAAGCAGCATCTCACACCTAAAGTGCATTCACTAACCTGAGGTGTCACGTCTTGTATGTTGATAAAACCTTTAATTATCTCTGAAAAAAGATTTGAAAGGAATCTGGATTTTGCATTTTAATCAGCAGTCTACCTCTGATCAGATTAAAAGATTTCACAAAGGGCAGCTAGTTTTAAAGTTAACCTTTTTGCTTATAATTACTATGTCCTCCTATAGCTAAGCTCTGAAAATTTCAAATTTCAAATAAATCTGTTGAACTATAACCTGCTGTTTGGTTTTTGACCTTGTCCACCCCAGTCCAACTCTGGCATGTCCACATTTTGGAACCATGAGTTTAAACTGGAATGTGTCAGAGCAGGTGAGTGTCATCCCTCCTGCAATGTCAGTGGAAGTTTGTACAGTTTACAAGCCAGAGAAAGCATTAAGCCGCTTGCTTTGCAGAATCTAAGGAGAAAGTGAGAACTGCAGATGCTGGAGATCACCGAAACGTTGATCCTCCTGCTCCTCGGATGCTGCCTGACCTGTGCTTTTCCAGCACCACATTTTTCGACTTTGCAGATTCCAGAAGAATAGGGCTTTTTAAAGACTTCGTTCAAAATCTTTTTGAGTGCAGTAGAAGGAAGATCTGCAAGAATAGTCTGTCGCAGAAAAAAGAAAGGAAGGCAGCAGCTGACAGTGGAAAGATGACTCTTAGATTTTGGAACAAGTGGTAACGAGGAGCAACATTATTCAAAAGAAGGGTAGAATCCTGCACGTGAGAATGACAGTGTGGTGATGAGGACTTGAAAGCCAAAAATACATAACATAGGATCTACTAGTGAAAAATAAGTTAACTTGAACTGAACAAGTTTTGAAAACCGCAAATTTACAAGTGCATGACCTCAAAGATTTATGTCCTCCTAGTGCAAGATCTGACAGCACTGCTTGCTGTGCCCAGCCAGTTGCTGTTAAAGTCACTGCGTCCTTTAAGTTTCTGGCCATTGGCTCTTTCCTGTGATCATCTGCAGACCTTGGAAACTTCATCTAAGAAACCACTGCATACTGCAGCATCTGAGAAGTCACTGATGGTTTTTTTTCAGCAGCTAGACAGTACATTGGATTTCAGATTGTGGTACTTCATCAGCATAGAAGGTAGTGAGTTTCATCTCCATCGCTGAATTCCACCAAGAGCACTGTGTCATAGACTGCACTGACGTAACAATAATGTACCCAATGAACTGCCAATGACATTTATAAGCGTGAAGGGTTTCCATTCCCTCAAAGTTGAATTGGTCTGTGACCACTTGCAGCCATTTTCCTGGCATCTACCATGAGTTCTCCATCCTTCAACCATCTTGTATATTGTAACACTTCATTCCATCCTTCTCCCCAAACACTTTATATGTGGATTACCGAAGACAAGGATTATCCTTGATGTCATAGCTATCCACCCCTGTAAGAAACTACAAGAAGGAAGCGCAGTGGCACTGCAATCACTGCCGATTTTTCAAAAGCATTGTCATAAAACAGTCTTTTGACATTCTGAAGATGTGCTTTAATTGCATGGATCCATACTGACCAGAAAGCATCTGTGGTACATTTTGCACTGGTAGCAATGGTGTGAAATTTTAAACCCTAGAAAGATGAATTAATGTTCATAAACCTTCTGTCCTTATTAAGTACATCAGACATGACTTGAGGATTGTTTTCAAATTGCATTGAATTGTTGAAATGGCTATTAACCAATTTACAATTCTGGAATGCAGGAAATTTACTATTGCATCTTCAGTCGAAATAGACATTCAGCAATTGTTTTTTAGTATAGTAATTAGCATATCATTCTCTCTTCCCTCTCTGTCTGTGTTTCTTCCTCTATCATCCCCCCCGCCCCTCAACCACAACCCCTCCTATTTCAATAAACTTTTGTCATAATGTTTAAGCAGATTTTAATTGCTGGTAATTGGAACTGCATGTTAATAGCCTGTAGATAATTAGGAAATCATTTGCATTTTCCTTACAGTTTGCTTGGTATTCAGAAAGGCTCTCAGTCATGTTCTCTCTCAGGGGATTTTGCTAATCCCATTTAGTCACAGATATTGTGGAGATGTGATTTTACTCATTTCTTTGCTTTCCTTCCTAATTCTGATTTGTTAGTTTGTTGTTTCCGAATGTTCTTTGTTTCCAAATGTAAAACATTGCCTCTGGTTCCTGAGTAATACCAGGTATTTCAGATATTTCTTTAATTGCTATAAGGGCAATTTTGTTCAACATTTATATTTTATCTTTATTCAGTTTTTCTTGAAAGGCTGAATTATCCGATATCATCCTAATTGTCATTGGCATAACTCGCTTGAGCTATTGCATACTTTTAATGATACAGAAAGGCAATCTTTCTACTTTCTTCCAAAAACAATTACTTCAACAGTCCCATTTCAGTTATGACAGGGACTTCAGTTACATTTTTACACTTGAGAATCTAGTAAATCATTTATATTAATTCTAAGTGCTATGCAAATCCCCAGGAAAATAATACAAAAAAAAAATTGTTTTTTTAAAAATCTTAAGTCTATTGGAGCCTGATTCTGTTTTAGTCCTGAAAGCTAAGAAGGAGCCTTATGAATTTTTGGAATTTCAGGAACCGAATAAGTTGAATTTACGCTTTGAAGGAAAATTGTAAAATTTAGGTGTCAAATGAACATTTGTACTGATATAACCTCAAAATTAAAGCCAATTTTTAGCTGTTTGGGATATAATTTATTGAGGTATTAATATCCTTTGCTTGGACTTGATTTATTTATTGTCACATATTTTGTGACAAAATACAGTGAAAAGTGTTGTATTAAGTGGATAGGTATTGTATAGGTTGAAACATGTCTGTATATATGCATAATATATACATAAATATGTATATAAATGAAATGATAAAATTGTAATACTTGAAATAATTGAGTGAATAAGTTTATTCAACAATTTTATTGTTTTGCTGGAAATCTGAAAACATTCTGAACTGGTATTACAAAAGTCTGGAATACTGGACTTTGAAATTTAACTTAGCAGATGTTTTGTTATCATGATTTTGTATTGTTAAACCTGTTACGTAATTTTGAGTTGAGAACCAATGTATTACAGCTTTAGTCATTTATAAAAATGACTAGAACTGAGTAAAGGGCACTTAAGTTCATTGTAGATAAAACATTATGGAACCAAATGTATTTAGAACATTGGTAATTTATTGGTAATATATAATTTTGTAATTTAAAAATGAATGCTGAAGTTTGTTTTAAACATGGTTATTTATTTCTATTTTTCGATGGTAAGAGAAGTGATTTACACTTGGAAGGGACAATGACTGCAAAATGGAAATGTCAAAGGATTAGTGGTTCTGGCTTCTTTCTCTGTGTCCCCTCCTACCCTAAAAGCACTAACTCTTACTGGCATACAATTCCTCAGGCAGTTATCAGCAGCCATTGTGTTTGAGGGAACTGTGACACTGGTTTGTAGACTTCTCCACTGCTTGGGAAAAAAAACTAGGTTTAGGATAATGATCAAACCTGTTGGTTTAGAACATGTTATCATAAAAAAATGAACTGTCCTTCACTTTGAGAAATTGATTTAATGTAGCCTGAGAAGTCATTTATTTGTCTGTTTAAGAATGCAGTATTTCACTTTGATGTTGGAATTTGATGAGATGAGAACGCAAGTGTAGAAGTCTTTGGGATGACCAAAGTTTGTTGGAATAGATAGACAAGTTGCAGTGCATTTTGAGAGGTCTGAGATGGTACATCTTTGGAAAAAGTGAGAAATTGAACTCAAAGAATGCAACAAAGATGCTTATATTTGGGGGAAAAAAAGCAATATAGAGGTGTGTAAACATATGATTCCTCAAAAATTCAGGTAGGTCTAACGCTTTAGATTTTATAGTTGAGGCATGGAGTGTAGACACACAAGATTCTTGTAAGTTTGTATGTGGCAGTTGTAAACCACACACAGAATACTGCACAAAGCATTGCACATTTGCTTGCAGTTTGGGCAATAAAGACAGAAAGAGTGCACATATTGAACATTGTACTGTGAGGAATGATAAGCTATGGTTCTGAGAGAGTCTAGATCTAATGACTGTTTCCACTGAAACAGAGAAGGTTAACTGGAAATTTTATCAGTGTTTTTAAAATCATGAAAGGTTTTGATGAGTGAATAAGAAAATATAATTTCCTCTGGTTGGGGAAATCAGTGATTATGGATAATCGATTTAAAATTGTAGGCTAAGTAGAAACTTATTTCCCCATATAAGCAGAGTTAATTGCATCTCTTAAGTGTAGGCAGCTATTTCATAACCTGGATGTAGAAACCATGATTCATATCTCAATTGTCATTTAGGACTTAGGTACATGGTGCTGAATTTGTTCTCAAGCAATTCTCAAATGTTTCCAAAAATACATACAATTCGAAAAGGTGAGTAACTAGATTCAAGCAAATGTAGATGTTGTTGACCAGATCATTTTGCTTTCCTCAGCAGTTGGGGATTGGCATTTGAAGATGCACTTAGTTGCTTAAGAATGGTAGTCTGCTGTTTTGACTGCCTGGAGTTTTCTGGTTTTCCTAATTTTTGTCATTGGAATGGAGTTCACTGCTTCAAGCTTATCCTTGATTGTTCAGGGAGGAGGACATTGAAACCATTTTGAAAAGAAATACCACTGAAACAGTTGATAACAGCCCTGGAATGATGATGAGATTTTGCCTTTATGAATCTAATGCTTGACATTGGCTTCTTAGGAAAATAATAAGGATACTCTCTAAGTTTGACTGAAGAACATAACATTTGCTAGAATGGAAATGTCTGATTTATCATTTTTTTTTGTCTTAATATCCAATTATTGGCACAGCATTTAGTTATAACTGAGAACTCAGAACATACAAAAAGCACCAGTAAATAAGGTCTGAGAAAAACAAATGGTAAAAAGAAATAATTACAGGCTCCTTATTTGAATATGCATAGGGTATTTGTACAAACATGGCTGAATTGATAGCACAAATAAAAATAATTTGAAGATATGTGTATCACACAGATGAGGTTGCAGCATGGCAAAGGTTGAAAGCTGAATATTCAAAGGCATTTGACGTTTTGGAAGGATAGAAAGCTTGGAAATGAATATACAATAGTTCTTTTAACTAAAGATGCGATTGGTAAAATAGTGAGAAATAGTCTTTGCTCAGATCAAGATAGGAATCAGATTTTGAGGCTATGAAATAGCAATGGAACAAGTTACTAGTGGGAGTAATTTTTCATAGTAGCTAGTTGTTTCATAGTACAGAATATGAAAAAGAAGAGACATTTTGTTGACACTTTTCAACTCTTAAGGACATTTGCAAGAACGTGAAGGCAACAGCATTTTCTCTATGAATAGAGGATGCTATTTAGCAGACAAGAGGACTCTGGTGGGGGCATTGCCTTGAGAATGCACCAGTTAGGTGGTGACTGACAATTCACTGCCAAGATTTTGTTTGAAATCAAAGGCAGGTTGACTTTGGTTTGGTCAATGCATTAAGCATTTGAATGAACCAGAAATGACTGTTAACCACTTTGTTCAGTTAAAAAAGGTGCAGTATATGCAAATGTTGTTTCTGTCTGCAAAGAACTTGGTCCTTTATATGAATATATGTGACTTCAAGTATGTACAAGTGTGCCTCACTGAAAGTCTGACTGACAATTTAAAATTAGTTATGAATGTTAGTATAGGACACTTGCTGATAATAGATTAGATTAGATGCCCTACAGTGAGGAAATAGGCCCTTCAGCAGAACAAGTCCACGCCGACCCTCCGAAGAGTAACCCACCCAGACCCATTTCCCTCTAACTAATGTACCTAACACTACAGGTAATTTAGCATGGCCAATTCACCTGACCTGCACATTTTTGGACTGTGGGAGGAAACCCGAGCACCCAGAGGAAACCCATGGAGACACAGGGAGAATGTGCAAACTCCACACAGACAGTCACCTGAGGCTGGAATCGTACCCGGGTCAATGGTGCTGTGAGGCAGCAGTGCTAACCACTGAGTCATCGTGCCACCCCATCTTATAATTCGAATCGTTTATGGCATGAAAATGTAATAATCCTGACACACATATCCAGTTGTTTTAAAAGAAAAGAGAGATGGCAATAGACATTGGACTGCCAGAAAATGAGGTGAAATAGTAGTAATGGGGAACAAAGAAATGGCAGAGGAACTGAATAAGTACTATGCATCAGTTTTCACAGTGGAAGACACCAGCACATATAAGAACTTTTGAGAGTCAGGGGGGAGAGGTGACTGTAGTGGCCATCACTAAGGAGAAGGTGTTGCGCAAACTGAAAGGTCTGAAGATGGATAAGTAACATAGACCAGATGAGCTACACCCCAGAGTTCTGAAGGAGATAGCTGAAGAGGCAGGATCTTTCAGGAATCACTGGAATCAGACAGGGTCCCACGGGACTGGAAGTGGCTAATGTTTACAATACTCTTTAAGAAGAGATGGAGGAAGAAGGCATGAAACTATAGCTTCAACATGATTGTTGGTAAGATTTTAGAATCCACTGTTAAGGATAGGATTGTAGAGTATTTGGAGGTGCATGGTAAAATGGGACTGAGTCAGGATGACTTCGACAAATGGAGATCGTGGATAATTTGTTAAAATTATTCAAGAAGGTAGTGAGTAAGTTAGGCAAAAGTGGGCCAGTGGACCTGATCTATTTGGATTTCAAGAAAGCCTTTCACAAGGTGATGCACAGGTGGTTGCTAAATAAGATAAGAATCCATGGTGTTCGGTGCAAGGTACTGGCATGGATAGACTGGCTGATTGGCAGAAGGCAGAAAGTGGGGAAAAAGGGGTCTTTTTCAGGATTGCAGCCAGTGACTAATGGAGTTCACCAAGTGTCCATGTTGGGACCAGAACTATTAACATTATAAGTTAATGATCTTGATGAAGGAACTGAGAGCATTGTTGCAAAGTTTGCAGATGACATAAAGATAGGTGAAGGTGTTGTGGAAGTGGGGAGGCTGCAGAAGGACTTGGACAGACTAGTGGAGTGGGCAAAGAAATGACAGATGGAATACAATGCGGGCAAGTATGGAAGAATGCACTTTTGGAGGAAGAATAATGATGTAGACTATTTTCTAAATGTGCAAAAACTTAAGAAATTCTAAGACCAAAGGAATTCTTTTAAACTTAACATTCATGTTCAGAAAGCAGTTAGGAAGACAAATGCATTGTCAGCGTTTATTTCAAGAGGGCTGGAATGCAAGAACAGAGATGTACAAATGAGGCCATATAAGGCTCTGGTCAGACTGTATTTGGGATATTGTGAGCAGTTCTGGGCCCTGTATGTAAGGAAGGATATGTTGGTGTTGGAGGAGGTACGGAGGAGGTTTATAAGAATGATCCCGGGGATGGAGGGCTTGTCGTATAGACAGTTGAGGAATCTGGGTCTGTACTTGATTGAGTTAGAAGGATGAAGGCGAATCTTATTGAAATTTAACAAATATGGAGAGGACTGGGTAGAGTGAATATGGAGAAATCTTTTCCACTGTTAGGTGAGAGTAAGACGCAGCCTCAGAATGAAAGGACAGCCTTTTAGAACTGAGATGAGGAGGAATTTCTTCAGCCAGAGGGTGATTAATCTGTGGAATTCATTGCTGTAGAAGGCTGTGGAAGCCAAGACATTGAGTGGATTTAAGACAGAGATAGATGTTTCATGATTACTAGGGGGAATCAAGGGTGACTGGGAGAAGGGAAGAGAATACGGTTGAGAAATCTATCAGACCTGATCAAATGACGGAGGAGACTTAATGGGCTGAATGGCCTAATCTGCTCCTGTACTTTATGGTATTATGGTCATTCTTATAAATTATGACCCCAACCGATGGTAATACTGACTAGTCAAATCGCATTGTAAAACCTGGCTTGATAGATCAGTTTTAATTTATCAATATAGTTACTATAGTGGTTAGTTACTGCCCAAAGAAAATACTTATATGTAAAATAATTTGAATTCGCAAGATACTGTTACTTGTAGCTTGGGTGGAGAAAAAGCATTGCATGTTTTCATAATGGTTTTGATAATGTCCCACACAGGAGATTAGTAAATAAAATTAGACCACATGGAATTGAAGATTATATAGAGTATGGATTGAGAATTTGTTAAGAGAAATAAAGGGGATCATTGTCGAGATAGAAAGCAGTTACTAGTGGGGCGTCACCAGCATTCATGCTAGGTGTAGTCTTCACAATCAGTGTGAAAATTATTTCTATGAAGGGATCAGTTATAATATTTCCCAATTTGCTGACAGTACCAAATTGTGAGAGAAACTAATTTGTGAGGAAAAGCATAAGAGCTAGTAGCAGAGGTCGGCAATTCAGCCCCTTGAGTTTGCTCCACTATTTAATATCATGGCTGATCTCATCTTCAATTGAACTCCATTTGCCTGACACTTACCCATTACATTTTAACCCGTTAGTAATTAAAAATCTGGCTATCTCCTCCTCAAATTTAATCAGCAACCCAGTGTCCTCTGCACTCTTGGGCAGTGAATTCCATATATCCCTGGCTCTTGAGAGGTAATTTCTTCTTGGCTTGATTAGATTAGATTAGATTACTTACAGTCCACACCGACCCTCCAAAAAGTAACCCACCCAGATCCATTCCCCGCCCCCCCCCCCTAACTAATGCACCTAATACTATGGGCAATTTATCGTGGCCAATTCGCCTGACCTGTACGTCTTTGGATTGTGGGAGGAAACTGGAGCACCTGGAGGAAACCCACGCAGACATGGAGAGAACATGCTAACTCCACACAGACAGTCACATGAGGCAGGAATTGAACCCAGGTCCCTGGCGCTGTGAGGCAGCAGTGCTAACTACTGAGCCACTGTGCAGCCCCCTGAGCCACCGTGCTGCCCCCAGCATGTCTGTGTCTTAAATCTGTCACCTTTTAGCCTAATGCTATGACCACCTGTTCTAGATTGACCTGCAATCAGAAACTATGCCCTTTGCATCTTATGTACTTTACTTAGAAGAAAGGAGATTTCAAGAGGCATAAATGAGTTAGAAATGAAATATACCATGAGAAACTATAAAGTTATTCTGTTTGGTAGATGATGCAGAAAAGCATTATATTTGTTAAATGTGTGTGTTTGGGAACTGCAAGTGTCCAAAAGAATTTAGGTGTCCTTGTCCTTAAGTGTGTAGGTGTAGCAGACAATTTAGAAGGCAAACAGTACTTTGTATTTGAATACAGAAGCAAAGAAGTCTTGCTTCGGTTGTTGAGAAGCTTGATGAGATCACATGGTGTATTCGTACAGTTTTAATCTCCTTATCTAGGGAATAATTTCAGTCCTGTGGTAGGAGTTCAGTGCAGGTTCACCAAATTACTCCAAGGGTTGGTATGAAATTGAGGAAACTGGGTCTGCATTTCTTTATGCGATAAATGTTTCCAATATTTCATTAGAGTTTCAGAATTGCATTTTTGAAGTTGAGGTAAATGGGTTTTTGGTTTTAGTTCTGTGTGGGTGACTTGTTTGTCTTAAGAAGTCAGAAAGTTATTATTGGAAGGTTAGTTCAGACATAATTTGCAAGAAAGTATGCAACTTCAGCAAAATGACTAGATAAATTATTTGAGCTAATTGAAATGTTTACAAAGTTGAACTTCTCTAAACTACAGCAAGGTAGATCAAGGTCACTATCAAGTTCAATTTGATTATTATTGTCACATGTTCAGAGATACAGTGAAAAGTATTGCTTTGCATGCTAACCAGACAAATCATTCCTTACAATCATATATCAGGGTAATAGAACAGAGTGCAGAATATAGTGTTGCAGAGAAAGATTAGCCCTTAAATGTGAGATGTCCATTTATAAGTCTGATAACAGTGACAAAAAAGCTGTTCTTAAACCTGTTGGTGCATGTTTTCAAACATTTGCATCTTATGCCTGATGGAAGAGGGTGGAAGAGAGTTTAACCAGAGTGGGAGGGGTCTTTGATTATGTGGGCTGCTGTCCTGAGGCAGCAGCAAGTGTAGACTGAGTCAATGGAAAGAAGGCTGGTTTTCGTGGTGAACTGAGCTGTGTTCACAACTCTGTCTAATTTCTTGTGGTTTTGGATGCAACAGTTGCTATACAAAACGGTGATGCATCCGAATAGGATACTGTCTATGGTGCATCTATAAAAATCGGCAAGTCATTGTGGGCATTCCAAATTCCTTAGCCTTTTGAGAAAGTAGAAATGTTGGTGTGCTTTCTTGACTATAGTGTCCACATAGTAATTAAAGCTTTTGACCACCTCCACCTCTACCTCGCCACCATTGATACGGACAGGGGTGTGCCTTCCACTCTGCTTCCTGAAGTTGATGACCAGCTCCTTTGTTTTGCTGGCAATTTGAGGGAGAGATTATTGCTTTGCACCATGCAACCAAGCTGTGTGTCTCATTCCTATGCTTGGTCTCGTCATCATTTGAGATTCTACCCACTTCAATGGTGTCATCAGCAAACTTGGAAATGGAGTTACAACTGAATATGGTCACACGGTCATGAATTTATAAAGAGTATAGTAAGGGGTTGGGTACACAGGCCTGTGGGGTGCCGGTGCTGAGGATTATTGAGGAGGAGATATTGTCACTTATCCTTAGTGATTGTGGTCTGCAGGTCACAAAGTCGCGAATTCAGTTATAGAGAAGGGAGCAAATTCCGAGGTCTTGTAGTTTGGAGACAAGTTTAGTTGGAATTATGGTGTTGAAGACAGAGTTTAAGTTGATAAGTGACGTAGGTGTCCTTGTTATTCAGATGTTCCAGGGATGAGTGTAGGGTCAGGAAGATGGTGTCTGCCGTGAACCTATTGTGACAGTAGGTGAATTGTAGTGGATCAAGGCAATCTGGGAGGCTGCAGTTAATGTGGATCATTACTAACCTCTCAAAGCATTTCGTAATAATAGATGTCAGAGCCACTGGGCAGTAGTTATTAAAGCACATTGCCTGATTTTCGTTCAGCATGGGGATGACAGTGGTTGTCCTGAAGCAGGTAGCACCTGGTCTCTGCTGGATCTAATTGTAGAGCCCAATGACTTGATCTGGTTTCAGCTGAGATAAATTGTTTAATACCAGCAGAAAGGCCGTTATATTTGTGGCAGTCTAAGCTTTCAGAGCTGGAAAGACGACCTAAACCATTTTTGCACTTCAAAGAGATAGAACTTCTTAAAGTTTAGCTTCCAAGCAAAGGTGATCATAATATCATAATGATTAACATTCAATTTGGGAAAACAAAACTTAGCTCTGATACTAGAACCTTAACTTTGCAATTGCATTTAAGTTTAGAACAATGAAGTTGGCTAAAGTAGATTAGGGAAATATGTTGAAAGGTAGGATGATGGATGAGCAGTGTCAAATATTTGAGATGTTACAAAACTCTCAACAAAGATCTATTTCATCCATGAAGAGAGATTCTAAGGGCATGATGTACATTCCTTGATGAACTAAGGACATTAAGTGTAGTATCATATTGAATGAAAAGACATCCTGTTGCAAAGATAATGGTAGTCCTGAAGATTGAGAAAAAATTAAATACCAGCAAAGGATTGTTAAAAATCAATGAAGGGAGACAAATTAAATATTAAAAGAAAGTGCAAATAAAATTTTATGGCAAGGAATAGTAATGGATATAAGTGTTTGTCTCTTATCGGCTAAGGCTTGAATGAAAGGGAAATGAGAGAATGGCAGAGACTTTAGATAAGTATTTCACTTTTGCCTTCATTTTACTTTTGCCTTCACAGGAATTTCCCAAAAAAAAATCCTTAAAAAGAGTAGATTAGAATAGATTACAGTGTGGAAACAGGCCCTTCGGCCCAACAAGTCCACACCGACCCGCCGAAGCGAAACCCACCCATACCCCTACATTTACCCCTTACCTAACACTACGGGCAATTTAGTATGACCAATTCACCTAACCTGCACATCTTTGTGACTGTGGGAGGAAACCGGAGCACCCGGAGGAAACCCACGCAGACACGGGGAGAACGTGCAAACTCCACACAGTCAGTCGCCTGAGTCGGGAATTGAACCCGGGTCTCTGGCGCTGCGAGGCAGCAGTGCTAACCACTGTGCCACCGTGCCGCCCACGGTAGTAGACCACAAGAGGCAAATGAAAGGTACATAAAACAAAATCAGTTGAGAAAATCTATTTGGAAATTAATTGGACGATAAGCTGACACATTCCTTGCATCCGCTAATCTGCGTGCTAGGGTTTTAAAAAGATGTGGCTCTAAAGATCATTGATGCAATGGTTGTCATCTTCTACAATTACTTGTAGGCAAACTGGCTTAATGTCTGTCATGGGAAAAATGCTGGAATCTATTATTAAAGAAGTAATAGCAGAGCATTTAGAAAACCATTATACAATCTGACAGTGCACACGTTGTGTTTGATACATGAATGATTTAAGTGCTTTGAGGATGTAACATGCAGGGAGCATGAAGAGAACTAGTAGATGTCATGTATTTGGAGGTTCCAAAAGGCATTCAGTGAGATGCCACATAAAGCTTACTGCGCACTACAGCATTTCATGTTTTTACAGGTAATTAAATAACATGGATAGAGGTTTGGCTAATTGACCAGAAGCAGAGTAGGGACAAATGGGTTATTTACAGGTTGGCAAACTGCAACAATTGGAGTGCTGGGATAAGTGCTGGGTCACGAATTGCTTACGATCTATCTGAACAACTTGGATAAAAGGATGAATTGTATTGTAGCTAAATGCCACTGATTAGTATAAAGGTAGTTAGGAAAGCAAATTATTAGGAAGATGCAAAGAGTATGAAAGATATACATAGACTGGCTGGTTGCAGCGTGAAGCTCTTCAATGCTCAGATATTATATCTTCAACCAAGCAAAGGTCCTGAGTGTATAAGTTTTCAGTTCCAATTTTTGGCATTGATGTAACAACTGGTTCTGAAATAGCACCTTCGTCCATCAGGAGCTGGCTTGAGTCAACTTGGGGTCTCATATAATAAATTTTAAAAATCACGCATTTCATCTAATTTGCTTTCTGGGGTATTTTCAAATATCCTTAAGTGGCAAGTGGAAGATATTGAAATTTAAAAATAAGTTGGCAGCAATTCTTGAAGGTTCACTGCTTATATACTTCCAGTTTTATGTCATTATACGATTACTGTTTTATTTGTTCCCAGTAAAAACATAAATGCCACATCATATATTTGTTTGATAGTGTGTGACACGTGAGATTCAATTAAATACTCTACTGCAGTAGTGTCTTGAAAACTCAAATAATCTGGGAGATCTAATTTCAAATATAAATCGGTAAAGCCTGAAAACATAAAATTTGAATTAATAGTATATGGTATAATTAGTCATTGCAATTTAGCTATGGTCATCTCACTGGAATTTCTGTCATTTATCACAAGAAACTGTTTTCTTAATTTCATGGCTTCTTGATTTGGTTCTCCAACTATTCATTTGGCAATGTTGTATACTTAAAAATTGTCCTTCCTTTGTACTTTTTTGTGGAGTTTCTTATTAATCAGGTTCAACTCATTCAACCTTGCATCTGCTGAGGAAATATGTGAAAATAATGTACACATATACAATATAAAATGGTTGTTTGTCATAAGACTAACATGGAGAATAATGTTTTGTTTGTATGAAAACTTTAGCTTTATTCAGTGTTCAGTAAGAAGCGTCGTAGTTATCTCAAGTTTTGAAGATTCCTGTTTGAAACTTTGAAACAACAGTAATTACAAGTTTTCATATTAAGGGAGTTAGTCCTTGTAAGGCTTAATTTTCTTGCAAAGAGAATTATAGAAGATTTTAACTTGTGATTTTTCTGCAATTGAAAGTTTTTCCTTTTCATTAAGTTTTTTTAAGATAGCTAGCTTATTCTGAGTGTAATATTTTGAAATGCAGTTTTGGACAACAGTGAATTTGAATAGTTAACCAAAGAATATTTCAAAACACATCAAATTTCTTTAAAAGTACTTAAGTCAAATTTAAGTACTTGAATCAGTTTTAACTAAATCAACCCAACTGTTCTTGTATATGCTGTTTATATAGTGGATGCTCTACAACTGAAGTTTTAAATTCTAACACTCACTTAACCTTCAGCCAAAATAGAAAGCAGCCTGTCCCTGGTGTAATACTACACATTATTAAAGGTAAAAGCTATCATTAGTTATAATATTTAATTTTGTAGTGGATGTGAATGACATATTCCTTGGCTGGAATATTTTTGTTCATTTCATGAAAAAATGAAGCTTAGGTTCCATGAAGAGCAGGAAAACTGGTAAAGAGCGATGCATTTCCCCAAGACTCTGTACTACCGATTGGATCATGATTGATGGCAATCATTTATCTTTGTCAAAAAGAGAAAAAAAAAATCAGACAAGGAAATCACAATGTCATCAAACTTCCAAAAATGATCAAAGCATGTTATAGGCAAACATTTTTTGGAGATGATTTGAACAAAATCGATAATAAGAGTTTTTTAAAAATGGGGTAATAAAAATAAAATGCTGACCAGTATGATATAATATTTTTGTCATATGTAGTTTATTCAACATTGTTTTAAAAATTATTTTATGATGTATAAAATACTAAGTTGCAGATATATTATTTATTCTGCTGTTTGTCAATTTAGTGTGCACTATGATATAAATACAAGAACGCAAAATGTATAAAGATGCCTCGTGAAATGACAGATGGTTAGTTTTAATCTGAGATGAAGCTGTGAAGTGCAATATTTGATTAAAGATAGTCTGTAATTTTTATGTCTATAATTTGTCTTGTATACCTTCCTGAACATATATGGACGTTTGTATAATTAATAACACTTGAATGGGAGATACCTAGCTTTATTATCTGAACCAGTTGCAACATTAATAGAAATTTAAAATAATACCTTAAATTGCAGATATTCTGTTGAAACTCAACCAAGTATGCTGAGTGTGAGCCATCATTTGTGAAACAATCAGAAGTGAGGGAGAAGAGGAGTCCAGAGTTATAGGAATTCAGACATTTTGAGTTTGGAAGCGATTAGAGGTGGAGAGATAAGCCATGGAGGGATTTGAAAATGAGGATGTGAATTTTAAAATTTAGTCATTGCTTAGTCAAGAATCAGGGTATCCCTTGCACAGATAATGTCATCCTTCTAATATATTTAAATCTGCAGCAATGCTCAAGTGCAAAGCCTTATTTCTTTTTACTGGGTTAATCAGTGTTATGGTACTAGCAAACTGTGAGGCCATGGATTCTAATCTCATTTATGGCGTGTTGTGGAATTAGATTTAATAAATAGTCTAGCATATGGGCTAATATTAGAATAGGTTCTGTTTTTTAAAAAAATAGTTTATCATCTGGGCTAATACTAGATGAATAAAATTCCAACCTAACCTTTTAAATGACATTTGTTCTGCTTGTGCGATTGATCTATGCTTCTAAAATGGTCCAACATGATAGCTTTAGATGTATTGTGAGCATCTTGTGAAAATACAAAACCCAGTTTATGCAAGAAAAGTGACAACTTGGCAAACAGTTTACGTAACAATGTTTGAGAAAGTAAGCCTTGGGCAAGCAATTTTATTCCCTTCCAGCTTTTTTTGTACAAAATCTTTACAAATGCCAATTCCAGCTTGAGCAATTTGCTTTGCCTGACCACTCATTAGGTTCACTAATGTCCGTCAGGAAAAGAAATCTGCAACCTTGCCTGGTCTACATACAGTGTCAAGGAATTAAGTGAAAGGCCACTGAAGTGTGATTGATTTTTAAGTGTTCCCTAAAATGGCCCAGGGAAGTTTTACAAAACTGCGACAGGGTAAAAACAATGAATGAATATGGGTGGTCCATCTGGCGTGATCAAGATACTAGAATTAACAATGGCAAGGCCAACAGTGTCAACCCACTGTCAATCCTTATAGTTTTGACGTAAGTCCCAGATTTTAGTAACAACTATTCCACAGACTAGTCTAGCAACTGCCTGACATAGTCATACTCACTGATTCATGTTTTATGATATCCTAAACACTCTCACCACTATCCCAGGTTATATCGTATACCACTGGCAGGGTAGACCTACCAGAGATGGTGGCATTATATACATGATGTGGAGATTCTGGTGTTGGACTGGGGTGTACAAAGTTAAAAAACCACACAACACCAGGTTATAGTCCAACAGGTTTATTTGGAAGCACTAGCTTCGGAGTGCTGACAACCACCTGATGAAGGAGCAGCACTCTGAAAGCTAGTGCTTTCAATTAAACCTGTTGGACTATCACCTGGTGTTGTGTGATTTTTAGCATTATATATAATTCCTACAGTGAGGGGACAGGCCCTTTAGCGCAGCAAGTCCACACTGACCCTCCGAAGAGTATTCCATCCAGACCCATTCCCCTACCCTATTGCTCTACATTTGCCCCTGACTAATGCATCTAACCTACATATCCCTGAACACTATGGGCAATTTAGCAAGGCCAATTCACCTAACGTGGACATCTTTGGACTGTGGGTGGAAATCGGAGCACCTGGAGGGAACCCACACGGACACAGGGAGACTGTGCAAACTCCACACAGTTGCCCAAAACTGGGATTAAACCCGGCTCCCTGGCACTGTGAGGCAGCATTGCTTACCACTGAGGCACTGTGCTGCCCTGTATTACACAGTTGGGAGGGAGCAGCCCTGCTCATCTGTTGACATTGACTCCTGGCACAAAGATGTCTTAAGGTCAAACATGGATGAAAATATTCTAAAACTTCAAAAGGACATTGGCAAATTGGTGGATTATTGGCAAATTGGCAGGTGAAGTTCAATGCAAAGAAGTAGGAGGCCATTTACTTTGGTACATCAACATAGAGAGATTGTATAAAATAAAGGTTGATATTCTAAAGGATGTGAAAAAATAGAGATACGGTGTTCTAGGCTTCATTAAAAACAGGGATAGAGTGCAACAGCAGGGAGGATATGATGAGCATAAGGAGGTTAGACCTCATCTGGAACACTATGTCCAGATCAAAGTGCCATATATAAGAAGGATGTGAATGTTTAAGACAGAATAAAGAAGAGAGTGGTTTTCGGGATAAAGCACTTCTGTTGAGAGGAAAGATGGGAGAAGTTGGAGAGGCAAAGGCTAAGAGGAAATTTGATATAGCTTTTCAAAATCATGAGGCTGCAGAAAACAGAAGATGGCACAGTTTTGAAGTGTTTTGCAAAAGCAGTTGTGAGGTGAGGAAAAAGTCTTTTCATGCAGTGAGTGATTAGGGTCAGGAAGTGTGATAGAGTTAAATTCAGTTGAGGCATTAAAGAGGGAAATAGATGATTACTTAAATAGAAACCATATGCACCATTTCGGAGAGAAGGCATGAAGTTAAAAAACTTGGAGCTGGTACACACATGATAGACCAAATGGCTGCCTCTGCATCAGAGTAGTTCTGTGATGCTGTGAAACTACCTGGTTACTAGTTACAGTGCCCACCCACCCCAACAGCTCTCCCACTTTCCTCCTCCTCAACAAACACATTGTTGAGCACCAATTGAAAGATGCATTGAGAGTCACAAGTAAAGAGTGTCACCTGGTTTGGGACCTCAATTTCCATGTGTCAAGAGTGGCTGGCTAGTAAGTCTATTGACAAAGATGACCAAATCCTTAATGACATAGCTCCAAGACCTGACCTGGAGCAGATGGTGAGGGAACCAATAAGAAGGAAAAAAGATAACTTGATGTTGGTGTCACAAACTTACCTGTCACAGACACATCTTCCATAACAGTATTTTTAGGAGTCCCCACCATACAGTCCTTATGGAGTTGAAGACCTGTCATCGTATTGAGGATAATTTATGTAAATTGGGTAAGTTTAGAATACTTTTAGCTGATAAGAACTGCCGATCTTGAGATGCTGGAAAATCAGCAGCCACAGAGTTGTATTCATCCATAGTATGTAACCTCATGACTTGGCAAATTTCTTCACTCCATTAAGCTGGAGAAGCAAGCCTGATTTAGAGTAGAGCGTGTGAGATCAGGCATATCTGAATAATAGCCATTGACTTGGCGAAACTACAACAAAGAACTACGTGCAACTCCAACAGCAGAAACAGTAGACAGCTAAATGATTCTATGGTTGAGACTTAAGCTCTGCTGCATCCTGTCATAAATGGAGATGAACAATTAAACAATGAATAGAATAAGGACATTACACTAATATTCCCTTTCTCAATGATGTGGAAACCTTCCTTATCAATGCAGAAGACAATGGTGAAGCATTTGTAGAAGGGCTGAGTAGGTGAGTGTTGGAAAAGCACAGCAGGTCAAGCAGCATCTGAGGAGCAGGTGAATCAACGTTTCGGGCATAAGGCCTTCATCAAGAATGAGTAGATGATCCAGCTAGACCTTTTGTGATCCTCAGCTCTCAGATGCCAGTCTTCAACCAATTTATTTCTCTCCACATGATATCAAGAAATTGTTGAGGATGCTAGATACTGCAAAGACTATTTGCCCTGACAACATTCTGGCAGTTGTACTGAAGATGAAGGTTCCAGACCTAGCTGTGCCCGAGCCAAGTTGTTCCACTACAGTTATAACACTGACATCTACGTTGCAATGTGGAAGATTCACCACGTATACTATGTTCACAAAAACAGGAGGATGCCACCCTGGCCAATTGATGCCCCATCAATCAATTCTCAATCATCACTGAAGTGACCGTGATAGCAAGTGATACGCACTCAGCAATAACCTGAAAATTGATTTGAAATTCTCCACAACAAAGTAATACCTGACCTCATTTCAGCCTTGTCCAAACTTGGATAAAAAAAGCTTGACATCCAGGCCACATTTAACCAAATATGGCATAAAGACCTTAACACAGTTCACCACTAGTTGGAGTGATACTTAGCATAAAGGAAGATGCTTATGGTCATTGGAGATCAATTGTCTCAGTCCCAGACAACAGTGTAGTGGTCTTGACCCAATCATATTCACCTGCTTCATAAACATGTATCCAAATACATGAAGAAACCAAGACAATATTCAGGCTCGGGCTGATAATTGGAGAGTAATAATTACGCCACAAAAGTGCAAGGCAATGCGCATCTCAAACATGCAAAGTTCTGACTGTCTTGACTGGGTGTTTAATGACATTACTGTTGCTAAATTCCCTCAATGCCAACTTTGAATGTTATTGTTGACCAGAAACTGAACTGGGCCAGTCATATAAATACTGTGGCTAAGAGGTTTAGATTTTTGCATAACTCCCCAAGTTCTGTCCAGCAGTTACAAGACACAAATCAGGAATTTGATGAAATACCATCTGATTGTCCAGATCAATGTAGCTGCAACAGCACTGAGGAGCTCGACATCATACAGACAAAGCTGGCTTGATTAGCATCCGATGTACCATTTTAAACATTCACTCTCATCATGACTGGCACACACTAATAGTAGTGTTTACTGTACACAAGATGCATGAAGGCCACTCACCAAGATTCCTCCAATAACACCTTACAAACCCACAACCTTTATCATCTGGAAGGACAATGGCAACAGATACATGGCAGCACCATCACCTGTAAGCTGACATGGACTTGTGTCACTCCCTCTTCAGTGTAATTGGATAAGGCCTGGAACTCCCTTAGATTTGTACCTTCATTACACAGATTGCAGCAGTTCAAAATAGTGCTCACCACCGCCTTAATAACAATTAGGGATGGGTAAAAAGTACTGCCCTTGTCACCGATACCCACATTCTATGAACAAGAGAATATAAATCAACAAATCGGTTTTTATTTGCACTATTGACTGGCTTATTGAGAAGAAATGGTGCTGCAACTTCAGCTTAACTTGAGAGTTAATCCAAATCATGAACCCAAAAACAGTTATACCAAATTAAAGTCACCACTCTTGCTTGTGAACTACTTTCAGTACAATAATATGGTGGTTCTGTTATTGGACCAATAATGTAGATATTTGTACTAATAATGTAGAGAGTTTGCTTTTAAATTCCATCATGGCATTTTAAAAATTTGAATTTGATGTTGAAATGAATCTGAAAATTCAGTTTATTGAACAAGTAAACTTTATACCATTGGATTCTCATTAAAAGCCAAACTGTCCACTGGTGTCCTTTCTCAAAAGGCAAGCTGCGATACTGACCTCGTCTAACTTATACCTAATTCCAGTTGTCTCCTAAACGCTTTCTGAAGTGCACTAGCTATTCAGTGTTTCGAACAGGGAGGGCAACAATGCTATCATTGTCAGTCGTTCTCACTTTCCCGGAATGGTGTGGTGACTTAGAAAACTTTTCACTGTATTTTTCATGTAAAAGTACAGGTGACAATAAATTTATATTCTAAAGTTGAATTTTAGGAACTCTGACACAAGCTCCCTACAGTTCACACAATTGTTTATTTTAAAATAAAAGTTTTTTAAAATAAATATTTAAATTATCTTGGACAAAGTTTTGCCAAAATAGACTCCATCTTTAAGAAAGTAACAAAATTATGTAAATGATGAGTTTTGTGTATAAAGTAAGAATAAGTACTTGATAGTAGTGGCTCCTCCTACAAATATGCATTAAGTGAAGCTTTGCGATTGCCTGAAAAGCTGCAAGCAACCCGGTTTTACCCACAATGCACTCCACGTCAAAGAATTCAAATTAAAATAGAGACACAGTAAATATGTGAAAATATCAGTAGATTTTAGTTTGTTAACATCTTACAATGGCCTTGTGCAGTGAAAAGCATTGAAAATATTGAGAGTTAGCTCTGGAAAAATATAGTAATCTTTTTCTGGTTGGTGCTCTGTCTTGAGTCAAGTGCAATATAGTCTACCATGTTGTCAATACTCTCTAACATCTTTTCTTTGATTTTATGCTCTTGTGCAAATCTCAGAGCATCTATGCTTGTTCCAGCTTCAGGCAGGGAAAAGACAGGCGAATGGATGGGCATATCTTGGACTATTTTTGGTCATTGGTTTTCATAAACTCTTTGATTATAGAACATGCTGCATCTGCCTCAGCTGTTAGTTCCATTGAGCAGCAATGTGTTCAGTTTGGAGTAAATTTCCATAGTCTTTGCTAGAATTTCCAGTGAGCAAAAGGAGCCTTGTCATCTGGTGAGTTGGTCCCACTCTGCTGCTCCTCTTTCTTTGTGTCTTGCGCAGTTGTAACTTATTCAATCCAGTATTGCATAAGCAGTTGGCAGTTAAATATTTGTCCCCATCCTCTGTGCCTTCTTCATGAAGATGGCCTACAGAACAGTTGAGTTTTACTTATGCTTCTTATCGATGGTGGGAGATAACCTGTTTTTCATAGTGGGTTTTCTTGATCCATTGGCTGGAAGTTGGCCATGGAGCTGGGAGACAAGAACATCAGCTTGATATTCCTGAGGCCAGCTATGTCAGAGTGCAAAGGGCTGTTATTGATCATCATCTTCTTCCATTGATACCTTTTCGTCCACTTGCCTGATCCATGCTGCAAAAATGTTGGCGATCATCCCTCCAGTTTTGATAGCCTTGCACTTTTAATTTTCAAAGCAATGGACTTCTTGGGACTTTCTAATCACTAGAAGTGGCAGTGTTACAGTGCCATCTCATGTTCCTTGCTTTGCTTTTCTGGGAAAAAATCTGCCACCCTGCCTACCCACAGTATGCCCACACAGAACACAGGAAATCAAACTTGGCCAAGCTATACCAGAAACACCCAGAATGCCTTTGCATTGACCAAATAGGCTGACAAGTGAAATCGGGCAGAACCATAGTCATTTGCAGACAAGGGAATACACTTCCCAAAACACCCTAACATTAAGCTTCCTGGACCCGGTCAACACAGCTGTCTCAAGGTCTTGAGGACAGTCTGATAACACAGCAATACCAAAGCCACACAAAGGACAGGTCAGATGGAGAGGCACCAAAGGACCTTGCTTCCAGGACAGGAACAATGGAAGCACCTTAATGTTTCAAAAGAGACATTCTCACTTACCTGCAGCTGGATTCTCCTGATCCCATCAAGAACTCATTGATACTGTCAGGATGTAACATTGTATCGATAATCAGGACATTCTTCCGATAACTGTTTTTCAATTCTCATCATTATAACTGGATTACTTAATTTCCAAATGCATTGTATCTTTCCCCATTTTAATTAAACTTTATTGTACAAGATTCCTATAAAACTTGGCTTCATTCTCAGTTCGAGGAAGAGAACCCCTGATCTATCTGCACAGTGTCAGCTTAGTCAATTTCTCTTCCAGCGCTTGCAATAAACAGCTTGTCAATTTCACCCAATCTGGCTTGTGTGGTCTCTGCTTTATTGAGCTAATTTCTCCGACAGTTTTCCACCATCACATGTTTCATCTTTAAACATCAGAGTGAGCTTGTCGGTTTCATCCATGTTGAAAAATGTCACATGCACGTTAGGGATGTGGATGAGACCATTTTCCAGTGAATCATCAGTCATTGCTGTTGTACTTCCCACATGGTGGAAGGGACAAAGAAAGAAAGGAAAAAAGATAATTGTTACAAATATATAACTGAACTTCTGTCAGAAAGTATGAAGATATGCTCAGGATCAAAGGGAAACATCAACAAAGATAGGGCCGCACAACCAAAGGATAACAAACATGACAATAGTAACAGTGACATTAATGACACAGACAAGGAGATTTGGAAAGAAAAGCTGCCAAGCGTTGGGGTTGGGATGAGGGTTGGAAATATTGCACCCCTCTGCCCTACAATGAAGCTAACAACAGTAAATCGTTGTACGACCTCTGGTGGTAGTTGAGCAAGAAGAGAATTAAAAAAGATGGAACAGAAAATATTGTCACCAAAGCAGCATATTAGTATCCCAGATGATAAATTATCTTGAATGATCTATCCAGATTTGAACCAAACGGTCCAAACAGCAGATTCTGGGAAAGAGTAGAGGAAATGGAAGAACTCCACTCCGTGCATCCCAAAGATGTCAAAATATTGATAAAATTAAATACTTAGAGGTCTGACGACAGTTAGGCAATAAATATTAGAATAGAAAGTGGGCTCAGAGTGCAGGTGTGAAAAAAGGAGATTATTTGAATAGGAACAAGGGTTTTTTTTCTTGGGGGTGGTGGGGCATACATAGCAACTTGTCTAGTATAAAAGAAGGATCAGTGTGACATTGAGTATGCAAAATGGAATGTTGATGCATAAGCTTCATTTGGAAGGATAAATAACCACTAGAGAATTGATCAGATATTCCTGAAAACCTTTAAGGGAAGAACTCAACCTGAGACATCAGAAAATTTGTCATTTAGGTCTATCTGTATAAGGAAATTATCTAATGTCATGAGATGGGCCTTGGAATCAGCTACAGTTTCTGTTGTGTCACAGGTGACACCAGCAGCAATGCTGGTCTCAGCACTTCAGTGTTGTAGATGCAAACAGAAAGGACATATGGCTTGGAAATGAAGGAACGAGACAGTGAAGAAAACCTGGCTCACCTATAAGAAGTTGGGAAATGTGAAGGCTAAATGTTGGTAAAAATAGTAGGAAGCAACAGGGTCTACTTCACCTTCCAAATGGATCTCAGTTTATGATCAGGGAGGAGGTCCAAGAGATGACTCGAGTTTAGATTGTAATTAATTAGTGCTGCACCTTGTGTTGAGTGACGAGGGAGACAAGAATATTTATTAATGCTTTGATGATGGGCCGGGAGTCCAATTTGTTTGTAGACATAGGAGTCTCGGTCTCTATCAGATTTAGATCTGTCATTAAAAAGGAAGTGGCTCAGTGGTTAGAACTGCTGCCTGACAGTGCCAGGGACCCATGTTTGGTTCCATTGTTGGGTGACTGTCTGTGTGAAGCTTACACATTCTCCCTGTGACTGTGCGGGTTTCCTTTGAATGCTTCAGTTTCCTCCCTCAATACAAAGATGTACAGTTAGATGGATTGGCAATTCTAAATTGCCCATAGTGTCTAGGGATGTGCAAGCTAGGTGGATGAGCTATGGGAATGCAGGGTTCAAGATTAGGGCAGGAGGATGGGTCTGGATGGGATGCTCTTTGGAAGGTTGGTGTGGGCTCAATGGACCGAAAAGCTTGTTTCCACTGTCTATATCATGAATAGGAGGCGACCAATTATGTCAAGTCATAGTGAACCATATTAAGAGACAGGAGACATCACTATACCTTTCCAAGTCTGGATTTATAAGATGCCAAAAGGTAATTTTTGGGAATGGTTCATCTACAGGAGTAAATTGCGTACACACAAGCTCCCACCTGAAGAAGATTTCACAGGAATAACAAAAGGCCCAGAGTGAACAGCTCCAGATCAACTGAGATCTGACTCAACCTGGCAATGGTCTTGGAAAGTCAAGTCGAATCATAGAAAAGTAGAATCCCTACAGTGCAGAAAGAGGCCCTTTTGCTCATTGAGACTGCACTGACCCTCTGAATAGCATCCGCTCCAAAACAAGCCCTTATGGTAGGAAACTGGAGCACCCAGTGGAAACCCACGTAGACACAGGGAGAACGTGCAAACTCCATAGAGGCAGTAACCCAAGACTGGAATCAAACTTGGGTTCCTGGCACTGTGAAGAAGCATGCTAGCCACTGAGCAACTGTTTTACATCCACTTCAAGATCTTAGATGGAAAGGGCATCTTGCTTTTGGGAGGGTTGCTTGAAATTGTTTCTCGTACTTTTGGATCCTGGAACATACATGGGGTATTTTGAGTCAGGTGAACTAAGATGAGTTTCTCTCTTGAATCTCCAATACTAGCTTCCTGAGAAAAGTGGGGTCTAGCATTATCCAATTTGAGATTTATGTGTGTGTATTTGCCTAATATTGACTGTACTATTGGCATTAGCTGTACTATTGCTCACTGCCTCCATCCCATCTAGAGAGGTCTGTTGGTTAGAAAGTGTCAGGGTCATTCAGGAAGGGTATAGTGTTTGATACCACAGATCACTCCTAGATGTTGTCATGGTACAGGGAAAAATGTTTGTGATCAAATTGGAGAGTTACTACCGACATTTCCACAATTATTTGCCATCATCCAATCGATGAAAAATGCAGATTTAAAATCATGGCCGACTGTCCCATGGAAGCAATACCAACCCACATGAAACAAACTCAGGTAGCTTACATTAATACAGCCCAGTACCACATCACCCTCTCCCACATATTGTTCTGACATTGGCATACACAATGCTGGTTAAAAAAATTCAGTAATGCACTCAAACCAAAGTGACCTTTATAACTGTGACAGGTTGAGCTGGTAGACATTCAGTGATGAGAAAAAATCTATCTTGATGCTAAGGAAGACAGTCAAAGTGAGCTTGAGTTGTAGTTCAAACCAGTTCACCCATCGCATACTCTCACTCCTAGAATATTTGGATAACATGAAAGCAGTGTCAGTTAGGTCCCTTCAGACATACGATCCCGAGTATGCTAGGATAATGTTGAGAAAATACAAATCACATCTTGGTAGAAGGAGAACATCATTCCAGATATCCTCCTATAAGTATCCACATGTAAATAAAGGTTGACTTAGAGTCATAAAGATATACAGCATGGAAACTGTAGTCATACCCACCCATATATGGGCAGCACGGTGGCACAGTGGTTAGCACTGCTGCCTCACAGCACCAGAGATCCGGGTTCAATTCCCGCCTCAGGTGACTGTCTGTGTGGAGTTTACACATTCTCCCTGTGTCTGCATGGGTTTCCTAGGGTGCTCCGGTTTCCTCCCACAGTCCATAAATGTGCAGGTTAGGTTAATCGACCTGCTAAATTGCTAAGTTAGGTGAAGGGGTAAATGTAGGGTAATGGGTCTGGGTGGGTTGAGCTTTGGCGGGTCGGTGTGGACTTGTTGGGCTGAAGAGCCTGTTTCCACACTGTAAGTAAGCTAATCTAATCAATCTCCCAACCCAATCTAGTCCCACCTGCTAGCACCCGGCCCATATCCCTCCAAATCCTTCCTATTCATATACCCATCCAAATGCCTTTTGAATATTGCAATTGTACCAGCCTCCACCATTTCCTCTGGCAGCTCATTCCTCTGTGTGGAAGAAGTTGCCCCTTAGGTTTTTTTTATATCTTTTCCCCTCTCACCCTAAACCTATGCCGTCTAGTTCTGGATTCCCCCACCCCAGGGAAAAGACTTTGTCTATTACCCTATCCACGCCCCTCATAATTTTGTAAACCTCTATAAGGTCACCCCTCAGCCTCTGATACTCCAGAGAAAACAGCCCCAACCTGTTCAGCCTTTCCCTATAGATCATAGCCTCCAACCCTGGCAATATCCTTGTAAACCTTTTCTGAACCCTTTCAAGTTTCACAACATCTTTCTGATGAACTTCTGTGGAATTATTTCAGTGATGAAGAAAGCAAAGCATGCTATGAAAACATTCATTCGCAACAGTTGTCTTTGAGTTGGGGGTAAGCATTTCTGGCATCATGCTGTTATTTGGGAAGCTTGGCTCATTATATCCTGCTGTCAAAGACTGAGCCCGGTATGTGGAAAAAGTGCATTACTTTTTTCTGGGTAGATGAAAAGCAATAAATAATTCTCCTGACAGCTTGTTGACCTGCAGCTTTTTCGGTTATTTGGAGCTTAACGTCCTCTAAGGCCTTAAATGGTAAAACTTTTCAAGAGTTGATGGATTTAGTCAAGGAATATTACAACCCTAAGCCGCCACTAATTCTGAGAGACTATTGTTTTTATTTGGAAAGTCGAGAACCAGAGGATTCTGTATTAGGACCTTTGACTAGGTTAAGATAGCAGATGGTTTGACTGGCAGAGCATTGTGACTTTGGTTTAACCCTTAATGTGATGCTGAGAGACTGCTTGTTTGGTATTTGGGATTAATGAGGAGAAAGTGAGGACTGCAGATGCTGGAGATCAGAGCTGAAAATGTGTTGCTGGAAAAGCGCAGCAGGTCAGGCAGCATCCAGGGAACAGGAGAATCGACGTTTCGGGCATAAGCCCTTCTTCAGGAATGTGGAAAGTTTGTCCAGCAGGCTAAGATAAAAGGTAGGGAGGAGGGATTAATGATGCAACCATGCAAAAGCACCTACTAGTTGAAGCCCAACTGAACCAAATAGGCACTACAACTGACTTTATCATTGGAAAATGCGGCACGTGGAATCTGAGTCACAGGATATTCTGATGCAAGTGGACACACTTGCCAGTCTGACTGAGCTTGGGGAACACCACTTGAGTAAAAGCAATTGCATAGCCTCACTAATGACTATCCTGAACAGAGGGACTCTAGGTCAGCCCACAGTAAAGTCCCAAAAGAAGGCTAATTCTTGGCCAAATGGTTAAAAGTTTCTTCAGGATCCGGGATAGCAAGCCATTGTGGTTGCCAATATCGACATGAGCAGATTAAGAACATGATTTAAGTTCTGGTGTCTTATGAGAAGCAACTGATTCAGTTATCACTGATTGTAGTAAAAGGCTCAGGCCCAAGCTTGATGGAGCAAAATTGGTTGACAGAGATTCACCTATAATCGCTCAACATTTTTGTTGAGAAAATGGCCTGAGTGAAGTCCTAATTAAATATCTGGATGTTTTCCAGGAAGGTGTAGGAACTAACAAAGGAGTCATGGCCATCTTGCATGTTGACTGGGAAGCACTTCCAGGATTCTACAATGATTGCCCAGTGCCCTTTACCTTATGGACAAAGATGTGCAGGTGCCAGTATTGGATTGGTGTGGACAATGTCAATCGACACATGACACCAGGTCATAGTCCAGCAGGTTTATTTGAAATCTCAAGTTTTCAGAGCGTTGCTGCTTCATTAGGCAAAGTGACTGGCAAAAGGAGAGGCAGAAATTGTAAGATTGAAAGCTAAGAAATGATCAAACTGGTCCACTTTGTGGAATGGGCAGCACCGGTCGTACCGATTATGAAGCCAGATGGGTTGGTTTACCTTTGTGGGAATTTTAAACAGACAGTAAACCACTTTCACAGCTGAGTAATAACCAATCTCTCGCATAGAGGATTTATATGCAAAGCTGGCTGAAGGATAGTCCTTTGTGAAGCTGGACTTGAGTCATGCGCACTTACAATTGCTGTTAGATGAGGATTCCCAGAAGTATGTTATAATTAATGCCCATAAGGGTTTGTATCAATGTATGAGACTGCCAGTTTGAGTTTTGGCAGCCTGTATAATTTTTCAGCAGACGATTTAGCCCAGATCACCATTTATCCAGATGACGCTAATAACAGGGAAGACAAATAAAGAGCACTTAGACAACTTGAACATGGTCCTTAGACGTATCTTCCAGGCAGACAAACATGTCTTTGAGGGGCCCCAACGTGACTGACTTGGACCACAGAGTTGACAAGATCAGGTTACACTCGTTGGAAGATAAAGTGAAGATGATCAAAGTTGCCTCAGCTTCCATATCTGTACCGGAGTTTCGGTCTTTCCTTGGGCTGGTGAATTATTCTGGAAAGTTCATACATAACCTGGCCCCCATCTGGGCACCTTTACATCAACTCTTAAAAAACTCTGGAAATGGTCATGTAACCAAGCCATAACTTTCAGGGATGTGGAAGAACAGGTATCTTCTTCTAAAGTGTTGGCACATTAGGATCCCAAATGAGATCTGGTATTAATGTTCGATGCCTCACTGTTCACCATTGGGGTAGTATTAGCTCGTAAATGGCCTAATGGAGAGGAATGTCCAGTAGAGTATGCATCCAGGACTTGGAAAATGCAGAGCTGAAATATGCCCAAATAGAGAAAGGAGATTCAATGGTCATATTTGGAGCCAGAAAGTTCCACCAATATCTTTATGGATGTAAATTTGTAATAATAATGGACCACAAACCCTTATTGAAAGAGGGCAAGGCAGTGCCACCCGTAGCTTTAGGCTGAATTTAGTGGTGCACTCTGATAACTAAATGCATATGATTGCAAGTTGAACACCATTTGGGAAGCCAAGCAGCAAATGTGAATGCATTGAGGTGCTTCCTATTGGCAGATACAACACAGGTGGTACTGCCACTGTAAGAGTCTGTAATGGTTTTAAATTTTCTGGACATACTTCCAATCATAGCTGATAATGTCATACTGAGGACACAGAAAGGTCTGGTCCTGGCAAAACTGCAACAGCTGGTGGTGATGGATGAAACCCAAGGGCTGTTGGAACAAGAACTGAAAGCTTTTTGAACTTGGAGAGACCAGATCACATAGAGAATGGCATCTTGTGGGCTTTTGCTTGAAACGTCGATTTTCTTGCTCCTTTGATGCTGTCTGAACTGCTGTGCTTTTCCAGCACCGCTCTATTCTGGAATCTGGTTTTCAGCATCTGCAGTCATTGTTTTTATCTCTTCTTATGGTGAGTAAAAGTGATTGTCCTGAGCAAAGGTTGCTGTCTGATACTGGCTGAAGTCCACCAGAGTCATCCAGGGGTTTTCAAAATGAACATATTGCAAGAAGTTGTGCATGCTGGCCAGAATTGGATGCAGACATCGCCGTGTTGGTGGGGCAGTGCCCAGAGTGCCAACATGGATAACAAGCAGCTTCTCCACATTCATGGGAAAAGCTGAGTAAACCCTGAACTCGATTACAATAGACAATAGATGCAGGAGTAGGCTATTCTGCCCTTTGAGCCAGTACCACCAATCATTATGATCATGGCTGATGATCCTCATCAGTATCCTGTTCCTGCCTTTTCCCCATAACCCTTGATTCCACTTCCTTAAGAGCTCTATCCAACTCTTTCTTACACGTTGACTGTGCAGGTCCTTTAGGAGAAAGTGAGGACTGCAGATGCTGGAGATCAGAGCTGAAAATGTGTTGCTGGAAATGCGCAGCAGGTCAGGCAGCATCCAAGGGCAGGAGAATCAACGTTTCAGGCATGAGCCCTTCTTCAGGAATGATCGTCGATTCTCCTGCTCCTTGGATGGTGCCTGACCTCCTGCGCTTTTCCAGCAACACATTTTCAGCTGTGCAGGTCCTTTCATGGCCTCAATGTTCTTAGTCACTGTTGATGCTCACTCAAAGTGGCTGGATGTGCAGAGTGTTCAAAACAGGGGCGATGATAGAAAAACTGTGCACATCTTTTGCCATACACAGATTTCCAGTAGTGTTTGTCACAGAAAACAGGCCATTGTTTACCAGCTGGGAATTTGAGTATTTTCTGAAGTCGAATGGTATTCAAAATATAAGGACAGGCAGAAAGAGCAGTTCAAACTTTGAAGGTAGGCTTTCTAAGACATTCTACAGCTTTTCTAGATACCAACTGTCCCAGTTCTGATTTGATTATAAGACAACCCTTCATGCAACTACAGCAGAATTGGTAATAGGGAGAAGTTGCTGCACCAGGTAAAATCTGATCTTCCTGGACTTGGGAAATGACACCAGGAGCAACAATGCTAGATCTAAGACTCTGCTAAGCAAGAGAGACTACTTAATTCAGGGCAAAAACTTTGTGTTGGAGCCACAGGAATGGCCCTGCATGGGTAAGAGTCATGGTCGATATGAATCAGAACAAGTGACGTATACAGTTTGGATAGTTGCAATAAATGATTGAAACTATACCTGAACCTCTGATTCGAACATACCAACAATGGAATCCTTCTATTAGGCTACCTATTCTGCTGGCTGGAATGGCTGACAACTTCAACAAATCTGGCATTTCACATTATCTAATTTTCATGCATCATGATTTCACTATCTGTTATTTTCGATCACCAGAATTGATTTCAGCTATTTTCTCTGACTTACTCTATGGCTACATCAAATCAGAAAATTTAAGTTTTCCATCTACTAAAAATATAAATTCTCTTTCAGTTTGCTTTAGTTAGAAATGGGATCTGTGGCTCGTGGGAGTGGGGTAAGGAATACGGAGATTGTTGAACAAATCAAATTGAACAATTCTCATTCAGATATGCGCAATATTGTTTAAGCGCTCCAACCAGAATGGAATTGACTTGCAGTTTTAGTAGCAGGAGCATAAGGAAACAATCTTGCTTAATCAGATAGTAAACTGAGATGAGGGGCGGCTGGATTAATGTCATTGTACCTACCCAATGGATCCAGTATACCTAGCTGGATCCAGTCCACTCCATCTCAAGACCACAATCAAACACTATAACAATCTCCAGCTACCCCATGATCTTTCCATGTGATTTTCTCCTCCCCACAACTCTTTGACCTTTCTGCAACCACCATCTCTCTCTCTCTGTCCCCTCTGCACCCATGCAGCCCCCTCCCCCTCATGCCTCCATGATCTCCCTATGACCTCATCCCACTGAGCTTTCAATTCCCCCTTGATGTCTATGATGGTCTCCATCTACCTCAAAATTCCAGGATCAAACCATTGCGGCCCCCCCAGAGTTGGTGCAGCAAAACTAAACTGTGCCATCCCTGCTTGGCTGCTCATTATATCAGGGCACCATCTTCTTATCCAAACCAAATTTCAAATTTCCCACCATTTTGTTGGTCTGGATAGCTCATTAATTTTTTTAAAGAATTCAGATCCCTATTTGTACAGTCATATTTTTGGCAGGAACTGTCACTCATGCAGCAGTTTAAAAATTCATTGCTGAATGCACCAGCCTAACTTTTTATCGCATCTTTAGTGGGTGATTTGTGGGCAAGACCCTGAGTTCACATCATTGCATGAAATTCAGTGCTGAAACTATCAACAAGGATTATGGGCAGTACAAGTTCCAGATTTTCAGATTAAAATGTGTATGTGTGGGTACTAGAATTACTGCCCAGTTTGCTTCATGTTTTGTGTTAACAGTGTTCGCCTCACAATTATTTTAACAGAATTTGAACCATTAAAGTTTGTAAGCAATTTAAACATTTTTACATTAGGAGCTCAGTGAGTCTCTTAGCATGAACAGTTAAGTGCAGCAATTTTAGTACTCTGAGTCTTCCTGTAGATATATATTAAAACCTTTTCTCATGTGGTGTTATAGGAATTGCCATTGAAGTGGCATATATATAAATTTACTTGGGTTTTAGGAGGAGCAATGTACAGGAATGTGCTGCTCATGAGTAAGAGATTTGTGCTATATTTTTATGTGATGAAGCTGTTCTGACTATTTTGTTATTCCAAGCATTAATTATTTACATGGATCTGTTTCATCGTGCACATAAAGCAAGTAAAGCCTAAGTACAACCAAAAAAAAAATGAAGTTACTAATCCATTTGGTTTGAAGGTATATGCACAACCAGCAAATACATTATTGCTTGAAATGTTGAGTGAAATGGAATCCTCTATTTCAAATACTTTTTAATGATTCACAGATTTTTTATACTTTGCCTGATTGTATATAGTATTTTTACAATTATCTTTTTCAATATTAATAAGTCAATGTTCAGATTTGTGTGTCAAAGTGAAATTCAAAATAATTAAGCACATTATTTGTGCTGAAAACCTGGCAAGATAAAACTGCGTAAAGAAATGAATTAATAGTGTACTCCTAGGATGTCCTAGTTTGAGAAAGTATTGTTAATTATGTGATATCACTGTTGCTAAATCATTAAAGGTGAATAATAATTGTTTTTGAAATAATTTCTGTTGTCCAACCTTCCTGGTCATTTAATTGTAAATTCCTTGTGTTATGTTGTGATGTCTCGTATCATTGGTGGCTCTACCCTAATTTTCTTGCATAAGTTGCAGATTTAATTGCCATTATTCACACCTATTGTATTCCATTAATGAAAACATTGCTGATTGATGCTAATGACAAATCCATCCAACTGAAATATTCCATTTTTATTTTCTGTAGCAATGAATGATTTAAAGGCAAGTTTTAAAAAATATTCAGATGAAGGCTTTATATATGAAATGTTAACTCTTTTGCTGTCTCCTCAAATACTAACTGACTTGAGGTGTTCCATTATTTTCTACTTTAAAAATAATTATAACAAATACATCTCAATGAAAGACGTATAAGCTATAAAATATGAAAATAACTTCTGCATGAGTGGTACTGTTGAATTTGAGAGTTACTTTATATTGGCGTAATTGAGAGTATAGGAGAGTCCCCACTTTAGAGTTTTTTAAAAATCATTTTTGTGTTTGGCTTCAGCAAACAGGCATAACATATTTGCATAATCAGCTATTAAGAATTTTCTTCCATAGTTATTCTTGATAATGGTAATGTTTACAAGCCATGAAGCAGGTGCACAAATTTGAAATCTGTGATTGTGAGGGCCTTAATATCAGCAGTTGTAGTGGTAGTAATTGTGCATTAGATATGCTTATGTTCATACCAAAAATGCTTGTGATATAGTTAACTTTGCTGGAGGCTCAGAATGCAGTAATATTAAAATAACTGTTGCATTTTTTCAAAATTTCATGCTACAGAAAATATAACATAGGTATTTATTTCTCAAGCTATGATCTTGTTTGTCTTAATTTATGATTGAATATTAAATTGGCTTTAAAATCTACTGTCCGTTTCATCAATTTTGAATATTGCCTTTTCACCCGCCTAAGAAATGTCTGCTAAACAATAATGTCTGCCTATATTGCTGTGATTTGGGAACTTGACATGAGTAATTTTAAAAAAAGGCTTGTAGTTTTATTTGTTATGGAAATGTGTGCCTTCCCTCAGTGGTGTTATTTTGGAACCAGAAGGTTTCATGCCCCATTCTAAACCATGAACACAAAGTTTAGGCTTAGATTTGTGTGAAGTTCTGAGTGTTAAATTATCATTTTCAGGTGAGGGAGGAGGTGAAGGCAGACTTAAAAGATTCCTTCTGATAATTGAAGAACAGTAGGGGATTTTTCCTTTTTTTCTTCTTGTCAGTAAACTAGTCCTGTTCTATTTTAAATATGAGAACAAATATCCTGATGTGTTGGCATATATTACAGCAATAACATCATAAGTAATTCAATGACTAAATTGTTGAGGGATGCCCCAAGGATATGAAAGGTGCTATATAAGTGCATGTTTTATTGCCTTTCCTTCCTTTGCTTTTCGTTACTTCTGTTTAGGGCTTTTGAGGTCGTGTAATCATGTAACAGGGAGACTGATGTGTGAAAGCATTATTCAAAAATTGCACTTTCATCTTTTAGTTGTGCCTCAGAAATGTCTCAAAGGGCTTTATGTACTTTAGGAAGTAGCAGTTGTAATGCTGGTAAAGAAAGATGGTATCATGTCTGGAGTAAGACTCAAGAATAATGTAAGTGACCAATTTTTTCACTTATCATATTTAGTGTGGCTTTGAAAGAGGAATTTATCTGCTGTTTTAACCCCTGGGATTTTTTATGACCATCAGAAAAGGTGGACATTTCAATGTCTCATCCACGAGTCAGCTCAGGTTATGGAGTGAAGTTTGAGAACCCAACCTTTCAGGGCAGAGGCATGATTATGTATAACTCGGCCAAGCTGAGACTTTAATAGACAATTATTGCTTGTTCATTTTGGAAAGTGGTTGATTTTACTAGTAAAATAATTTTATTTTTAAGTCTTGTTAAAATGAGATTCCAACATAATTTCCCTAAGAGTATCAGTGATAAGTGTAAATTGTTAATTTGTATAAATATTTGCTTGACAGCTTGTCCGATTTCTTTGTATTCAAATTTCAGGATTTTCAACATTTAAGTACATTCCCTGGTCTAGCTATTACACATGGACATGATATGTTCATGAATAGATGACCCATCACAAAACAATTGCAAATACATCAAAATGTTGAATGTAAAATACATGGTTTTATGTGCAAAAAAATGCAAGTTTTGCATAATAATTTATTGATTTGTTTTTAGAATAGTATTCTTATAAGGTCTTAAAATTCCAGTGTGTCCAAACTAGCACTGGTTTCTGGGAGATACTGCAGTGCAGCATATTGAATCAGGAGTTGATATCTAGTTAATGACTGCTATCAATCAGAGGTAAATTACATACATTTATAAAGCCAAGTCTTACACAAAAGGCTCAGGCACTGAACATAATATACCTCATTTCATCATTGACTTTCAAGCAGAGGCTAATATTTATGACTTATTTTTTGTGATGAAATAAAAACTAGCAGTTTGAGTTCTATTTCGGTGAAGCACTATCGAATTTGCAGTTATTCAGCAAGTATGAGGATCATATTATGAAGAAGCAAATGAACAACATGAGCTTTCTGTCAAGATTACTCTTGAGTGGGGCATCTTGCTGAGGGAGAACTAATTATACAAATAGTGTATAAATGAATACTGCAGATTCCTTTTGTGATTTTAATTGTTGTTATCTTGAAGAATGGCATCACATAATTCTGTCAAAAACTGTCAAGGATGGATGAGAAATTAATAATTTATTGGATGAAAAATATTTAGTACAAAGTAACAGAACGATTGATAGCTAGAGAGGTTAACACATTTTTACAGGCTTTCATTAGCTTTTCACTATCATATGTTGTTTGTGGCAGAGTGTGAAATAAGCTTTGTAAGAAACCCAGGTCTTGAGAACTAATTACTTCTGCCGATTGCCACACTGATGAATAGACCTTCATTGTATCTTTCCCCAGAAGACTGGGTGCAGTCTATGATTCACGCCTGGATCTCAGTAGATATTTGATAATAATTTTAATAGATGAATGTTGGAAGCCAGAATGATGAAGTGCCTGTTCGAGCACTGCAGCTATCGCAGCCAAACACATAACGGTCTGTCGTATGTGACTAAAATCAAGTAATAGACCTTGTGTTCACATTTTTAGGAACAAGCAGTTTTAAATAAAAAAAAAGAAATGGAGCTATTTCAGATTACAATCATTTTTGGTGCAGTATTTGTTTTTTTTTCTTAACTTAAATATTGACTATATTGCATAAATAAAGAGAGGATAAAGGATGCATTTGATGATTATAACTGGTACATTCGCTTATAGCTGATAGTAAAAACCCTTGTACATTACAATGGGATTAAGCACATATTAGTAAATTAGCTGCGCCATGTGATTTAATGATATAATTACATTGATGAGGTTGTCAACATAAATTCACCTACTGCTAGGAAATACAGAATACTGACACAGAATTATCTATTTCTTGTTGAATACTTGCACTTGTTTAGATTATATCTGCTACATGAATTGTTTTACACCAGAGGTGCCTCATGTAGTATATTAGAAATAATTCTTCTCCTTCTGTTGTATATTTGTGTATCCTGCTCCAGATAATGTCTAAAGCCTGGTGGTTGAAATACTGCTTTGGTACTGCTACTCTTTCATCTGTAATGCAATGTTGTCTGCTTTCTGTACATAGAAATGGTGGTTTTGCGTACAAAATTCCAAATAAATTGAAATGAAGGAAGAAACGATGTTGTATTAAGATGCAGAATAGAAGGGCATGTGTATATATAATTTTTAAATATTCCCATATTGCTTTTTTGGAGCTTAAAAAAAGGCTGTAAATGGAATAGGGAATTCTTCAGGCTATGTATCAGAACATTTTCAATTTGACATGAACAGATGAAAAGATTAGTATTACCTTTTTATTGTATTTTGCTGAATAAAATTAGGTGTGCTTGACATTTTGCCTCCTAAAATATAATGAGGGAGAAAAAAACAAACATCATATGTTTTAAAATATTACCTTGTCTTTGTGTAAGAATGGATCTTAGAAATATCTGTAAAAGAAAGGTAATGCATTTCTTGTATTATTCAATGCCTCAGGGGCTAAATGTAATGAATATTTTAAGAGATTATTTTAATTAAATTTCTGCACGTCTAAATAGAGTAATATTTTATTATCTCTCATGTAAGCGCGTTACAGTACTGTTCATTAAAGTTAACACTTTTTGGACTGAGAATATATGGTATGATTTACTGACCTTGTGTGAAAACACACAAATTGGGAAGAAAAATGATGAAAGGGTAGACTTTGATTAATATAGGTAATGCTATACCATATTTATAATGGCCTTTTCCCTATTCTGGTTTATAAATGCAGTCACAGCTAAAGGTGTCCTGCTGAGGCTGAAATGAGGCTGAAATCAGAGCACATGCCACTAGAGTGTGGGGAAAATGATCACACTGTCAGCAATCCATTTCAAAATGATATATTTAGTGCTCGTTTCACCTTCCAAGAAGAAAAGGGAAAGGGGTTTCTTAGTCTAGAAGGTGATGTTGTTATTTTCAAGGACAACCTAACTTGAAAATTGCAGACTGCTAAAATGATCAACCAAACAAGGAGATCTTTATTCGGCACTATGTGCTACCATGCTGTTTGATAATTGCTAACATATGTGCTGCCTCTGTTTCATTGCAGTCGCCCTCGTGAGTTCTGGCGCCTTGACTACTGGGAAGATGACTTGCGGCGCCGCCGCCGATTCGTTCGCAACTTATTTGGATCAACACATCCTGAAGCAGCACTTAAAGCGGCAATTGAACACGGTTAGTTTCCTAGCGAATTGGCTTCTTCTTCTTGGCAGTAGATACATAATAAAATTAGTCCTATATTTGTAAGAACATTTAAGTTGTTCTGCAACACATGCTGTATGTCAAATAAACTATTTTGAAATGTAAACAAGTGCTGAATAGTTCCACATCATCATCACCAGACAAAGGTGTTTGAATTTACTTTTGGTTTGCTGTGTCATCATTCTCTGTATTGAACAGCAAAGCAGGTAAAACAGAAAACACCTGATTCAGAGTTGTATTTTATTAACCATCTTTTCACATGGTTAGAAACAGTTTGGGCCCTTTGAATGTTGACTCACCCCTATATAAAGAGATCTGCAGATACAATTTAATATGACAGAGATTGAAATCTGGGTCGCACACACTTAAAAACAAAGTGCTTCCTTTTGGGAAAAATAATTTAATATTTGAATGAGGAAATTGAAATAACAAACTACTACCTTTACCACACAGAATAGAGAAATTAACTATTGTGAAACAGAGTGAGGCCAATTGTCTGGTGAAAAAAAAATTCTTGCAATAGAAAACGAAGTCAATTAGGCTTTGTGAGAAAGCATGTAAGTACGGCATGTCTTCCTGGTTTTTAAGCTAACTAATTCTTTTCTTGCAGTGATCTTGAAAATCATGAATATACATTATCTTTGGTTTGCCCTCTGTCCCAAAATATCTTTTAGTCCTCAAAAGCCTTTTGCTAAATCCCAGTTTATATTCTACTGATTATTGGACTAGAACTATAATTTAAAGAGCAATAATCTTGATTGCTCCTCCTATAGAAGCAGATTTATTTAACCTGATTGTGCAATTGGCCATATTTAACTGCAATGAAAACTAATTAACAAGTATTGATTATCTTGTAGAAGTAACCTGAATAAAAACTGAAAAATGCCCTTGTAGAATACTTATAGATACGTGCTGTTCTCTTTTTGTTGAAGCATTCTGTCGCAAAATAACTTCAGTTATTATTCATGAACAATTATTTTAAAAGTTTTGAAATTCAGTTATCAGACCATTACATAGTATGGTGCACTATTTGAAGCATTCTAAAAGCAGATTTGATTTGTTAAATATTGGTTTGGAATTATTTTTTGTTTACTGTATACTTTTAGGAAATTAATTATTGTAGTGGCTTCCAATTTCAAGTTGTACAAGTATTTCTTACAAAGGAAATATAACGGCACAATCAGTTGTATTTTGGTTTCTGTCTAGTAGTTTAACCTCTTGCACCCTGCCTTAAAGAGGTATTTCTGGAAGAAAATGTTCACAATATGTCACAAGATAGCACTGCAGTCATGACATCTGTACTCAAGATGAATGGCCAGGCTGACACTAGTCAATAAGAATGTGATCTAAAAGCAATAACTGTACCAAATCCAGAGATCCTTAGAGACCAGAACAGAACCAAATAGGTGAAGTGCGCAGCTGGGCTGCTTCTGGCAAAAAGGCTTTCAATGTAATCCACTGCTCTTATTAAGAGCATACATTTAAATAGACAAAATATATTATTTTTCCTTATTGTTTCACACAATGGTTCATTCAAATGTGGATAGCATTACTAATGTTTACTAATTTGTCAACATAAGCTCCCGAGTCCCTTGTTCCTGATGGTTTTCTCCAGAATCCATCAACTTGTTACCATTCTTCCTGTCTTCAAATGCTTGTTAAATTCTCAATGCTTCAGAATTGCCTTTTGTTTGATACCTATCACTTTCCTCAGTTCTTCTTGGTTAGGTAGGGTGTGAGACGTCTCTTTTTGAATGTCAGTTAATAATTATTCTGCAACAGATTATATAATATCACCTCCTATGACTTGGCATTCCATTTAGATAGTGCTTCCAGTAAGTGTCATGGTATGTATCTCTGTCATAAAGGCACCTATAATAGTAACTTGTTCCTGTTAAGAGACGACAACAGGCTCATATCAAGCAAAAATAAATAATCTTTAATAGCCTTTCCTGTTTCTAGTATCTGTTTAAATTCAAACCTTAACTGGAAATCTTGTACCTGTTGCAGTGTCATGAGAATTTAATTATTATTGTTGTGGCACAGAGAATGGAGTAAGTACAGTGATTAGAATAGACTGAAAAGATCACTGTTATATCAAGTTTGTGGATAAAAAGAATGAATGTACTTTTTGCTCTTGTGTGATCATTTGCTTCTCATTTTCAACCTGTACTGCTTGGTAACAACAATGTTCAAAAGAGAGCCAAATGTGAGGTCATGTCTTTTAAGTGCATTCAGTCTGTTTATTGGCAATTCCTCAGCTTTCTTTTCTCAAGGAGGCATATGGGAAGTAGACAGGATAGTCCCAAGTTAAAATGTCAGAGGGGGGTTTTGTCCCCAGACATGCACTTTCCAGGCCCACTAAATTAACACAACACAGAAGACAAAAATTACAAGTGGTCTGCCCAATTCAGTTGGTTTTTGGCATTGGTCCTGCAGGTCTCCAGCAATGGTTAACCAGAAGAAACTGAGGAATGCAGGTGCTGCAGATCAGAGTTGAGAGTGTGGTGCTGAAAAAGCACAGCAGGTCAGGCAGCAGCTCAGGAGCAGGAGAATCAACATTCCGGGCATAAGCCCTTCATCAGGAATGAGGCTTGTGGGTTGGGGGGTGCTGAGAGGTAAATGGGAGGCTGGAGCTGGGAGAAAGGTAGCTGAGAACGTGTTAGGTAGATGAAGGTGGGGGAGAAGGTGACAAGTAGGAGAGGAGCGTGTAGTGAATAGATGGGAAAGGTGATGGACAAGTGAAGATGGCGATGCCGAGTTGGAAGCTTGGGACTGGGATAATGTGGGGAGAGGGGAAAAGAGGAAACTGGTGAAATCCACATTGATCCATGTAGTTGCGGGGTCCCAAGGCAGAATATGGAACGTTCTTCTTCCTCCACGTGTCAAGTGGTAAGGGTTTGGTGATGGAAGAGGCCCAGGATCTACACGTCCTTGGTGGAGTGGGAGGGGGAGTTGAAGTGATCAGCCATGGGGCGATGGGGTTGCTTGGTTCGGGTGTCCCAGAGATATTTTCTGAAATGATCCGCAAGTTGGTGCCCTGTCTCCCCGATGCAAAGGAAACCACATCGAGTGCAACGGATATAGTAGCTGATATTATTGGAGGTGCAGATAAATTTCTGTCAGATGTGGAAGGATCCTTTGGGGCCTTGGATGGAGGTGAGGGGGAGGTGTCAATGCAGGTTTTGAACTTCCTGTGATGGCAAGGGATGGTGCTGGGAGTGGGCTATTGGCGGGGGGGTGGGTTCTGACGAGGGTGTCGCAGAGGTAACAGTCTCTCCGGAACACTGATAGGGATGGAGAGAGAAATATATCTCTGATGATGGATTTCATTTGTAGGTTTCCCCACCCCTATCAGCATTCTGGAGAGACCATTCCCTCTGCGACTCCCTAGTCGGATCCAAGCCCCTACTCGTCCACACCTCACTCCCGGCACTTTCCCCTGCCACCACAGGAAGTTCAAAACCTGCGTTGACACCTCCCCCCTCACCTCCATCCAAGACCCCAAAGGATCCTTCCACATCCGGCAGAAATGTATCTGCACCTCCACCAATGTCATCCACTGTATCCGTTGCACCCGATGTGGTCTCCTTTACATCGGGGAGACAGGATGCCCACTTGCGGATCGTTTCAGAGAACATCTCTGGGACACCCGCACCAACCAACCCCACTGCCCTGTGGCTGAACACTTCAACTCCGCCAACGGCATGCAGATCCTGGGCCGCTTCCATCGCCAAACCCTACCCACCTGAAGCCTGGAGGAAGAAGAATGCCTCATATTCTGCCTTGGGACCCTGCAACCACACAGGATTAATGTGGATTTCACCAGTTTCCTCATTTCCCCTCCCCGCACGGTATCCCAGTCCCAAGCCTCCAACTCGGCACCTCCCTCTTGACCTGTCCATCACCTTTCCCATCTATCTGCTCCACCCTCCTCTCTGACCTATTACCTTCTCCCCCATCTTCATCTCCCTATCGCATTCTCAGCTACCTTCCCCTTCCCACTTATCACTCAGTCGTCTGGCCTACAAACCTCATTCCTGGTGAAGGGCTTGTGCCCAAAATGTTGATTCTACTGCTCCTGAGCTGCTGCCTGACCTGCTGTGCTTTTCCAGCACCACGCTCTCAACAATGGTTAACGGCTTTAAGAGAAAGATTTGAGTGAGTAAATGAGATAAGGTACATCACCAAGTGGCTGCATTGAAAGATAGGAGATAATCACTGAATGCAACAAACAGTTGAATGTATATGTAGAACACTACTTAAAGCTGTACTTGAGGGACAGCACTGTCAAGGAGGATGCTTTGCACACTGAGGAAATCCTGCTTGTTATGGCTAGCAATTTAACCTGCAGTGGAAGAGCTTTGCAAATCTATTGACTTGCAATGGGCCAAGCTCTAAGTGCTGATCGCAAGGTTTGTGAAGGTTTGTAGCTCAGGTTGAGGTTTAGGGTGTAGGTTTGCTCGCTGAGCTGTAGGTTTGATATCCAGACATTTCATTACCTGGCTAGGTATCATCATCAGTGATGACCTCCAAGTGAAGCGAAGCTGTTGTCTCCTGCTTTCTATTTATATCTTTCTCCTGGATGGGGTTCCTGGGGTTTGTGATGATGTCATTTCCTGTTCGTTTTCTGAGGGGTTGATAAATGGCATCTAGATCTATGTGTTTGTTTATGGCGTTGTGGTTGGAGTGTCAGGCCTCTAGGAATTCTCTGGCATGTCTTTGCTTAGGATAGATGTGTTGTCCCAGTCGAAATGGTGGTTTTTTATTTCATCCGTGTAGGGCTATGAGGGAGAGAGGGTCGTATCTTTTTGTGGCTAGCCAGTGTTCATGTGTCCTGGTGGCTAACTTTCTTCCTGTTTGTTCTATGTAGTGTTTGTGGTAGTTCTTGCATGGAATTTTATAGATGACGTTGGTTTTGTCCATGTACACACAAACCCACCAACACTCTCAAACAAAAACTAACAAACTTAAAAGACCCAGTACAACCCATGGACAAAACCAACGTCGCCTATAAAATTCCATGCAAGGATTGCCACAAACACTACGTAGGACAAACAGGAAGAAAGTAAGCCACCAGGATACATGAACACCAGCTAGCCATAAAAAGACACGACCCCCTCTCCCTCATAGCCCTACACATGGATGAAAAAAAACACCATTTTGATTGGGATAATACATCTATCCTGGGACAGGCTAAGCAAAGACATGCCAGAGAATTCCTAGAGGCCTAGAATTCCAACCACAACGCCATAAACAAGCACATAGATCTAGATGCCATTTATCAACCCCTCAGAAAACGAACAGGAAATGACATCACCACAAACCCCAGGAACCCCATCCAGGAGAAAGATATAAATAGAAAGCAGGAGACAACAGTTTTGCTTCACTTGGAGGTCGTCACTGATGATGATACCTAGCCAGGTAATGAAATGTCTGGATATCAAACCTACAGCTCAGCGAGCAAACCTACACACTTAAGTGCTGATGCTAGACCATGTGAGCTCATCAAGCACGGGAAACTGGCATTCCGCACAATGTGTGCAAAAAATTCTCTTATCTCTGCCAAAAGGAGACAGCATTGGTCCAGGATATATGTGATGCAAAGATTGTGACCTTACAAGTATACAGGAAACCAGAACAATTACAAAAACTATTGAGCCATCTGCTTGCTCAGCAGCATGAAGAAAGGTTTTATCATTGTTGCTTTTGTGAGACCATCGATTTTGCTGAATACTTCTATCCTGAATCCCAGTGTAATGTCAAAACTAGAAGATCAATTATTGAAATTATCTTCTATCTGAAAACTGCAAGAGAAATGTGGTGAACATAGGAGGCCAATATATATTTCCTTCTTCAAGATCACCAGGACATATGAATACAAGAGCAAATGTGGCGTATTTAAGCTGCTGGAGTATTTGAATGCATGGTAATGTGACTTCTCATAACAATATGATGGGTAAGATCAGCTATGATGGGCAATATCAGAACTCTTGACATGGGGTAAAACTGAGATGTATTCTGGCACTGACACTGTTATTTACTTCTCTGAGCTGTTGTCATATGCTCTCAGATCATTTACGCAGGGTTTCTATTTAATGAAGGCAAGTCAACCAAGTTGTTTTTGTTGTAATGTGAATCCTTGCTACAGCTCATTACAGTTTAAAATCCATATAGATCTGCCATCATTCCCTTTCCTGGTAGGGATCTACAGGATCTGCTTGAAGTCGTGTGTAGTAGTCTAATGGGAAGAGGCTCTTGTTTTAAACAAAATGTAGTTTATTTTACAGCAGTGACTAGGTGCAAGTTACGTTAGTATGATAGACATCAAAACTGTGATTATGACAGAGACCATGATGTTAGGTGTGTCTCTCTCTTTTAAGGTCCAAAGTTGTTCCCTCACTTGAGTCCATGTGACAACTGTTCAGCATGATCCTTTTCAGATCTCCACATCTTAATACAGCATCTCTCCCCAGGCTTTGTTCCCATTATTAACATAATATATTTATACATGTAGTTACATCAACTACACTCTTAACATTTCCAATGTTTCCAACTTCTTTTGCTGTTTAACTACTTTGACTTGTTAAAGATGTTTGAGGGCAAGACACTGATGGTTTAGATTAGATTTGAGATTAGATTCCCTACAGTATGGAAACAGGCCCTTCGACCCAACAAGTCCACACCAACTCTCTGAAGACTAACTCACCCACACCCATTCCACTAACCTATATTTACCCCAGACTAATGCACCCAACACTATGGGCAATTTAGCATGGCTAATTCACCTGATCTGCAATCTTTGGATTGTGAGAGGAAACCAGAGCACCCCGGGGAAGCACACGCAGACACGCAAACTTCACATAGTCTGCCAAGGCGCGAATCGAACCCGGGTCCATGGTGCTTTGAGGCAGCAGTACTGACCACTGAGCCTCTGTGCCGCCCCATTTTTACTCAAAAGAAGAAGCCTTCTTTATGAACTGTGTACTGGATCTCTACTATTGGATACCCTTTTATTGCAGAGTTGTATGTAGCATTCTTTTAATATTAAGTTCTATTTCCTGAACCATGTTGTTGCACTACTGTAGGCTGTAATATTATCTTATAGTATGGTGACGAGCCCTACATCGAACTTAAAATTGACATAACCACTCTTTTACCAAAAGTCTAGCTCTGGATTGCTTATTTTCTCTGGGAATATCTTTTGGTTTTTCTTCTATGGCAGGTTGTTCTACCCCATTAACTTTTTTGCAAGTATCTATTTTCATGCTGATGCTCTCTGACTGCATCCTACTTTGGTACACTTTCTGAAATGAATTCTTGCCTTCTGAGAGTTAAGTGGGTTATTTCTGCCTTTTTCACAGTTCTCTGGATGAGCCCTGCTAATTGTGGCCGTTATAAATGATTCCCATTCTTGTAATAGCTTTAATAATGATACCCATTTCTTTAATGACCTCACTAAATGAACAAATTCTCCTTTTTGTGACTCTTTAAAACTAATCCCATTCCTTTAACAGATTTTCCACACTATACGGCACTACTAATAATCCCATTGCTTCATGCTCTTTTTTTTTTCCCTGGATTTCTTCCACTCTACAATTTGAATGAATGCTTCCTGCTTTTACTCCTAACTTTACTTTCCCATTAGACTTGGTCTGCTTAGGGTTTTAGCTTGCCTCGTAGTGCTTTAATTCTGGTTTTAGAACTTTCTCAGAGTTGTTGTAAGCTAACTTCAAATAATTTCTGGGACTCTCGATTTCCCTGGCAGTGGCTGTGCCTAGTTCTGCTTATTTGCTATGGCCATGATGCTTGATCTGAACTACAAGTACCTACTTTATTTCTGACTTTCACAGCCTATTCTTTACATGAATGATGGGTGTATATACAGAGATCTTCGATATGGTGAATAGGCTAATAGGTCGTAAGCTGCCAGTCATCCTTGTGATTGCTACATGCATACCTAGGAGTAAGATATGAGAATGGCAAATATTGGCACTGGCAATTGAGTAACAATGATTGATTGTTGTGAATTCTGGAGGCTGACTATTTAGAAAGGCATTAGAAGGGGTTGAGGAGAAATGAAAAGTTCCCCTTGCTGTGAAGAGGTCTCAGAGAAAACAAAGGACAATAAATCATGCAACTTCTCAGCTCATTGCCTTCCTTGGTAGCAAATGCATCAGGGGGTCCTAAATCACATCATGTGTCTTAATGCCACAACGACTATCATGAGCAAATTATCATCTTGCATGAAGCAAGCCTGCTACTTCTGAGTTGCATCTATTTTCCCATACTAGAATCCTATTCAATTAATTGTTAGATACAGCATGTAAATAAAGTTGCAGGAATGAACAATGCTATCTGATTTGTTTGTTGCATCAATGGGCATGATAGGAGGTAAAACATTGTCTTTTTTTAGCTATTAAAGGCATTGAGGGGTGGGAGAGAAAAAGTGAGAGTTGACATCGAGAATCAGCTTTGATCATATTGAATGGCTCAAAAGGCTGAATGACCTACTCCTGCTCTTAGTTTCTCTGTTTCTATGACATGTTTCTGTAAGTTCTTCTTTAAAGTAGAATGGCCAGAAAAGAAACATTTAATGGCAGCTGGGTAAATGGGTAAAACTAACTTAAATATTACTTGCATGTTTATCTTTTCACTTCCTTTAATGGTTGGTACTGATAAATAAAACCTACCCTAGAAACTTGCATTTATCTAGCACCTGTAACATAAAACATCCCAAAGTGCATTAGATTGGATTTTAATGTCACATATACCCAAGTACAGTGAAAAGTGTACAGCCGCCATTCTCTGGTGCCACCTTAGAGTATAGTAGTTAAAATTAAAAACAGCTGAAATTAAAGAAGTGGAAATGAAAGGAAAAGAAACTTTCCAAGCAAAGTCAAGAATATGATACTGATTCAGGTAACGATCTATTAGACTAATAGACCAAAAATATGGTTAAAAAGATTTGAATAGCGAATTCAGTATCTTGGCACCTTGGCAGTTGGATGAATAGTTGCCAATGAAGGTGCTACTAAAATCATGATGCTTACGAGGCCACGCAACACACAGATCTCAGGAATGGGGTATAGGGTTATAACACTGTTTCGTCTCTTTTGTTCAGATGATTCACTTGTCACAAACTGTGAATTCCTCAACTCCCTTTAAATTCCCAGACACTCTAAATTCATTACAAATCCAGAATCTGTATTCTAAATAGCATGTATTCCTCCGTTACTGTGGATGACGTGATAGACAATCCACTCCCAAAGAAAAGCTTATTCTGACTACCTGTGAGCAGTATCATAGAAGATCAAGTATTATAAAGCATTGATTATTCAAATGTCACAGAACTGCCTGGTACAGTGTGTGGAACAAAGGCAATGATTTTGTATGCTCAAAATAGTGGATTGGCAATGATGTTACTTAAAGGCATTTAATACAACTTTCCATAAATCAGATCAAGATCCTGATCTCCTAACTTTCAAAGTAGCACATTGTCTAACTTATTCCATCCTTGCACATCATCATCATTATCATCATCAAAACTGCTGAACAAATTCCAATCTTTAAATTTATTTAGCTCAAAAAGCAATAATTAAATTTTGACCAATAATATATTGTGCGTTGTGTGTGTTGCTTCAATTGTTATTAAAAAAAAATCAAACTCACCATGGAAATTGACACAGGTAATCTAATGTATACCAGTTGGTCCCCCATGATATAAACAAATGTAAAAATTTTACATTTTAAGCTGTTTCTGATTCTAAAATTTTCTGTCTGTTCATTTTCTTCGGATGCTGCCTGAATTGCTGTGCTCTTCCAGCACCACTGATCCAGAATCTGGTTTCCAGCATCTACAGTCATTGTTTTTACCTCATTTTCTTCCTGTCTGTCTTTCAATTTTCTTTTTTCTTGCTGGCCTTTTTACATTCAGGAAAAATAAGTAATCATTCTCATTTAAACAAACATCTAGGGATTTAGACTCAGAGTAAGGAAGTTCCATATGAGGAATATCATACTGGCAGAAATGACATTCAATAATTTAGTAGGCAAAGTAACAAGGTTCATTTGACAATAATACTTAACATTCTATGAGTCAAGATGTGGCATGTTACATGAATTTAATGTATATTTGTGTATCTTTTTCATGGTTCCATGGACTTCTGGGGTTTTCTTCGCTTCTTGAACCTGTTGACTTGACTCATGAAATTAACTTGAATATATATACACAGCTTTCTTTGTAGCTTTAAGATTTCAGTTTGTGTTCCAGTCTACCTTTACTGCAGAAGCTTCTAATCCACCTTAACTATGGAAATTGCACATTTTCACAACAGCCTGTGTTTTTCTCTCTCAGGTTTCCCTAAACCTGTGAAAATTTAATCACTCCTGGGTCTTTACGGTAACCCCAATCCAGCATAAATATCTATGGATTGGCATTGTCCTATGTAAGTGTTAGTCCCCACAAATCCTTGCTCTTTGACTCAATCGGCAAGTGCTCCCAGCATACCCTTTCACAATTACTATCACTTGGCAGGTGCAAAGATCTAGGAAATTGCTCCTATTTTAAACTCAACCATTTTCAGCTGCTTTATCAATGAGCTTCCTTACAGCATAAGAGCAAAATTGGGAATGTTCACTGATAATGTCATAATGTTCATCACAATTTGCGATACCACCAATGCTGAAAGATGTCCATATGCAGCCAGGCTGAGACACCACTAGACTTGGACTCATGTGGCAAGCAGTATACACACCATACAGGTGCTAGACAGTGTCCATTTCTAACGAGAGAATCTACCCATTGTCCAATGGCTTTCAGTGGCATTACCCATCTCTGAATCCCCCATGACCAATGTCCTAGGGCTACCATTGATGAGAAACTGAGCTGGCTTAGCTATATAGATACCGTGGCTACGTGATCAGGTTAGCAACTAGGAATTTTGCGAAGAGGACCTTGCCTCTCTTCTCTAATGCCTGCATCCATCTACAAGTTTCAAGTCATGAGTGTAATGGAATGCTCTCCACTTGCCTGGATGAGTGAAGCTCCAAAACAATTGGAAAGCTTGAAACTCTAGACAACAAAGCAACTAATTGATGTGCAACCCATCCACCATCTTCAATTTTCACTCCCTTCATCACTCTTGCATGGTGGATGCAAGCAATAACTCTCTGAAGCTCCAAAGGAAACCAAAACAGTTCATGATATTCCAGTTGTGGTCTGACTAGTGCCTTGCATATTTCTAGCCAGACATACCTATTTTTATACTCCATTCCCTTTGAAATAAAGACCAACATTTCATTTTGCATTCCCAGTTACTGCTGAACCCAGATTTACCTTTCTGAGAGTTATCTGCACTCCCTTTACACTGTAGCTTTCTACATTCCCTCTCCATCTAAATAATAATCAGTTCCTCTCTTTTTTTTCTTACCGAAGTACAGGACCTCACGTTTTCCCACATTATATTCCATTAACTTTCTTGACAAGGAAGTATATTGTAGTCCTTTCACTGTTTCTAAGTCAAAATCCTGGAACTTCCCAATAACATTGCAAGTGTCCCTACAGATTAAGAAAGCAACTCACTACCATCTTTTCCGGGGCTTTTTGGAATAGGCAACAAATGCTGGCATAGCCAGCAATATTCACATCCCATGAATACGTTATTTAAAAAAACAACTTTTTAAGGTAACTTTGCAACATTTAACCCAGATTTGTGAAACTGTTCAACAAAACTGGCAACTTCAAATCAAATATTTATCATAGTTGACCCAAGAGAAAAGTAACTAGCTTCCATAAAATAGTTTAGTACCCAGGCCACCTTCATTGAGTCAAACAGCTTTTTATTCCCTGTAACTACCATCTACTCATACCAAAATGAGCTGTGGAATACTCCTGGGCAAACATTATCCTGACCATAACTTAATTTCTTTTCTTAAAGCTGCATTTCAATATCTTACACAAAAGGAGACCTAAAATATGAGATTTAAATAGAATGCCAAAGTTAAAACAAGTTGTATTAACTATGTGATAATGTCCCACAAGGATCTGTGTCAGGGCTTCAATTGTTCACATTATTTATTAGGGACTTGGATAATGACATAGTCAAATATCCAACTTTGCTGATAACACAAAGTTGGGCAGCATTGTAGTCAGTGTAGGTGATATCATAAAATTACTAAGGGATATTAATAGGCTAGATGACTGGACAACATTGTGGCAGATGGACTTCAATGTAAGGAAGTGTGAAGTTATTCATCTGGAACTGAAAAAGGGCAGATCAGAGTACTTTCTAGACAGTGTGAAGTTAAATACAGTGAGTACTAAAAGTGACTTGGAGGTTCAAGTGCATAAATCTTCAAAAAAAATTGAGAAGGTGCAGAAAATAATGAAGAAGACGAATGGAATTCTGGTCTTTAGTTCTGGAGGACTGGAGTTTAAGGAAACCGAAGTTATGCTGCAGCTGTACAAAACCCTGGTTAGACTCCACTTGGGGTATGATGAACATATTTGGGCACCACCCCAAAGGAAGCATATATTCAGTTCAGAGGAAGGATCACCTGACACGAAACGTTAACTCTGATGCTGTCAGATCTACTGAGCTTTTCCAGCAATTTCTGTTTTTATTTCAAAGGATATACAGGGAGTACAGTGTAGTTGACAAGAATGATACCTGGTCTTCTGGGGTTAGGTTAGGAGAGATTACACAAATTATGCTGATTTTCTTTAGAATTCAGAAGATTAAGGGGTGATTTGATTGAAGTCTTCAAGGTATTCGCATGAAAAGACAGGGTAGGTAAAGATAAACTATTTCTTCTGGTTGAAGATTCTCAAACTAGGGATCATTGCCTAAAAATTATGGCCATTCAGGAGAAATGTTAAGAAACACTTCAATATGCAAAGGGTGGTAGAGGTCTGTAAGTATCTTCCACAAATGGTAGTTGATGCAAGATCAGTTGTTAATTTTATTTGAGATTTTTTGTTAAGCAAAGGCATTAGGGGATATGGGGCCTAAGCAGATATATTGAGTAAGCCAATAGAGCAATCATAATCTCATTAAATGGCAGAAAAGGCTTGAGAAGTTGAATACCCTTCTTCTGCTTCTATAAATGGGAATGATATGAAATCTGTGGTGAACAAAGGAGGTTTGAGGTAAAAGCTGAACAGGTTGGCATAATAAGCTCCTACTTATGATTAATTGCATCTCATACAGTGACGAGCACGCTAGACAGCATAAAAGCACTGGTGAGATTAGAAGGTTTGCAAAATAATCTGCTGATAACGTCTCTGGATTCTGTGCAAGATTTTCATTATGGTCCCACATCACTTTAAATACTTAATGTTGGTCATGCCACATGCTTACTGTATGAAACAATGTAACAAATAAATTTATTCATAAATCATCATTTTTCAACAGCGAAAAGTAAGCATAGCATTTGTAAGTTCAAGTGGACATGTCAGTTGAAGTAACACAATAGCCTTGACCAGTGAATTAAGAATTAAATAATCAAAGCCATCAGTTGAGTGTGTTTGAATGGCTTTTTTTTTGCAGATCTTTCAAGCAAATTCAAAGGATAAGGTAGTCTTTTTACCAGTCTTTCTTGGAATCACATAGCTATTTCCCAATGGAGTTGAGTCTTGCCTCCATGATTGTTGTAACAATGTCAAAACATCTCTAAACAGTATCTCAAAAATGTCTGATCCTTAAATGCGCAAAACCCTTTGATTTCTCAAAGTCAAAAACTGTATTCAATCTGTGAGACAGAAACACTTTAATTAAGTTATGAATAGCAGCTTCCATAATGTTTGTTCACATGAAAAATGGCAAGTGTTGTCTATATAAGAATTATCCTGATTAGATTATATTGTTGCATTACATTGTGATGATACCCATTGATTTTCTTTTCTCTAACATTATTATTATTTTCCCAGATGCATATGTGAGGATGGTATTTAACATGACATTATCTTCTGATGTCCTTTTGCTTTTCTATGCAGTATAAAAGCTAATCTTCTAGTAAATGGTTACAGAAGCCCTGTTTAAAGGGAAGTATCTTGCTCAAAATAACCTTTGATAAGATAATTTCATAGAGACAAAGCGCATGACTAAAAAATATCATAACTCAAAATAATGAACTTAAATATAAATGATTTTAGGTTAAAAAAGGGAATTTTTTTCCTTCAAGTTTGACTTTATGCACTAAGTATGAATGAACATGAATGTTGTTTAATGTGGCAATGGCAATAACTGGACACCAACTTAAAACTTATATTCCTATGCAGTTCAATGATTAAATTGATATTTGTATAAAAGAGAACATATCTAACAGTTGTACACTTTGTGTCTCCAGCAATTGTGTAATGTTCTAGAAAGAAACAATATCCTATGTGAATATGCAGGGACTTTGACTTCTGGGAATTGTAGTACGTTACATATGAGAAGTTCATTGTGTATACAGTTTGAAATTTTCATATTGGAATTATGACAACAGGGCTCAAAATAATGAATTAGCTAGCAAATGACGTAAGAATGAGGAGATAGATATATGCTTGAACCCCTGATGTTCTGATGGATGTTATGGTGGATGACTGAGGGTCAAAATTAGATTTAATTTCATTAGTACATATGTGATTTGCTTTCTTAGAACACTAACATTTTTGCTTTAAATTTGATTGAGTTTGCAACTTGATATCAGTAATTTCTTTTACTGGGTGAGTGAAAGTTTCTGTGCCCATTACACATGAAGCACAAGTAAATAATGGAAGAAGGACTCTGCCATTTACAGTGAAACCTGGAGCCATTGTTGTGAGCACCTTCTCGAATCATACAGCAACTTGAGCCAGAGCTGCTATGCCAAACCTCAGAAGTTTCAATAACGTTACAAAAATACAGATTTCTCAGCAGTGTCACCTCTTTTGACCAAGTTTTATAGAAAGTATCGGCACAGGCCATGGCCCCTTTAGAGCATGCGCTTGTAAAGAGATATCTATATGAGTCAGCTCCATGTTTATCTTAATCTCAGGACACGATCATCGGGAACTGATTTGAAAAATGGGACTGACATGAAGAGAAAGGATTGTTATTCAATACAGAGAAAAATACAAAGAAAAAGCATTGTGCACCTCACTGGAATTCAAGATTCTTTCGTCAGACAGGATAACAGTTCCTTCATGCTTTCATTATTGGAACATTGAATTTTGGAATTAGAATTAGATTTTATTGGCATGTGTGCTCAAGTATAAGAATACAAGAGTACAGTGAAAAGTGTACAAAGTAAACATTCTCAGGTGACATCTTAGTTACAAATCCAGAATTTGAAAAAAGCAATAGGAGAAATATAAATGTTCAGATCTTAAAGAAAGAAAAAAAGTCCTGATCTTAAAGTCTCATCTCAAAAAAGATGTGTGGAATCAACCAGCCTGTGAAATTTAGCAGTAGCACTTGGCTATTTGGCTTCTCAGTCCTGGTCCACCAATTATTGAGTCCTGCCTGATCTAGTTTTGGCCTCCATTCCACTTTCCTGCCTGCACCCATAACCCTCGACTGCTTTGTCTATCAAAATCCCCTCTATTGCAGTTGCCACTACATTCTGGAGAAGAGAATTTCACACTCTAATGACCCGTGAGTGGGCAGGCACAACTAGTGATTTATGTACTGGTACACCAAAATGTCTCTGTATAACCAATTCCTGCCACATCTTTTCATTTCTATAGTATACCACTTTCATACTCTTCCTCAATAACTGGACAAATTCATATTTACATATGACATACTCCATTTTCCAGATTTTGCCAACTTATTCAAACTGACTTTATCCCTTTTGAGATTTTCTACCCCTTTACAGCTTCAGATTAGATTATGTAGTGTGGAGACAGGCCCTTTGGCCCAACAAGTCCACACCAACCCTCCGAAGAGGAACTCACCTAGTCCCATTCCCCTACATTTACCCCTTCACCTAACACTACAGACAATTTAGTATGGCCAATTCACGTAAACTGCACATTTTTGGACTGTGGGAGGAAACCCACGCAGACACGGGGAGAATGTGCAAACTCCACACAGACAGTTGCCTGAGGTGGGAATTGAATCCGTATCTCTGGTGCTGTGAGGCAGCAGTGCTTGCCACCGTGCCGCCCGTACTTACTTACTATCTTGGTGTCATCATCACATTTAGCTACTATGTCTTCTGTCTCCTCATCCAAGTCATTGTTATAGATTGTAAAGGGTTGAAGGCTGAGTACTGATCACTGTAGCTGTCCACTTGTTACATTTTGCCAGTTTGAAAATAAAATCTATCCCTACTTTCTGCTTCATGTTAGCTAACTAATTTATCCATGCTAATCTGTTACTCACACAAAATGTGCTCGTGTGTAGCAATGTTTGATGTGGCACCTTACCAAACATATTTTGGAAATATGCATTTCCTCTGTGTGAAATTCTGTTTTGATGCTGATGAGGGCTGAAATCTTTACTGACTGGTAAATAGTATTGCATGCAAGCAGTATAGTGATTCTTGAAGCTCTCTGCAATTTGCTAAAATTGGGGAACTCAGCAGCCAGAGTAGAAGATTATGTATTCTGCACACTTTTACATCCTATTGCTCCAAACTCTCCCCAACTAAATGATGAAGTGCGGTTTGGAAATTTCTAAGATTGAGCATCATATTGCAGTTTTCACAACTTCAGGATGTCCCGTGGGACTAATTTTTGAACTGTTGTCACTGCTGTCATGTTAGAGAAATATGTTTGAGTTTGAAATCTTAATATTATTTTAAATGATGTTTGCCATAAAAGTACCAGAGTTTTGTCTGCATCAACTGTTTATATTTCTGAATCTGGTTCGCTGGAGCACTGCAGTCTGCAGTGTAGTTGTCCAGTCTGCACTTTGTACTCCAATGTAGAGGAGATCACATTGTCAGCAGCGAATACAATAGACTAGAGTAGATTGGGTTGCAGAATACCAATGCAGAATACCAATTGCTTTGCAGAATACCAATGTTCAGTTTGCAAAAATAATCCTGAGCTTCCGGTTGTCTGCCATTTTAAAACACTACCATATACCCTGGCAAACACCTTTGTCTCTGGCTTGCTGTGGTTCTCCAGTGAAGCTCAGTACACCTCATTTTCCATCTGGGAACTCTGCAACCTATTGCACTCAGTATCGAGTTCAATAATTTTAGGGCTTGAGCACCTTCTCCCATGGCCTCACACCAACCCCCACAAACCAGGTGTTGTCATCAAATGGACGACTACCACAATTAACCTATTGTCTACCACTAATGGTCCCCATTATCAGCTATTCATTCCCCCAGGATGACCTTCACCCATTCCTTGATCTGCCCAACTGTTTTTTTCTCTCTCTCTTTCGGCTCCATCTTCACCTATCATTTATTCCTTCCCCTTCCCACACTCCATCTTCAGCAAAACAAAATCTTTTCTTAGCTATTTTTAGTTCTGAGGAAGGGTAACTGGACCCAAATGTTAACTCTGCTTTCTTTCCATAGATGCTGCTAGATCTGCTGAGTTTTTCCAGCAACTTCTGGTTCTTGTTTGATTTCCAGTGTCCACAGTTCTTTTTTCATTCATTCATCTCTTTTATTACCATTCCCTATGCCTCATTGTAGACTAGTTCTCCTGTACGTGGTACAATACAGTTTTCTGACTTGATCACTTTACGATACCAGTTTCCTAGGGATATTTGTGTACGAGTAGATGTCTATCCAAATCTGCCATAATCAAAAGAACTTTCTCCTGCTGCAAACATACCTAGATTCTTAACCCTGCCTTTATGAAATGAGAAAAACAAGAAGTAATAATCTGCATTCAGAATCAACTTCAGAAAGCTGCACCCCATCTAAATATAGATGAATTTATTCTATTAAGGTGATTTAGTCCAGAGTGTAATGGTATGGCCTTTGGTACTATTAGAATAACTATCTTAACAATTGTACAGGAGTGCTAATTTACACTCCTGACCACATGCCTATATGTTTTTGTGATCAACTACTTATTAAAGATGGATTACATAATTAGATATACTCTTACAAATTGAAAAATATACCATAGAACGTCAGTTGTTATATCAGCTTTTATCTATTTTATTGTGAAAATAGTCTGTCACAGATAATATGACTCAATACTCTTTGCTACTCTGGAGATATGGAATGAAATAGCCAGGGAGCTTAGGTCTATGCAAGGTTGTGTGTAGAATCATTTGTATGTCACAACACTGAATCTCATTTCCAACCCTGGGAGTGGACTTTGCAGCCTGACAGTGCTAGGGTATTTCCACGCTTCAGCATTGTTTATCATGAAGAATTCATTAAATCCTTCGAGCAAATTTCTTGCTTCATGATAATATTTGCAAAGGAAAAGATCGTAATTAACCAAACCAGTTATGTGAAAGCTTTGCAGCACTTAACCCTTGAAGTTAGTGAAACTGGCTTTGAAGATTTAAGAATATTTTATCTCCACATTGCTATGACATACAGCAGCAGAAGCAAAGCCTGGAAGATCAGAAATGAACCTTAATCATCTGTTGTCATTCCATGTCTAAAACAGTATCTGTAGTAGATGAGCAACTTAAGTATAATCAAAGGATACAATTTGTTGTCTGCACAACTGAAGTCATTGCTAAATAAAGAAGACACTTTTTCCAGAAGAATATGGTCCTCTTTGGTTTCACTTGTACCAAAATATCCTAGAATACAGTCAAAATGGTCTTAAAACACTGAGCATCACTTTCATTTGGGGTGGAATGTTGTCATTGGCCTCGCTCCTCTTTGCTCTTCCCACCCCACCAAATCCCAGCAACATCTTGTTTTTTTGTATCCAGCCAAGATTGAGCAGGAGAACCTTGCCAATTGATCAGTATGGATTTGTCCAACAACAATCATCTGAAGTATGCCTTAACTTTTATGATTAGGGTAAATATTAAAGCTGAAGTGTCGCATACAATGTCTTGTTGTGTGTGACTGAGGCTAACACAATGGTAAAATGTAATATCAGTACCATTCCCTGGAATTGATCTTAAGTACTGGCAAAAAATCAGGAGCGGCAAAAGTACAATATTCTTCAACTATCTATGCTATGTGCAACTATACTATCATTGTGATTGTTCTTTTGTCACAAATTAATTACAATGAAAGACAAAAAGCTCATTGAGGAATGTATGCTGCTTTGATTTGGATTCAAGTGCTGCTTTACACCATGCATTCCGAGTTAAAAGTTATGCAAGTAAAAAGAATTATGCAAAAAATGCAGGCAGCCCTCTACTGGTAAGGTATCTGTATTGCACACTATACTCACTTTAATTCCTGTTTAGTGAAAAATTTCCAAGTATGCCCAAGCAGTCATTCTATCAAAATCAACTTAAGGCTTTTGCAAAGAGCTGGTTTTCACAGAAAAAACAAACGCATTAGTGTTTTATAGAGTTTGAAGAACTTTATAGAGTTTGAAGAACTTTTGCTTATTCCATGAATGAGCTGTAAAAAGTGTTAGACTACTATTCTGCAGTACAGATATCCCAATTATATCAGCCCATATACTATTAGGCTTTTAATATTAAGATGCCAAAATCTATTGAACACAAATTGATGGGATGGAACACAAACGCTGCTCCAGCTCCTTTATTTTCTGTAATATAGGAGGAATACAGATCTGCACAATTATGTTTTTGAAGAAGTATTAGTTCCATAATTAGTTTAACTCTTGTCACTTTATTTTTCATTTCTGATCCTAGCCCTTAGGTCCACTGTTGTTGCAGCTGACATCACTTAACTCTGAACAGACCTAAGTATTCAATTTGTGACTTTCTTGTTTGCATGATTCTGCAATACGCTGTATAGTTTATTTCGCTATTGACCCACTGTGAAGATGGCTATTTGAGTTCTTGAAATCATTAAACTTTGATGTGCCAGATAATGATGATTATGATCATTAATCACTTGAGGACTACATTTGCCAAACAGAATAGTGTCTCAGTTTTACACAAAATATCTCTCCATTGCAACAGTGTGAATTCATTTTATCATTGCTTTAAACACTGGAGTTATGGTCTTAAAATCATATTAATACCCCACCACCAGTGCCTACTCCTAACACATGCATGTTATTTTGAATAGGAAAGATGTAATGATCAAAATCATATGGTCTATTTGATGCTTTATCGTCTAAAACCTGGAGCCATCTTTGCTTAACACCTTTGAAGATATTCTACTATTTCTATATCTTAGATTACATTTCAAAAAGAAATCAGGCCATAAGAAGGCATTGGTCACATTTTCTGGCATGTGCCAGTCTGTTCCTAAAAGTTGTGTAAGCCACCTGACTCTGAAAACTCTTGTCCTGCCATCCTTGTGATACCTCTTTGCTATGTATAGAACAGAGGCATGGCTTGCTCCATTTCTATAGCTATTAGTAAGTCATCTGATTTATGGTTAAATTATCCAAATGTTATTCTGAAGTAAGTCTATCCTTCATTTGAAAATGCCTTAAGAATGAAATGTGTAAATGAACAGAGTTTGATAACATCACTGACCCTTTCAGTAATGATGCTGTAAATATTGGACATATGCCAGAGGCACAAATTAGAGTTCAATGCTCATCAATAACAGAACACGGTGACATTAGGCCTGCTTTAAAAAGATGATGATTCAGTCCCTTGATTGGCTATATGTATCAATAAGTGCCCATCTCTAACTTATTTTAGTAATACTACTACTCTGTTTTTGGGTTGAAAAATGCTCAAAGATCTTGAGATATTTGCAGCCAATTAAATGACAATATTCAAAGAGAGCAGATTCCTAAACATGTTCCATTAAATGAATAGGTTAACATTTCAGCTGAGGACAGAGGACTCGAAGCTCATTATTTTCACTTTATGTTACCCATGTAAGTTCCTTCGGTGTGTCTAGCTCTGTTGGGTATATAGCTGTATCAGACAAAGACCACCATACAATCAGAGTATCCTGTTATATTAAAAAAAAACCAAAATCAGAAGCTACTCTGTCTCAGTTAACCTTCAGTTGACAAGATGATTTATAGAAAAGGGCTAGTTGAGTGTCAAGGATAACTACTGAATAGTTGAACCGTTATGACTTTATAAAACTCTCACTATTCCATAATAATAAGTGGAAGAAATTTGCTGCCTTGACTCTAAAGCATCATTGACATCCTTCTGTTTAAAAAAAGGCTGCTTCCACCAACCCAATACACTATCCTGCCTCTCTCACTACTTGGGACAGAAGGTAGAATTGGACATTGCTTCGATCTTGATTCATAATTTTAGTATTCTATGATATATATTTCCTTTGATTATTTCTACTTTTTTGTTGCTGCAAAATGGAAATAGTTCATGCCAATTGTGATCTCTTTAGTATTATAAATTTTGACAATTTATAATCTCAATGTTTGTATATAAAAGTACACACGTTTTGGGAAATGAATCTCAAGTCTAGGAAAGTATTAATATTTGGTCAGAGCGTTCTCCACCTTGAGGCAATTCCTCATTCTTCTTTTGGTGAGATATTGTAATGATATTTAAGTCTATTATTTCAAGTTCGGTAAAGTGCACTGAAAGTTTTCATCCAATTTCTGACTAAGATTGTTATTGGTTTTGATAAACTTTAATTGTAGATTCCGTACCACAACCTGGATTTTCTAGATGTTGCTATATTAATATCAAACACAGCCCACTTGAAATAAATGGGATATAATGAGTGTCTATCTATTGCAAATTTAAAAATCTAAGTTCAGAAGTTTTGCTGCTCTGCATCCCTACATATCCTTTATATGGATCTCAGCAGAATGAACTGGGGATCTGCTCCACAGAACTGTACTTTGGCTACAGTCCCTGAGAGCAGTAACCTCATTGAATTTTTATATGCTTTACATCATCTTCAGTCTTCAAGTATAATCAAAAGAATCTGTGATTAGAAAGTCATTAACTGTTTACTTGTGAATTTTCTGGGGTGTTTGGGATCCATGTCCAAAGAGAAAGTTGAGCCATATGGATCATGTCGAGCCAGTTGCTATTGATAGTCGGAGGATTGTGAGTGAGGTTTACTGATCTGGATATTGGTCAAGGCCAGGCCAATCTGGTTTCATTCCTTTCGGTAGAATTTGTGGTAGTTTACATACAGCTGAGTGGCTAGCTAGACCATTTCGAATCGCAGTTAAGAAGTATGACTCATGTAGGTCAGACCAAAGGACAAATTTCCTCAGTGAACCAGTGGTTACATGGTCACCATGAAACTAACATTTAAATTCCAGGGTTTGGTTTATTGAATTCAGATTTCACCATCTTCCATGATGGGATTGAAATCCATTAGTCTGAGACTCCGGATTACTAGTCTGGTGTGCCAGTGTGCCACTGCCTCCTCTTACAATGCAGAATGACGGTGAAATAATATTTTTTGTTAACAGTTGTAACACAAATGCAGAATACCTTCATTTTGTTCTTGTTTCTAATTACTAGCATATTTTTAAAAGTTTATTTGGTTTTTATAGAAAGAAGCTGAAAATATGTTGCTGGAAAAGCGCAGCAGGTCAGGCAGCATCCAAGGAACAGGAGAATCGACGTTTCGGGCATAAGCCCTTCTTCAGAAAGTCTTATGCCCGAAACGCCGATTCTCCTGTTCCTTGGATGCTGCCTGACCTGCTGCGCTTTTCCAGCAACACATTTTCAGCTCTGATCTCCAGCATCTGCAGTCCTCACTTTCTCCTCGAAGATTTTATTGAAAGAAACTTGCTTTATTTCTGCTATATTGTTGCTCCTAGTCAAAAATGACCAGTCTTCAATTTGTCATGAAGCAATATCTGTGCAATATCAGCTGTTTTTGAAATTAAATAAAAGGGAATAGCACTGGAAAAGCTCAGCAGCTCTGGCAGATTCATAGAGATAACTGGAGTTAATGTTTCAAGTCCAGTACGACTCTCGTCTACACAGTAGCTGCCAGATCTGCAGAGTTTCTGTAGCATTTTGTGTTTTTATTTCATACCCCCAGCATCTGCAATGTTTTACTTTTATCAACTGTTTCTGACTTTGTATTGCTCCACTGCCATTGGGCAGACTATTCACATTTCTGTTATTTCTAAGGTTTCTTTGTCTGATGTTTTTCTCAACAGTATACATAATGACTAACTCATCCAAACTTTTGGCTGCCTGCATCCTAATTGCTACTCCTTGTTGCATCTGTCCTTGCTATTAACTCACTCATTCCAAATGCATTGAATTCGAAAATCATTTCTTCGTTTATAAATCCATCTATGATATTACTCCAACTTATCTCTGCAATCTTGTTTCATCTTGCATCTCAACCTGTAATATTTGGTATTTCTGTTGTGGTCTCCAATACACCTATTCCTGTCTATTTGTTTTTCTTTCTGTGAAGACTTTGGGATTTATATTTTGTTGTATGCTGTTAAAATGTACATCGACACAGGAAATCTATTGTCAGTGAGGAATATTGAAAACTAAGGGTACAAGAAGCAAGAACTGGAAGAATGCAGAGATGTCAGCGAGTTGAAGGAAGTGAGAGGGAGGAGTGGGACCATGGAGGATTTCATTATACATATCAAAACTGAACCATGGTAATCTGAGAGTCAATATAGTCGGTGACTGCAGGGTAATGAGAAAACAGAATTTAATGCAGGTTAGGATCGAAGTAGCGTTTTGTATGAATTCGTGAAGGGTAGAAGATGAACGGTAGTAAAAGAAGGCTACAAATGGGATATAAGTTTGGGGAAATTGCCAAGAATATCTTATGAAAATTTGGGTCAGTAAATATGAAGTGATACATTTCACTTTTTTAAAATCAGTAATTACACCCGAAGTAAGCTGGCTGAATGCCATGAAAAGCACAAGAAATTTGTGGTATGTATTTACAGAACAATAGTGGTAGTACCTCATGTTAATGAGACTTTTTTAAAAAAAAGTCGAACTCTAGCTTTTATGAGTTATAGAATATTAAAAATCCACATAAAACCTTGTGTGACAGTGCAGTGCACTGTTTTTGGCTTTCACATTATATTCATGCTTTAAAGGATACAGTGTAGATTCATCAGGATGGCATTTAATATGAGAAAGGACAGACATATTTAAAAATATAATCAATTAGATATTTTTTCACTGAGCTTTAAACTCATCCTGGCTTAAATAGCATATTTCCATGTTCTAACTTCTTTCAGAATCCTGGATTACTCCTGTCACCCTAATTTGATCATTAACATGTCAGCAATAAAAAAATATGATTTCATGGCCTGCCCATGTTGTATCCACCCATGTTATAGTTACAAGTACTGTTCAAAGTTCTTTTTGTGTCTTTTTATGTCCCTGAAAATATTTTTTTGGGGAAGTTTCCATATCCTTATGAAAGGCAACGTTTCTTCTTTAACTTTGACACATGCACTGTATGCTATGGAGCATCATCACATTGATCATCTTGAATACTCTTGTTAATATATACGTATTAACATAGAAAGTAGGAGCAGGAGTAGGCCATTCAGCCCCTTGAGCTTGCTTCACCATTTGTTATGATCGTGGCTGATCATCCATCTCACAGCTTGTTTCCTTTTTTCCCTTGTATTTTTTTAGATTCCTTTTAGGCCTACGTGCTATATCCAACTCCTTATTGAAATCTTGCAGTGCTTTGGCCTTGGCTGCTTGATTTGTTAGCCAATTGCACAGGATCACTACTCTTTGGGTGAAGAAATTTCTTCTTAGTCCTAAACCAGTCCTAACTTGTTTACCCTGTATCCTTCGACTGTGTGCCCGGTTCTGCATTCCCCCATCATTGGGAACTTCCTTCCCTGACTAGTCCTATTCAAATTTTATCGGAATCTGAGATGCCCCTTCATTCTTTTGGGCTCCAGCAGGTATGATGCTAACTGAGTAAAAACGACTGCAGATGCTGAAAACTAGATTCTGGATTAGTGGTGCTGGAAGAGCACAGCAGTTCAGGCAGCATCCGAGGAGCAGTAAAATCGACGTTTTGGGCAAAAGCCCTTCATCAGGAATAAAGCCAGAGAGCCTGAAGGGTGGAGAGATAAGCTAGAGAAGGGTGTGGGTGGGGAGAAAGTAGCATAGAGTACAATAGGTGAGTGGGGGAGGGGATGAAGGTGATAGGTCAGGGAGGAGGGTGGAGTGGATAGGTGGAAAAGAAGATAGGCAGGTAGGACAAGTCATGGGGACAGTGCTGAGCTGGAAGTTTGGAACTAGGGTGAGGTGGGGGAAGGGGAAATGAGGAAACTGTTGAAGTCCACATTGATGCCCTGGGGTTGAAGTGTTCCGAGGTGGAAGATGAGGCGTTCTTCCTCCAGGTGTCTGGTGGTGAGGGAGCAGCGGTGAAGGAGGCCCAGGACCTCCATGTCCTCGGCAGAGTGGGAGGGGGAGTTGAAATGTTGGGCCATGGAGCGGTGTGGTTGATTGGTGCGGGTGTCCTGGAGATGTTCCCTAAAGCGCTCTGCTAGGAGGCGTTCAGTCTCCCCAAGGTAGAGGAGACTGCATCGGGAGCAACGGATACAATAAATGATATTAGTGGATGTGCAGGTAAAACTTTGAAGGATGTGAAAGGCTCCTTTAGGGCCTTGGATGGAGGTGAGGGAGGAGGTGTGGGCGCAGGTTTTGCAATTCCTGCGGTGGCAGGGGAAGGTGCTAGGATGGGAGGGTGGGTTGTAGGGGCGGCGTGGACCTGACCAGGTAGTCACGGAGGGAACGGTCTTTGCGGAAGGCAGAAAGGGGTGGGGAGGGAAATATATCCCTGGTGGTGGGGTCTTTTTGGAGGTGGCGGAAATGTCGGCGGATGATTTGGTTTATGCGAAGGTTGGTAGGGTGGAAGGTGAGCACCAGGGGCGTTCTGTCCTTGTTACAGCTGGAGGGGTGGGGTCTGAGGGCGGAGGTGCGGGATGTGGACGAGATGCATTGGAGGGCATCTTTAACCATGTGGGAAGGGAAATTGCGGTCTCTAAAGAAGGAGGCCATCTGGTAGTCCTCCTGGGAGCAGATGCGGCGGAGGCGGAGGAATTGGGAATACGGGATGGCATTTTTGCAAGAGGTAGGGTGGGAAGAGGTGTAATCCAGGTAGCTGTGGGAGTCAGTGGGTTTGTAAAAAATGTCAAGTGTCAAGTCGGTCGTCATTAATGGAGATGGAGAGGTCCAGGAAGTGGAGGGAGGCGTCAGAGATGGTCCAGGTAAATTTAAGGTCATGGTGGAATGTGTTGGTGAAGTTGATGAATTGCTCAAACTCCTCGTGGGAGCACGAGGTGGCGCCAATGCAGTCATCAATGTAGGTGGAAGAGGTGGGGAGTGGCGCCGGTGTAATTATGGAAGATTGACTGTTCTACGTAGACAACAAAAAGACAGGCATAGCTGGGGCCCATACGTGTGCCCATGGCTACCCCTTTGGTCTGGAGGAAGTGGGAGAATTCGAAGGAGAAATTGTTAAGGGTGAGGACCAGTTCGGCCAAATGAATGAGTGTGTACTGTTGGGGACGTCTGGAGAGGAAAAAACGGGGGGCTTGGAGGCCCTGGTCATGGCGGATGGAGATGTAGAGGGATTGGATATCCATGGAGAAGATGAGGCATTGGGGGCCAGGGAAATGGAAGTCTTGACACAACCTCTCCTCAGTCCTGCCATGCCAGGAATTGGTTTGGTAAACCTTTGCTGCATTCCCTGTACAGCAAGAACATCTTTCCTCAGATATGGAGCCCAAAACTGCGCACAGTATTCTCGGTGTGATCTCACTGAGGTACTGTATAATTGCAGCAAGCTATTTTTACTGCCTGCTGAGCCTACATGTTTACCTGGTGTAAGAGGATACCCTGGTCGAATTGTACATTCTCCCCTCTTCATTTATAGCCATTCAAATAATAATTTGCGCTACTGTTTTTGCTACGCAAGTGGATAACCTTGTATTTACCTCAGATTATACTGCTGCCATGAATTTGCTCATTCACTCAGATTGTTCAAATCAAATTGAAGCATCTCTGCTTCCTCCTCACAGCCTACCATCCCACTTAGCTTTTTGACAGTGCCAAATTTGGAGATGTTACATTTAGTTCTTTAATCTAAATCATTCATGTGTATTGTAAATAGCTGGTTCCGAACTAGTCATTTTGCCTATCTTTTGAATATCCTTTATTCTTACACTTCCTTTCCTGACTGTGAACAAGTTATCTGTCTATTTATTTCAGTTTCAATTTGCTAACCCCAGTCTCGTGAAGTTTAATTTTACACACTTATCTCTGATGTGGGACTTTCTCAAAAGCCTGTGAATGTCAAAATAAATCACATCCACTAGATCCCCTTCAACTCTACTAGTTACACATTTGAAGAGTACATTTGTCAAGTATGATTTCTCTTCTGTGAAACTATTGACTCTATTCAGTCCTGTCACTGTTTTCCAAATGCTTAGCTATTAATTCTTTTACAGTGACTCTAGCATTTTTCCCACTTTCCATGTCAAGCTGACTTGTCTATAATCCTGGTTTACTCTCTGCCCTTCTTAAATAGACGGGTTACATTAGTTAACCTGCGCAAATTGTTCCAGAGTCTACACCATCTTGGAAGATAACCACCAATGCATCCACTATTTCTAGGGCCATGCTCTTAACTCTGGGATTTAGGTTATTGGGTGGGGTGATTCAGCCTTCAATCCCATCAATTTCCCCAAGTGTGTTCTCTTTTGTGTATATTGTATTTAGTAGGTCAGCCATTTTTGTTCCTTGTTATAAATTCCCTGTAACGAACCTTCATTTGTCTTCATCAATCTTTTTCTCTTCACATACTTCTAGAAATCTTTTAGTCAGTTTTTAAGGTTCCCCACAAGCATAATCTTGTACTCTTACTTTCCCTTTCTTAATAAACCTTAAATCTTCCTTTGCTGAATTATAAACAGCTCCCACTCCTTAGGTCTGTTGTTTCTTTCTGGCCAAATTGTATGCCCCTCACTTGAATCTAATACAATCTCTAATTTGTCTTGTAAGCCATGGTTTGGTCACCTTTCCTGTTTTACTGTTGCACCAGAGAGGAATAAACAATTGTTGCAGTTCACCCATGCTCTCTTTGAGTGTTTAGTATTGCTTTTCCACTGTCAGTCCTTGAAATAACTTTCCCAATCTATCATAGCTAACTTGCAGCCCATACCACTGTAGCTTCTTCTATGTAGATTCAGGACCCTGGCCTTAGAATCAACGACATTTCTCCATATTGGTGAAGAATTCTATTGTATCAGAGGTTCACTGATCCTCAAGGGACCTTACACAACTATATGATCAATTATTCATTTATCATTATGCACTACAAAGTGTAGAATGGTCTGCCCTCTAGTTAGTTCCTCAATATATTGGTCCAGAAAAAACATTCCCTAAACACACTAGAAATTTCACTTTTATGGTATTGTTAGTAATTTGATTTGCCCAATCTATATGCAGATGACAAATTTTTAGGAATGTTCCTTCATTGCATGTGTCATTAGTTTTCTGTTTAATGCCATTTCCATAATTGCCCCTATAGTTTGGGGCTCTATGTATAATCCCCACGAATGTTTTTTGCCCCTGGATGTTTCTGAGCCCAACCCGTACCGATTTGTAAAGCTAATATCCTTCCTCACTTCTGCTTCAATATCCTCTTTAAGCAGCAATGCAACTTCACCACTTTTTTTCTTTATGTATGTCTGTCTTAAATTCTAAATACCTATGGATATTCAGTTCCCATACTTGGCAACCCTGCAGCAATGTCTCCATAATCCTGAATGTGTCATACCTGTTTTAATCTAATTGTGCAATTAATTTATCTTCTTTGTTGTGAATGTTCCACATGTTAAGGCACAAAGCTTTAAGGCTTGACTTTTTCACATAGCCTGTTCCCATTATTTTTCACTGTGTCCCTGTTTGATTCTGACCCTTGATTTCTCTGCCTATCAATTTTCTTATTCCCTTTCCTGTATTTGATTCTTTTCTTTGATTCCTTTTCCTCTGACGCCTTGTATAGTTCGCATTCCCTGCTATTTTAGTTTAACCCCTCCCCTCAATCACTCTCGCAAATACTCCCAGTGCTGCCAAGGTATAACCCTTCCAATTTTGTGTGTCCCGCCTCCCCTAAAATCAGTCCCAAGGATCCGAAGCCCTCCTCTTTGCACCATTTCTACAGCTACAAACTCATTTGCAATATCCTGCTGTTTCTTCTTCGACGAGCACGTGGCACTGATAGTAATCCTGAAATTACTACCTTTGAAATCCTATTGTTTCAACTTATTTCCTAACTCTCTATTCTGTTTTAAGAACTCATTTTTTCAACTTATGTCATTTCTATCAATGTGAACCACAATATGTTTGCCTTCTCCCTCTAAAATGCCCTCTAGCCATTCTGACACATCATCGACCTCAGCACCAGGGAGACAACATACCATCCTGGAGTCTTGTTTGTGGCCACAGAACCACCTGTCTACTCATTGTACAGTTAAGCACCTGATAGATTGCATTCCAATACTTTTTTATAACTGTGAAACCAACAGTGTACTGACAATGGTGTCATGAATTTGGCTGTTGCTGCTTTCTCCTGCTAGGCCATTCTCTTCATCAGTATCCAAAGCATTCTATTACAGAGAATAGCCACAGGACACTCCTGCATTGCTTACCTAGTCTTCTTGTTCTGCCTGATGGTCACCCATTTCCTTCCTGTCTGTGGAGTCTTAGTCTGCAGTGTGACCATCTCTCTTTATGTGCTTTCCACAATGCTCTCTGCATTTCAACTGCTCCACAGCTGCTGCTGCAGCCCCAAAACCTGGACTTTCAGGAGCTGCAGCTGGAGACACTTACTATCCAAATATTAGGTCTGATACTGGAAACGTTTCCAGATTTCCATGTTGTGTAGGAATAGCACACCTTAGTGGTGAGCTCTCCTGCCATGATTTAACAATTTAAATTAAACCTTAATTAATGTAAAATGCTTAACATCAAGCAGTATCAGTTACTCTCCGGCCTTTGTTCTCTGGTGTCCTTGTTTCTTTAAAATATAGTCCTTACAAATAATGATCCACAAAAAAAAGTGTAAGCGATTTCTTCCCCTCTGCACTGAATTCACGGGAGAACACACTTATTCCAGCTGTCTCTCACTGAAGATGGTGTCTCTCCAATATCATGCCCTCCAAATCTTCTATACTACAGGAAATTGATTATATTAGTGTAGTCTTTGTGCCTCTCTATGAAAACCTCCACTTCACAGTTTCTTCATGGATCATGCAAATTTAACCAATAGCTTTGCATCTTAGGCTTGGGCTTCCCCATCAGCCTTCTTGAATATGTCAGCATTCTTTTACTCAGATTAACTCCATTTTGCACCTCCTAAACCCACCAAAATCTTTGAGCACCCTGTCTACATATATGTACCCTTAATTTATGTTTTCCATAAGCAAAGTCTTTTTGAGATTGCACGGCTACCATGTGTACCTTAAAAGGAAACGTATGATTTGTGGTCCTTGCATTCTCAACTGTAACGGGTTGTGTAGGTATTCAATTTTGACTGGGCATTGACTCCATATTCAGTTCAGCATGGAACCAAGCTGATTTTCCACTATTACATCTGGCAAGCTGATGCAATGTGTCACAGATAGACTAGCATGATTTTAGTAAGGCCTGAACCCATAATTTGAGCTTGATTTATGTAGGTTACAGAGCCACTCATTCCTTCTGATGAAGGAAGAAATTCAATCTCTGGAAGGGTTTAATATTGATAAGTGGAGGTAATTAACGTTAGTAAGGAATTTGGACCAGATGCAATGCATTTAAGGATATTGAAGAAAGTGAGTGTGGAACTTGCAGAGGTACTGGCAGTACCTTTCAGTGTTCCCTAGATTTGAGTGATGCTAAAGGTATTGAAAATTTAAAACCTAACCCCTTAATTCCAAAATGGTTGTAAAGGTAAGGTTTGTAATTATAGGTCAGTCAATGTAACTTTAGTGATGGGAAATTTTTTTGAAATATTTATTTGGTAGACAATTAATATTATGGAAAATTATGGGTTAATTAGGAAGAGTCAGAACAGATAACTTAGGGGAAAATCATACTTAAGTTTCTGGAGATTTTTGACGAGGTTGATGAAAGCAATACTGTGATGAATTGCATGTGGACTTCAACAGGCATTCGATACAGTGGCACTCAGCAGTCATGTGAGGAAAGTTTATAGCTCATGGAATAAATGGGAAATAGTAACATGACTGACAAGTTAATTGAGGGTTAGGAAACAAACACTAATGATTAATGGATAGTCTTAGGTCAGGAGAAAGGTTTGTAGTGAAATTCCGCAAGTGTTGCTTTTGGGGCTCTTGATTCTTTTGATATATATCAAAAATCTATACCTCTGTGTGCAGAGAAGTTCGTAGGTGATCCAATACTTGGAAACATTTGTAAACTGTGAGGAGGACAACGTAGCATTTCAAAAGGACATTGGCAAGTTGATGGAGTGAGCAGATAAGTGGCAGACTCAGTTCAGTGTGGAGAAATATGAGGTTATACTTGGTAAAACAACGTGGAGATACAGCATAAAATAAAGGGCACTACCTAAATGGGGTCCAGATGCTGAGAGATCTGGAAGTATGTGCAGAATTTATTAAAGTTGGCACTGCAGCTATAGTGATCAGTTAGTAAAGCATACAGTTTCTGAAGCTTTATTAATGGGGGAATAAAGTACATGGGCAAGGACATTTTGCTGAACTTGTATGGAATAGTTGGACCAGCTAGAATACAGTTTACAGTTCTGGGCACTTTAGGTAGGACATGACCACAATGGAAAGAGCACAGAACAAGTTAATGAATATTGTTCCAGGGTTGAGAAACTTCCATTATGAAGTTGCATTGGAGAATTGCTGGCTGTCTTGCTTGGAGAGGCGAAGATTTGGAAAGTTCCAAAAGTCTATCACTGTAAAGAGTGATGCAAAATATCTGTTTAATTCCCCTACCATTTTGTTGTTCCCCAAAACTATCTCTCCAGCTTCATTTTCAAGGGGCCTATGTTCACTTTGACCTCTCGCTTCCTATTTATATATTTAAAGAAACTCTTGTCAGTTTTATATTCTTTGCTCGTATGGCCTTGTAGTTTATTTTCTGTCTTTATTATTCTTTGAGTCCTCCTTTGCTGAATTCTGAATTTAACCCACTCTTTGACTTTAGCCTCCTTATATGATTTTCTTTTAACTTAATACTTTCCTTAACCTCCTTGGTTTACCATGGCTGGGTTATTTCTCTCAGAATCCTAGGATATATTTTTACCAAGAGCCATGAATTACCTTCTTAAATGTCTATAAAGTTAAAAATCTCACAACACCAGGTTATAGTGCAACAGGTTTAATTGGAAGCACTAGCTTTTGGACCGCTGCTCCTTCAGGTGGTTGTGGAAAATAAGATTGTAAGACACAGAATTTATAGCAAAAGTTTACAGTGTGATGTAACTGAAATTACATATTGAAAAAGACCTGGATTGTTTGTTAAGTGTCTCATTTTTTAGAATGACCATTTTGGATTCAGTTCTTTCAAATATAAATTGCAAAACTTTTTTTAAAAGTTACATTCTCAAGTGAACTTTAACAATTGGTGCATGTCAGCCCAGATAACGTATTGAAGCTGCGAGTTTCCCTGTGTGAGGCTGTCTGTGCCACAATGATCAGACTGATTCTAATCTAAAAAACAGATTTACAGAACCTTACATGCATTCATGCAGTTTTTTTAGCAAAGTAAAATGTAATTCTGCAAGTACAAATTCATCCCCAAACTTGTGTGTGTGTGTTGGGAGTTATGAGTGCCTGTGAGAGAGAGTGTGTGTGTTTGTGTGTGTCAAGGGATATAAGTCTGTGTGAGAAGGGGTCATTATGAATGTGTGTCTCTGTGGGTGGGTGTGTGTGTGTGTGTGGTAGGTGGGTGGGTGGGTGGGGGTGTGTATAGCGCGTATAGTGCAATGGGGTCACCTATCGTGCAGCATAGGTGAGGTTGGGGATCCATAGGGATGGCCTCCCGGTTGAGGCCATCCCTATGGATACCAAACTTAGCTATCAGCCTCTGCTTGGCCACTTTCCATTGTTGCCTGTCCCGAAGTCTGCCTTGGAAGACAGTCACCCGGACCTTTGACCGAAAGCAGAGGCTGATAGCCATGTTTGGTACCTATGGGGATGGCCTAAACCGGACCTTGGGTTCATGTGACCCCATTGCACTATACACATGCACACTCTCCCACAGATGCACACACTCACGCAGACCCTCTCTCATACGCTTACACATACACTCCCACACTCACACTCACCCACATACACACACTCTCTTACAGGCACTCATAATCCCCAACACACATGCTCACGTGCACAAATACACATATAAGTTTGTGGAGTGAATTTGCAGAATTACATATTACAATACTCAAAAAGCTGCATGAATCCATGTAAGACTCTGTAAATCTGTTTTTAAGATTAGAATCATCTGACCATTGTGGCACAGATAGCCTCGCACTGAGCAACTCGCACCTTCAATACATTATCTGGGCTGACATGATACCAATTGTTAAAATTCATTTGAGAATGTAACTTTTAAAAAAAAAAGTTTTGCGATTTACATATGAAAGAACTGAAACAAACATGGTCATTCTAAAAAATGAGACGCTTAACAAACAATCCAGGTCTTTTTCAATATATAATTTCAGTTACATCACACTAAACTTTTGCTTTAAATTCTGTGTCTTACAATCTTATTTTCCACAACCACTTGATGAAGGAGCAGCGCCCTGAAAGCTATTGCTTCCAATTAAACCTGTTGGACTATAACCTGGTGTTGTGTGATTTTTAACTTTGTACACCCCAGTCCAACACTGGCGTCTCCAAATCTTAAATGTCTATCACTGCTTGTTTGCTTGCTGTTATTCCTGCAAATCCATCATCCAATCCACTTTGACTAACGCTATCCTAACTTCACACCAGGTTATAGTCCAAGAGGTTTATTTGGAAGCACTAATTTTCAGAGTGCTTCCAAATAAACCTGATTGACTATGACCTGGTGTTGTGATTTTTAACTTTGTCCACCCCCATCCAACACCAGCTCCTCCACATCATATCCTCACTTTCATTATTAATCCTTTAAGTTGAATACAGTTGATTCCAACCCAAGTTTCTCACACTCAACCTGAATGTTAAAATCCATCATGGTGTGATTGTTACTTTCTAGGGGATCTTTTACTCAGAGGTAATTTATTATACCTGCCTTAGTACCCTTACTAGATTCAAGATAGCCTGCTCCCTGATTGGCTCCATGACATAATACTCTAGGGAACTATTTGTAATGCTCTCTATGAATTCACCGTCATAACTACCCTTTCTAATTTAATTAACCTATTTGACATGAAGATTAAAGTTATCCATAATTATTGTTATATTCTTTTACACACTCCTTTTATTTGTTGATTTCTCCCAGAATGGCTACTGAATGGGAGTCTGTATACTGCTCCTACCAATGTCTTGTTTCCCTTGCTGTATTTATTACCTCTATCCTCCAAATGGACTCTACCTCATACCAGCCGAGATCATCTCTCACAATTGCCTGCATTTCCTTTCTTACTAACAGTATTATGCCACCACCTTTTCCATGCCCCTCCGAACAATCTGAATTTTCCTGAATTTAAATTCCCAATCTTGATCTCCTTGTAATTATACTTCTGTAATGGTGATGAGATCATATTCATTTACCTCAATTTGTGCTGTCAGTTCATCTATCTTTTTCTGAATTATATTTGTGCCCTCAATCCTTTTATGATAGAAAGGGTTTTCCTTATTGTTGCCACGTTGGGTAGAGTAATTGTAGATTGGGAGATAGAAAGTTCGAAATTGGTGTTTGTAAATTGTAAAAGTGGGCAAAGCATTGTGTGATCCCTTTAAATATGTTTTTTTTTGTAGTTTTAAAAAAAGGAAGTCTGTGAACAGCAGTTTTGAAGTTTGCAGGTGCACAGACAGCATGAAACTAAAACATTTGTATTGAAAGACAGTACAGTTAGCAGGCCAAGCAGCAGATTTTATCAAGACAACTGGTTTTGAATGTAGCCAATCAATTTAAACTAGGGACTTAGATACTAAAAACCTATTAAATTTTAATTTGATGGTTTTGACCAATCCTGTTGTAAGGAATTGATATGTCATCAAGGGTATAAAAGAAGAAGGCAGTTTGACAAAGACCCCAGAGCTAGCTGACATTCACCAGAGCTAATAGTCTTCAGCTCTAGAAAGAGAAATTGGTTCTCAGTCCTTTATGTATTAGAGAAAAGCACAATCTCGATAAAAACAGTGCCAACAAAGGGGAAGACTTTCCTGCCAGACAAACAATGAAGGTGGCATCTAATGTCAGAAGAACGACAGAGGACGCACACAACATTCCGGAAGACACGTAACCTGGCTGTAATTTCAAGAGAATAAATTCTATTTTTTGTATATGAGTGGGACTTGTATTTATTGGAACTGCATACCATTAGAATCTTGCATTATTGGGGAATAGTTAGTGGTTAGAAGGGATTTGTTTAGTTTGTTAGTCGTTTAGTTAAACTGTTCACTGATAGGGATGCATAAATTGTGATTGCGTATATGTATAATAATATAGAGAAATAATTAATAGATTAATAAAATTACCAGAAAGAGCAGCAAGTCTAAGAGTTGGTTCTGTTTTAGAATTCAGTAAAGGAAGACAAAAAGTTTGATCAAGAGGGGGAATATAGAGTATTGGAGTAAGATTGCAGGGAGGAACCAGAGAAACTAACTGTCAAAGCTTCTATAAGTAAATGAAGCGAAAAAGTTTAGGAAAGGCAATCTTGCAGCCAGAAGCTGGACAAATTGTGATAAGGATCAAATAAATGGCAGAAGAAATGAACACATACTTGGGTTCTGTCTTCACAAAAGAGAGCACAAAAAATGTCCCAAGAATGTTAGGAATCCAAGAATCCAGTGAGAGGATGGAATTGAAGGAAATGAGTATTATTAGGAAAGATATTTTCTAATTAATCTGCTTAGAAATGTTAGAACACACCTCTGAAGCAAGTGTGACTTGAATCCATGCCTCCTCACCAGAGATTGGGTCATTATATGAGCCCTTAGTATTAAAAGAAAAATGGTGCTTTGGAAAGTAATACAATTGAAAGCTGAAAAATCACCAGGGCCTGATGACCTAGATCCCAGAGTACAAAGGAAATATTGGATTCATTGGTGGTCGTTTTCTAACACTCTGTAGACTTGAGCAGTTCTTACAGATTGGGGGATGGCAAATGTGTTTGGAAAATGGTAGAGTTAATCTTAAAAGACACAATAACAGAAAATTTCTAAAGCATTAACTGGATTGTATAAAACCAGCATAGGGTAATGAGAGGCAAATCATGCTTAACAAATCTACTAGAGTATTTTTTTGAGAATGTAGCTAGTCGAATAGATGAGGGAGAACCAGTGGATTTGGTGTATTTGGATTTTCAGAAGGCTTTTGATAAGGTCCCTCCGAAGAGGTTAGTGTTTAAAGATAAATCACATGGGATAGAAGCTAATATATTGGCATGGATTGAGAACTGGGTGACAGACCCGAAACAGAGTGAGAATAAATGGGTCTTTTGCTGAGTGGCAGGCAGTAACTCATGGAGTACTGCAAAGGTCAGTACTAAATGACCTGAATGAGGGAATCAAATGCAACATTTCCAAGTTTGCTGATGATACAGAACTGGGCAGAACTGTGAAATGTGAGGGGGAAGCATAGAAACTTCAAAGTGAGTTAGATAATTTGAGTGAATGAGCAAACAAATGGCAGATGCAGTACAATGTGGTTAAATGTGAAGTGATACACCTCAATGTGAAAGCCAAAAGGAAGGGTATTATTTAAATGATGATTATATTGGGAAATGTGGATGTCCAAAGGGATCTGGTGTTCTTGTACACCAGTCAATGAAAGTAGACAGATAGATACAGCAAGCAATAAGGAAGGCAAATGGGATAGTGCTCTTCATTGTAAAGGGATTTGAGTTCAGAAGTACAGATGGTTTACAACACTTATAAAGGTTGAAAATGTGTTGCTGGAATCCTGAAGAAGGACTCATGCCCAAAATGTTGATAGATTCCTGAAGAAGGGCTCATGCCCGAAACGTCGATTCTCCTGCTCCTTGGATGCTGCCTGACCTGCTGCGCTTTTCCAACAACACATTTTCAGCTCTGATCGCCAGCATCTGCAGTCCTCACTTTCTCCTAACAGTTATAAAGGGCCTTGGTAAGACTACAGCTGGAGTATTATGTGCAATTTTGGTTTCCTTACCCAAGAAGAGATATACATGCCATTTGAAGGAATGAAGCAGGCATTCACAAGGCTAATACTGGGAATGGCAGTGCTGTCTGTGAGAAGAAGTGGGCCTGTTCAGCTGGGTATTTACAGTTGAGAAGGAAAAGAAGGGATCTAATTGAAACAGACTCGATGCAGGGAGGATGCTTTCCTGGGTTGGGAAGTCTAGAACTATGGATTACAATCTCAGGATGCAGGATAGCCCATTTAGGATAGAGATGAGGGAACATTTCTTTAATCAAAAGGTAGTGAACCTGTGGAATTCTCTTTCACTGAAGACTGTGGAGAACAGGTCACTGAATATGTTCTAGAAAGAGTCAGAGTTTTTAGATTTTAAAGAGTCATGGAGAAAGTGGAAATATAGCATTGAGATTTGGATCAGCCAATATTGTATTGAATAGCACAGCAGACTTGAAGGACAAAATCGCCTACTACTTGCCTGATGTTTCTATGCAATTACAGACTCTGAGTCAGAAAACTGTGTGCAAAGCAGAAAAATAGATTCCCTATTTGACTGTGGCACACCTTTGATAATTTTGCTGGTGAGTAGGTCATTAGATTCTTGGATGTTAGTGGTTTTGTAATCTGTGTACATAGTAGTTATAACTTGTCAATATTGTTGATGAAAGAGTTAGTTGCTAATTCATTTCCAGTTAGTATCGGTTTGCACTTAGTTTTTGAAAGCTTCTATAATCCAGTCTTTGCGAATGCATATAAATCCATGTTTAATTTATTAGCATGGTTATGTAGATGTTCCAATTTCTCCATTAGTTTCCATGATAAAATTTCCCTTGATAGATTTGGCACAATTCTATCTTGGTACGGATATTTTTAATCAACCAGTTCAGAGTTGTTATAGCAAACCTCTGGAGCATGTGAAATTTGAACCTGGGCCTTCTGCCCTTGTGGTAAGAACACACACATTAATGTATTAGGCTTGATTAGTGAGTGACTAATCAACTACTGCTGTGAGCACTTCCTGCTTCAAGTCCAGTTATTTGCTGTCAGATTAGGTTCCACACAAGAGGTTAATAATCAAAATCAGAACAGGTGAGGTATGTGGAGAAGTGTGTGGAAATATGCTTGTATGGATTGAGGAATTTTTAATGGACAGAAAGCAGTAGGAATTAATGGATCATTTTCAAGTCTTCAGGCTGTGACAAGTGGGACAATACAATGATCAGTTTTGGGTCCTCAGTTATTCACAATCTATACCAATGTTTTGGATGTGGGATTAAATGTACTGTATCTAAATTAACAGATAATACACAATCAGGTGAAAAAGCATTGTAAGTAGAATGTAAAGGTAATTTCATGGTGATTTGGAAAGGCTAAATTAGTGGGCAAGCATTTTAACAGAAATTCAAAGTGGAGAAATGTGAGGTTATCCACTTTGCAAGGAAAAGCATAAATACAGAGAATTTCTTCAATGATGAGATTCTGAGAAATATTGAATTTCAAAGATACTTGGGTTCATGAGTCATTGAAATTTTAATAATAAATACAATATGCAATTAAGGGAGAAAGTGAATGTTGACTTTTGTTGTAAGAGGATTGGAGTAAAGGAATAAAATGTCTTATTGAAGTTACATATAGCCTTGGAGGCCATACCTGGAGTATTGAGTGCAGTTTTGGTCTCCTTATCTGCAGAAAGATGTGCTTCCATAAAGGGAGTGAAAGAAAGCGTCACCGAATGAATTCATGGCAATTCCATATCAGGAAAAGTTAAATGGACTGGCCTTTATTATCTGGAGTTCAGAAGCAGGGGAGCTAATTACATTCAAATATGCAAACTCATGTTTGACAGGGTACTTGCAGGGATGATATTGCTGCTGGCTAGAAACTTGGAACACAGTTTTAGAATACTGTTTAGAACTGTGATGAGGAGGATTTTTTTTTTGCTGAGGCCGATCAATCTTTAGAAATCTCCTCCCTATAAGGTGCCAAATGTGAGTCATTAAGTATATTCAGTGCTGCGATTGATCAATATCAAAGGCTAGTACACAAAAATGGTGTCTATGTAGATCACCATAATCTCACTGAATGGTGGAGAGGGCTCGAGTTAAAAAGCCTACTGCTGTTCCTCTCTATATGCTCTTGTTAAACTGAGTATGGCTCTTTTACGCCTATATTTTTCTATAATTTATTATTAGTATAACAAATCATATTCCTATCACAATAAAACTAAGAACTGCAGATGCTGGAAATCTGAAATAAAAATTGAAATTGTTGGGGAAATTCAGGTCTGACAGCATCTGTGGAGACAAAGTAGAGTTAACGTTTTGGGTCCAGTTTTTGTTTCCTGTCAAAAGTGTTTTGTGAATTGTACCTCAAACAGTAACTTATTGACTGTGATTATGAAGCAGATATTAATTGGATAGGGTGGTATCTATAGTTTAAGAATAAAATTATTAGTTCTTTAGCATTGTGTTTTTTTCTAACAAATCACCCAGCAAGATATTTTTGTTTCTTACACCTGCCGTCCGTGTATCTTTGTTGAGTGAAGTTACACAAGTAGTAGCAATTTATGGGTAGTTTTACACCCTGGGCTTACATCTCCTAGGAGTTGCATTTGTGACAGCTTATATTAATTTAACTTATGACCGGAAAGATTCATCATCAAAGGGAAATTTTTCTTTCATCTATTTTGGGCTAGTTTCAAATCATGTCTCTCCAGTAGAAATAAAACTAAAAGAGACCTAAGGGGCAACTTTTTCATGCAGAGGATGGTACATGTATGGAATGCACTGCCAGATGAAGTGGTGAAGGCTAGTACAATTGCAACATTTAAGAGGCATCTGGATGGGTATACAAATAGGAAGAGTTTGGAGGGATATGGGCTGGGTGCTGGCAGGTGGGAATAGATTGTGTTGGGATATCTGGTCGGCATGGACGAGTTGGACCGAAGGGTCTGTTTCTGTGCTGTACATCTCTCTGATTCTATATGTTCACCTTTAATCCCCTGCTTAAAACTAACAGTAGCTAACGAGAAAAATTGTCGTGAGTTTTAATTTCTGCTTGTCAGCTGTCGATGCACTAACTGTAACTTTTCTATGTTGTCCCTAAAAAAAGTAAGTGTTTTGTGGTGCCACTTACCCCTCTCCTCCCTCTCTCCCTCCCTCTCTCTCTATCTCTGTGTCTCTCTCTGTCTTTCTGTCTGTCTATGTCTCTTGCACTCTGTGTGTGTGTGTGTGTGTGTGTGTGTGTGTGTGTGTGTGTGTGTGTGTGTGTGTCTCTCTCTCTCTCTCTCTCTTTCTCTTTCTCTCTCTCTCTCTCTCTCTCTCTCTCTCTCTCTCACATGCACGCACGTACACAAACTCACTCCCTCTCGTTCTCTGGCTTTGTTGTACACAAATGATAAATCAAAGCTTTCATTTTAGTCAAGTGGCCTGTTCTTTCAGCTAAAACTGATGTGATTAATCAGAATAGTAAAATCTCTAATCAGAAAATTAAAACTATACTCCTACGTTAAGCAACTACTGTATTTAAACATTAGCAATAAATTAATGAATTATTTTCTGACATCAAATATTTCATGAATGTTCTGGCACCAATGAACAAAAAATGCCCAACAGTCTGTAGTTGGAATGCAAAACTCTGTGGATGCATTTGCAAGTACAGACACCTAGTATGTCATTGCTATAAGGGAATATGGTCACGTAAAGTTACAGCTGTATGTTTTGAACATTTTGAATTAGACTTGAATCAAAATTTGGAATCAACATTTTTATTTTACAATATTAACAATCCCAATTTTTGTTTCTTTATGGATATCCTTGCTATTTTATAACATCAACAATGCAGCAAATTGATTTGGCCTTTGAATTTATGAATGTGAACCATTCTTGCAGAGAATCATTTTGAAATTAGGTTATATTTATAAGGAACACATCACTAGCTGAAAGAGTTTAGAAGATATTTCCTCATAAATAATTTTATTTAGATTGCAATGCCTTGCCATGTGTAAAAATAAATTATGACATTTAAATGAGTATCCTGTTAACTAATGAAGAAATGTCTTAAATTTCAATTTCAGCATAACACAGAGAGGTCTGCTTTATTTTGTGAACCTGGGTATATCTGAAATTGTTTAAACCAATCTAAAACTTTAAGACAGTTTAGTGTAAAATATCCAAGGGCAATGTAGTTCTGCTGAGACTAGTTATGTATTTGTTGCTGAAATGAGACATCTTTTAGGGGGGGATTGATTTGTACTGAAGTAAGCCCTCTAGTGTACAGGTGGCAGAATAAATACCTGAAGAATAATAGTTCCTATGTTATGGATCAATATCAGACCACAATTGTATTTCAGGCCACTCTCTTGTTAAAAACAAATTTGTTAATTCTGACAATTTAATTGTATTTTAAGAGCATTTAATGGATTCTAGTGGAAGAAAAGTGCATAGATCCTTTTGTGTTGAAACTGTTGCTATCTGTGTGCTCCATGGATTACTTTGTCCTTTCTGGCACAGCATAAATTGTTCAACTATTGTTATTTTTCATTGTTTTTCTAAATGTCTTATACATGTCAGAATTTAATACCTTATGCTGGATTTGCTATTTGATTTTGTTATATGATGGTTGCTTAGTGGTAGTTATGGTGTACATTTAAAATAGGATTAATTCTGAGTAATAGCAAACCGAGTTACGTTGCCAACTCAGCATTTTTAAATGAAGTATGTATGAAAGGAGTTCAGTTTGTTGATGTTCAAATACTGTCTTTTTTAATGTTGATAAAGAGCTGGCTTTTCATTAACGCCATTTCTTAATCTTTCACTTTGTACTGGTGACGGTTATATTGCAGCTAGTGCAAAATGTGTGCGTGAGACCATCTTATTCACAATGTAGCTTGTGCCACCAACCAGAATTTAATTATGGTCACTTCATTCATTTTTTTTGTCAATATAAAGCTGAAAATATTTTCAATTAAAATGTTTATCATCGAGGTCTGTTGGATTTTATTTGGTCTTACACTGGCAGGTCAGGGCTTTTTAATAGCTGGAGTAAAAGTTCTAATCACTGCTGTCTATAAGCTGTAGCTACCCTTGCATGTGCTTTATGCTGGGAAACTGTAATGCTTCTGCTAACTGAAAAACCTCAAAGGAGAGTTAATTGCAGGAAGGTCATGTTAAATATTTGTATTTTTTTCCCCACAGCATGAAATTTTTTTCACCTTTGAAATTAACGATTTACAAAGAATTTGATAATTTGTCTTTCTTACACAAACTAGGCAGATTACAATTTAGATCTTGTCCTACTGATTGTTCTCAGTCTTTCAATAATTTCCTATTTTATATTGATTTTTAAAATGATCTTATTTCAATTGAGCGAATTTTAAGACACCATTTGAGTTGTTAAATAGTCAAATTATATTGTGATATCTGCACGTATTTTGTAAAGCAATCTGGAGAAAGAACAGCATTGTATTTGGAGGACAAATTTGCAACATGACTGATTTAGCATGCCACGAGGGACTATATTACTGTGGTATGCTAATTGATTGAATTGCTTTGTTTTCTTGAGATAATCACAGTGAAATTGCATATTTTTTATGGCAAGCATGACTTTGGTAAAGTAAACACAGCTTTGTGGGACTGTAATGAAACAAAATGAGATGCAGCATCTCTGTATTTATTGTGATTCAGGAACATTTGAGGCTCTAACTATACAATTGAGAAATATCATGTGTTTTACGTTTATTAAAGCTTGGGTGAAAGATAAAGAGGAAAGCACAGCAATGTAAAAGCATCAAATAGCTTCGCATAAGTGAGCAAATGAAATGTTACAGGTTTGCATCATTTGGTGACAGATTTTGTTAAATTTAGATCACAATAGGAAAGTTGTAACATATTTTGCAGAGCTGCTTTGAATTGATGTAGTGTGACATGCTTTGGAAATAATAAGATTCGACAAGTGGTTTGACATCATCTAAAGAAGTTAGTCTCACTTGGGCTTCACATCAGCTAAAGATTGGGTGAAAATGTATTTTTGAATCACATGCCCTATATTTAAATAGCAATGTTAAAACATCAATCTGATCATCATTCAGTTTGATAATTATGAAAACTTTTCTGTCAACCCAAACCAATATTGATGAGCATGTGAAATATGAGCTTTACTTTTGGGTGATATACTGATTTGGGGAACACTGCATTTCACTCCTACAGAGTAATGCAAAACAGACATTATATACTATATTGATGTTTTACATTCCTCTGAGGTGTGTATTTTCATTACTAATGGTACGTAATGGAGAGCAAAAATTTGAGAATTGTTGTTGTATTTTGTTTTATTTGCTGAAGAATGTTAGATACAGCTAATAAGAAGGCTAACATTGTATTAGTATCTGCCAGAACATTGTCTAGTGGAAATCCTAACATAGAGTCATAGAGATGTACAGCATGGAAACAGACCCTTCAGTCCAACCCATCCATGCCGACCAGATATCCCAACACAATCTCGTCCCACCTGCCAACACCCGGCCCATATCCCTCCAAACCCTTCCTATTCATATACCCATCCAAATGCCTCTTAAATGTTGCAATTGTACCAGCCTCCACCACATCCTCCGGCAGCTCATTCCATACACGTACCACCCTCTGTGTGAAAACATTGCCCCTTAGGTCTCTTTTATATCTTTCCCCTCTCACCCGACACCTATGCCCTCTAGTTCTGGACTCCCTGACCCCAGGGAAAAGACTTTGTCTATTTATCCTATCCATGCCCCTCATAATTTTGTAAACCTCTATAACGTCACCCCTCAGCCTGTGACGCTCCAGGGAAAACAGCCCCAGCCTGTTCAGCCTCTCCCTATAGCTCAGATCCTCCAACCCTGGCAACATCCTTGTAAATCTTTTCTGAATCCTTTCAAGTTTCACAACATCTTTCCTATAGGAAGGAGACCAGAATTGCATGCAATATTCCAACATTGGCCTAACCAATGTCCTGTACAGCCGCAACATGACCTCCTAACTCCTGTACTCAATACTCTGACCAATAAAGGAAAGCATACCAAATGCCGCCTTTACTGTCCTATCTACCTGTGACTCCACTATCAAGGAGCTATGAACCTGCACTCCAAGGTCTCTTTGTTCAGCAACACTCCCTAGGACCTTACCATTACGTGTATTAAGTCCTGCTAAGATTTGCTTTCCCAAAATGCACCACTTGCATTTATCTGAATTAAACTCCATCTGCCACTTCTCAGCCCATTGGCCCATCTGGTCCAGATCCTGTTGTAATCTGAGGTAACCCTCTTCGCTGTCCACTACACCTCCAATTTTGGTGTCATCTGCAAACTTACGAACTTAACCTCTTATGCTCGCATCCAAATCATTTATGTAAATGACAAAAGTTAGAGGGGCCAGCACCGATCCTTGGGGCACTCCACTGGTCACAGGCCTCCAGTCTGAAAAACAACCCTCCACCACCACCCTCTGTCTTCTACCTTTGAGCCAGTTCTGTATCCAAATGGCTAGTTCTCCCTGTATTCCATAAGATCTAACCTTGCTAGTCAGTCTCCCATGGGGAACCTTGTCGAACGCCTTACTGAGGTCCATATAGATCACATCTACTGCTCTGCCCTCATCAATCTTCTTTGTTACTTCTTCAAAAAACTCAATCAAGTTGGTGAGACATGATTTCCCCAGCACAAAGCCATGTTGACTATCCCGAATCAGTCCTTGCCTTTCCAAGTACATGTACATCCTGTCCCTCAGGATTCCCTCCAACAACTTGCCCACCACTGAGGTCAGGCTCACCGGTCTGTAGTTCCCTGGCTTGTCTTTACCGCCCTTCTTAAACAGTGGCACCATGTTTGCCAACCTCCAGTCTTCTAGCACCTCACCTGTGACTATTGATGATACAAATATCTAAGCAAGAGGCCCAGCAATCACTTCTCTAGCTTCCCACAGAGTTCTCAGGGTACACCTGATCAGGTCCTGGGGATTTATCCACTTTTAACCGTTTCAAGACATCCAACACTTCCTCCTCTGTAATCTGGACATTTTGCAAGATGTCACCATCTATTTCCCTACAGTCTCTATCTTCCATATCCTTTTCCACAGTAAATACTGATGCAAAATATTCATTTAGTATCTCCCCTATTAAAAACTAAACAGTAGAAAAGCCTTTTCATGAATAAAGTCCACTTGGTAAATAGAGAGAAGTTGGTGTTAATATCAGTTAGAAAACTTCAGGATGTATTTTTAGTTTTTTGAACTGTTTATGAATCTTGAGGTTGTTTTGATGTTTCCTTTTCCTGAAAACCAGTCTCTTGAAAATGTTAGTGTTGTGATGTTCTAATGAATGTTATAACAAAAGATAAAAGAAAATAGAACAATGTGATCTAATTTCATAGGACTCAACCTGCAGAATACAAGGTTATAGTCCAACAGGTTTATTTGGAAGGACTAGCTTTTGGACCGCTGTCACAACCATCTGATGAAGGAGCAGCGCTCTGAAAGCTAGTGCTTCCAAATAAACCTGTTGGACTATAACCGAGTGTTGTGTGATTTTTAACTTTCGAGGAGAAAGTGAGGACCGCAGATGCTGGAGATCAGAGCTGAAAATGTGTTGCTGGAAAAGCGCAGCAGGTCAGGCAGCATCCAAGGAGCAAGAGAATCGACGTTTCTGGCATGAGCCCTTCTTCAGGAATCTTTTTTGTTACTTCAAAAAACTCAATCAAGTTGGTGAGACATTATTTCCCACGCACAAAGCCATGTTGACTATCCCGAATCAGTCCTTGCCTTTTCAAATACATGTACATCCTGTCCCTCAGGATTTCTGAAGAAGGGCTTATGCCCGAAACGTCGATTCTCCTGCCCCTTGGATGCTGGCTGCCCGCTGCGCTTTTCCAGCAACACATTTTTAGCTCTGATTTTTAACTTTGTCCACCCCAGTCCAACAGCGGCATCTCCAAATCATGTTGGGTTCAATTACAACAACCATATAGCTAAATCTTCTGAATGTTTGCAACTTTGCTCGGCAATTAAATTATCATGTTGCTAGTAACAACTATTTTTGCAAAAATGTGGTCAATACTTTTTTTTACGAAATTGTTGCGCCTCCCATTAATTAGTTTGAGTTATTTCTGCCAAACTTCAGCTATTTTGGCACATAGTTTGTGACATGTATTTAAAATGCAAATAATGCTCCGACTAATGGAAACAAGTTTTTGGGTTATGTTTAATTTTCGTTGATGACGTTGGATCGGAATTTACATCTAGAGCAAAACCATCTATATCGCTTTCTCAAGCGCAACTAATCTCGATATGTAATTTTGTGAAACTGGAATACACAAGGTCGACATGTAAACCGAGTATTTGCCTGTTAGAATCACCAGGTCAACATGTTTCATTTAAAAAATTGTTTCACGACCCTACTTAATACGTGAATCTGATCTGTTATTATTTAATGTAAAATTTAATGCTTTATTCCTAAACGGCAGACAAAAATGTTTGGCATTTTAAGTGTCTTGAACAACATTTTATTGTAAAATTAAAAAGGGTTTCATTGCGTGTCTTTATATTTCATAAAATTTATTGCGTTTTAATAAAGATCAGCGAAAAAAAAACTGGCTGCCATATATTATTTAGTTTGTCATTCTGAGTTGTGCCCGAACAGTGTTTAGCTAGGTTGTCTTTCGTAATTTAATCATTTAGCCGAATAGAGTAAGAGTTGAAAGCATCTCTGCACGGTACGGTTTGTGAGCCGATTTTCTGTATTTAACCTCCGTGGCATTGATTTTAGTTTGGCAAGTATTGTTTTCGTGATGTTGTAGTCAGTACAATTGGAAGACCGGAGAGCGGCACTTAGCAATTGGAGTAGGTGGAAATGCACTAAATTTTAGGAAGCTGCTGAAACGAGTGCTCCATTGGTTACTGGTAATTTGCTCTCACGTGCAAATTATGTGTGCAACTCAAGTCAAGACTAAGATTTTGTACCATGTTATCTTCAGTCTTCCGTGTTTAATATTACATGGAGTAAAGGGTTGAAGTTTCCTAACGCGATTCCTTTTGTTAACGGAAGATAATTTACTTTGCATGCAATTCATGAATGATGGTTCCCTGCTTTAATTCTGCTAAGGTATATTTGCAAAAGTATTTTTCTTTTTAATGTTTTAAAACGTTCCTCCATATGTACGGAATGCAAACTTCTTATACCATGGTATATGTTGAAATAGCAGGATTGATTAACCTTAACGTGGTGACCAGATTCTCTCAACACAATGGAAATGCATATCGTGTTGTCTAATCAACGCCATTCGATTTTAATATTAGGCGCCTTAAAAATTCAGACAAAAATACCAGTTATTCAAATGATGACGAAGTTACTGAACTCAGATGTGATCAACACTCTTTATAGATCTGTTTAAAATAAAAATAATTTGAAAACACAGAACTATTTCAGCTTCCCGTACCAGCAATGAAACTTCTCACAAAAACTGCAACTATTTTTGAACAACAAATTATAAACATTGACCAGAGGTGGAAGTGTCTCCCTTTTCTCAAAAAAAAGTTAAACTAATCGCCTGTAAACGATATTTTTTGTGGTTATGATATATTTCACTGAGCTCTTGTTTGGACTGGACCCAATTTTCGTAGTTTCTCACGGGCTCGAGTGGTGTGTATTAACAGGTTCTGAGGAAGATTTGCTGGCTAAAGGCAGACAGTCCATTCGAAGCCAAGCTGTGGGCAACCAGAACTCCGAGAGCGAAATTCTGCTGGAGGGAGACGACGATACGCTTACTTCACTGGAGGAGAAGGAGATTGATAACATGGCGGGTAAAATAATTTATCTTTCTTCACACCAGCTTAACGTTATAACGAAAGCTCCTTGTGCAATTTCCCAAACTCAGTCCTGGGACTGTTGCTGAGACAGTGATGAATTGGTCTGATCCTAATGAAGCCAATAAAAATATCATTTTCCTTCGCAATTGCATCGGGAGCTCTAACATTACATTAGCATTTGACTTTCCACATTTCCCTGTGAGCTTGATTTGTCTCCTTGCGCTTCATTCTACTAACCTTGAAAAGTTTGCAATGAAATGACATGATGGTCCAGATTTTGTTTATGAAAATATCTGGAACGTCAGTGACTGATGTTATTTCTTGCCGCCGATAACTTTTTTATAACGGGTTCATATTCGGACCCGATTTCCAGCTCTAAACTTCTCTTTGAAGGAAATATTCCAGCGGAGGGTTTGTTGCTCAGTACATATTCACCTATCAGATGATTATGTGTACGTTTGGTCAAATTTGTCTTCAGAAATGCGGCACAAAACAAAAACCGTCAAGACTAAAATGGTAAATATTTCCGTAATATTTAGCTATTGTTCATAGCTGTTGCGCTGACAGGTCAAGTCTCCGCAGTATTTCGATATATGACACTGAAGTGTGTGTCGCATGGCACATGCCCTGAGCAGCAAACAAGTTACTGCGGCGGTATGATTTCACATTGCTTCAGATGTTATTTTTCCTTACACTTTCTGTTTATCAGTTATCTGGGGGCGAGTCTCCAAATTAAATATTAAGCAGGAGAAATAATGCCCATAAATAAATAAATTGGATTCAGATCGCGTAAAAAAGAATTCAGATGAAGTCGTCTTGCGGTAGATAGCATCTGGGTTAGCCCTGCACAGATGAGACTTTGGTCAAAGCCTTCCAGAATACAAAAAAATCATTTGATCGGTATGCGCAGTGATATCTCATTCTTTCGGATGCCCTCTCCTTAGCTTCCAAAATTATTTCGCTTGTAAGTGAATTTCAAGACAGGTGGCATTGCTCTGGCTGTGGGCACTGAGCTTGGCTGTTACCAAGCTGAGAACCAGGAAGGAAGATAACTGCTAGCTCTGAAGAGCGGGTCGCTGCCACGGCTGGTGCAAAAAAAAATGAGGATCGCGCTTTCCGCTTGGGTGGGGTTGGGAGCGGATTGCTGTCATCGTTGCGAGAGGCTGCAGAAACCAGACTGTAGCTATGCCTTTGGTTCCTCGGGGTGCCTGGGGTCGGGGACGCGGGGGCTGCTAATTGGAGGGCAAAGAGAGAGGAATAGCTAAAAGTGGAGGATGAAGTATTCTTCAAGCGGGAATAGAGATTAGCTATGATGCTGCATTTTGACGAGTCACCAAGTGTTCAAATCCGAATTTAATATACATAACACGCTGTTGATTTTTATTTCTTTGAGTTATGTCTGTACCGTGAATGCACAATGTACCGAGAAATGACGCTTTTAATGTTTGAAGCCTTTGTATTATAGTATAGCGTGGTCAGCCACGATAATTTAAATTGTATAGCGTTTCAATTAGAAACTGCTCTTTTTAAAATATTTAATCCACGTGTAGAATTTTGTGCTTCAATATTATTTTCACCCTGCCCTCAACGAAAGTAACAAGTGTGAAGTTGTTTTGCGATGTAACCACTTTGCCAGTACAGAGCAGATATATGCAGTAGACAGTGTAAAGGGGTGAGAGCAGAGTTTAATTATAAAATCTTGACATTGGGAATAGGATTAAGCAGTAATCCTTTCTAATAAAGTCTGCAGTGTAAATTAACTGGAAGTTATCAGGGGTCTCCTATAGAAGCCCATGGGCTGTGTGCAATGCCAGATCATTGCAGATGGCTGCTGTGTTCTCATTGTAATTGAATGTCTCACCGTGATTGAAAAATGTTATTTCTCCCCTGTATTACATGTTAATGCATTAAGGGCACGGCGAGACGGCAGAGAACACGAGATGGTGATTCCATCCATTTTTGAAAGAGCTTGGGGAAATCAAGGCGGTTTTGTATCTATCTGCTGACCATCTGCAAACAGTATATTGTAGACTGGGAATAGAGGGCAAATCCTACTCTAATCTCACATGAGAATCGCCCGCTATTGTCGAGGTGGCATACATTAAGATTGATGAGAGATTAAAGACTGCTCGGGTCTAAGCAATCAATGAAAATGACAATTAATTTGGAAATTTTTTGGCAATTACTCACGGAATGATTACCTCTACCAGTTCAGCGAGTGAACCTGGTTTTACGTCTTTTTTTAAATATAAGGCCGTGATTGGAGTAATGAAGTTTAGCTGTTCTGAAATCTGCCCAGGCTTCAGTTTGAGATATGCCCCACGGGCGCTTTTTCTTTTAGTAAATTCACACGACAATATTGTTGCAAATGTACTTTGGTCCATTTTTTTCGAAATTAAGGACCATGTGTATGTATTTCCTAAAATAACTCTTCGAAAAACATGCAGAACAAAGGGTGGTGGTTACTGCATTTCACACTGTGGGTTGTTCTGAAATGAAAGATTTTGCGATGGAGATAGGTTAACCATGCTGTTTACGTTATTAAAAACGTTTCCCTTTGCCTTTTTCCTTCACCTGGCTTTCATAGTTCTATCCTTTGGAGCACATCAGATAAAGCAGCTATCGCTTCTTATGTTTATGTTTAATGCTTGAATGCTTTTGCTTAGAAATAATCCTTCTATAAATCCCTTTGTACTTAGTGATCATTACAGTGAAGCGCATTCAGCTGTATACCAACTGGGCAGCTGTGAAATGTGGATCCCAGTATATCAAAGCAGTGGCTATTCGCATAAAAAAGCTGCGTCCAAATAAAAAGAGCTAAATGTGACCTCTTTCAGCTTTGTTCTAATAAAATGTTTTGACCATTTGCAGTCATGTTCAACAAAACCGCTCGGAAGTTGTGGATTAGATAGTGGTAACTAAAATAGTACGTTTTAACATGGCATCCAGTAAGTTATTGAAGTGTAAAGTTGCTGGTTATTGAAGCAAATTATTTTGCAAAGATGTCCAGTTAGGCGAGAACCAAGCATTTGAATTCTTAATATACCCCAGTGTTATGTTTACTCAGGGTGTATTGTGACCTATTTGATTTTCAGATTTGTTTGTAGACTTTATTTTCGTATTGCCTTTGTTTGCGTCCAAAATCATATTTTTGAGGAAGCTTTGTCTTGCTCGGACTGACAAAAGCTAACACCTTTTAGTAAGCCATTGTTTTACTTATTTCTAGGACCTGTGAATTTCACCACTGCTGCCCAGCTCATTGCGCCGGCTGTCGTTGCTAAGGGAACGCTGTCAATCACCTCTTCCGAGCTCTACTTCGAGGTAGATGACGATGATCCCAGTTATAAAAAACTAGACCCCAAGGTAAGTCGGCGACGACATAGCTGGGATACTTTTTTTAAAAAAAGATGACGGCCTTTAAGTACACAAAATTTTAACCTTAGAACAGCTGCTGGTGAACATAATGTTGCCTCATTTACGTCAGCGGGCACGATTTCTCTTGATCTTTACAAAGCAGCAAAATGGCATTGGCTTAGCGTCCGAACAGATACTGTTTAACAAAGACAGCACTATTGTAATTGCAGTACATATTGTATTGTATATGTTTAATATCAAGACTGATTCGTGATATAAAATCCAGTTCCAGCACTTAAATATTTAACTTCTAAAATTGCAATCGTACCTTTTGCTTGTAATCAAATACTTTAAACCATAAGCTTAAAAATGTGTTGCTGGAAAAGCGCAGCAGGTCAGGCAGCATCAAAGGAACAGGAGAATCGACGTTTCGGGCACAAGCCCTTCAGGAATGGAGAAGGGCTTGTGCCCGAAACGTCGATTCTCCTGTTCCTTTGATGCTGCCTGACCTGCTGCGCTTTTCCAGCAACACATTTTTAAGCTCTGATCTCCAGCATCTGCAGTCCTCACTTTCTCCTATTTTAAAACATAAACCATTTTCATTGGTCTGCTATATTAATATGTTAATTATATTGCAGACCAATGAAAATAATGCTTTATGCAAATCCTAAATTTTAAGCGTATAAATGTTCGACTTAGGAATAAAGGTATCAATTTTGAAATTAAAATGAATTTCCTATCCCCAGTGTAAATAAATATGAAATACTGATACTATTCAAATCGTGTCTATAGCTGATTCTACCTCGTTCAATCATCTAATTACAATTTCCTTGTCGCTTGTATTCGCTCTACATGCTCAAAAAAATTGTTTTATCACAATGCATTTAGTAATCAGCATTTATTTCTGTAACCTTCCTGAGTTGTGCTTGTCACTTACATTTATTATTTATATTTACAATACTGACAATAGAGTTCAATTAGTTCAGCTTCAAATGAATCGACACTAATTTTGAAACTTCATATCATTGCATGCATCCTCCTTCAATATTAGCGCCCTACACCTTCAGAGTACTACAAATAATTTCTGAAGTTGAAAAATGTTGCTGGAGATCTAAAATCGCCCCCAAAGCTTGAAACGTTTTCCACTATAACAGTGCTTTCTACCCTCCATTTCCACAATATCCACTCCGTTGGACTGGTCTGACTGTTTTTTGTAGCAGTGAGGTTTGGGCCTGCATTGCACTTTCAGAAAGGCTTCTGGAAGGATACTGGAACATGATTGAATATAGCTGGTATTGCAGTAGATGTTCAGTCCCATACTTCGAGGTTAGTGAGTGAACATATGATCATTTAACTGTGTTTAGAGTTAAAAGATATTAGACTTAGGTGGTACAGTCTTTACAAAAACAAACTTTATGCCACTTTCAAGTGTGGAAAAAAAGTCGAAAAACCATTTTGTTAATCCACAAACTAATTCTAACTGTTTAAAATTATAGTAGCGCTTGCTTTGAAATACTATTAATGACGTGGAATGTATAAGGAATAAATTTAAAACGTGGACTCGGTTAAATTTAAGTTTAAGCAAGCTGCGATTTGTTGAACTGTTTGTACTAGATGTAGGTTTTTCGCTCAGATGCATTGTGAAAAACCGTTAAATATTGTAATAAACCAAGACTCACTGTCAGGCTTTTCTCATTAGGTCTTTGACACGCTTGACTGTGTAAAAGGAAATGAATCTTAAGAATCTATAATTCATAACTCGTTGTAAACCATTATTATTGATACTTCACGTGGGACTTTTTTTGGAGGTTTGCGAAGGAATATAGAGTTGTATAACTTGCAATGTGAAACCGCACTTCCGATCATCCTGGGAAAATACATGCCAAGTGTTATGTGCATTCCAATAACGTGCTTTTAGGGTGGAATATTCAAATCGCCAAAATAATAACGTTCCAAAGATTGGTTGTAATTTACGAGTTTTGAACTCTTCTGGACCTATAGCTAAATTAGATTTTAGTTGAAATTTACATAACAACACGGGCCACGCTTCAATCATGGATACACCTCATTGCTAACATTTAAGACAAGAGTGCCCTTGCCACTCATTTAGAATAGTTAATAACACGGTAGCTCTGCTTTACAGCCTTCAAAATGGCTTAATTTAACAGTATTGTTTGTAGAGTATTTGAAACATAAATGCACGGATCAGAAATACAAGAATTAAATTGCTCTTCAATTCTGACGGCGAAGCTTATTTGTGAAACCCGTTTTCCGTTTCTCTCTCTTCCCAATCGTGACATAGCTGTGGCCATTCCTTTTAAAGACTCGAAACCAAAACAGACTGACAAGCTCTTACCAGCTCAGATAAGATCTGCTGATAACCTCAAGCTTCACACTTACACCAGTTTGGTGTTTTAATTAACGACAGTAGCTGCAGAACTGAAATGAGACCAGTTCTAAAGCCTGTTGAATGCTCAGTTTGTTTTAAGTAAATATTTTTTGAACAGCTATTTCCAAGTCTAAAATTGACAACGCAATTCTCGTTGTAAATTACAGGAAACAATTACATTTTTGATTTGGATAGCTTGTTCACTACCCGATTTCTTCTTCATTCAGTAAAAATCGAAGAACTGTCTCGACTTACACATTGCTTCCTCAGTGTTAGCAGTTTTTAACTTTTTATAAATGACGTGATTTTGGGAATTTGCATTATTAAATGAAAATGTCGATCTTGTGAAACTGTCTTGCGGAATGTTGTTGAACAAATTTTAAGACTGTACCGCAATTTAAAAACAAATCTAACCAGTCACTTTAAATATATCCATGATAATCACTCTAACTTGCAATTACTGAAAGATCCACTCAAGTTGGTTTTTAGAATAGAAACGCTCCTCAAATACATACTTGCTACTGTCAAAATTATGCTCCGTATTTGCATTTTTAGCAGCTAAATTGGGAGTAATATTTATGTTTTCTAATATGGTTATTTGTAATTTCAACCGATTAAATATATTGTGCCAAGTTTTCAGAATTTAAATGAATTTACATGTTCCGAAAAAAAATGTTAGCCTTGTAAAATCACCAAACACCTGTAGACAGTACTGTAAACTGTAACGTCATGATGACTTTACCGCCTTTAATAAATATTTCCGCCCTATCACAGTGATATTCGTGGATTTTACACTTTGTTTTCATTTGGAATTAGTTTAGTACAAAGTCTCATTATGTATTCCAAGTAGTGTCCATCAAATTAGACTTTTTGTAAGACTGCGGCCTAAACGTAAAGATTCGGCCTTGTTCGACTGCAGATGCTCTGGCGCCATTATCGAAGAGGTTCTAATGTTCTCTCGATTGAAAGTTTCCCTGGCACTTCAAAAATTTGGCGACGCAGCTTTTTGATGGAATCGAATAGTTCGTGTGCCTTTGGCTGTCTTTCTTCTCTTATTCTAAATTGTATAGTTGTAACGTGGCTGACTTTACCCTAATTCAGCACTTGTACTACAATATGTTTCTCTCCAATTGAACTTGCTAGATAGAGGAAAATTAACTCATGCGCTTATCTAAGAAATTTGCAATTGTGACATATTTTGCCTTTCCAAAGTATTTCGGAAGTGATGTTTGGAGTAATTACTTCTCTATGGTTTAATGCTGTGCGAAGTTTATTTTTCTCTCATTAATAGAGTTAGGAATTTCCAGAGATCAGCAACATATAAAATCATCTAAAGTTTTTAAAATCGTTTTAATAGTGTACAACAGAAATTACATTTAAATTTATTATTTAATTTTAAAGTTATGAATCTTGAAAGTGAAGAGTGAAATCAATTCACACTTGCAAATTCTTTGTAATTAAGAATGATCGAGGCAATTTAATATTGTATTTCTGATTGTAATTATATATAACATTTTGCCAGAAAATTATTTACAATTGGGGGACAATGTAACTATGGAATAACCATGCCAAAACGCAATAAATATATCAATAATGAAGCTAAATGAAACTATTCAGATGTAAATTAACGGACAAAAAATGCAGGTAACGTAAATAATTTTATTACCATTACACGTTTATTTTAGGGGCACAATGTCTGAGGTTGGCACGCAAAATACATTTTACAACAGAAGTTTTCTTAGCCTTTAAAAGACTGCATTTTTAAATAAAGGTTCCTCACAGGCTGACAACATCGAGACAAAACTGTCACATTTAGTTTAAAATGTACCTTGAATCTCTTTCATCTCTAGTCCGTTTGCTGTTCAAATCTTTTTGTTTTAATTATTTATTAAGTTCAAATTGGTGTACCTTGCAATAATTGTTGAACACGTTTGCTGGAAATGTAAGTTCTACTATAGCTTATCGAGACTTTTTGCGTTGGTAAGAATTTCTCTCGCCAATCGCCATGTCTGTTTAGCCGCACTTTCCAGAGCCGAATGAGGCTTTCCTTGGAAAAGATCTAGGTTTGGAAGAAAGTAATGAGGACACCTCCGGCACTGGAGACAAGAGATGAGCTGGAGCAGTATGCCGTTGAGGCGGTCGCCAAGGCATGACTCGTCCCAGTCGGTTTCTCTGGGGTGTTTTTCGCATTCGTAGAGTAATAGTGTCTTCATGTGGTAGTTATTGAGGGGCTGGCCTGGCAACTCGAGGTGTCGATCGCGCAAAGTCTTTAAAATGGATAGGCACTTTTTCCTACAGCCCCCCAGCAGTAGCCTATTTTCAGCTTCGCCGAACTGTAAAACCCAAGCGTCGCTCTCTGCCGAGCTCTGCTTGCCTGTCAGGGAGTAGCACTCTTTGGACAGGAGATTAAAACCTTCAGCTTTGACTTCGGCAACTCGGTTCGGACCGGGCCAAGGAATGTGCGGCATGGGCCACTGAGCCGCACTCCTGGGCCAGATGCCCGTGCATTTAAAAGCTGGCGTGATCTGTACTACATAGCGCTCCCTGATCCTTAACTTTACCTCGCTTGTGTCCGCAACCATCTTCACCACATCTCGGTAACTGCATTTGTCCACTGCCTGTGCCACTAGGGTCTGAAATCGGGAACGGATCTTTCGGGCTGATAGGTAACCTGAAGCTGTAATAAACTCGACCCAAAGGGACATGCTCCTCTTGCGTCCGTCGCTCAGTTTTAGCACGGCGCAGCCAGGCAGTGAGCCGTCGTCCACGAAATTGAAGACCCCCATTTGGTTCAGATAGAGGACCACCTCAAACTCTGTTGGAGCGATCACCTCCAAGCCTTCGAAGCGCGTTTCGATCTCGCTAAGAGAGCTGATGAAGCGAGGTTCTTGGACTTCTACTTCTTTAAGGACGTCGGAGACCACTTTGCACACTTCTCGAATAGTCTTGGCAATCGCAGCTTTTCTAGCCTGGCATCGCTCGTTGTAGTATTTGTTTAGCTGGTAGACCAGTTTGGCTTGAGCCGCGATCATGTTGGGACTCAGGTCCGGGCTGTACACCGGAGTCTCGCAATAGGTTGAGGAATCCAATGCTTCCCGATGCTCTGTGGGCACCCACTTTTTCACTGGTGCAAACTTGAAACAAGTGCATTAAATGTAATTGGATAGCGACTAGAGAGAAGTCAGCAAAACAAAATACAAATATCAACTAACTCTAAATTAACAACTTGTTTCTTTAAAACGAATTGGTTTTAGCGGTGGCGATTGTTGCTGTTTTAAAGCGTTGAGTGTGAGTGACGAAATGTGGATATTATCTTTCATTTCTTTCTCTCTGCCCCGATTGCTGATTTGGACTGTTTTTATTCTTCGGGCTACTTTCCCCCACGCTCGGGAAGTGTGGAAGACTTTAGTTTATGAATGGTCCCCTCTGAACCGGGCATGCGCATTGAGCAGCGGGAGGCCCAACCCCACGTGCACGTGCTGCTACTTCTGACCAATCCGGCTCGAGCTGTCAACAACGGGGCCAGTGGCGCGCGGATAGAGCCGTGAGAGAGAGAGGAGAGGCCTTGTGTTCGGACAGGGCGCCCCGCCGCAGCCCGGCGCTCCGGCTCGGACAGGGCGCCCCGCCGCAGCCCGGCGCTCCGGCTCGGACAGGGCGCCCCGCCGCAGCCCGGCGCTCCGGCTCGGACAGGGCGCCCCGCCGCAGCCCGGCGCTCCGGCTCGGACAGGGCGCCCCGCCGCAGCCCGGCGCTCCGGCTCGGACAGGGCGCCCCGCCGCAGCCCGGCGCTCCGGCTCGGACAAGGCGCAGCACTCGGATCAAATGCTCCACTATCACTCATGCCCGGGCCAGGGACTCTTACATCCTGGGCTCGGACTCTGCGAGAGCGGCTCCGCTACATATGATAGTCCCGTCTCACCCTGGAGCTAAATAACTGCTTTCTCTATTCCTCTGGACCCGAGCTTTTAAATCAGTCTTCATTCTGCACCAGTAATAGTTTGGTGGTAGATTTAAATTTTGTCAATACGTTGAGAAGGCTCTTGATAGCGATGCTTTAAAAATATATACCAATATTATGTCCAGTCACAAAAGCGAAACGAACTGAATTGTTGTTAATTCTAAACGTTTCGCAAAACCTCTTTTCAACGCATACATAGACTTTAGACGCACGAAGTAAGTATATCGGCTTAGGACAGATATTTGGTTTCGTGAATATCTGTGTTTTTCGATAAACAGGAACGAGCAGGTTTTTTTTCTAAGTACATCTCTTGTACATATGAAGCCCTGACCATAAATCAGTGGGTTTGACCGAATGGATCTTCAACATATTGTTTCAGACAGAACTTTTTATTGAAGGTTGGAACACGCCGCATTTTAAGATGTTATGCTACAGAGCTGGTTGGCAAAAGGCGGAGTTGTATTCTTTATTAATCTGCGACCAGAGTTTTTTTTCCTTCCACGAAGGTGGTTGAGTACACGATCTCGACACCGTCCTTTCTATGGGCTTGTCCGTAGTGCGACAGGCCGGCGTGCTTCACTTTGCAGCGCCTTGTCCCTGTTCCAAACATTACAGACTCATCCATAGAATCGTCTCGTTTTCATCTACTTGTTTCATTGATTGTTCCGCTAAAACTAAAACATTCTCCCGAGCCACGTTGTTGCTGCAGGATGTGCGACTGAATGTTTCCAGCTGACGACGAGCATTGGAGCCCCATGCCGAAAAACCACAGAAGGTGCGGGGCGAGTCCACCGGGTTCTCTATTTTAAAAATGACTTCTGATAAAGGTGCACTTAAACAAAAGAGTACAATATGAAACACCTACATCATTTAAGATTTGAACCACTGCAAAGAATAATTATTCAAAAGAGCCGACTTATCACTATTCCTATAAGTTATTTTCAATGTTATTGATGAAAGTTGGTACCATAATCAAGTTCCAGTCCCGCTGTTATGAGGGAGACGTCTATTAATTCAACAGCCCTTTAAGCAAAGTAGCCGACCTTAATTGTACTTTTCATTACGGATTTCCACGACATATAATAGTCCAGCTCAATGCATTGCATTTTATGGGCCCCATTTTCTCGGCATTCTACAATTTGGTTAAGAAATATTAAATTATTTACTTAAATGTCTTGACAATTGAACCTTTTTTGAATCAAGAGTGTACTGGTCCTGAAGCCTTTATCATATTGCTATGAAAACGTTATGGACACAGATCCTGTGAGAGCAGTCGTCTTAGCGTGAATAATTAAAGGCGACCATATCAGCCACCCTTTAACATGATGTTTTTTTTAGTCCATCAGCACTTCCTTGTGGGCGCATTAAATAGAAATTGGCAGCTCGCTGAAGCAGGATTCTGTATAGAGACAAACAGAAAGAGCTCTCCATTTTGAGAGCCACTTGAAAGCCCTCAATGAATTGAACTGCATTCATTCTTTACCACCTCTCATACTTCAACTAATGAGCCTGGGGAAGAGGAGGTCTGCTCCCTGACAATAAATACATTATGAGAGGCTGGGCTTTCACTTTGATGGCTCCACAACATGTTTGTTTAGCTTACTCTGTGTTTATGTCGTGTACTAGAGGAAGGAGGAGTGGCACCTTTATCCGCAAGGTCTTAGAGAAAAACATCATCCCAAAGAAAAGAAAAATCCCAAAGTGGATGGGGGTGGGAAGATCGAACTAAAATATAAACAAGTCAGCCTGTGCACACCTATAAATACATAGGTGTTGTATTTTATATTTTATTCAGACTAGACAGGTGATGCCATTACTAAAATACTTCCCTATAATAAGTGTTGACACAATTTTGTTGGCAAGGTGTTGTTTAATAATCCAACAGTGCCAGATCATTTTGATCAATAATGAAGGAAAATTTGAGCACTGCTGTTTTTACAGAATTAGCAATTGTTAACAGTCATTAACATGTATAATAGTTTTGTCCTATCTCAGTTAAAATTGTCTTTATTAAAATAATTTTGGCCTTTTAGCAGATGAAAAAACATATAAAGAAGTTTAAATGTAGTAATATGATTCCTTAAAGTTTATGTTAGTTAACATCACCATATTAAAACTGTTTTTGTGCTTTGTATTATTAAATATGAAAAATTAGGAAAGGAGAATGTGGTAACCAAGTGGCTGCTAAACTCTCTAAACCTTGTTGAATAATCTTTGACTAAAACCTTTAGTTGTTTTACCAGTTCAAATATTTAACCCTTATTAGTCCATTTAAAGTAGAAAAATCAAGACAAGAATGAGCACAGGATAGTTTTCTATGACTTCTGTTAATTTAAAATCATGTTTTCTTAAGATTTTTTGAACGAGTCAAATCAGTAGCATTTAACTGATATCAATTAGCTTTTTTGTGAAGTATGTTGTATCTTGTGTCTTTTTCTGTTATGACTTCAAGGATTTTTTTACACTCATTTTTGGATCTTGCATATATTTAGTTTTAATAAGGCTGTGATGCTCTATATGATTACTAGAATTTTTGCAAAAATGTTTTGAATATTGTTGGGGAAAAAAGCAATTCTGACCTAATTGTTTATAAGTACTGTAGCTTTTTTTTTTGCAGTTTTAATTTTAGAAATGTATGATTTACGAATATGGGTGCATTATGTTATGGTCATTCATCATTTTGACCTTCATTAGTGTTGACACAATTGTGGTACATTGTGCTGCTTCATGATTCATGTACCTATCCACATTAGTAGCAGGGAGATTTAAGCTAGTTAAAACTATTGAGTGAATGGAAAAATAGCTTCCATAAATATTCTCTTGTTCTGGACTTTCATAATGCAGTTCTGATAAGTTAAATTTAGTTAGATTTGTTTAAAATACACATATTTTCATTCTGAAATATACCAGACAGTAGAATCTAAAATTACTTTTAAATTTTATACTATTGAGTATTTGGAGGAAAGGATTCTGCATTGCATACTGAATATTAATTTTTACTTTTGTATATGAACCATTGATTTCAGTCCTGTACTGTCTTAAGTGCCCTGACCGGTGCAATATTTTATTGAAGATTGGAATGGCAGCCTCTGAATGTAACATGGCTAAAATGTATGCTGAGATCAGACATTTCTCCTCCAGTATGATGGGCAAAAAAAATTGAATTGGACAATACTAGCAGAGACATATATTGATGTAAACTGATGACTGTATCGCATGATAATGAAGGCTTTAATATTGAAGTGACTAATACACATTTCAGTTTTGCAATTGGACAAAGCAGACAAATTTAGGACATGAGGATATAACAATGATAAGAATATTGAACCAATTTATGTGGTTTATATGTTTCTGTTTGTCACTGAAGCTTTATGATATTTGAAATTTTAAAGGTCAAAGTGTGATTGATTTACAATTTAATAAGTAAATTTAAAGAAAATAGCATCTATATATATTTTAAGTATTGAAATTCAGCCAACTCCAGAATTTGTTAAAAATTCAACTTATTTTCAGTAGCACTTTACTTTTACCTCGTAAAGGACTATAGGAGAATTATGTAGTGTTCCTAACTGGAGACGGTGTACTTATTTCTAAATTTAAATTGTACAATAAACAATTTGAAAAGTAGTAATAAAATAACCATCTTGAAAAATGAACAGAGTCCCCAAATCATAGCAAAATTGAAAGATTACAATTTCTAACCATAATTGCTACAATCTGGATTTGAAGATTTGAATTTACAATGGTGCACAGTCAGGATTTTAAATTCTGCTTGAGTGTTACAAATCTGCAGCATCTGCAGTCCTCACTTTCTCCCTGTTACAAATAAAGTCAAGTAAATTGTTTTCTCAGTGTGTCGAGTATATGCAACAAGAAGCTATAGGATATTATTCCAGGCAGGCAACGATTCAAGAGGTCATAAATAGTATCACTGACTTTTCATAACATATTTAATTTTTATCATATTTTGATATTTTAAATATGAAAAGCTAGAAAGAATTACATTGTGGTTACATTGATGTCAGAGTGCTGGCTTTATCCCAGTGTACTATCTGTTGTGTATTGTATTGTCATAACGTGAAATCAAGTGGATGACATCATGACAGACAGTGTTAACTTGTTAATCCTTTTAACGTAAGCTAGATCCAAGACACTAACATGCATGTAAAAGTGCATGTTACCACTGTAACCTGGACTCCTTGGGCAAATTAGTTAGCACAATTGCCTGGGCAGCTAATGCGGATCAAATTGATGCCAAAGGTTAAACCTTCATCATTCCTGAATTTTGGACATATATAATTACGTGTGCATATAATTTTATTTTAGGAGATTTTTGGAGTCTGACCAGTTAATGTCCTTGGACCAAGCTTGTACTTCATTGCCATTTATAGAAAAATAGGATGTCTTCATCTGTCACATTAATAAATTCTTGCACTCTTGATGAAGCTCAAATTGCAGAAGGGAAATAAATAGATTTGCAAAATAATTATTCAGCAATGCATACAGTGCTGCTATCTCTGCTGCTTAATGGTTTTGCTGGGTGCCTCTGTCTGACAATTGTAATCCTGTTTACTTTACAATAGCAAACATCTTTCTCCTGTGTAAATGTAACTATCTGGTATGCTTATCTTTAAGTCTACTGTTTAGAATCATTGCATCTGAGTTATATATCATAGTGTAACAAGATATTGATCTACTACTTTCTTGTATTGAGTCTTTAAGGTTGAGAATTTAAAACATATACTTTGCAGTCAAATCTTGTTCGATATTGATTCAAATAAAAACCTAAATAAATTTGTTTATTATAGACTTTACTGCAGCGCTGTTATATGTGGAATAACTTGTATCAGCATGAAATATTACTTTTCCTTTTGTGAGAGTGATCAGCAGAGTAGACGCATTCCAGTAAAATGGCTGTTAAAAATTACATATGCTAAATAAGAGGTATTACCTTACCCAATTAAAAAAAACAAATTAAATAATGGAAGCTTTGGACGTATAATATATATCAATGAAGTATCACTCTATGTTGTACTTCGGGTACTTTACTGATCTTTGACTTTTATGATGCAGTCATGCAAGAAGGTTTGTGGTGTTTTGAGCCAAATGTTCCAGGTTCAAGTTCTGTTCGAGGAATCAATGGCTGAGGAAGGCATGTTTATAATGTAGCCAAACGTGTTGAGTATTAACCTGTGAGTCCTTCCATTGTATGCCAGCTCTGGGGCTGCAATATGCATATAAAAGTGGCAGTCATAACTTGGACATTAGGCAAGTTAGTTGACTCAGCAGCGTGGTCAGTTGGTGTGGATCAAATTGATAGGAGAAAGGCCTGAAGAAGGGCCTGTGCCCGAAACGTCGAATCTCCTGTTCCCTGGATGCTGCCTGACCTGCTGTGCTGTTCCAGCAATAAAGGATCAAATTGATACCCAAAGTTGATCCTCATTCGAGCTGGGGATGGACTTAGGATTTGCCATCTTACTCTATATGCAGTAATACTGAGAGTCAGACCTGCCTCCAGGAAGAGAAGTAACAAAAAAAACTGCAGTCATACCATTGCATATTGCAGTCTTGTTTTTTCCCTGTCAGGTGGGCTCTGCTTCAAAGTGGCATAGGTCCTAATCTAATTCTGAAGCTCAGAAGTACAATATCTCTTGAATGGAAACTGCTTGGGTATTGGTTTGGTTTGGTGAGGCCAAATTTTAAAATATTTTGGGGTTGTAGGAATTAGCTGCACTGCGTGTACATTTTTAAAACATCTGCAAATCTGTAAAGTTTTGAAAAGGCAAGTATGCTCAAATATTAAACAATTTAACAGATGAGAATGGAACTTGAGAAATGGATTGATGCACACACAAGTTACGTATATCTAGTGTTACCAATCTGCAATCCAGCGTTTGAAGTTACTGATATTAAATTGATAGTTATACTTTTTAAAGAAAGTGATTTCTATTCAGCGCCAAAACCTTCAGTGGAAAATATCATGTCATTTTGTTCAGTATGGAGTCAGAGAGATGTGCAGCACGGAAACAGACTCTTCAGTCCAACTTGCCCATGCCGACCAGATATCCTAACCTAATCTACTCCCATTTGTCATTGGCCCATATCCCTCTCAACCCTTCCTATACAATTGCCTTTTAAATGTTGTAATTGTAGCAGCCTCCACCACTTCTTCTGGCAGCTCATTCCATACAAGCACCACCCTTTGTTTGAAAAGGTTGTAGCATCCTCGTAAGCCTTTTCTGGACCCTTTCAAGTTTCACAACATTCTTCTGATAGGAGGGAGACCAGAATTGCACACAATATTCCAAAAGAGGCCTAATTAATGTCCTGTACAGCTGCAACATCACCTCCCAATTCCTATACTCAATGCTCTGCCCAATAAAGAAAAGCATACCAAACGTTGCCTTCACTATTTACTTGCAACTCCACTTTCAAGGAACTATGAACCTGCGCTCCAAGGGCTCTTTGTTAAGCAACACTCCCCAGGACCTTACCATTATGTGTATGAGTCCTGCCCTGATTTGTCTTTCCAAAATGCAGCACCTCACATTCATCTAAATTAAACTCCACCTGCCACTCCTTGGCCCATTGCCCTATCTGGTCGAGATCCTATAGTACTCAGAGGTAACTTTCTTCACTGCCCACTACACCTCCAATTCTGGTGTCATCTGCAAACTTACTAACCATGCCTCCTATGTTCGTATCCAAACCATTTGTATAAATGACAAAAAGCGGTGGTCTGAAAAGCAACCCTCCACCACCACCTCCACCAGTTCTGCATCCATATGGCTAGTCCTCCCTGTATACTATGTGATCTAACCTTGCTTACCAGTCTCCCATGAGAAACCTTGTTGGACACCTTACTAAAGTCCATGTAGATCATGTCCACCGCTCTGCCCTCATCAATCCTCTTCCTTCAAAAAACTCAATCAAGTTCGTAAGATATGATTTTCCATGCACAAAACCATGTTGACTATCTCCCGAATCAGTCCTTGGCTTTCCAAATACATGTAAATCCTGTCCCTCAGGATTACCTCCAACAACTTGCCACCACTGACATCAGATTCACTTGTCTATTGTTCCTTGGCTTTTCCTTACCACCATTTTTAAGTAGTGGCACCACGTTAGCAAACCTCTAGTCTTCCAGCACCTCACTTGTGACTATCGATGATCCAAGTATCTCAGCAAGGGGCCCAGCAATCACTTCTGTAGCTTCACACAGAGTTCTAGGGAACTTCTGATCAAGTCCCGGGGATTTATCCACCTTTGTGTTTTAAGATCTCCGGCACCATCTCTTCTGTAATATGAACATTTTTCAAGCTGTGACCATTATTTCTTGTTGAAACTTATCCCAATTAAAGGACATTTTCCCAATTATTTTATCTGACTGATTCACCATGATCCAATACTTTAGATCTTGAATTAGGCACTATTAGTTAATACGTTGTAAGAAAATTCAGTGATGAGAGTGGATCATTCCACTTATCAAAGCATCAAAATGTTTTGCAAACGCCTAAAGTATAATGCAAGGTACCATTTTTAGGGATTTGTAAATATTTTACTCACATTCTTTTCTTTTGATTAATAACTCTTTGTGTGAAAAGACCTTTTTGTTGGGCTGAAGTATTTAAGTGGTGGTGATTACAAGAAAGTAATCAGTTTGATACATGTGCAATCAGTGTATTCCAGTGTCAGTGCCGAGCTTTGGAAAAGTTCCTTGTTGTCTCTTAAAAAGATATTTGGAGTGAGCGATAAAGATGTAGGATTTTTTTTTGCTTTGAGGTAGGCAACAGGATTCAGGGATGTTCTGAGTTTGAATCCAGTCCCATGGAGGAAATGGTCATGGAGGGACTTCCTTCATAGCATGCAGATAAGTTCCCTAACCAATCAAGGACAGTGTGTGGGCTCTTTAAGTGGAGACAGCAGATTCAATCAGAGGCCACCCTCCTTGAGAGGAGCAGTAGGCTGCAATTCAAATTCAGTGCTAAGTCACTGACAGAGTACTTCAAAAGGAGGTAGCCGCTTGCCAACCTTTTCAAAACATTTACTTAAAAAAAGCCACAGAAACAGCCAGATAACCACTGTGGTGTGGAGTTGGTGTGTGAGAATCCTCTTTGGCTCCAGTTGCACCTTCACCCGTTCAGACAGCACTAGGCTTACCTGAAGCTTAACCCTCAGTACTAGAACTGGGTGTTTGCCTCCAGTGGTTAGAACTCCTCTTTCCACCCCGAACAAAAGCTAGGTCAGAAAATTTCAGGCAGTCTGAAAAATCTAATCAAGCTACAATAAATGTGCTTTATGAGGCTCCCCACTTTGGTTCCCCACTTTGTGGTGTTAGATAGTCTGCAGACCTCTAACCTGCTTTGGTAAAAGTAACTGGCAATGGAAAGAAATTATACTTTGAGACGACTTCTTCCTCCAGTCTGCCTTTGAATGTCACCTGTAACTTCAGCACATGTCAGTAAGCAGTTCCAAACATTCTCTTCCTCTATTTTTCTCCGCTTCTTTCCTGAAGGTTTTGATGCCCTTACTCAAGTACAGATCCTCAATGATTTCTATAGAGCATAATCAATTTAACTGTCTATTGGGAACAACAACATTGTATTTTTCAATCAAACAAAATCTGACATTGAGCCACATAAGAACATAATCACATAGATGATCAATAGTTTGATTGAAGAGTTAAGCATGAAAGAACCTCTTTAAGGAGAACAGGAAGCCAGAGAAACTTAGGGAGTGAATTCGAAAGCTTGGGACCTAGGGAATTGATGATATGGTTGTCAGTGGTGGAACAATTAAAACTGGGGATGTTTGATTTGCCAAATTGGAAGAACACAGAAATCTGAGCTTATAGAGTTGGAGAAAGTTACAAAACTTGGAAAGGGTGAGGCCCTGGTAGACTTGAAAACTAAGATGAGGAATTTAAAAAGGGGTGGTTTTTTACATCGGGAGTCAATTTAAGTCACATATGTGTGAATGGAACTTTGTGTGAGTTAGAGGATATTGGGAACAGTGTTTTGAATGAGTTTGAATTTATGTAGCATTGACAATTGGAAACCAGCAAGGAGAGCATTGTTATAGTCAAATCTAGAAGCAATAAAGGTATGAGTTTCAACAGCAGATGAGCTGACGCAATGAAGACAATATCTTCAGTATTGTATTTCCACAGTTCTCTTCTGATACCTTATTCAAGTAGTCAGATATGGAGTCTTTACCAATCAGTGTCTCAGATAGTGAGAAGCCTTTTTGGATGGAATATGATTTTTTTATAACACAAGATAGCATTTTGTTGCATATACTTATTTCATGTAAAGCTGAAATGATTAGTAAATGGATCTATGTTCAGGCATTGAGTTATCTTTAATTATCTGATAAGTGACAGATGGAGTTTAATTCAGATAAATGCGAGGTGCTGCATTTTGGGAAAGCAAATCTTAGCAGGACTTAATACACGTAATGGTACGGTCCTAGGGAGTGTTGCTGAACAAAGAGACCTTGGAGTGCAGGTTCATAGCTCCTTGAAAATGAAGTCGCAGGTAGATAGGATAGTGAAGATGATGTTTGGTATGCTTTCCTTTATTGGTCAGAGTATTGATTACAGGAGTTGGGAGGTCATGTTGCGGTTGTACAGGACATTGGTTAGGCCAATGTTGGAATATTGCTTGCAATTCTGGTCTCCTTCCTATCAGGAAGATGTTGTGAAACTTGAAAGGGTTCAGAAAAGATTTACAAGGATGTTGCCAGGGTTGGAGGATTTGAGCAATAGGGAGAGGCTGAACAGGCTGGGGCTGTTTTCCCTGGGACGTCGGAGGCTGAGGGGTGACCTTATAGAGGTTTACAAAATTATGAGGAGCATGGATTGATTAAATAGGCAAAGTCTCTTCCCTGGGGTAGGGGAGTCCAGAACTCGAGGGCATAGGTTTAGGGTGAGAGGGGAAAAATATAAAAGAGACCTAATGGACAACGTTTTCACACAGAGGGTGATACGTGTATGGAATGAGCTGCCAGAGGAAGTGGTGGAGACTGGTACAATTGCAACATTTAAGAGGCATTTGGATGGATATATGAATAGGAAGGGTTTGGAGGGATATGGGCCGGGTGCTGGTAGATGGGAGTGGATTGGGTTTGGATATCTGGTCGGCATGGACCGAAGGGTCTGTTTCCACGCTGTACATCTCTATGACTCCATGACTAATTGAAACACTGGTAAATGCAGACTTTCTACCATAATGTAATGGTCATTAAAAATAATTAAATCTACTAGGAGCAGTGATGGGTATTTACATGACCACATCTATAAATATTTACTTGTTCTTTGGCTGTGTTCATGAATAGGAATTGACATCCTTAGAAGTCAGTATAAAATGTCATCAATAGATGAATTAAGTCAATTTTTCAATTTTATTCTACTTTGTATTATAATCTGTACAACTTTTGCATGCCTTCTTGGCGCTGATGATCTGATTCACTACCTCTGTGGCACTAAGTTAAATCCTACCACATTTCTAATGATCTAAATAAGTAACTATAATGAATTGGAGCAATTTATTAGTAGATTTTATTTTGTCAGACTTTAATTCTATAATTTTTTTTAGAAACCCTGCCTTACAAAACCTTTGAAATTGAGTACAACTAATGTCCACAGTAGTGGTATATCGTCATGCTTGATACGACATCAAGTTTACGACTTTCTTATATTTGAAGTTAAGAAAACTTCACAAATAAAACTAAATATATGAAGGTAACTTTGAAACTTAGTTTATTGATCCAGGACAGATTTGTGCTTCAAATCAAAACCTTGATGTAACTATTTAAAATGAATTCTTCTCTAAATCACTGATTATGTGGTAGATTAATTATTTTTGTCAATTTATACACAATCTTTACACAATCTGTGAAGATCATAGGATATGTTTGAACTTAGTCTTTGCAGCTATTCACTGCTGTTACTGAAAGCCACAAATAAATTCGGTAATCTGAAAATTGTATTTTTCTGTTTTCCATGTAAGTCTATTAAATAAGTGTGTCTTATTAAATATAATAGCAATTAACATGCTACTATAATTACATTCTGTTAAGACATTAATCTGTTACCACAATTTTAATTATTTATAGTTTTGAAAATTGTTAAACAGCTTTTTTAAAAAATAGAATCTTGGTAAATGATTGGTCAAGGAAAATGCATGCAGAGATGCTTGTATGCATTTAAGTGCGCTATTTAGCACTGACTTTGGATTTTGTCTTTTTTAAGCAGCTTTTTATTTTAACTATGACGTTTTCAGTAAAATAGCCTGTTTGGTGTATTAGGATACAGTGCTAAAGTTTCAAAGTATTAATGCTTTTCCTAGATCTTTCCCGCTCTGTTTTTGTTATTATCTACAGCTTTTAAGGAGCATTCATTTTGTACTGATCTGCTTGTCAGTTAGTGACAGGCTGTGTAGGTCGATTTTAAACTAAATTCTAGTGATTGTAAAAAACCTTTGATCTATGACTGTAACTGCTTCAGAGTGTTCTGGCTGCTGGGCTGGACACTGTCCATGGCCTTTCATTTTGCTGTCAGATATGCAGACAAAAGTACATGACATTTTAACAGGAGCATAGCTTATCATTAAGTCAAGACTTTAATAAGTCACCTCAGAAGTTTTAAAGTCTCTTCAATGATAAGGTTTTCATTTTTATGTGCAACTCTCCTGAAGTTTGGAATAAATTTGATAGAAATTACATAATTTAGTAAATCATTGCAAGTATTATTACTAAAATTCCATTTATTGCAGAGCTATCAACTTAGCTAAAGAATGCAGGGGAGTAGGAGATTAATCTTGGAGATTAGGTTTTAGAGAAACATAAATATTTAAAATATACCGTTATTTTCCCAAATCCAGGGGCTCCTAATTTTGCATCCCCTTACTTGGAAGAAAGCCACTTGGCAGATGATGGCTGCAAATCCTATTAGAACTTCATAAGAAATAATATTAATCTGCATTATTTCTGTTCTGTATGCTCAGAAACTGTAGTACCAGCTAAGCATTACTGATATTTAATTTTCTTAGCTTGGTTCCTGATCAGCATTTAGAATCATATTAATAAAATAGCATTTTCATTAAATCTTTGAGGAAAATATTATTTTACACAACATGGGTGTCACTGGCTAGGCTGATATTCATTGCCCATTTCTAATTGCTCTAGGGAAAGGTGATGCTCAGTTGCTTTTGTGAACTGCTGCTGTCCATGAGGTTTCGGTACACTCATTGTCCTTTAGGAAGGGAGTTCCTTAATTTCAACCCAGTGACTGTAGCTCCATGACAGGAGACTTGGAAGGGTACTTGCAGCTAATGGTATTCTTGTCCATCTGTTGTGCTTGGCTTCCAAGATGGTAGCGGCCAGGAGGTTTGGAAGGAGCGGTTGAAGGATTCTTGGTGAGTTACTGCAATGCAGTTTAAGGATGGTACATTGCTGCGACAATGCATTGGTGGTGGAGAGAGTTGATGTTGACAGTGGCTGACAGGATGCCAATCAAATGGACTGTTTTGCCCTGGACAAAGTCAATTTTCTTGAGTGTTTTTAGAGCTTCCCTTACCTGGGTAGATGGAGAGTATTCCTTCATATTCTGACATTCGTAAAATTCGTTCATTGGCTGAGGATATTGCTGGCTGTGCCAGCATTTGTTGCTCATACCTAATTGCCCTTGAGAAAGTGATGATAAGCTGCCTTCCTGAGTTGCTGCTGTCCATGTGCGGTTGGGGAGGGCATTCCAAGATTTTGAGCCAGCGACACTGAAGGAATGGTGATATACTTCCAAGTCGCGATGGTGAGTAGCTTTCAATGCCATTGAAAGTAATGGTGTGACTGTTAGATTTTCTATTTTTGGAGATGGTAATTGCCTACACTTCTATGTACAAAGTTACTTGTAAGTTACTTAGTCATAGAGTCATAGGGATGTACAGCATGGAAAGAGACCCTTCGGTCCAACCCGTCCATCCCAACCCAATCTAGTCCCACCTGCCAGCATCCGGCCCATATCCCTCCAAACCCTTCCTATTCATATACCCATCCAAATGCCTCTTAAATGTTGCAATTGTACCAGCCTCCACCACATCCTCTGGCAGCTCATTCCATACACCCTCTGCGTAAAAAAGCTGCCCCTTCGGTCTCTTTTATATCTTTCCCCTCTCAACCTAAACGTATGCCCTCTAGTTCTGGACTCCCCGACCCCCAGGGAAAAGACTTTGCCTATTTATCCTATCCATGCCCCTCATGATTTTGTAAACCTCTATAAGGTCACCCCTCAGCCTCCGACGCTCCAGGCAAAACAGCCCCAGCCTGTTAAGCCTCTCCCTGTAGCTCAGATTCTCTAACCCTGGCAACATCCTTGTAAACCTTTTCTGAACCCTTTCAAGTTTCACAACATCTTTCCGATAGGAAGGAGACCAGAATTGCACCCAATATTCCAACATTGGCCTAACCAATGTCCTGTACAGCCGCAACATGACCTCCCAAACCCTGTACTCAATACTCTGACCAATAAAGGAAAGCATACCAAACGCCGCCTTCACTGTCCTATCTACCTGCGACTCCACTTTCAAGGAGCTATGAACCTGCACTCCAAGGTCTCTTTGTTCAGCAAAACTCCCTAGGACCTTACCATTAAGTATATTAAGTCCTGCTAAGAGTTGCTTTCCCAAAATGCAGCAACTCGCATTTATTTGAATTAAACTCCATCTGTCACTTCTCAGCCCATTGGCCCATCTGGTCCAGATCCTGTTGTAATCTGAGGTAACCCTCTTCGCTGTTCACTACACCTCCAATTTTGGTGTCATCTGCAAACTTACTAACTGTACCTCTTATGCTCGCATCCAAATCATTTATGTAAATGACAAAAAGTAGAGGGCCCAGCATCGATCCTTGTGGCACTCCACTGTTCACAGACCTCCAGTCTGAAAAACAACCCTCCACCACCACCCTCTGTCTTCTACCTTTGAGCCAGTTCTGTATCCAAATGACGAGTTCTCCCTATATTCCATGAGATCTAACCTTGCTAATCAGTCTCCCATGGGGAACCTTGTCGAACGCCTTACTGAGGTCCATATAGATCACATTTACTGCTTTGCTCTCATCAATCTTCTTTGGTACTTCTTCAAAAAACTCAATCAAGTTTGTGAGATATGATTTCCCCAGCACAAAGCCATGTTGACTATCCCGAATCAGTCCTTGCCTTTCCAAGTACATGTACATCCTGTCCCTCCGGATTTCCTCCAACAACTTGCCCACCACCGAGGTCAGGTTCACCGGTCTGTCGTTCCCTGGCTTGTCTTTACCGCCCTTCTTAAACAGTGGCATCACGTTTGCCAAACTCCAGTCTTCCGGCACCTCATCTGTGACTATTGATGATACAAATATCTCAGCATGTGGCCCAGCAATCACTTCTCTAGCTTCCCACTAGTCACCTATTTGGCTGTGGAATTTGTCCAGCATTTTGCTACAAATGCATTTAGGTTGCTTCAATTGACAATTTTAAAATAGTATTGAAAATTATGCATTCCTCCCACTCCTGACCTTATGATAGAGGGAAAGTCATTTGTGAAGCAGGTGCATATGGTGGGCCTAGAACACTACTTGCCTGAACTCCTGTATTTATGCATTGGGAGTGACATGACTTTCCTTCAACAACTACAACTACCTCTGTCTGTGTTAGGTATGACTCCAACTTAGTCAAATCTAATGAAAAATGAAGATATAAACATTTTCATTTTGTGTCATATATCAGCAATTTATTACCATTACACCCTCAAAAACAGCAATAAATAAAATTGTCCTGATATCTCTACAGGATGAACACGAAAAAAAAACAAGTGTTTACTACTCACATTAACTTGTGAAAGTTGTCTAATTGAAATGAATCTGGAAGAAATTATATTTAAAAGGGGTCTAGCTAAACATTATAATTTGTTCATTAGTGCAAATTGTATTTCCTCACTTCATTTCACTTTATCTCATTTATAGAATATTCTACAATGGGAAAAAGCTACCTCCTGAATGTAAAAGATCATCACGTTGTGGGCTATGTCCAGTTTTGGATTTCATATCTGTGTTTATTTCTGAAAATAATAAATGCACCTTTACACCTACTTAATCTTTTAACTTGCATTTAGTAAAACCTTTTTAACAATTTGATTCCGAATTCCAGCTGCTGTTCAATTTTTCTAAGTATTTTGGAATTAAATATGTAGTAGTTTTACTGGTGAATAAAATGTCCTTTTGCCATAATTTTATAAATAGGCTGCCCTGCAGTTTTGAATCACAAACCCCCTTCCTTACCTTTACTATCGAGTTCACTAGTTCTCTACTATCTTATTGTCATTTGCAATATAATCTTTTTAAAGTTTTGATACAACTTGCACTAATGAACGATTTATAATGTTTAGCTGGACCCCTTTTAAATTAATTTCTTCCAGATCCATTTCAATAAGATAACTTTCACATGTTAATGTGAGATATAACAAATGTGTATATTTTCAGTTTGTGAAAAGAATAGTGAGCTGTTTTGTGGTTCTTTGCCTGCTTTGTATATTTCCAAGTGAAGCATGTTAGGTAAGGGACTTGGAAATTCATGACTATTTCATGTGTGTTTTATCACACTTCCCATGAAAATTTATGACTGGGTTACTCGGGGATGTTTGAGCTGTGTGTTCCAGGGCTTGCTCCAGCTGATAACAACCTTGTTGGCGTGAAAGTGTGATGCAGATTATGACAGTTACAACTTTCTGTTTTGTTTAAACTGTCAGTGGATTTCCTGGCTCACAGCTGATGGCAGTAGTATGTTTGGATTGCATGTATTCATTCTAAAATGGAGAGGATCTATGAGAGAGAGGCAGATCTCACCCAAGGCTAATTGATAAGGAGGGTATGGAAGCAAAATTTACTGTTTTGTTGAGTTGTTTGACATTGTTAGGTGTTCTGAAGGCATCATGTACTCACAGCCCCTTTCTTGTCAGATTGGACCTGAGACAGGAGCTGACAATCAAACAGGGTAAAGCAGGAGCCAGCACTCTGAGGATATTGATTTTTCAGTTATCCCTAAGTAGTTTGCACTATGGATAATGGGTGGTGAAGGCAGGTATGTCATTATCAATGAGCTCCACAACAGTAGCCACAACCTTCCCTCATATTTCCTTCAGCATTGACAGAGAGAATCCAGTGATGGTCAATAAATTGCTCGACCTCTTTGTGACAAGTACATAAAAGATTTCTGAGCAGCATTTATTTGAAAATCTGACTGGCTAGTGTAAATAGTGGGGTGGATTTCATTATTTGACAGTTGGCAAGGCTGTAAACAAAATCTTCCAAAAATGGCAAAATGATATTTGTAAGGTTGATATTTTTATGTTGAATAATAATGCTGTGATATTTTTGACCACACCAATATTATATCCAACATTGTTGGATCTGCAAAATGATGCAATCTATTTCTAAAAGAGAATTAAATGGCATTTATTCTTCAAGGGTGGGGGGGGAACATGTTGTTAGTTCTATTGTTTTGCTACATGTATGATAGTGCTTTAATTAATGACAGCATCTGCTTTTCCATCCATACTACCAACTTATATGATAATCCTGCTGTCTCTGAAACCCATTGTCTGACACGGTTTTGTGGTCTGAAATGCAGGTGGCTATCTATATAATTGTTGACAGTCATGGCAGTGAGAGAAATATAGGTCGCTTTAAGGGTCAACCCAAATTATATTTTGTAATAAATGTGCTCAGGGACGTTTTCACACACCTATGGAGCAGGTGGGACTTGAACCCAGGCTTTCTGGCTCAGAGATCGGAACACAGCCATTGGATCCCAGGACCCTGAGGGTCAACCAGAACAACTCCAAAGTTGATTGAAATCAGATGATGCTCATTGGTCTTTGTATTTAATAGGTGGGTTCTAGAGTTTATTTGCGTAAGAGAACTTATGCAGATGAAAATTAAGAAGAAAAATTGGCTGAGTCCTAGGGCCCTTGTGATGCAGTGGTAATATTCCTACGTCTGAGCCAGGAGACTCAAGTCCCAACTACTCGAGAGATGTGTAATGGCATCCCTGGACCTGTTGATTAGAAAATGTTAAAAAAAAAGACTGGGATCTGAGGGTGTACTGGTAATTTCTCTACCTCTGGACCAGGAATCTGGATTCAGGATCCACCTGTCCAGAAGCGTGTAACAACATCTCAACAGATGGATTGGAAACACATAAAGTTTGGATTCTTGTGGTATGGTAGTAGTGTCCCTACCTGTGAATCAGGAAATCCAGGTTCAAGTCTGACCTACTCCAGATGTGTTTGATAACATCTCTGAACAAGTTAGTATGAAAAATGAAATTGGCTTCTGAGGGGTTTTTGTAGTGCAATACTCTGCTGGTCAACGATCCAACTTCAAGCAACAACTGCCCCAAAAGGGTGTCTTAACATGTCAAAACAGTTTGGTTTGAAAATGTAAAAACTATGTTTTGAGGGCTCTTGTGGTATAATGGTAGTGGTCCTACATCTGAACCAGGAGTGTTGGATTCAAGACCCACCTGCTCCAGAGGATATATCTGAACAGATTGATCAGGATTTTATTTTTTTTTAAAAGAGCTGAGTTCCATCGTCCCACTTTCCATCGGGGTCCTGGCATAGAGATCTTGCATACAACATTCCTGTGTGACCATAGGGTAATGTGGTTCATGGACTCCTAGTCCAACTGTTGATTTTTCAGTGCTATAGATTAAATGGGCCATGTATATATTGGTTGTGGGCAGATTCACCCCTATTTAGTTATTTGAAAAGTCTTTTCTGGTGCCTCCGGTTGCACTTCAGCCTCAGGCTCCTAATCTTTGGGCATCTGCTGTAGATCTGTGTGGTCAAGTTCGAGGGCATCTTCATGGGTCTGCTCCTGGGCAACAGGTCGAAGTAACCATCGGTAGAGGGGTTCGTAGTTGTCGACACTCTGCCTGTCTTCCACAGCAACATTTGTGCTCAGGTGTTTTTGAGCGGGAGCATGCGCTGTCCACCAAATCTGATACTTTGAGAGCAAAGTGGGCACTGCAGAGTTTTAGTGCCTTATCTCCCTTTCCAAATCCATTTTGATTTTGCTTCCTATCTCTCCCTCTTCTTTGGTGGTCTTCATTACCATTGCCATTGCTGGTCATTGCACATCATTTGAGTAATTGGAAATGGATGATTTTAGTGGTGGCGAATATTAGAAGAAAAGTACCACTGTTGATTTGGTGGTTGGGCAAAAGGTCTTTGGTTGTGTGTGTGATAACACTTCTGATATAAATAAATAAGAGAAGAATGGTTGAATTCTGGGCTCTGGTGGCGTCACTACGTCTGGACCAAGAGGCCTGAGTTCAAATCCCAGCTGCTCCAGATGTGTGATGTAACATTTCTGTAAAGGCTGATCAGAAAAATATCTAATAGTCTCCCAAGGCTAATTAAAAGAAGATTTGTTTAATCGTGGGCTCTTCTAGTGCAATAGTAGTGAACTTACCTCTCAACCTGGGTTTAAATCCCACTTTTTCCAGAGGTGTGTAATAACATTTCTGAACAGGTTGATTAAAAATGTAAAAGAGATGGTTCTTCCCCACTGGGGAGTTGTCTTTTGGACAGTAAGAGAATCTAGAAGGGAAAGGTGGAAATATGTTTATGCTAAAGTAAAGATTTACAATAACACCCTTGTAAATCTCTGAAAGACTTTTGTTCCCAAAATTGATATATTGATATCAATTAAACAAGCCAAACATCCCAATGTTTCTGCATAGTCTTTTCTAAATCTGTTTTGTGATAAATTGACTATATAGAACTATCCTCAGCTACTTGAGCTATGGTATATTAACCAAAAGCAAGGTAATGATTTGAGCCTTCAATCCCTACCATTCAGCACTCAGTTACTGTAGCCTGATAGCAAGGAGAATTTTGCAAATTTGGCACCTGCTGATGGAACATCACATGTGTGTGAGGGGTCAGAAGCGGGTGCAAAAATATAGGATAACATTATTCAACAGTTCAGAAAATAGTCTTAGAAATTCTAGTTCCAGCTTGATAATTGTGTTATGTTTTATTACTACTTTTTGAAACATGCTTATTGTTGGACAAGGTAGTACAGAATTTAACTATCAAATATTACAGTAACTGTTGGATTGTGTGCTTAGTCTGTGGTAGTAGACACAAGCTGACAATTTTAAAACTTACACAGACTGAAATGAAACAGAAGAGTAAATGTTTTGAAAAACTTCCTGAAATAACTGATTGCTGCAGTTTCTTGTTTAACTTTTTTTTTGATGTGATACAGAACAGAAGTCTGATTTTGGGTCACAAATTTACTGCTAAAGAACAAAGATTGTGTAACATAAATAAATGTGTGATAAATGCTATTTCTTCCTTGTGTATCTTATGTCTCACTACAGAAATAACAATAATATTCAATAATATTCAGATCACGTTTGTCAAATGCATGTTTTCTGGATATAAAATGAAGCTAGTTGCTTGTTATGTGAACTGTTTATCAATTAATACAATATAAAGTTCTCGTAATAATTGCCGATATATTTCATGATGAAGGAACATCGCTTCCACTAGGAATACTATTGTAAAGCTCTCCAGTTCTGAGCTATTTCCACATTTTAATGATTGGATTCCTGCCAAGATTAACTGATATCAATGCAGACTGGTACAAATTCCTTTGTTTGGTACTTGCTTTCCACACCCACATTGTGCATGCATACATTTCAAAATGAAGGCCAAGATTTCAGTGTTGCATTGATGGAGATGTCATTCTTCAGATGAGATATTAAGCAGAGATTGCATCTGCCCTCCCAAAAGGGTGTAAAGATCCCATGGTACTATTTTAAGAAAGAACAAGTGAGATATTCCTGGTGCCATGGGAAATATTTATCCTTTAATTAGGATCACATCAACACATTAACTGGTCACATTGAAAATGCTTGTTGATAGATTTGGTGAGATTGAAACAGGAAGTGTAGGATTTAACTGTCACATATAGTAACACCTGCACCACATAAATAGCAGCAGTGACCATCTCCAACAAGAGGAAATGTAACCGTTGCCCCTTTGTCTTCAAAACAATTGCACTCAACACAGACTGTGGACACACCACTGACACCATATGTATGATCTTTTGATCACTATGATTATAAATTCTGTGCCTGAGTGCTTCTCTTCACTTTACCTATGAAGAGGCAGCACTCTGAAAGCTTTTGATTTCAGTTAAACCTGTTGGACTATAACCTGGTGTCGTGTGACTTCTGACCTTGTGTACCCCAGTCCAGCATTGGCACCTCTGCATTGTGATCTCTGTAACCTGGATAGACAAGGGCAGCAGATGTGTGAGAACAACACCACCTGCAAGTTACCTTTCGAGTCGTGCGCTATCTTGACTCGGAACTTTAGCACAATTGCTTCACTGCCCTCTGGTCAAATACAGGAACTTCCTTCCTCACAGTAATGTGAGTGTCTCTGCATCCAAGGACTGCAGTAGCTCAAGAAGGCAGCTCAGGATGGACAATAAATGATGGTCTCATCCATTGATTGAATTCAAAAAAAGGTTTGTAGGCGCGCCCTGTGCACATATTGGCTGTCACTCAATATTTTCATTGCCAGCATAGTGCTTTGAAATCTGGATTAGTGGTGCTGGAAGAGCACAGCAGTTCAGGCAGCATCCAAAGAGCTTCGAAATCGACGTTTCGGGCAAAAGCCCTTCATCAGGAATAAAGGCAGTGAGCCTGAAGCGTGGAGAGATAAGCTAGAGGAGGGTGGGGGTGGGGACAAAGTAGCATAGAGTACAATGGGTGAGTGGGAGAGGGGATGAAGGTGATAGGTCAGGGAGGAGAGGGTGGAGTGGATAGGTGGGGGTGAGGTGGGGGAAGGGAAAATGAGGAAACTGTTGAAGTCCATATTAATGCCCTGGGGTTGAAGTATTCCGAGGCGGAAGATGAGGCGTTCTTCCTGCAGGCGTCTGGTGGTGAGGGAGCGGCGGTGAAGGAGGCCCAGGACCTCCATGTCCTTGGCAGAGTTGGGAGGAGGAGTTGAAATGTTGGGCCACGGGGCGGTGTGGTTGATTGGTGCGGGTGTCCCGGAGATGTTCCCTAAAGCGCTCTGCTAGGAGGTGCCCAGTCTCCCCAATGTAGAGGAGACTGCATCGGGAGCAACGGATACAATAAATGATATTGGTGAATGTGCAAGTAAAACTTTGATGGATGTGGAAGGCTCCTTTAGGGCCTTGGGTAGAGGTGAGGGAGGAGGTGTGGGCGCAGGTTTTACAGTTTCTGCGGTGGCAGGGGAAAGTGCCAGGATGGGTTGTAGGGAGGCGTGGACTAAACATCCAGCTCAGCAGTGTCCCCATGACTTGTCCGGACTTGTCCTACCTGCCTATCTCCTTTTCCATCTATCCACTCCACCCTCTCCTCCCTGACCTATCACCTTCATCCCCTCCCCCACTCACCCATTGTACTCTATGCTACTTTCATCCACTAATCCAGAATCTGGTTTCCAGCATCTGCAGTCATTGTTTTTACCTCAGTGCTTTGAAATGTCCATCAATTGTGAAAAGTGGTATAAATATGCAAGTCTTCTTCCCTTTACCTAATTGCCTAGACCCATTTTACTTCTCTTCCTTCCTTGGTTTCCGTTCCAAATAATGTTCTTATGTAGAAGTAACTGCTGAAAGTTATTGTCACAGAAACTTAAGATCAGCGAAACTTACTGTTTTAGAAGCTCAAGAAAGATCAGAGAACCAAATTTTTAATGCAAATTATTTATTGCTGCAGATTCCTTTCAATTAAATGTAAGTTGATTAATTGTAGTTGAACTATTTTGCAAGTAATTGTCTTGCTGCCTACAAAATCTAGATCTTAGCAATCAAGAGAGAGATTTATTTTGCTTGTCTTGCTGTAGTAAAAGGTATTGTGTCTTGGGATTCTTGGGCATGGATTTTTGACGCCCCTTTCATTCATATTCAAAGGCAAGGAAGGGAAGTTGGGGATGAGGTTCTATAAGTCTGAATAACTTCAATCTTATATTGTCAAAAGTTATTCTCTTGCATCTTCCATTGACTTGGTACAAGTTGCCTCTGGAATGTATGTCTTTTGAGAACACTGAAACAATTTGATTAAAGAGATTTCAAACTAATCTGCTCAAGTACTCTAAATACTCAGTCATTACAGGACAGAGTCTCTTATCTGGAGAAAACTGAAGATTGTGAGGTAACCTGCTAGGGATGTCTACAATTATTGTTTGAAAGAATAGATATAGAGAAGATATTTTGACGTATCACAATTCCATAGCTCAGAGCCATAATACTAAGCTAACTGTTTAATCAGTCCATTAAGGAATTCAAAAGAAGGATGATTACTTAGAAAGTGCTAAGAATGTCTAACTTGCTACCAAGTGGTTGAAGCAAGTAAATACTTAAGAATGTGAAGATTGCTGAAAAACACACATTTTGTCAAACATTTTTGTGTTGCTGTATCATTCACTGGCTCTATATATACATGTTGGTTTTTCACCTTCTATTGGTATTCTTATAAATTTTCTGTAATGTGTGTAAGATGAGAAGTTTTCACAAAATGTCTTTTTCAGCAATACTCAATCTGTGTGCTACCAGATACTTGAGAGAGAATGGTATAAAAGAATAAATTGATATGGTGAGATAAAATAAAGGAGGAGAAGGTTCCTGTGGAGCATAATTATTAGCATAGGTCTGTTAGTGAAAGGTCTGCACATAATTCTGTGTATACAAAGGAAAGTTGTGATAGGTCACTCAACACTGCACAACATATTTCTTTGGATTGATTTATACATTTTTACTTGCATGTTTCTCTTCCATTTGACAGAAGTTATCTTGCATTTCTCGGCTTATTAGGTTGGTTGGGGGTGGGGTTGATAAAGAATAATGTGAACTCTTTAAATTAAGGATCGTTATCTTTTTGAGTGCTGAAAGTAACCAGGTGAGACAGAATTTCAAACAGTGGGAGGTTTTATTTTCATTTCTGAGACTTTGCCAGTTCACTGGGAATTAATGTCATAGAGCTGTACAGCATGAAAACAGACCCTTCGGTCTAACTCGTCCATGCTGAACAGACATCCTAAATTAATCTAGTCCTATTTGCCAGCATTTGGCCCATATCCCTCTAAACCCTTCCTATTTATGTACCCATCCACATACTACTTCAATGTTGAATTTGTACCAACCCCCACCAATACCCCTGACAGCTCAGTTCATACATGTACCACTAGCTGTGTGAAAAAGTCGCCCCTTAGATCCCTTTTAAATCTTTTTCTTTTCACCTTAAACCTATGCTCTCTAGTTTTGGATTCTCCCCAAACTGGGGAAAAAACCTTGTCTATTCACCCTATCCAGGCCCCTCAGGTTTTATAAACTTCTATAAGGTCACCTCTCAGCCTCCAAAACTCTAAGGAAAATAGCTTCAGTCTATTCAACCACTCCCTGTAGCTTAAACCCTCCAATTCTGGCAACATCCTTGTAACTTTTTTTCTGAACTCTATCAAATTTCACAACATCCTTCCCATAGCAAGGAGATCCAGAATTGAACATAGTATTCTAAAAGTGGCCTTACCAATGTCCTGTACAGCCATAACATGACCCCCCAACTCCTAAACGCAATGCACTGATCAATAAAGGAAAGCATATCAAATGCCGCTTTCAGTACCCTGTCTGCCTGTGACTCCACTTTCAAACACATATGAGCCTGTACTCCCATGTCTGTTTGTTCAGCAAGACTCCCCAGGACCTTACCATTAAGTGTATGAGTCCTGCTGTGATTTGCCTTTCCAAAATGCAGCACCTCACATTTATCTAAATTAAACTTCATCTGCTACTTCTCAGCACATTTGCCCATCTGATCAAGGACACATTGTGCTTCGAAGTGACCTTCTTCACTGTCCACTATACCTCCAATTTTGGTGTCATCTGTAAACTTACTCACTATATCTTCTATGTTTACATTCAAATCATTTATATATATATAATATTTATACATATGACAGTGGACCCAGCACTGATCCTTGCGGTACAATTTTGTTGAAATTGAATGAAAACATATTTTTGTGAATATTGTTTCTTAATGATAAATGAAAGGCAACTCCCATTACTTTGCCATGTTAACGTTCAGCGCTGGACTTCAGAATAACGAATAATGCACAATGGGGCAAGTAATAACAACAAGGTAAACTAATATGGAGGGCAGTTGTAGTGCAGTAGTATTGCCCCCACCTCTAGCCCAGATGGTCCTGATTCAAGTTCCACCTGCTCCAGAGGTGTGCCAAGGAATTACATTCTTTAGCTCTTTCCATGTAGTCTTGTATTTTTTTTCTCCTCCAAATACTTAGCCAATTCCTTTTGAGTGTTACCATTGAAATTTGTTGTCACTGTTTTCAACATTTTGGGCACTGAATTCTATATCACATAAACTCACTTAATAGAAGAAAAGGTATCATCATGTTGTCTCTGGTTCTCTTGCCAATTACCTTAAATCTGTGCCCTGCCACCTGCTACTGTCTTTTCACATTCTCTAACAAAACCAGCTTCTCCAATCTGTCCATGAATGTAAAACCCTCATACCTGAATCTTTTATTATAAACCTTTCTGCACCCTCTTCAAGACATTGACATCCTTACTAAAATATTCTTCCCAGAACTAGCAAGTACTCCAGTTTAGACCTATTTTATACATATTTAGAATAATTTCCTTGCTTTTGCTCTCCCTTCCTGATTAATCAAGCCAAAGATCCAATTTCTTTGCAACAACCATCTCAACCTGTCCTGCCACCCTTACGTATTTGTGCATGTACACTTCCATCTAGGTGTCTTTGCCCTGCACCACTTTGAAATTGTGCCATTGAGTTCATATTGTCTTTTCCTCATTTTTCTACCAAATGCATTAGTTTGCACTTCTTTGCACTTGATTTCTTCTGGTATGTCTCTAATACCCTCCTGATGTGCCTTGTGCTTTCTATATTTCAAAGTTTGTTTTATCTGCAAACTTTGAAACTATGCGCTGCATACCAAATTAAAGGTTTTTAATTTATATTAAAAGGTAGAGTGATCATAATATTGACCTTTGGGAAACACTTCTGTATATATCTGTCCAATCGGAAAAACAGCTACCTGCCATTTCCTTCTGCTTTCTGCCATTTAGCCATACTTATATTCACACTGTCACTGTTCCTTTAATCCATGTCCTTTAATTTTATTCACACCTCTGTTATGTAGTACCTTGTACAAAACCTTTTAAAAGTCCATAAACATGCAACAACTGCATTCGCCTATTTACCCTCTTCATTCCTTCTTCAAGGAATTTAATGAATTTAGTCAATCATTATTTGTCTTCAACAAATCCATGATGACTCTTATTAATCCATAGATTTCTAAATACAATTGTCACAGATAATTATTTCAAAAATTTTCTGATGATTGTTACTCTGAGCGGTCTTTTACTTGATTGGTTTATCTTTCTCCACATTTTTAAATAGGGATGTAGCATTTACAATCTGTCAACTCTTGCATCACAGCTATCTGCAAGAATTTTAAAAAAAGTATGTATTTGCAATGGAAAAATTCTGCTAATAATTTATAATTATCAAAAGCTGAAGCCTAACTGCTGCAGAAATCTTCATCTTCCTGCTAGACCTATCCCAATGCTCTCCTGGGTGGCTTCCCATTTTCAACTCTCCGTAAACTTGAGTTTATCCAAAATCTACTGCCTCTAGCCTAACTTGCACCATGTCACATTCTAAACCGCATTGGTATCACCTCAACTTGAAAATTCTCTTCCTTGTTTTCAAATGCCTTAAGCCTTGTTCAAAGTCTAGCACCACTCTATCTGTGTAATCTCTTCCATCCCTATAATCTGCTGAGGTTTTGGCCTCTTGTGTGCTCCAAGTTTATTCATTGCATTTGTTGTAGTCACACCTTTGGTGTTATATATTTTATCGAGCATGATATTAAATAATGAATAGTTGTATCACTCTAAGTTGCGTTATATGCGTTTGTTTACCTCCTGCATTTTCTCTTGAATGTGTCCACTTGGAAATAATAGAATCGTTATTTTAGTAATTTCAACATTAGTATAGTTGGATATTGAATGGCAGCTGGAGCAATTACCATGTGAAGGTGCCTCCATTAATTTAATTTGTAAGTTAGTTCATTAGATGAATGATAGCCTTACACCCTAAGACCTTTCATACGGTGAATTGGCCACCAGGTCAGGACCTCCTGGACATCCATATCTTTGCGACAAAGATTCCTGTGAGTGAGCTCTGAAGATGGTGGATATTGACACTGATAACTAGGAACCAATCACTGAAGGCCCTGACCTCTGGAGGCTGAGTAATTGGAAAGGCTTTGGAAGAGGCAAGCAAGAACAAAAAGCTCAGCTGGCCGAGAAGAGGACCCAGAGGCCAGTGGTCATGCACCTTGTCAGCTCTTTGTCTTTCTTTCTCTGCAGCAAATGCAACAGAGACTGCGTGCCAGAATAGGGCTTCTGACCATGACTTGACGATGCTTCACACAAAGGTGACCACCACGGTGCAAACCATTGTGTTATAAGATGGAAAGCTGACACTATGTGTCTGCAGTTTCTTTTAACAATTGATGTAAATATTGCTGAGCATGGGTCAGGTTAGAAACAAAGTGAAGCTTGGTTCAAGTCCTGTACTTGAAATTCCAACTCTGTAGAACATTTGGTGTTACACTGACATAATGTTTCTTTTTGCATGTCAGCTATCTTTAGAATTTACAATCAAATATTGTCACCTTTGTGCTAAGTGGTCTTTCTCATTTGCAATTGAGATAAGCCCAAGCTCATTTTGCATAGGATTGTTAGAATCAGCAGATGATTGTTAAGTTCACTAGCTAGCCAGAATTGAAGTGAGAGCTGAAAAGATTTTCCAGTTTATTGTATCAATTGTAACGCTAACTGCTGTCAGTTTTTTGATGTCCAGATCATCATCTGTAAATATTTGTTCATCATTGTTGATTTTTATAAATGTTATCTTTAGTTGGTGTCAATTTTCATAAGTCCATATTTATTATTGGTAATACACTGCCATTTTAATGAGTAAGATAATTGGATGTTTTGATGCAGTGATATATTTAAAAACAGCTTATTTTGATGCAGATTTATTGAAATGTGTACATGGCATTAGCTTGTGTTTTTCTCACAGAACACTGGTAGTGTGAAACCATCTTGCTATCGCTTGCATGTTAGCTTGTGATTTTAGAGAAGGAGCAATTTAAAGTGACAGTTTGGAAAAATTCATTGTATTGACATGAAGGAAAATAATTATTTTCTACAAAGAAAACTCCTAACACTCAACAGCAAAAAATAATGAATATGTTTATTAATATAGGTAGTCTTATTCTAATATGTTAATAATACTTATTTTAAATGTACTTTTTCATACACATTGAGTGTCCAAAATGTGAAGATTCTCCTCCTCAGGTTTAAGTCACTTAATGGCCTGTTATAGCCTTTCTCCATCCTAACAGTGAAACTTTCTACAGCCCTACAACGTTATCAATCTCTGTACTCTTCCAGTTCTAGCTTGTGCTGGAAACATTGCTACAGGAACTTTACAAAACCTTATTGTAGTAAATAGATGCTTACCTCTCTCTGGTTTGCTTGAAATTAATATGTACATCAAAGTACAAATGTATAGGAAAAGGTAAGAAATCAATTCATTCACCAGACTTACATCTACAACTAGTAATGATTTGGAGATGCCAGTGTTGGACTGGGGTGTACAAAGTTAAAAATCACACAACACCAGGTTATAGTCCAACAGGTTTAATTGGAAGCACAGTAGCTTTCGGAGCGCTGCTCCTTCATCAGGTGGTTGTGCTCATCGACTACCTGAAGGAGTGGCGCTCTGAAAGCTAGTGTGCTTCCAATTAAACCTGTTGGACTATAACGTGATATTGTGATTTTTAACTTTGTGCAACTAGTAATCATGTGATTTTCTTAATAATGCAAAGGGGGAAAAGAAAACTCTGGAAACATCCATAAGGCAATCAACCAAAGCTTCAAGAGCCCTCCCATTGACACTCAGCTGCATTACCATCATTGAGTCAAGAAGTGATTGCCACTAATTCCTCGAGGGCAATTAGGAGTGGGCATTAAATACTGTCCTTACTAGTGACTTTTACATGCTGTGATCAAATGAACAGAAAGTAACCTATAACCACTCATTATTGTCAAACTAGAAATGTGTCCTTTGTAACAGAAAACTATCTTTTTCAGAACTTGTACAATTCTGTTTTAAAAAGACTGTCGCAAATTTATGTCCACCATATTTTGAGAGTTTGTCCCAACAACTGCTGATATTATATGACATTTAACTCTATTCTTTGTGTGCAGATTTTGTGTGCATGCCCTTTAGTCCTATTATTGCTATTCATTACAATACAGTTTCCAGCTATTTTAAAAATGAATGAATGAGTGATTTAATGTCACATATAGGTTGAATATACAGTGAAAAGTGTTTTGACACCATAATCCAGTACCATTTTGAGTTAAAATAAAGATAGAAATAAATTAGAGTTCATCTTCCAATCAGATTGGGGTCTCAAGCATGCCTTGTGGACTTCTGCAAGCTGTATCGGATTTTAAAAAGTCCCGCTCCAGGAACAGCAACAATGATGCCAATGCCCCAGGAGACCCTGACTCTGCTGCTGCAGCCTCACTGACACCATCAAGAATCCAGACTCTGGACCCTGCCCCCGTCAGGAGTCCCCACTCTGCGCCAGGAATCCAGGCTCCAAGCCTGCCACTGTCACCTGAAGTCCAGATCCATGCTGCCAATACTGCAGCCACTGCAATGCCAACACGGTTCCAGCTTCAAATACAAAGAGGAAAGGAAGAAGAGAAGGAGAAAAGATGAAAAGGACCGAGAGAAGACAATGCCACCAACCTGCTCTCCACACTTCAGGCTCTCTGGCTTTATACCTGATGAAGGGCTTTTGCCCAAAACGTCGATTTTACTGGTCCTCGGATGCTGCCTGAATGGCTGTGCTCTTCCAGCACCACTAATCCAGAGCCAACCTGGAATGGACAGGTTCTGACGAGCCCAAATACTACCCTTGGGCTGACACCATCTTGGGGAAAAAAAAGTTAATCATATTGCTGATAAACCTATATTTATATAAAGTGCATGACCCAAACACTTGGAGTCTACCTAACCCATACCTAAGAGCCCCAGGTCTAGTTGTCATTTGTGGTTGTATTCTTGTATATTTTCAGAGAATCTCAAAATTCTTCATTGAATCTGGTCATAATTCTCAACTCTGAATGTAGCAGAGCCTTATCTGGCTTAAGGATGGTTTTCTTGGTTTTGTACTAACTAATCTAACCTAAAAACCAATTTTTAAAATGACATAGCCGTCTTACATTACTCACAACCAGGAACCTTTCATAATATTCCCTTTGTCATGGATATGCAGTTATACTATACATTTTCTAAAGAAAGTAAATCTGTCAGCCAATAGCATTATAAATTGATATTTTACACAACAAAATTCAAAATGTTAAAGGAAGCTTAGCAAATTAAAGCACAAGTAATTATCCCATGAGTGCCCTCACCTGTATAAGTTTACTTTATACAATTAGCATTCATCATTTCTTGGCTGCCTTATTCTTTCTCTTAAATGACCATGATGCAAGAGAGAGCCATGTATCTCTCATTGCTTGCCCTTAAACAGTCTGAAATGAATTTTCTTTGAATTTTACTCATGTATATGTCTAGGTATGTCTTTGCATTGACTAGCATCTGAGTAGTCAATTTGAGTAATTGTGAAATTGACACTGTGTTGATTTAATTGCTTTCATGATAAAGAAGTGTAAAACCAGCACTAGTAGTGAAGATGACTAACTTCACTAAGGGTGGCACAGTGTCTCAGTGGTTAGCACTGAATCCCAGGTTCGATTCCAGCCTCGGGTGACTGTCTGTGTGGAGTTTGCACATTCTCCCTGTGGAGTTTGCACATTCTCCCTGTGTCTGTGTGGGTTTCCTCCGGGTGCTCCAGTTTCCTCCCATAGCCCAAAGATGTGCAGGCCGGGTGAATTGGCCATGCTAAATTGCCCATAGTGTCAGGTGCATTAGTCAGAGGGAAATGGGTCTGGGTGGGTTACTCTTCGGAGGATTAGTGTGGACTTGTGGGGCCGAAGGGTCTGTTTCCACACTGTAGGCAATCTAATGTAATCTAATCAAATCTAATCAAACTTCTATTTATGAAAGTCTAGTATTCTGTGTTGTAACATTTCAAACCAATACATAAGTCCATTGAGGGACACAGAAAAAATGATTCCTATCATTACTTCACTTGACAAAAGAGAACAGATCTCTTAAGGGACAGCAATTAGATTTTACGGTCAAAACTATAGTTTTCAATTATCAATAAGAGTCTGTAATTCATGTATTTAAACATTCACTTTTTAAAATTCATAAATTAGATCTTACTGCGGCTTTTATCTGCCGTTGAAGTTTATAAATTTCCATGATGAAGGTTAGCCAAGTGAGCAGTTATGGGCTAATGTGCCTTCATTCTGTTGTGCAAACCATCTCACTGACTTGACAGTCCATGCAAATGCAAATGTCTCATGTAGGCATATGCGAGAAGTTTGCAGCGCTTGGGCTAGCTGAAGCCCTCCTTTGAAACTACTGGAGTATAAATATGTGAACTCATGATGTACAAATATCTCACATTTTAGGAAGAAGAGTTGTGCAACGAGAAAGTTTTATTAGAATTTTATTCTAGTATATATTTTTAAAAGTCACAGATTGAGAGGCACATGGTCTATTAAAATCTTCCACTTTAATTTTATTCACTCATCTTCTATATAGTTGAAACCAAGTGTTTTGCCAGTGCAGTTGCTGACATGGCTTTGAAGATTTCTTAGTGCAATACTGCAAGATATCTGATCCTATGAAGGTTGAGATCACTGAAGACCTCAAGTCTCCAACATTTTCAGTATTTGTGAAATTCCTTCTTACTTCTCCCTCTAGTTCTTGAAAGCAGAGGTTCTCTAGAACAATGTTTTTCCTTTCTGGTAATTCCGTGTTAGATATTAAAAATATATTAACAAAGGATCTTAAAATGAAGCAAACACAATGTTGGAGAAACTCAGCAGGTCTGGCAGCACTGAAGAGAACAACAAAGTTAATGTTTAGAGTCTGATATGATTTTTCTTTAGAGGATACTGCTGCTAGTGCTTACACTGAAAACATCTGGAATGATTTGTGTACTTTCTTATTAACGTATGTTGATGTAATTGGGGACTGGAGCTGATGACTTGAAAATGAAATTATTCTTAATGCATCTATTCTCTTATATGATTAGCACACTTTATTTGTGGAGTTTTGGGGAAGTTAGATAATGTAAATCTTAATGGAAAACTTTAAGAACATGAACCCAAATGTGTAAGTACAATAAGAATATTTAAAACAATATTGGCAACTATGCATTCAGTCCCTTCATTCAAAGCATTTATAGAATTGTAAATGGTTGAAGCCTCAGCCTCAGTGGCACTCCATTAGTTACAGCTGGCCAATATAAATGTGTGACCTATTTATCCCAACCTTTTGCTTCTGATTAGCCAACCAATCTTTATCAATGACAATGTGTTACCTCCTGCACCATGAGCTCTTGTTTTATGTAGTAACCTTAGATTTGGTACCTTAAAAAATGCCTTTTCAAAATCCAAATACATGATATCTAAGTAAATTTCAACTCATCCAAACTCTGCTGCCAATATCCTAACTCACTGATTCCCATTCACATATCATGCTAACTGGCATACTAGTGCTTTGAATTTTAAATTTCTTGGTCCTTCCCTCCCTACCTTTGTAACCTCTTGCAATCCTACCACCCTCAAAATGTTTTTACTCCTCCAGTTCCAACTTCTAGCACACTTCTCTATAAAACTGCATCTGTGTTCCCATTTTAGTTTTTTTCAACATATTGAAGATGTCAATAGACATGAGAAATTTATTTTCTTTATAACATCAAGGGTTCTGAGGTTTTCCCATGATGGATACTACATGAGTCAGCACAGAGAGTGTAAGGGAAAAATGCACTGGGTGGAAGGCATGGTGTTGGCATGAGTTGTCATTAAGTTGGCATAAGGGATGGGTAGAGGGACATGGCTTGGTGTGTGAGGGACGATGAGGGTGGGTAGACTTTTGATTGGGCAATCTGCTGAGGCATGGCATGGAGGTGGCCATAAGGTGGTATGAGTTGGCATGGGGAATTTTGGGGGGCTAGGAGAGTTTTTATTTATTTTTATAGAACTGGAGCATTGAGGCAAGCCTTTCAGGCAACCAGCCTTTGGATCCTTCAATTCTGTAACTACTTCTATATTTTCTGAGCAGGCAGCATGCACAGCTCCCACTACTGGTAATATCCAACTTCAGCACAAAAATTAGATGTCAGCTTCACAGAGCTTGGAATTTTCCTGAATAAGCAACAGTAATTCAGGCTATATTTCCTTCTTACCAATCACATTTTGTTATGCACCACTTGACGACTTAGTTAAATTTTCCAAAACTATCAAAGTTCTCTTTCACTATTTCTGCTTAGTGATAAAGACCAACTTTTTCAAACCTTCTGTACTATGATTTCATTCGCTGTATGAGTTTGATTAGATTTTAGATTTTAGATTAGATTAGATTACAGCGTGGAAACAGGCCCTTCGGCCCAACAAGTCCACACCGACCCGCCGAAGCGCAACCCACCCATGTCCCTACATTTACCTCTTACCTAACACTATGGGCAATTTAGCACGGCCAATTCACCTGACCTGCACATCTTTGGACCGTGGGAGGAAACCGGAGCACCCGGAGGAAACCCACGCAGACACGGGGAGAACGTGCAAACTCCACACAGTCAGTCGCCTGAGTCGGGAATTGAACCCGGGTCTCTGGCGCTGTGAGGCAGCAGTGCTAACCACTGTGCCACCGTGCCGCCCACAGATAATATTGCAGCTATGTGATCATTAGTTTGGCATTCCTTGCTTTTGTATCTAGGTCAGACAATAAAATCTGATTTTATTTTGTGGACTTTTTCTACAACCTTGCTTGTCTACTTATATCCCTAGATTTCTCTGTGAATCAGCTCTACAACTATTACCGTTTATGTTTCTTTATCTTTTTCATTGCATTTTTGCAACCTGTTTAATATTTGTCTCTAACCACCTGCCATTCTATAAATCTATCAATGTCCTCTAAAATATATTGCATTCTCATTCAGTTTTCTGTGTTCAGATTCTGCAGTTATGAATATTGAACTGCACAGGCTTTCCTGAAAGATCGAAGAAAGGAATGACACTGGTTGGATCATCAAATATTAACTTAGGCACTGAAAATGACTATGGGAAAGCCAAACCTACCAACCCTGCAAGATCTTCCTTACTAACATGTGAGGGCCTGTGCCAAAGTTGAGACGGTGATCCCATACACAAGTCAAACAACTTCCTAATATAGTCATACTCTCAGATGCATAACACACAGACAATGACTCAGACACAACCATTGCCATTCTTGGGTAGGCCATGTTCCACTGGCAGGATAAGCTCACCAGAGGTGCAGCGCAGTATTAAATAATTGACAGAGAATTGCCCTGGGAATCATTGATAATGACTCTTGACCTTATGAAATCTTACGGCATCAAGTCAAAATTGGGTAAGACCTCCTACTAATTACCATCTACTGCCAGTCCTTCTGCTGAAGGGTTGGTACTTTGACATGTTGAACATTTGGAGGAAGCACTGAGGGTGACAAGGACACAAAATATATTTTGGTTCATGGACTTGTGTCCATCATCAATACTGACTGAGCTGAATGTGAACTAAATGACCTGAAACTGTGGCAGATAGTGCAGGAACCAACAAGAAAGTTTTACTCAACCTCAACATCATCAGTCTACTTGTCAAAGATGTGTCTATTCTCAATGCTATTGGGAGGAATGACCACTGCACAGATGTTGTGGAGATAAAATCCCAGCTTTGCATTGAGGATACCTTTCACTATGTGTGACACTATTAATTAGGATAGACTTTTGAACAGATGTAGCAGTTCAAAAATGGGTATTTGTGAGATTCTCTGAGTGCAGCTGTAATGGCAGTCAAGAAACCAGACATCATCCTGCATAATCGCCATCCTATCCATCACTTTCAGCATTCACTCTCTTTGCCGCTGAAGCACAGTAGCATCAGAGTGTAACATTGATAAGGTGGACTACAGCATTTCACCAAGGCTGCTTGGAAAGCATTGGCATCAGCTCTGTCCTTTCCAAGCTACACAACATCCTAATTTCAAACTATATTACTGTTCCTTTACTATCGCTTCATCAAAATCTTGGAATTCCCTCCTCAATAGAAATTTGGGTGTCCCAAACCCAAGGACTGCAGCAGTTCGAGAAGTCAACTGATCATCAAGACCTGGCATTTGCAGTTTGCCATGAATACTCGCCTAGCCAGGGATGCCCACATCCCATAAATAAATTCAAATAGTTGTTGATTTATTCGTATAAAATAACAGCACGTAATTATGCAACCAGTAGTTTAAGGAAAACCAGAGATCATACCAAATATCCCTGAAGCACAACAATGTCTTCATCCAAAGTTTCTTTTTTACGAAATCCTGCCAATTATGCAATAAGTCTCGTGTGGCTCATTACAAATCACTTGGTGAAAATTCAAATGTTGAACCTTCATTGCATTCTTTTTGATAATAGATTGCGAACTCTGTTCATAATATGTCAAGCAACAGTTTCAAAAAAAGTCTTTATTAATTATCCAGTTTAAAACAGATTATTGCTTATACAGGTGAAACCGATTGTTATTTGAATGATAAGCAGTCCCTGAGCTGATTGGTGCATAGACATGTCATGCAAGAAAAGGTATGATCTACAACATAGGATTAAATTGCATTTTTGTTGATATAATTGTCTCGAGTGAGGAGTTACTGCAAAACTTTGATTTTTCATCAAAAGATGAAATGAGCTTGATGGAGACTATGTGGAAAGCATAGAACATATGGAATGATGGTCATAATAAACAATTGCTTGTTTGTTATGCTGTACCCTTTAATTATAACTAATTCCATCAAACATTTTGAGCAAGTTGTGTGTCCACAGTTTCAAATGTCAGCAGCTGTCAATCTGTTCTTGTCAATTAAAGTTATTGTAAATTCACCGTAGTCTTACCAGACCCTGGGATTTCTTTCTCTCATCACAGAGATTATTGATAGTGATTTAACTTGAGGGACATCACACCTCGGATGAGAGGAGATGTTGAGAAGGACAGTCCTTCATGGTAACCTGACCAAGCATAGGAATTAAACTGGCGCTGTTGCTGTCGTTTTGTATGGCAAACCAGCCATCCAGCCAACTGAGCTAACTGATCTCCATTGTGTCAATTAGTGTTCATTGTAGAAAGTATTTTATCACAACTTTATTTAATAAACTGCCCTGTAAGAAATAAACTATGATAGGTGAGTTACATGTTACTAAATCCCTTACTTGGAATATTATGTCGACATAAACCAGTGGATGTATTCTACTTACATCTCCAAAAGGTATTTGATAAGGTATCACATCAAAGGTGTTGCAGAAGATAAAAGTCCGTGGTGTAGGGGGTGACATATTGGCATGGATAAAAGTTTGACTAGCTAACAAGAAACCGAGAGTAGACTGATGGGATGTTATGAGTGATGTGAGACAGGACTTCAACTGTTTATAATTTATTTAAGTGACTTGGATGAAGACACCAAAAGTATTTGTTGTCCACCCATAAATTTCCTGGTGTTCAGTTGTCTGGGAGTTTAGGGGCACCCAAAATTCTGTTAGGAAGGGATTTCAGAATTTTGATAAAGCAACAGTGAAGGAGTGGTGATACAGCTAAATTTGCTGATGACCATGAGGATAGGTAGGAAAGTGAGTTGTGAAGAGGATGTACTGGGCTTACAAGGAATATAGATAGGTTGTGATTAGGCAAAGTTCTGGCAAATGGAGTACAGTGTGGTAAATTGTGAAATTCTCCATTTTAGTGGGAAGAATAAAAAAGAAGCATTTTATATAAATGGTGCGAGGATACAGAGAGATGTGTGTGTCCTTATTGTTGAACTACAGGATAGTGTGCATGTAATCAGCAAACCTAATAGAATGTTATGTTTCATTGCAAGGGAAATTGAATACAAGAGGCGGAAGGTTATGTTTCAATTCTACAAGGATTTAGTGAGACTGCATCTGAAGTACTGTGTTCAATATTTGTCACTGTACTTACGGAAGGATGTTAATGCATTGGAAGCCATTTAGAGAAGTTTTACAAGACTAATACCTGGAATGAGCAGATTGCCTTTTGAGGAAAAGTTGAACTGGCTAGGCCTGCATTCTCCAGAATTTAGAAGAGTCAGACGTGACTTAATTGAAACATGTAAAATTCAGAAAGAATCTGACTGTATGGATGTGGAAAAGATGCTTCCTCTTGTGGGAAAATCTAGAACTAGGGGTCATATTTTAAATTAAGTGTGTGATGAGGAAACATTTTGTTTTCCCCAGAGTTGCATGTCTTCCATTCCTCAAAAGGCATTGGATGCAGAATCTATAAATATTTTAAAAATAGAGATAGATAGATTCTTGATTACCAAGAGACTGAAAGATTATCAGAGATATGTAGGAATGTAGAGTTGAAGTTAAAATCAGACCAGCCATGATCTTGTTGAAGGCAGAACAGACTTGAAGAGCCTTTTCCTTGTTTGTATGTTCATTTAACTAAAATAAAATTTGGCGAGGTTAACATAGCTATTAATAACATTTCACATTTAGAATGTATATGGGATTTGTTTATTGATATAATAATGAAAACAAATTGGTTAAATTACATGAATTTATACCACTTGCATTATCAGATGTCAGCATATAAGCATCTAAGGGGTAGTGATCAATTATGTGGATGATAATACATTTCAATCTAAATTTCCTGCTGTTATTTATATTGGAATACACAGATCTACTTGCAGATTTGCTCACTAAGAGTAATAGCGTATAATTATATCGCAAAAATAAGGAGTAGTGGGGCCTGCCAATTGCTCAAATGCACTTTTGTAATTGCATTGTACATGCTGAGCCAGAAATCAAAGAAAACATTGAGCTAATTCTTAAAATATAAGGGTGAATAACTCCAATCAACTAGATGAGGTAATTATTCCAAACTATGCTGTAAAGATTTCTGAGTTTCATCTGATCACTTTTTCAGTTCTGAAGGATGACTTTTCAGGTGAAGAAACTTATTCTTGATATGAAATGTATTCATATTTCATTTAAGTTAAAATGTTCAATAGTGAATTGGATAATGCACAAAATGGAATAATGACAACATGTTAGAACTATTTGTTTTATCTCCACACCAGATGGAGCTTTTTGACCAGAAACTACTGTAGCTACATAAATAAAAGTTGTCCAAACTATTATTATCTCATGTTTGATCAAAGGAAGTCACATGAACATTAAACATGCTCAATAAAAAGGAATTAAGTATATAAATGGGGAATTAGTAATTATCAGCTTGCACTGCAGCATGGTGTTCTCTCAGCTCTGGCTTCATGTCTCCTCCTATGCATCCCCCGCCCCCGGCATTCTTCATTGCCTTCCCAAATCAGCCAAAAGCCCCTCCTTTCCCATTCCATGGCAGACAGCAAAATGCCCTCTTCCTGACCTCAGCAAATGTTGGCCATTGGCTTCCAATTCTAGACTCAACCCTCCTCACCACTGACCTCACCCTGAAACTGGAAAAAGCTCCCAGTGATTGTGATGAACCATTGAAATGTTAACCCTCCCTTCTTCCTACAGATCTGCTAAGTTTCTGTTTTTGTCCCCATCAATGATTCCCTCACTGAAAGCACTTATTTTTGTAACTACTTGTTGCATCTCCAAAACAGGAGGGTTCCCTCCTTGCTTTGCAGCTTATAGGCAGCAATTCTGTATCTCCCACGTAGAGTCATAGAGATATATAGCATGGAAACAGACCCTTCAGTCCAACCTGTCCATGCCGACCAGATATCCCAACCCAATCTAGTTCCACCTGCCAGCACCCGGCCCATATCCCTCCAAACCCTTCCTATTCATATACCCATCCAAATGCCTCTTAAATGTTGCAATTGTACCAGCCTCCACCACTTCCTCTGGCAGCTCATTCCAGACACGTACTACCCTCTGCGTGAAAAAGTTGCCCCTTAGATCTCTTTTATATCTTTCCCCTCTCACCCTGAACCCATGCCCTCTAGTTCTGGACTCCCCGATCCCAGGGAATAGACTTTGTCTATTTATCCTATCCATGCCCCTCATAATTTTGTAAACCTCTATAAGGTCACCCCTCAACCTCCGATGCTCCAGGGAAAACAGCCCCAGCCTATTCAGCCTCTCCCTGTAGCTCATGTCCTCCAACCCTGGCAACATCCTTGTAAATCTTTTCTGAACCTTTTCAAGTTTCACAACATCTTTCCTATAGGAAGGAGACCAGAATTGCACCCAATATTCCAACATTGGCCTAACCAATGTCCTGTACAGCCACAACATGACCTCCCAACTGCTGTACTGAATACTCTCACCAATAAAGGAAAGCATACCAAACACCACCTTCACTATCCTATCTACCTGCGACTCCACTTTCAAGGAGCTATGAACCTGCACTCCAAGGTCTCTTTGTTCAGCAACACTCCCTAGGACCTTACCATTAAGTATATAAGTCCTGGTAAGATTTGCTTTCCCAAAATGCAGCACCTCGCATTTATCTGAATTAAACTCCATCTGCCACTCCTCAGCCCATTGGCCCATCTGGTCAAGATCCTGTTGTAATCTGAGGTAACCCTCTTCGTTGTCCACTACACCTCTACACACTTACTAACTGTACCTCTTATGCTCGCATCCAAATCTTTTATGTAAATGACAAAAAGTAGAGGGCCCAGCACCTATCCTTGTGGCACTCCACTGGTCACAGGCCTCCAGTCTGAAAAACAATCCTCCACCACCACCCTCTGTCTTCTACCTTTGAGCCAGTTCTGTATCCAAGTGGCTAGTTCTGCCTGTATTCCATGAGATCTAACCTTGCTAATCAGTCTCCCATGGGGAACCTTGTCAAACGCTTTACTGAAGTCCATATAGATCACATCTACTGCTCTGCCCTCATCAATGCAGGGTGTTTTGGAGACTTTGGTGGCTGATTGTGTTTTACAGGGATATTTATAACATTCTTTTAATAACTAATGTTGAATCAAATATAAAAATGGGCTAAAGTGCTGGAAATAGTCACGCACCACCAGAAATAATGTATATATTTTTCAGTGCTTTAAGAAGAGGTGATAAAAGTTGAGCAAAACGTTGGGACTTTTGTTTTGGAAAAAGATCTACAGTTTTTAATGGGAAATATCAACTGAACATTGAGTAAAGATACCACAACTTCATCTGACAATTTGTCAGCTTTTGGATGCTTTTAACCTTAGTAAAGGAAGTACTCTCGATGCTAAGCTTGATAGAGAAGCAGTTGAGATTTCTACGAAGGAATACCTAATACTTTTGGATTTTATTCTAGATTTCTTGGATGCAGCATCTCAGGCCATTTCCACCTTTGAGCCTTTACTTTCTACAGATTAGAGTATTTGGTTATTTACAACAGTTGAGTGGTTGAACAGAATACAGTTGAAATTGCCTATTGGCTCATTGGTTGCATTATGTATTTTTAAATGTTCTTCTACAACATTGATAGCAGTAGAATAATCACTCCACTTGATTCTGGCTTAGTCCGTAAGCACCAGCCAACTTCATTAAATAACAACAATAACAGTGACAAACTGTAGATATACTAATGGTTACTATTTCTTCTATAGAGAAAACACCGCTATTATTGCTTTGTAATACAGAATTTGAGTACTTCTGAGAAAAGAAAGAGGCATGCTGTCGAAGCTTCTCATCTTACTTATCAGGACAGAGTCACAAGATTTGGCATTCTTGTGATTCAGTCCACATGACTGCAAGTTAACAAAATATCTCCTTTTTCAGAAACAATGATTGCTGGTGAATTGCTGTTGCTGTTCCATTAGTCTGTCAGACTATATCAGATGTTTTTCAGGCTCTTTAGTTAAAATAAGACAAGTGCATATTCTCTTTCAAAGTTTGATCTAGACAAAAGTGTAATCACACATGACTTCCGTGATCCTGGATGTCTGTAAGTACTTTACAGCCAATGAAATACTTTAGTGGTGAATAGTCATTATTGTAACATAAGTAAATGCAGCAGTCAATTTCTGCACAACAATATCTCTTAATCAGCAGTTAGATAAATACTTGCTAATATTTTCTAGTGAGGTTGGTTGAGATACCAAGTATTTCCTAGGACACTGTGATAGGTTTCCTGATTATGATTGAATAATGACATGTATTTTTAATGTGAACATAATAAGGATGAATTATTAGATTAGATTATTCTAATCTAATGGACAGTTTTATTCGAGTTTTTTTTCAGAAATTGACTGCTGTGTTTTCTCATGTAAAATAATGACGACACCACTAAAGTATTTCATTGGTTATAATGTATATAGGGACATCCAGGATAACAGAAGTAATATGTGGTTACAAGTCCACTCCTTACTCTATATTCTATCACATAAACAAAGTATTCGGATTTTGGATATCTGAAATTAAGTCAGAAAATGTGAGAAATGTTCAGTGGCCAGGCAGTAAATAAAGAGAGAGAAAAGCAAATTGAATACTTTAAATTTCTCTTTTATTAGAATCAGAAAACATTAGGGCTTAACAATTTGGCTCATGAACTGGGGATGGGAGAGCGATTGGGGAGGGTCCCGTGGTTGAGTAGAAGGCAAGAATGGTTAAATTCTAAAATAACTGATGATGCAAGGCAAAATGGAGTGATATTGAGGGAAGTCAAGAAGCAAAAGATTGTTTTTTAGTGACAACATCTGCAGGAGATGGTCCTCTTGTTATGATCTGCTCACCATTATTTACACAAAGGTGAATATGTAGGGCTGTAAATACCTTATCAAAAGATGAAGTATTTTTATTTGAATTTCTTGTAACAATTTACGAGACCAAGAACATTGAAATAGGAATGGGATTAGGAATTAATGTAACAAGAGATTACTCTCTTAGGGTCTTACTTATGACCTCAAAGCAAACACCCTCCCTCTAGCCTTTTACTCACTCTCGACCTGTTCACCAACAGCTGTCCTCGTGCCATAAGTTGCCTTAATTTCTCTGCTCCCCTCACCCATTCCAGCCTGTTTGTTTTACTGACTGAACTCCTGCTCTCAGATCCAACCCTGACTTTGTCATCAAGCCTGCCAACAAGGGTGGAGGCTGAGCACCAGCTCCTCCTATTTCCCCCTGGACCATGATAGGAAGGATGTTGTGAAACTAGAAAGGGTTCGGAAAAAAAATTAAGTATGTTGCTAGTGTTGAAGGGTTTGAGCTATAGGGAGAGGCTGAATAGACTGGGACTATTTTTCCTGGAGCATTAGAGTTTGAGGGGTGACCTTGAAAGAGGTTTATGAAATCATGAGGGTCATGGTTAGGGTAAATAGGCAAGGTCTTTTCCCCAAGGTGGGGGAGTCCAAAACTAGAAAGCATAGGTTTAATATGAGAGGGGAAAATGTAAAAGGGCCCTAAGGGGTAACCTTCTCATGAAGAGGGTGGTGCGTGTATGGAGTGAACTGTCAGAGGAAGTGGTAGAGGCTGGTACGAATACAACAATTAAAAGGCATCTGGGTGGGTGTATGAATAGAAGGGTTTTAGAGGCATATGGGCCAAATGTTGGCAAATTGGACTAGATTTATGTATGATATCTGGTCAGCATGGGTGAGTTGGACTGAAGAATCTGTTTCCCTGCTGTATATCTCTATGACTGAATGACCTCATCATTGAACATCAGGCTATTGTGTCCACAACTGCGACCAAGCTCATTTCATCTAGGGATCTCCTCTACCCACCCCCAACTGCCTCCCAGCTCAAAGACCCTAACCCTGTACAGCCTGCTTCTACCTTCTCCCCAAAATCCACAAACAGGACTGCCTGGGCAGCCCCATTGTTTCTGCTTGTTCCTGATCCATGGAATTTATTTCTTCCCTACCTTGACTAGATTTTCTGTCCTCTTGTCGAGTCCCTCCCTACTTATATCTGGAATTCTTCTGATGTTTGGTGTCGGCTTCAAAATTTCTAGTTTGCAGGCACCAGCAGTCTTCTCTTTACCATGGATGTTCAATTCCTCTCTTCTTTTTCCTGAAAAAATGGCCCAAACTGAGCCCATGTACCATCACCCTCCTCCACCTAGCCAAGCTTGTCTTCACTTTTGAACAACTTCTCCTTTAACTCCTCTCACTTTGTTCAAATCAAAAGGTTTGGCCATAGGTACTGCATGGGCCTCAGTTTGTCTGTCTCTTGGTGGGGGTGCATGGAACATTCCTTGTACCAGTCTTATTTGGGCCCCCACTCACAATGCTTCCCCACTGCATTGATGACATCATGGGTGCTGTTTCCCTCTGTCGTTCTGAATTAGAAAAAATTATCAATTTTGCTTCCAACTTCCAACCATGCTCTCTCTTTCACCTGGTCCATCTCTAACCCCTCCCTTCTGTTCCTCAACATCTCTGTTTTCATTTCTAGGGATAGGCTCGTCACCAATATCCACTACAAACCCACTGAACCCACAGTTACCTGGGACAATGCATCCATCCAGGCTGTATTCCTGATGAAGGGCTTTTGCCCGAAACGTCGATTTTCCTGCTCTGCGGATGCTGCCTGACCTGCTGTGCTTTTCCAGCACCACTCTAATCTAGACTCTAATTAAAAATCTTGTTTTGTGGTGGCCTTTAGGGACATGTGACCATGAACTTGGGCTGGAACAATCCACAATTAGGTCCTAAATCCACACAAAGGGATGAGCTGGTTGTGATAGATTGGTCAATGTCATTAAATGGTTAACAAGGGAAGTTAAGCATAGCATCAAATTGAAAGAAAAAAGCTTCGTGAGGCATACTGTAGTGGTAAGCCAGAGGATTGGGTAAGTTTTAAAAACTAACAAAAAAAAGAGAAAATAAACTTTGATGGTAAACCTTCAAGGGATCTCAAGGTGAGCATCAAGGGCATTTAAAACTAGAACAAAGAACAATACAGTACAGGAATAGGCCCTTCAACCCTCCAAACCTGGTTGCTGATATATTTTGTCTTTCCATACTAAAGCTGTCTTCACTCACAGGATCCATATATCTCTATTCCCTTTCTATTCATGTATTCATTATATGCGTCTTGAATGCTGCTATTGTGTTTGGTTCCACCACCTCTTCTGGCAGCGCATTTCAAGCGTTCACCATCCTTTGTGTGAAAAATGTGCCTTGTACTTCTCTCTTATACTCTTTGCTCCCATCTCCACAAACCGATACTCCCCACTAATTGACCCCTCCACCCTGGGAAGAAGCCTCATACTTTCCACTCTATCCGTGCCATTCACACTCTTATAAACTTCTATCAGATCACCCACCAATCTTCTGTGTTCCAGTGAAATCAAACCCAATCTATCCAATCTTTCTTCGTAGCTAAAATCCCACATACCAGGCAACTTTCTGGTAATTTTTTTCTGTACCCTGTCCAAAATATCTAACTTGAGGGTACTGGGACATCACTCATTTGCATTCTGGGAGTGGAATTTGCACTTAGCATGGGTATGAAGTGCAGTATTGAAGACCATCCCTGATGACAAACAAGAGGAAGAGCATCCAACCACAGGGTGCTGAGACATCACTCGTTTTCATTCTGGGAGTGGACTCAGCAGTCAGCACAAGTGTGAACAGCATCGTGGAAGAACCTGTTGTTAATAGTTATATAATTTTGGATACTGTTGAGAATGGCCTCTGAAGGAATAACAACAGCAGTCAAATTCGTGGCAGTATGGTTGGCTCTGCTGTAGAGGGAGGGAGAAATATGCATGGAAATGCTATAGTTATAGGGGATTAAGTTAGAAGGAGAATAGATAGGTGTTTCTGTAGCCACAATCAAGGGCCCAGGATACTATGTTGTCTCCCTGATGCAAGGGTCCTGGATGTCTCAGTGGTTGCAGGACATTCTGGAAGGGGAGGGTGAACAACCAGTGGTTGTAGTACACATTGTTTCTAATGACATAGCTTAAAAAAAAGGATGAGGTCCTAAAAGCAGAATATAGAGAACTAGGAAGGAAGTTGAAATGTTATCTCAGGATTACTACCTGTGCCATGAGCTAGTCAGAGTATAAACAGCATTAATTATAGGATGAACACATGGCCGAAAAGATGGTGTGAGGGGGAGGGTTTCAGGTTTGTGGGACATTGAGACTAGTTCTGGGGGAGATGAGACCTGTACAAACTGAACAGGTTACATCTGAGCAGGACAGGGTCTGATGTCCTTGGGGAAGTACTTGGTTTAGTAGTTGGGGAAGGTTTAAATTAGTGTGGCAGGGGGATGGGAACCTGAGGAATGGGGCAGGAGATGCAGAAATTGAGGGAGAGGTTGAAACCAAGGCAAACATGTTGAAGAACAAGGGCAGGCAGGGAAATGCTGCTGAAAAGAGCAGGGGAGGTGGTCTGAAATGCATGTGTTTCAATGCAAGAAGTATAATAAGCAAGGTAGATGAACTTCGAGCTTTGGTTAGTACTTCGAACTATGACATTATTGTGATTACGGAGACTTAGCTAAAAGAGGGACAGGATTTAGATGTTTCAGGTGTGATAGAAGGAGATGTAAATGGGTTGAGGGAGTTGCTTTACTGGTAAAGGAGTATCTCACAGCTGTACTGAAGGAGAATACATCAGAGGACTTGTGAATAGGAAAGGTGAACTCAGTGCTGGTTGTATACTACAAGCCTTCCAACAGCGAGAGAGAGAGAATATGTAGACAGATTTTGGAAGGATTTAAAACCAGCTGGATTGTAGTGGTGAATGATTTTAATTTCCCATGTATTAACTGGGACTCACTTCATGCTAGGGGCTTGGATGGGATAAAATTTGTAAGTACCATTCAGGAGGATGTTTTGACAAAGTAAACAGTCCAACCAGGGATGGGGTTATACTGGACCTGGTTTTGGGAAATGAGCCTGGTCAGGTGAGTGAAGTTCCGGTGGGGGAGTATTCGGGACTAGTGACCATAATGTCATCAGTTTTACGATACTCATGGATAGGGGTAACTGCAAACCTTGGGTGAACTTGTGAAGTTAGGGGAAGGTGAACTACAACAATATTAGGCAGAAGCTGGATAATTTTAATTGAAGGAGGGTGTTTGAGGCTAAATCCACATCAGGCGAGTGGGAGTATTTCAGAAGTAATTGATAAGAGTTCCGGAGCAGCATGTTCCTGCGAGAATGAAGGATAGGTATGGCAAGTTGCATGAACCTTGGATGACCAAGGATGTTATGACCTTGGTGAAAAAGAAAAGGGAAGCATACGTAAGGTCTAGGAGAATGGGAAATGGCAAAGCCCTTGGAGTATATAAGGGAGATAGGAAATAACTTAAACAAGGAATTAGAAGGGCTAAAAGGGGTTGTGAAAAGTCCTAAGCAAACAGGATTAAGGAGAGTCCCAAGGCTTTTTATACATACATAAAAAGTAAGAGGGTAGCCAGGGAAAGAGGTCCCAGAGGTCTGGAGGATAGTCAATGTTGTCCCATTGTTTAAGAGACCAGCAGGAAAAATTCAGGAAATTACAGGACTGTGAACCTCACATCGGTGGTGTATAATTATTGGTAGATTCTCAGGGATAAGATCTATACGCATTTAGAAGCAAAAGGAGTTATTTGCGATAGACAGCATGGTTTGTTCGGGGGAGGTTGTGCCTCGCTAACTCGATCGGGTTGTTTGAGGAGGTGATGAAGATGATTGATGAGGGAGAAATGGTTGATTTTGTCTGCAAGGACTTCAGTAAAACCTTTGACAAGGCCCCTCATGGCAGACTGGTACAAAAGGTGAAGTCACATGGTATTGGGAAAGCTGGCAAGATGGATACAGAAATGGCTTAGTCATTGAAGACAGAGGGTTAGTGGCTGATAGATGATTTTCGGAATTGAGGTTTGTGATTAGCGGTGTTCCATAGGGATCAATGTAGGGGACCTCAACTGTTCGTGGTCTACTTAAATGATTTGGAGGAAAACGTGGCTAGTCTAATTAGTAAGTTTGCAGACAATACAAAAATTGGTGGATTGTTAATTACTAAATAATAAAAGGATAAGAAGTGGAGAGTAAATAAGTGCAATAACAATCACTGGTCAAAAAATGCAAGGGAAACTTGTGGGACTAAGCACTGATAAGTCTCATGGACTTAATGGAATGCATCCTGGGATATTAGAAGACATAGCTATAGAGATGGTGGTTGCATTGGTTATAATATTCCAGGAATCCATATAATCTGGAAGAGTCCTAGAGAATTGGGAAGCCGCCAATGTAACACCTTTATTTAAAAAAGGGAGTGGACATAACACAGGTAACTGGGCCAGGTAGCTTCATGACATTTTTTTGGAGAACGTTAGAGTATGAAAAAGAAGTAATAGCAGAGCATTTAGAAATATGTAATATGATTAAGCAGAATCAGCATTTGACAGACTAAATAAGATAAGGGCCCCCGGGGTTGGAAATAGTTATTTCAGCATGAATAGTGGATTGGCTAACTAATAGAAGACAGAGATTTGGGATAAGTGAGAGACATTTTCCGGAAGGAAACCTGTAACTAGTGTGTCACAGGGATCAGTCCTGGGGTTACAACTATAGACAATATATATTAATGACTTGGATAGGGAGGTGAATAAAACCAAGTTTGCAGGTGACATAAAATAGGCAGTAAGGCAAGTGGTGAGGATGACTGGAAGGGGCTGCAGAGGGATATAGACAGGTTAAGTGTTGGACAAAAACTTGGCAGATGGAATATAATGTGGAAGATGTGAAGCTAAGCACATTGGCAGAAAGAATAGAGGAGCTCAATATTTAAACTGGAGAATAATTACAGAAAGCTAGAACTTAGAGGGATTTGGGTTTTATTGTTCATGAATCTCAAGAAATGTTAGTGGGTAATTGGGAAGGCAAATGGAATGTTGGCATTTATTTCAAAGCGAATAGAAAATAAAAGTTAGGAGGTTTTGCAAAAGCTATACAGGGTACTGGTCAGACCATAGCTGGAATACTGTGAGCAGTTTTAGGTCCTTATCTAAAGAAATATATACTGGCATTGAAGGCAGTCCAGAGAATGTTTACCAGGTAATGCTAGGTATGGAGGGGCTGTCTTGTGAGGAGACATTGAGTAGGTTGGGCATCTATTTACTAGAATTTAGAAGAATGAGAGGCAAGCTTATTGAAACATACAAGATTCTTATGGATCGTGACAGGGAAGAAATGTGTTTCCCGTTTTGGTATAGTATTAGACCAGAGGGCATAATCTCAGAATAAATGGTTGCATATTTAAGACCTACACAAGGAGGATTTTTTTCTCTCAGGGGGAATTGATTCTGTGAAGTTCTTTACCATAAACAGCTCTCAAGCTGGGTTGTTAAGTATTTTCAAGGCTTAGATAGACCAATTATTAATGATTCCAGGAATCAAGGGTTATAAGGAAAAGGCAGGAAAATAGAGTTGAAGATTAAGAGATCAACCATTATCTCATAGAATGCCAGAGTAGACTGAATGGCCTACTTCTGCTCCCATGTCTTATGGAGTTTGTTAGAGAATGGCTAAATTCTAAGGAATGCATGCACTGCAACAGTCGTACATTTCTTTCTAGTGAAAAATACACCAGAAAAGTGTTCCAAACATGGCTAACAAATGTGGAGTCACAAGTAGATAGGATAGTGAAGAAGGCGTTTGGTATGCTTTTCTTTATTGGTCAGAGTATTAAGTACAAGAGTTGGGAGGTCATGTTGCGGCTGTACAGGACATTGGTTAGGCAACTGTTGGAATATTGCGTGCAATTCTGGTCTCCTTCCTATCGGAAAGATGTTGTGAAACTTGAAAGGGTTCAGAAAAGATTTACAAGGATGTTGCCAGGGTTGGAGGATTTGAGCTACAGGGAGAGGCTTAACAGGGTGGGGCTGTTTTCCCTGGAGCGTCGGAGGCTGAGGGGTGAACTTATAGAGATTTACAAAATTATGAGGGGCATGGATAGGATAAATAGACAAAGTCTATTCCCTGGGATCGGGGAATCCAGAACTAAAGGACATAGGTTTAGGGTGAGAGGGGAAAGATATAAAAGAGACTTACGGGGCAACTTTTTCACGCAGAGGGTGGTACGTGTATGGAATGAGCTATCAGAGGATGTGGTGGAGACTGGTACAACTGCAACATTTAAGAGGCATCTGGATGGGTATATGAATAGGAAGGGTTTGGAGGGATATGGGCTGGGTGCTGGCAGGTGGAACTAGATTGGGTTGGGATATCTGGGCGGCATGGAGGGGTTGGACCGAAGGGTCTGTTTCTGTGCTGTACATCTCTATGACTCTATAATATTAGATCCAAGGAGGAGTCATATGAAATTGTTAGAAAAAATAGCAAGTCTGAGGACAGTAGCTAGTTTAGAATTCAGCAAAGGAGGAATAAGAGATACATTAAAAGGGACAAAATAGAGTATGAGAGTAAATTTGCAAGAGGTTTAAAAGCGGAATGTAAAAGCTTCTATATGTATGTCAGATAAGAGGTGGGCAAAGACAAATGTAGGCCCCTTATAATCTCAAATTAGATAATTTGAGGACAATGAAATGGCTGAGGATTAAACCACTTTAGTTCTGTCTTCGTGGAAGAAAACAAATTTCTTCGCAGAAAGTTTGGGGAACCAGGGTCTAGTGAGAAGAAAGTATTGAAGGAAATGAGCATCGGTTAAAAAAATAGTGTTTGAGAGACTAATAGGATTGAAAGCTGATAAATTCCCAAGAGATTGTTAATCTACATTTTAATGTACTAAATGATCTGTCCACCGAAATAGTGGATGCATTGTTTGTCACTCTCCAAAAATCTGTTGATTTTGGAACAGTCCCAGCAGGCTGATGAGAAACTAGTTTAAAAAGGAGAGAATAGGGAATTCTCGACTGTTTAGCCTTTTGTCTATCTCCAGGAATATTATGGACTTTTGTATGAAAGTTATGATAACAAGGCACTTTGAAAATATGAATGTGATTAGACATATGATTTGTGAAAGGGAAATCACATTTGAAAAACCTACTAGAGTTGTTTGAAGCATTCTTTTGAATTGACAAAGGATGTGGTGTATTTGGATTTTCAAAGCTTTTAATGAAATTATTTTTAAGAGTGTGCAAAATTAAGGCACTTGGGATTGGGTGTAATATACTAGCATAGATAGAGTATTAGTTAGCAGATAGGAAACAAATTAGGAGTAAATTGGACTTTTTTGCAGATAAAGTTAGTGACTAGTCCAATACTGAAGGACTCTGGTTTTGCCGCAACTATTCATAATATATGTCAATAATTTGGATGACAGAATCAAATGCTTTATTTTCATATTTGCTCATGAGTCAAAAACCAGGTGGGACTGAGTATGTGAGGAGGATGGAAAAAGTATTAAAGGAATTTGGACATGTTGAGTGAGTTGGCAAGTACGTGGCAGCTACAGAATGACATGAGTAACATGATGTGAAGTCATCCACTTGTATTGAAAACACAGATTAGCAGGGTATTAGTTAAATTATGTTGGATTTAGGAATGTTTATATGTAAAAGGGCCTATAAAAGTCACTGCAAGTGAGCCTGCAGATATAGCAAGCAGTTAGTAAGGCAAATTGTATGTTGCTCTTTATTGCAAGTGGATGAGTGTACAGGAGCAAGGATGGGTCTTGCTGCAGATGTACTATGGCCTTGATTAGACCATACCTGGAGTATTGTATGCAGTTTTGGTACCCTTACCCAGAAAAGATTTCATAGAGGGATTCCCATGAAGGCAGGATAGTTGCATGAGGAGTAGTCAGGTTGATTGGGCCTGTATTTATAAGTTTAAAAGAATGAGAAGGGATCTTGAAGCGTATATAATTCTGACAGGTTGCACAGACTGGACACAGGAATATTTCCCCTGTCTTAGGAGAGAGGGAAGATTGGTTCTAGAACAAGGTGTCATCGTCTTTGGTTACGGGATCAACCAAATGGAAGAGCTTCAATGCCCCATAACCATGATTTTAATGCCATTTCTGTTCAGATTAAATGAAACATCTGCAGTACCCTAATCAGCAGGCAGTAAAGTATGATGTACTAGAAAAAAGTTTTACTATTTTACACAAATGTTGCACACATCAAAAATATAAGTCAAGTTTAAATATATAAGCAAATATTGTAGATTACTGTTGTGGTTCTGTTTGCCGAGCTGGGAATTTGTGTTGCAGACGTTTCGTCCCCTGTCTAGGTGACATCCTCAGTGCTTGGGAGCCTCCTGTGCAGCGCTTCTGTGATGTTTCCTCCGGCATTTATAGTGATTTGTATCTGCCGCTTCCGGTTGTCAGTTCCAGTTGTCCGCTGCAGTGGCCATACACAAAGAGCATTTCCGAACTGACAGCCAGATTACTGCGACCACTAGGACTCCTAACAGCACACAAACCAACAGCCACTCTCAGACAACTCACCAGGACGAAGGACCCGATACCCAGCATGAGCAAAACCAATGTAGTGTACAAAATCCCATGCAAGGACTGCACAAAACACTACATAGGACAAACAGGAAGACAGCTAACGGTCCGCATCCATGAACACCAACTAGCCACGAAACGACACAACCAGCTATCCTTCGTAGCCACACACTCAGATGACAAGCAGCATGAGTTCGACTGGGACAACACTACTATTGTAGGACAAGCCAAACAGAGAACAGCCAGGGAATTCCTAGAGGCATGGCATTCATCCACAGATTCAATCAATAAGCACATCGACCTGGACCCAATATACCGGCCATTGCAGCGGGCAGCTGGAACTGACAACCAGAAGCGGCAGATACAAATCACTATAAATGCCGGAGGAAACATCACAGAAGCGCTTCACAGGAGGCTCCAAAGCACTGAGGATGTCACCTAGACAGAGGACGAAACGTCTGCAACACAAATTCCCAGCTTGGCGAACAGAACCACAACAACGAGCACCCGAGCTACAAATCTTCTCACAAACTTTGAATTGTAGATTACTTTCCTTTTCCCACTTTGATAGGATTTTCCTAAATTTTTCAATGCAATTCAATCTTCAGTTTCTGACCTCTAATACTGTTCCTGTACCTCTGCCAAGGATTTGAGGCTTAATATATTTTTAATAAATTAGTTACTGATTTAAGTACTGTTTATGCTTTATCAATTCTTATGCGTTGTTTTCTTTATTTTAGAGCATAATTACATGTGAATACATTGTTAACTGAAAAACAAAAATGTTGGAAATATTTAGCAGACCAGGCGGTTTGTGTTGAAATATACTGGAACAAATTAGAGCATTGTCAGAAGAACCAGGTAATAAGGAAATCGAGGAAGAACAAAAGGGGTGGCCTTTGTTCAGGTGGGAGGCAGGACTAATTAAATGATGAAATAGTTGATAGTACAAGGTAAAAGAGTTAGGTAATGGAAAGCACAAAGGCCCAGTTCTTCCTGTCAGTGGCAACTTCTCATAGAGATTTTCTTGACCTGACGCCACTGCTAATTTTTATCCTGTCTGTCAGACAAATGGGCAGCGCAGTGCTTCCCTTTCTAACTGCATCTAACTCTCAAGCAAGCAGAGTAAAATTGGGAAAGGACAGAATAAATTCTGTTTTTATGACAGCAGCAGCCATATTCTGGTAAGTATTTAAAAATATGGTCTGTTAATATGTTATTGTGCATGCATGGAGGAGGTGGATAGTCCAGTGATTTGGTGGGGAGGTGGCAGTTGAGTACAGGATATTTGGGTGAACTGAAGGGGTGGTTGGATGTTTGGGTGGAGGGAAGATTGATTAGAGAGAGTTGGTTGCAGAGATTCCCACAAATTTAAACCTGTCTAACATTTCCTGAGCAACTATAAAAATAAGTTGTATGTATCTAGCCCATGTCTCTGCCCTCAACACAGACTCAGAAATTGCTACACAGGGTCCCAGGCAGCAGAAAATGCCTATCAGTAATGTAAACATCCATGCAATTCCCACAGATTTCTGCATGTTAGGACTTCAGCAGAGACCAAAGATTAATCCAGATAAGGTGAACTTGGTGACCATCGGAGAATATGTTTCCAGTTTTGGGGAAAAACACGATTAGAGGCTATGATTGCAATATGGTCAGCCAGACATCCTATCAGAAATTCAGAAGAAATGTCCATACCCAGTTGCGAGAATATGGAATTTGCTATCTTGGGGACAGATGAAAGATAATATTATTTTAGGGGACATTAGACAAACATGAGGGAGATTGAAATATTGGGTTACAATGGTAAGATGAGAAGAGGCTCAATTGGAGCATAAACATTGCAATTTACTGATTGGGCCATACAACCTATATCTGAGAGATGTATCCTTTACAATCCAATTGTCATAACTGATGTAGCTTTCTTAAAAAATTGGAGCAGTCATCATGACTTGAAATGTTAAACTTACTGTTAAAGTTAAGATTCAGATGTTGAAAAAATGGTCTAATAAATTGAGGTACTGTTCATTGAGCGTGAGTTGAACTTCATTGGAACAGAATCACAGGCTGAGGTCGGCGTGGGATGCAGAACTTAAGTGATAAATGACCAGAAACTCAGAGTCATACTTGGGAGATTGTGTTGAGAAAAGTGACCACTTCATCTGCATTTGCTCTGTCCAATATAGAGAAGAGGAAATTGTATATGAGCAATGAATACAGTGTAAGGTGGAAGAAATTCAACTAAATTGCTAATTCTCTTGAAGGAAGTGAAAAAGCAAATGCTGCATGGGAAGATGCCAGGGCCAGGGGAAATGGTGTTGAGGGTAATTGAACTCTTCAAAGAAGAAACCCTTGCTGTACATCTAACGGAAAATGGCATCAATTACAAATAATCAAGATTCCTAGTTGTACATATGAAAAGGTTAAAACAATCTTTAGGAATTATAGTCTTTCTGTTCTTCCTCAACCTATTCTCATCCCAAAGCACCTGTGTTTTTTAAAAATACTTAAATGGTGAAATTGCTTAAAATGAGCAACATGCATCCCACTCTGACCTTGGCCTGTGACTGTTCCAATAAAGTTTGACTCAAGCATGATGAATGCTACCTCAATTCATGAGCAACAAGCATCTTGTAAACTGCAGGTTGGGGGCATCACTCTAACCTATTTGAAAACTGTTGTAACACTGTGATGCTTGTGTTATTGCGTAACCAGGGATCTGATACTCAGTCATAATTATAATTACAGAAAATTCATAATCTGAAAGAAAGTGTGGGACAAGAGACAAATTACACTGCAATAGATCACACTCCAACAATGTGGAACAGGCACTTTACTTCCTGCAGTCCATAATGTCTCTATGTAGTTTTGTTTTATCTCAAAGAAATAATTTGCGAATTTGGCAAATAAATTTAAATTCCAATTATTAAGTTGCGAATTGGAGAATTTTAACCACATAATCTTGCAGAAATAAAATCAAGTGCAGTCGCACTCTTTTATGCATTGTAATCGGTCAACAAAATTCCTTAATTCTCTTACAGTTTTCATCTTGAGGGCAGAGCAGTAGATGTGATGCAAGGTTTGTGAAGGTTTGTAGCTCAAGTTGAGATTTAGGGTGTAGGTTTGATATCCAGATGTTTCATTACCTGGCTAGGTAACATCATCACTGGCGACCTCCAAGTGAAGCGAAGCTGTTGTCTCCTGCTTTCTATTTATATCTTTCTCCTGGATGGGGTTCCTGGGGTTTGTGGTGATGTCATTTCCTGTTTGTTTTCTGAGGGGTTGATAGATGGCATCTAGATCTATGTGTTTGTTTATGGCGTTGTGGTTGGAGTGTCAGGCCTCTAGGAATTCTCTGGCATGCCTTTGCTTAGCCTGTCCCAGGATAGATGTGTTGTCCCAGTCGAAATGGTGGTTTTTTTTATCCGTGTGTAGGGCTACAAGGGAGAGAGGGTCGTATCTTTTTGTGGCTAGCTGGTGTTCGTGTATCCTGGTGGCTAATTTTCTTCCTGTTTGTCCTATGTAGTGTTTGTGGCAGTCCTTGCATGGAATTTTGTAGATGACGTTGGTTTTGTCCATGGAATGTAGTGGGTGTTTTAAGTTTGTTAGTTTTGGTTTGAGAGTGTTGGTGGGTTTGTGTGCTACTAGGATTCTGAGGGGTCTTAGTAGTCTGGCTGTCATTTCTGAAACTTCTTTGATGTATGGTAAGGTGGTTAGGGTTTCTGGCTTGTTTGGTATGTTTGTCGTGATTTGTTCTTGAGGAATCTGCGCATTGTATTTTTTGAGTATCCGTTCTTCTTGAATACGTTGTATAGGTGGTTCTCCTCTGTTTTCCGAAGTTCGTCTGTGCTGCAGTGTGTGGTGGCTCGTTGGAATAGTGTTCTGATACAGCTTCGTTTGTGTGTGTTGGGATGGTTGCTGGTGTAGTTAAGTGTTTGGTCAGTGTTTGTCGATTTTCTGTATGCGCAGGTTTGTAGTTCTCCGTTGTCCTTTCTTCAGACTGTGACGTCCAGGAATGCGAGTTTGTTGTCGGTTTCTTCCTCCTTGGTGAACTTTATATCTGTGAGGGTGTTGTTGATGATGTTAAATGTCTCTTCTGTCTTGTTTCGTTTTGTGATGACAAATGTGTCATCTACGTAGCGGACCCAGATTTTTGGTTTGATGGTTGGGTAGTGCTGTTTGTTCTAGTCTTTGCATTACTGCTTCTGCTATGAATCCTGACAACGGAGATCCCATGAGTGTGCCGTTGTAGACTATGTTGTTGAAAGTGAAGTGGGTGGTGAGGCACAGGTCCACTAGCTTCATGATGTTTACGTTGGTAATGTGATTGGTGGTTGGTGTGTGTGTGTGTGTGTGATGGTCTCTTCTAAAAGTGTGGTAAGTGTTTCCTTTGCCAGGTCTAAATTGATCGAGGTGACCAGTGCTGTTACGTCGATTGAGATCATTGCTTCGTCTTCCTCTATTTTGGTTTTTTTTTGATAATTTTTAGGAATTCCTGGGTGGAGTGGATGGAGTGCTGTGACTCTTCTACTAGGTATTTCAGTCTTGCGTGTAGTTCTTTGGCCAGTCTGTAAGTTGGTGTTCCGGGTAGTGTGTCATCTACAAAATTCCAAGCAAGGACTGCCACAAACACTACATAGGACAAAAAGGAAGAAAGTTAGCCACCAGGATACACAAACACCAGCAAGCCACAAAAAGATACGACCCTCTCTCCCTCGTAGCCCTACACACGGATGAAAAAAGCCTCCATTTCAACTGGGACAACACATCTATCCTGGGACAGGCTAAGCAAAGGCATGCCAGAGAATTCCTAGAGGCCTGACACTCCAACCACAATGCCATAAACAAACACATAGATCTAGATGCCATCTATCAACCCCTCAGAAAACAAACAGGAAATGACATCACCACAAACCCCAGGAACCCCATCCAGGAGAAAGATATAAATAGAAAGCAGGAGACAACAGCTTCGCTTCACTTGGAGGTCGCCAGTGATGATGTTACCTAGCCAGGTAATGAAACGTCTGGATATCAAACCTACAGCTCAGCGAGCAAACCTACACCCTAAAGTAGATGTGATCTTTATGGACCTCAGTAAGGCATTCGACAAGGTTTCCCATGGGAGACTGATCAGCAAGGTTAGATCTCATGGAATACAGGGAGAACTAGCCATTTGGATACAGAACTGGCTCAAAGGTAGAAGACAGAGGGTGGTGGTGGAGGGTTGTTTTTCAGACTGGAGGCCTGTGATCAGTGGAGTGCCCCAAGGATCGGTGCTGGGTCCTCTACTTTTTGTCTTTACATAAATGATTTGGATGCGAGCATAAGGGGTACGGTTAGTAAGTTTGCAGATGACACCAAAATTGGGGGTACAGTGGACAGCAAAGACGGTTACCTCAGATTACAACAGGATCTGGACCAGATGGGCCGATGAGCTGAGAAGTGGCAGATGGAGTTTAATTCAGATAAATGTGAGGTGCTGCATTTTGGGAAAGCAAATCTTAGCAGGACTTAATATACTTAATGGTAAGGTCCTAGGGAGTGTTGCTGAACAAAGAGAACTTGGAGTGCAGGTTCATAGCTCCTTGAAAGTGGAGTCGCAGTGAAGGCGGCATTTGGTATGCTTTCCTTTATTGGTGAGAGTATTGAGTACAGGAGTTGGGAGGTCATGTTGTGGCTGTACAGGACATAGGTTAGGCCAATGTTGGAATATTGCTTGCAATTCTGGTCTCCTTCCTATCGGAAAGATGTTGTGAAACTTGAAAGGGTTCAGAAAAGATTTACAAGGATGTTGCCAGGGTTGGAGGATTTGAGCTACAGGGAGAGGCTGAACAGGCTGGGGCAGTTTTCCCTGGAGTGTTGGAGGCTGAGGGGTGACCTTATAGAGGTTTAAAAAATTATGAGGGGCATGGATAGGATAAATAGACAAAATCTTTTTCCTGGGGTCGGGGAGTCCAGAACTAGAGGGCATAGTTTTAGGGCGAGAGGGGAAAGATAAAAAAGAGACCTACGAGGCAACCTTTTCACGCAGAGTGTGGTACGTGTATGGAATGAGCTGCCAGAGGATATGGTGGAGGCTGGTACAATTGCAACATTTAAAAGGCATTTTGATGGGTATATGAATAGGAAGGGTTTGAAGGGATATGTGCCGGGTTCTGGCAGGTGGGACTAGATTAGGGTTGGGATATCTGGTCAGCGTGGTCAGGTTGGACCGAAGGGTCTGTTTCCATGCTGTACATCTCTATGACTCTATGGTTGGCATGGACAGGTTGTACATGTCTATGACTCTGTCTTGTTAATGGGTATGATCACTCTTAATATTATTTTAATAACTGAAAAGTGAAATTGCAGTGCATAGAAACTTCATATGATTTTGCAAAGACTTGAGTTTTAATGCTTGTGTGATTTGAATTTGTTAGTTCTCGCCATTAACATTAAAAGCTGGGACATTGCCGATTCAGTTTTTCCCCATAATGAAATAGGAAAAAACAATATAGGTGCATTTTATATTTTGAAAACATTTTTCCTCTTTTCTTCCTTTAAGACCCCTCACAATGTGTTGCTGTCACTTCAGCTCATATGGTATAAGATCCATATAAGTTTGTTTAATGAAGTAATGCAGTTAGGTATGTTGATATGACAGACATTGAGGACTACTTCATAGTCTCAGGAACAGTGTCAGTTCTTACTCCTTCAAGTTTCAAAGCTGTTTTCTGCTCAAGTCCATGTGTTGGTATTTAATGTACTCCTCAACATTAATCCTTTTGAATTCTTACACCCTCATACAACATAATGTAACATCACAGATGGGTAGGACATTGATTATTGAGCATTTGAAGCTTTAAAACTGATCATTGAGAAATGTGTAAATGAGATTCAGGATCACTCAACAGGAAACAACCTACAAATGAGTTCAGATCAGAGCATTTAATAGTGGAATACAATTGAGTTTCAGCATACTTTTCTGCATCAGTATAAATTGTGCCTTTACACTCAACTAAATCAAAATGCCCTATATTTCGTGGCTGTGAAATTTATATTTATTGTAAAGAGACTACTAAAAATTGTAAATTGCCAAGAGTTTACATTTCAATGAAATCATGGGATAATTGAAGCAAAGTTCTCCTTGTAATCTTTAACTTTGGATGTTGGATGCTACTGTTTATGAAAAGATTTGCTGGCAGCCTAAGTAAATTTTGTATTTATTCTGCATGTGTTCGTTTTATTTAAATAAGGGATCTTGAATAATTTTAGCAAATTGAAAGTAGACCAAAAATGATTTTCAGCATGCGTTATTCAGGCTTAGCATTTTGTTAGTCAACATTTAGCAATTCAATATATGACTTAATTTTGCCATTTAAATGACATCTTTGTGATCCATTTGGAATGATTTAATGTAGATTCTGCTACATGTAGACTTTGCTGTGTCAGTCTCTATAGCAGTACAAACTGGTCCCCTTTGGATTGCAGAGAGGCATATTTCTATTACCGTTACATTAATTCGACCATGGTTTGAGACTGAACGCTTTTTTTTTGGTATTCACTGATCTCCAAATAACAGAAAGTAGGTGAGCTCGGATAACGGGGAACAACTGCATGCTGATGTAGTAGCATTTGTATTGTTATCATGTCTTTTGATTGAGCCTTACAACTACCAAAACACACATGCATCTGGCCACTACTTGCAGGGACCAAAAAGAAAGTTGTTCATAGTGCTTGTTAAAAATCTTGAGAAGAGTTTCTAAGTTCAGTCTCTTGATAAATTTGTTACAAAATGTGACCACACATGGTACAAGCTTTCAAGATCTGTTTCTTGAATTATGACTACAATTCAAGCTTTGCATTATGACACAGGCATTCTGTGTGCCAATTGTTACTTATTTGTCTTTTACTGCTTTTCAATTTGAGAGCTATTTTGACTTCTTTTTATTATTAGTTAAGATTTTTAATTGGTTGAGAGAAAAAAAATTACTCGTCATCTTTTAGCTGAATGATCGTAATTGGAGCATAATAAGTGCTACAGCTTTTGTTTAGTGCCTTCTTTGAGCTATTTTCTTAACAAGCCACTTTTCCTTTATGCTTGCTTATAATTCTGTAGCTCAGGCTAATGTTCACTGCAAAGGTCATTTTTGTAGAAGTTACCTGTTTAAGGAAACAATTTGTTACAAGTTGGAGATCTGGTAGGTTCAGCTGAGTCTTTTAATCTTTGAATCCCTGTGGTTTTCTTTCAAGAATACCTCTCTCATTCTTGTCTCTAAGCCTACAGTCTCATTGACTGAATAGAGTCTATTTATACTCCTCCCTGTCTTCAATCCAATTAAAGCCTTAATACTGCTAGGATTAGAACACGTTTACTTATTAGCAATTGTGGAACTCAAAGGAAATGGACGTCTTGAGCCCTGGTAAATGTGGAAGAAATGGAGAAAAATAACACAATGATTGATAATTTCTTAATGATGGGAGGATTTATAAATTGGTTTCTGCAACAAATATTTTATAAATAGGAATACTTAATATTATTTAATTTTATCACCTTACAAAGTGGTAATTATGCACAGATCACAAGGTTAAGGCCAGTAAAGATAACCCAATTTGCGTATGTCTTTACAAATTTCACGGTCGTCTTCTCTTCACTTATCTTACCTTTATCCCTCTTTTATTCTGATTTATTTTTAATTGACCAATTTTACCTGCAGCTCAGAAGGTTAAAGCTGTTTGAACATCAAGTTAAAAATGTACATATTGAAGTAACACAAAATCGTACCATAAAATTTGACCAGTGTCTGTGGCAAATCTGCTTTTAAAAAAAAAAATCATTATGCAGTGACAAGCTGTTTCCTTAGTTGCAGTCACTCAACAGTTTTGATTGGTCTGTTGTCTCCTATGAAAGTTTTCATGGAACATAGGAATAAAAATCAATATAGTTTGTAAACAATTCTCAATTTCTTTTAGCAAGTTGCTACCTTATTGTTGCTTTGATCTCTCAAGGACATTTTTTTATATAAGAATATACTATTCTAGGCTCAATTTCAATGAGCATTAATGGCTTGGTTGCTCTTCTAAATCACTCCAAATTCACCGAGGCACTTCTTAAAAAAAAATCAAAAATTTTGTGAAAACTGTTTGCCACACCGTGGAAAACGTGGCAGTGACTAACATTTAGGAACAACAGAAAACAGATATGGCCTTTGCGACACTTTCTCTCTGCACCCTCAAAGTAAATTGTATTGATTATAAAAAAAAGTCACAAATTACCTTATCCACCAAGGTAAATGCTAAAACTTATCATTTTTCTCTTTCACCAATAGTGCAACATACACTGTCAGGCCTTTGAATATCTATTGTCTCATATTTCCATATTTAATGATCCTTGTCTGTCAGCTGATTTCTATTTTCTGACATTCGAAAATGTTCAAAATATGTGAACACCGATTCTTGGAAGCCATTCTCAGCATAAGCAAAGAGACTTGATTAAGGAAGTGGGAAACAGGAAGAAAAACAAAAGCAAATGAGTAGCTGGAAAACACAAACGGGTATGAAGAAGAAACAGAAATAGATGGATAGATAAATGCACATTGCAGGAGGGGAATAAAAGCCACGTCTGTTTGCCTTTTTGATTATTATTTGTGCCTGTGCACTAGCTTTTACTGATGTTGACATCTAAATCTCTTTTGATCTGTCCAAGTTCTTTTCTTGTTGTTCCTGTCTACACAAATTAATACTATCTAGAAACTTAGATATACAATTTCTATTCCTTCAGCAAGTCATTGAAATAGAAGTTGAAAATCTGAAGATCCAATATTAAACTTAGGACTTATCAGTTAGGGAATCCTTCCTTTAGCCCTACACTGTCACCTAATGCCTAGGCAATTACTACAGCCAAGATTCTGCAAACCAATACAGGTTGGTTAAGTAAGTGGACAAAAATTTGGCAGATGGTGTACAGTATTTATATATGTGTACATTATGCAGGAGGAATAGAAATGTGGTATATTGTACAGAGAGAAAGCTTTGCAGAACTCCACAGTTCAGAGATACTGAGACCTAAGTATCCTGGTTAATGAACCACGAAAATGTTAGTTTGCAGGTTCAGCAGGTGATTAGGAAGACAATGAAATGTTGTAATTGCAAGGAGAATGGAATAAAAGTAGTAGAGATGTTCTTATACACTTATTAAGGGTGTTGGTAAGATCATATCTGGAATACTCTACGATTTTGCTCTCCTTGTACAAGAAATAATAAGTGGATTAGAATCAGTTCAAAGAATGTTTACTGACTGATATCTGGGATGAAGGAATTGTCTTACAGGGAAAGTTTGGGATGGATGCATCAGAGTTTAGAAGTGTAAGAGACCTGAGTAAGACATGAGATCCTGACAGCTCTTGATAGGATGGATTCTTAGAGAATATTTCCCCTCGAGGGATTAATTAGAAATAGGCAGCACAGTTCAAAAATAAGGAATTCTGTCTCACAAGTCATTTGTGTTTTCTCTCAGATTGACTTTAGTCTTGGAATTCCGTTGCCCACACATTGTTGGAGACAGGGCCATTAAGTATTTTAAGGCCGAATTAGATGTATTCCTGATTTACAAGAAAGTCAAAGGACATTGGATAGATTGAAAAGTAACATTAAGGTCACAATCAGACCAGCCATGGTCTTCTTGCAGGCTCAAAAGACTGAATGGCCTTCTCCTGATCCCATTTCATCATTTGTGCAATTTTTACAAAGTAGCCTCCAGTTTCAGCACTTGCATTTTTGATAACGATCTCATTATCATGTGGCCAACCTCCATAGGCACTTTTATCTATCATATTTGTCACGTGTGCAACAAAAATTGAGATTAATCAGACATTAAGTACTTGTGGTGAGTATGTGCTGCCTGTCTTTAATCAGTGCAAACATAATAATTAGGAATTGGAGTAGGCAATTCAGTTGCTTGAGCCTGATCTGCCATTCAATATGATCATTGATCATGTTGACCTCAATTCCACTTTATTGCCATTCCACACAACCATTAAACCCACTGCAAACTGAAAATCTGTCTGTCTCCTCCTTAAATTTATTGTATCTCAACTCTGAAACATCTGTATGTCTCTGTCAACAATGCCTTTTAGCATCTTATAAACCTGAATTAGATCTCCTCTCATTCTTCTTCTCATCTCTTGCGCCCTGTCCAAGCTTTTCATATTCAAGAGAAACTGGGTTTTAGACTCTTACTTTATGTATGCAATTACACATGTACAACAAGTTTCCATTTCTGGAACAACTTTAATGTAATGTAGCAAGATGTTCCAATGGGCTTTGAGAATTATTAATCAAAATTTTCCAACAAAAGTATCTGCAATTTTCTCCCTTCATTGTTGCAAGCAGGCTGTATAATTGACTGCCTATTCAAGTTTCATTACATTATAACTAATATTATGATGGGAGGTGCAGCGTTAAATAATTAAACCCCCCAGCAGTGCTGGAATGACGGCAAATTGAATGTTCACAGGCTGTTTTTGTGAACTGATTATTATCTATCTCGCATTAGACTTAGGTCAGCATGCACCATTGTTTGTACCATTTGACTTGCAGCTGTACTTTTGTCACACTATTGTAACTTTGTTTTACTACATACCATGTTTTCATTTGACATGTTTTGCCTAATTTACTTTGTCATGCTGTATTAAAATTCTGGGTGGCTGTCGTAAATATCTGAAGGTCCTGTCTAATCTGGCTTTAGCGTGATTCTTGCATCAGAGAAGACTCAATGGTTATACATAAACACAGAACAAATACTCAGCTGGTCAGTCATTATTTGTTGATAGAGAAATAGAGTTAACATTTCAAATTGGTGAAAGTCAATCAATCTGAAACCTTAACTCTGTTTCTCTCTCTGAAGGGTTTTCAAATTTTGAGTTGCAACTCCCAGTGGATTAACAGGCCAGACAGGTGGGGTCATGAGTTCCTCCTCCTATGTAGCACCAATTGTATCAGTGAAGTGTGGACTCAAATATAGATAGTCCTGCAATTGGCTCCAAAGCCCTTGACATGCACATGCATAATGTTTTTCTTGCAATAATCTGACGGTATGGTCTAATCACAAAATTGCTGCAGCAGCCACTTCACCCACCATGTCTGCACTGGCTCTTCAAAGGAGCACCAGTACCTGATGCTAATCTCCTGCTTTTTTCACTGTACCTTTGCATACTATTTCTATGCAAATAATCATCCAATGCCCTTTCGGATACCTCAAATGAACCTGCCTTCCCCACATTTTCAGGCATTGGATTCTATTGCCTAACTACTTGCTAAATGAAAGGTTTTTCCTCACATCACTCTTGCTTCTTTTGCACATTTTAAATGTAAATCCTCTTGTTCCTGTTCCATTTATGAGTAGGAACGTCTTCACCCTATCTATGCTCTACATCCGGCTCATGATTTTCAAAGCCTCAATCAAATTTCTTCTCCACCTTATTTCTCCAAGGAAAACAGACATAACTTCTTCAATCTATCCTCATAATTAAAGTTTCTCATTCCTGGAACCATTCTTATAAATTGCTTCTGCACTGTACCCCAATGTGTTAACATTTTTCCAATAGTATGGTGCCCACAACTGTATTTAATGCATAATTCAGTTCAACATCACTTTTTTATATTTGAACTGTGTGCCATTGTGCGAAGTTAAGAACACCTGCAATTATTAGCTGCTCAATTCACTTAAGAGGAGGTGATGGCCAGGAGGGATTATCGCAAGACCATTCATTTATAAATTCAGGTAATGTTCTTGAGAGATGGTTTCAAATCCCGCCATAGCAGATGGTGGAATTTGAATTCAATAAGAATTAAAGGTCAAATGATAACCATGAAATCATGGCTTATGTGTGACTCTGGTCCTACAGCCATGTGGTTTATTCTTAATTGCACTCAAGGCAATACATGTTAACCTTGCCAGCAAAAGCCACGTATAATGAAGAAAAACAAAACTTGTCAGGCCACCTTCAATGATCTGTGCACTTAAACACCAAGATCTCTCTGCACTTGCACCCCTTTTAGAATTGTATACCCTATTTTATATTGTTTTTCAATATTCGTCCGACAAAATACTTTACATCACGCTTCTCTACATTGAGCCTCAACAGCCATGTATCCACCCATTCCACTAACTTGTCAATGTTCTTTTGGAATTCCATACTGTCGTCCTCAAAGTTTACAATTCTTTCACATTTTGAGCCATCTGCAAACTTTGGAATTGTCCCCTGCACACAGGATCCAAATCATTAATATATGCCAGGAAAAGTAATAGTCTGAATACTGACCTCTGGGGATCTCCACTACAAACTTTCCTCCAGCCCTAAAAATAATCATTAACCGTTACCCTCTACTACTTATCACTCAGCCAATTTTGCATCTACTTTGGTCTTGTACCTTTTATACTATGAACTATAATCTTTTCCTCACAAGTCTGTTGTGGGTACTGTATCAAACAACTCTAGAAGTTTGTGTATACTACATCAATAGCACTACCTTTCACAAGCCTTTCTGTTACCTCTTCAAAAAACTCCAAACTAATTTAACACAATTTCCTCTTTAGAAATCCATGCTGACTCTTCGAAATCAAACTACCCTTTTTCATGTCACTATAAATTCTATCCCAACTAATTGTTTCTAAAAGTCTCCCATCACTGACATTAAACTGATTGGTCTATAATCGATGGACTAATCCTTACAATATTTTTTGAACAAGGCTGCAATGTTTTCTATTCCTCAGTCCTCTGGCACCTCCCCTGAGTTCAAGGAAGGCTAAAAAATTATAGGCATCCTCCTCTTTAATAAAGACAGATCCAGAGTATTCATGTAACACCTCTACCATGCCTGGCTTGAAATCAATTCTGAGGAGTTTTCGTTGCTTCAAACAGAACCTGAAAATAGTTTGGTGCTAAAAAAAACTGTCTGTTCTGCAACCCTGAGTCCTTGCTCTCACAGCTCTAATCACTTTTCTGCTTTACATCTTCGTATAAATCTCAAATCTCAACCCTACTGTCCCACTTCTACCGCTATTCCGCACCCTCCTCCCCACTCTTACTCTGGTGTAAAGTGTCCTGAAAAATTATGGCTTACCTTGTTGGCTGTGGTTTCTTGTTACCTGAACCTGGCTTTGTCACTACAACCTCTGTTGTGACACACCACTTTGCGAATCAATGTAGTATTTGTGGTCTTGCTTTTTACTCTTTACTCCTTTTGTTGCTTTCTTGGTGATTCTACAGGTATCCTCTACCTGTCTTCCCTTGTTCCCACTTCACCACTCTGTCCCTGCCCTCACCTTTACTTGCAGCCCCCACCCCCCCACCCACCGCCAGTTCTGAATAATGGTTACACCCAAAATGTCAACTTCTCTATCTCCTGATGCTGCCTGGCTTGCTGTGTTCTTCCGGCTTAGTGTGTTCTTCCGGCTTGCTGTGTTCTTCCAGCTTCCTGCCCGTCTACTCATTATTCTGATGTCAGAATCAGTTAAGATAATAAATACCCCCCACTCCGGTCACCTGTCTAATTAAAGGAACAACAGTTCTGAAACCTCAGCAGCCTCAGTAAAAGAATGGGGCTCTGCTGAAGCAGTTAGGAGACCAAGAGAGTGCTTCAACATGAAAGTACCTTTGGAGAGACATATTTAAAATAGGAATTTAAGCATCCAAGTTAGCAGGACCACGCCACCCTCAATAATCCATAGGCCTCACCTGACCTCAAGTGGAAACCTTTCTAAATGGTTCAATGGAGCAGAGGTGGCTGTGTTTCTTTTCTGTGGTCCTTCTTTGCATCATGGATTCTGCATTCTGATGGACCTTGGATTTCTGCAGGAAAGCAAGCTCCATGGTACTGATAGCCTCCTCATGTGTTAGGCATGTTGCCTACCATCAAAACATCTAAATTACCTGTAGTTGTAGCCTTAACTGTGTTACTTTTTAGAACAGTCTTGATAAAAGGTTGCAGATGTGAAACATTCACTGCATTTTTCTCTCTGCAGTTCCTGTAAGAACTGTTTTCTACTTTTATTTCAGATTTCCAGCATTTGCAGAATTTTGCTTTTATTAAAACACAACTTCTTTTATCATGCATCAGCCCACCTACCCTCCTAAGTATAATTCATTTTCCATTTTATGTTCCATATACATTTTGCAAGATTTCTGAAATATATATGAAATAACAGACACAGGGATGCTTCACAACTGTGGATCTTCACAGATATTTGATTTGGAATCTCAGGTTTGTTCTGCCATACTAAAATAATCTGTCACTTACCTTGTACTGTATTTTATGAATCAATTTTATACTTAATAGTCAGTTAGACTCCAGTATGCAATGTCACTTAATTCTCTTTTATTTTTGACTACGCTGAGAAAGCAGTTATTTATAGTCAGTACAACCCATACGCTGTCAGTTGGTTCCGCAGTTTTATATATCTTTTGGAATTAATGGGTCTACCTTTCTTTATGAAAAGAAACAACGTTCTTGAAGAATATTTTTGGCACGATTTGTAGAAGACTAAAAATTCAACCTCAGTTTGAAATTTTTTACAAAAGTGAAACACATTTTTTGTCATATTAGCCTGAGTGCTTGTAACTACTGAATTGTAGGATTAGATACAGAGTTGACTAAATTATAATTTATCTGAAAAGCTGATTCACATATGCAGAAAGATTAATCTAGGCAAAAGAACACAATTTATTTAATGATTGTTGTTTTGTAGGACAGTATAGTTCCTTCAAATGCTGAAAATCCAAACAAAATTGTCATTTGAAATTCTGTAAAAGACTAGCTTTTTGAGATGTCTGGTTTTTACAATGCACAATATTTTAACAGGAATGAAGACTCATGGCAACATGAATCTTAGATGGAATTTTCTTAGGTTTGATATTTTATAAAAATTAATTTTGCTTATCTTTGTGGCAACTGATGTTATAGGAGAGCTCTGCTGTATTTTTGTTTCAAAGCCAATGCGTAGAAACAACATGGGTATAACAACATGCTATAGTGAATTAATTAGATGAAGAAATGCAAAGTGTATTCTGGAATTTGTGTCATGGTTTCATCAACCACATTTTGGCGGTACTGGGGCAGACCCCATGCCACAGTGGTACGTGCTGTCATTAAAAGCCCGATTTGTGTGAATGCTCATTAATTTGATGAACTCATTTTCTGATGGAAAGTGACATGTCTGATTGTAAAGAAATGCATATGGAGTGCACTGAGGCCAGTCAGCAGTGCTGGATAAAGATGCAGTTATTTCAGCACTAAACCAATGATCTGTAACACTTGAGTTCTTTGCTTTGTCAAAATGTGGCATAATGAGTGAAAGACTGTTGCATCTAATGAAGCAGCATGCACCAATACTGTTTAACCTTCTGACCAATTACCTGATCAGCACTCTGGATGGTGACTTGGAAAAAACATTTTGCCATGTGTATTTTATTTCTAGCACAAGCAAAGTCTCTTGAGGTTTCACTGTATGTATTGATGTTTTTCTGTAGAGGACCAAGCATCAAAAGGGCACTGAGCAGTTCAAAATGCAAATATTTAACAGTCAGAGGCTTTACTAAATCCTCACAACACTCGTTTTACATTTGCAATCTCTTGACCATTCTGAACCAGATGTTATACCTATACATTCATATCTATTTTTCATCACTGAATAGAATAATTTTACTGTACATTCAGATCTACTTTCATTTTGCAGAATAAGCAAAGGTTGTTTTTCTTGATATGAATTGATTTGTAATTTGAAACATTGGATAAGCCTTTAAAATGAAGCCAGAAAATTCTCTCTGTGCCTACCATGTTGTGTTTTATTAGTAGTAGGGACATTCCCTGTTTTCAGACGCATGAAGTATTGGTGAATGGATATTATTGTCTTGTGTTTATTAATCATTTAACACAAGATATAAGCTGACAAAAGGAACACAGTTCATTTTGTATTACTACCTGTTTAGTGTAGCTAAAGTTTTGGTGAGATGACAAGATTGTTGTATTGTGACAAACCGATGAATCCAAGCTTGTGTTTGGCTATCAACAGATATGATAGTACCTGGTAGATTTTAATAAGAAACCTTGGAAATGCTCACTTCAAATGTCACCACAAATAATCTCCACTTTCAAGAAACAAATACTATTTTTTGGTTTTGGGCTAATGTGCCTTTGACAAAAGAGAAAATTAGGTGATTGAAGCTCAATTTGTAACATGTTATTAACCATTTCCACATGAATAGATCAGTAAAGGATAATGGATGAGGGTTTTATTATTACCTTTCTGCTAAAATGAAGTGGTATAAAAGATAAGGTGATGAGATTAATGAACATAAGGAAGAGGTGCAATCAATCAAAATCCAACAGGGAGATGGGATGACAGTATTTTCGATTTGGGGAGATTTTTGTGAAGTAGCTCTGAAGGGACCCGCATACTTATCTAAACTTCATTTGTATAGGCTACAGCACCTTGTCTGATGAACCTTATCAGCTTTGTTTGCTCATAGAAATGCAAATCAAGTATAGCTCTTGTGGCATTCACATCTTAAGGCTATTTTCCTCAAAGTGCAATTTCAAATGGAATCAGAGAGCAAAGGGGGAAGTCCCAGCTAGTGGCATTCTAAATTATTTACAGGCAAGGGGCTCTGAGGTGCATCCGTCCAGCACAAATATTACATTACAAAATAAGAATTTCAGACTGTCATAAATCTGTCTGATGTGGCAGAATTGAATAAAATAGTTTTGGTTGTCCTAGAGACATCAATTTGCCAGTCAGTGCTTCATGTATCAAAGCGTGTTCTTAAGGGAACCCATGAAAATATCAATATCATGGTTAATATAAATGAAATTAATTTTTAAAGCTGGGCTAAAGGTTGACACCTGAAAAATTGCATTACTTTGCAGAAGAGAAATTTCTGTCTTAGAGTGAAATTTGAGGTCAAAGGGGCAAGTAATTTTCACAATCTTCAATGAAACCAGTGAAATATGAACTTCATTGTCACTGAGCCTCTAAGCGATAAGATAAAATGACTTGATATATCATTTGTTGCTGGTTTATCATCTCCACCAGTAATTGAAAGAGAAAACACTAGATTTTAAAAAAAGATTGAGTAATGAGGGAATGGGTCACATTGCTTTTAATTTTTTTTAGTTTTTGACATTGAACTGCCTGGAACAATGAGGGTAAATTAAAATAATTACTCTGATAAATTGAGTTTGTAGCCTAATTATAAATTTGCTGTGAATATTTAGCCCTTAAGCTGTGCCCAGGGAGGAATCTACTCATTTTTTCACAATCCTGTTTTATATCCATAATGGCAAAGACATTTTAGTACTTTGCTTTAAATGAAGACTGAATTGCAAGATAACTTTGAAAATGCCAGTAATATTACTAATATTAATTTTCTCTACATTGATCTACTTGAATTGCTGTTTTTATTATATGCCATATATCTAGTGATTGATTTCTGTTCTTATAAGATCTTTGCATTTAATTTGAAAATGCACATTCATTACATAAGAATCATAGCTATTATTCTAGAAATTTTTTAAGGAAGGAAAAACTAAATAAACCAAATCATTTGTATGCTCAGGGAATGTTGGTCCCGCTTAGCATCCCCTTGGTTGTAGATCATAAATGATTATTCATAAAACACATAACTTTGAGTTAAATTGTTTATTATTTGGCATTTTTGACTTGTGTATATTTCTACCTATCCTTTCTTTCATTTTGTTTGTGCAATTCATGGTTTAATAAGGAAACAGCTTGACTGTTGGACCTGGTTTTCCTTTTACTCTACTAGGAATAACACACAGATTTACCATTCACCTAATTCCATGCCATCTGTCTCCGATATTGAGAGCATGCTGTTCTAACAAAAGAAACAAGTACTGAAATCACAAACTGTTCTTTTGAGTTCATGATGGGGTAGTTCGTGCATTGAATTAAACATCTCACAAAACTGATTTAGAACATAGAATACATAGTGTATTTCTTGTATTTTGGTCACATGCTGAATGCAACTTAATACACACTGTTCCATCTGAGTAAAACAGGTTGCAAGCTTTCAGTCATCTCAAATGATAATAGTAGATACAAGCATAGGATTGCTCACTTAGTAACTAAAAAAAGTTACTCCTTTTTCAAAGTGCAGTTTTTAATGGTTATCTTGTGCATGCCAATGCAGAGCAAAGGCAGTGATGCAGTTTCTATGACAACTGGTTCAGACAAGGCAGAGGCCGTCATCTAGGGTACTGTCAATGAGAGAGTGCCAGAGACCAAAAGTCCCAAAGATGGGCTGTTTGCACCTAATCCAGTTTTAATTGAACTCCAGAGACTTTGATGTGAAGCTGCAGATCAGGCAGATACTATTCCAGGGAGGAATCAGACTTGCTTAGCCAGGCCTCAGCTGTTCCTCACTACTGTCACCTTGTTTTAATGAGTACTTTAAGAAACTCTTATCACAAGCCTTCTTTGCCTGTTAGTTCTATTTGAATATTTTTGATTAATGCTCTCTTCTGCACAGTGGCAGAAAAGTGGCCCAATCCGGTTGTCCCTTAACACCTTCATAATTAGGCTTTAAAATAAAAGGCAAAACTGGAGCAGCAAAGACACAAAGTGGTTTCAGGCTAAGGATAGGATTAGCTTGAATTGTGCAGGCAGACTAAGCATCTGTGTGTGTCAACTGAGATGACAGGCATTGTAACGAGTTACTCTGACAACCACTAATTCCATGGAGAGATTATACCGAGTTCATTTGCAGTTTTTTGTTTAGGTTTAGCTGACAAAATGATACTTAACCTTTTACATAGGCAGCGTATTGCTTTGAACGTTTCTGTATATGGGATTAAAAGGTTTTGATCAGTATAGGAACCCATTGCCATTCATTCTTCCAAAAGTGATTTATTGAAAATTCATTTTAGAAATTGTATTCTCAACCCAGATTTATCTTTTTTAAAGAAAGGAAGTGGTTGTTTTGAAAGCTAGCATATTAAGATATGAGGTCTTCAATTAATATTTCCCTAAAAAATAAATAATTAAGAATCTTTATTGTGATCATTGCACATCATTGTGAATCATTCTCTTAATTGTTTATCTGAAAATATTAAGCTTGCTGCATTTTGTTTACACTTTATCTTCTGTTAGTTTCTAATTTAATCATGCATGTGTGCATGTGCAAGCATCCACTCATGCATTCATTTTCGGTCACTAATTTTAAATATACCTACAATATCATTCAGGTGCAACATGTTCAAAGTGACAGATCACTAATCGTATGTATATTTGTATCAATGTTTTGATGTATACACAGTTTGTATACCAACATATATAGTTCTTTAGTAGTTAAGAATGCAACTTGAAATGTTTTTTATCTGTGTTCTTTCACAAAAACCAAATCCAAAAATCATACTGCTTCAGCAATTTTTTTTCTTCTGTGACCTCCCATACACTTGGAAGAAACTAACCAATTCAACTCATCAGTTAAATGATTCATATGTTTCATTGATAAACTAGAATCTTGAACATTGCTGGAAAAAGACACATTTTCATCAAAGCTTTTTGTCATGCACTCATCAGGATAATTTGCAAACATACCAGTTTAAAGGGAAAACCAACATTATGCTGATGAGATGAGTGTGTTGATTCCATGATAATTAGGCTTCAGTGTGCAATAGGATTGGCCTTATTGGCAACCTTATGAATAGGATCTGAGCCATTTGTTCACCATGCAAGTTTGAGATTGAAGTCGAGAACATCAAACCAATCCTGGTCAGATTTTTCACTCTGTGCTGCACAAAACTCATGAATGGCCCCAAGGCCATCACTTTTGACACTGAAGAGTGCCCAGTATACCTCAGATAACTGTGGAAAGATATCTCAAATATTTGAACAATAGGTAAAGCTAGCTTTTTCATGCTTCTACTGTGCAATTGCAACACAAGCAGTGATTGCACCCACATGAGATTGCTGTCAAACCGGGAAGGTATTCTGCTTCTCAGCCAAATGATCAGTGAGATATATAAATTTCAGAGCTGGTGTGATCTTAGGTATGTAGGTTAGATTAGATTAGATTAGATTAGATTAGATTACTTACAGTGTGGAAACAGGCCCTTCGGCCCAACAAGTCCACACCGCCCCGCCGAAGCGCAACCCACCCATACCCCCACATTTACACCTTACCTAAAACTACGGGCAATTTAGCATGGCCAATTCACCTGACCTGCACATCTTTGGACTGTGGGAGGAAACCGGAGCACCCGGAGGAAACCCACGCAGACACGGGGAGAATGTGCAAATTCCACACAGTCAGTTGTCTGAGGCGGGAATTGAACCCGTGTCTCTGGCGCTGTGAGGCAACAGTGCTAACGGTGTCGCCGTAAAGATTGGTGGGTCGTATCAAGCAGTAGAGTTATAGAAGTTTAAAGCATGGAAGCAGGTTCTTCAGCCCAACTTTCCATCCCACCCAGTTTTCATAATTAATCTAGTCCCATTTGCCTATGTCCCTCCACACCTATCCCATCCATTTACCTATACAAATGTTTCTTAAGTGACAAAATTGTTTTCGCCTCCAACATTACCTCTGGCAACCTGTTCCAGATACATGCCATTGCCAAAATTGCCACTCTGGACCCTTTTGTATCTGTCCATTCTCACCTTAAACCTATCTAATTTTAGACTCCACTCCTATGGGAGAAGCTGTTGGCTATCTACCTTATCTAAGCCTCTCATGATTTTATAGTCATCTACAAGGTCATGCTTCAGTCTCTTATGCTCCAGGGAAAAAATGTCCCAGTCCATGTAGCCTCTCCTTACTCTCCTTATAACTCAAACTTGCCAGTCCAGGCAGCATCCTAGTAAATCTTTTCTGTACTTTTTCTAGTTTAATAGAATCTTTTCTATAGTAGGGTGACCAGAACTGCATGCAGTACTCCAAATGTGGCCTTACCAATGTCTTCTACATGTAAGAAGACAATGCAGTTCCTAACTTCAATGCTCTGACCGATGAAAGCAAGCATGCTGAAAGCCACCTTCACCACCCTGAATACCTGTGACTCCACTCTCGAGAAGCTATGAACCTCTACCCTAGATTTCTCTCTTCCATAACACTTCCCAGAGCCCTACTGCTGACAATGTAAATTCTGCCCTGCTTTGACCTACCAAAATGCTAACCTTGCATTTATATAAACACCATCTACCATTTCTCAGCCCATTGACCCAGTTGATCAAGACCTTGTTGTATTCCCAGATAACCTTCACTATCCCACCAATCTTGGTGTCATCCACAAGCCAACTAACTATACCTTCTAAGTTCTCATCTGAATCATTTTTATAAATGATGAATAACAGTGGACCCAGCACCAATCCCTGAGGCACATCACTAGTCACAGGCCTCCAGTTTTGGAAAACAACTCTTTACCACCACCCTCTTCTACTTTCAAGCCAATCTTTTATCCAGTTGGCTTGCTCTCCCTAGATTCCATGAGATTTAACCTCATTCAACAGTGCAATACCTTGTCAAAGACCTTGCTAAAGTCCATGAAGACAACGTCCACCGCAATGCCCTCATCTACTTTCTTGGTCACCCTTTCAAAAAAAAAACTCTTATCATGTTGGTGGGACATGATTTCCCTCACCCAAAGCTACGCTGACTCTCCCATATGAGTCTTTACCTCTCAAAATGCCTGTAGATACTATTTCTCAGAATCTCCTCAACAACCCATCCACCACAGACCATAGGCACTGATCTGTAGTTCCCAGGCGTTTCCCTGAAGTCTTTCTTAAATAATGGCACAACATTACAAGCCTTCCGATCTTCGGGCACTTCACCTATGCCTGTCGATGATATAAAAATCTTTGCTCGGGACCCTGTATTTTCCTCCCCAATCTCCCACAAAGTCTGGGATACGCTTCTTCAAGTGTCAGAGATCTACCTTAATGCGTTTTATGACTTCCAGTGCCTCCTTTTCTGAATTGTGGGCTCTCTTCAAGTCATCACTATTTATTTCTCCAGGTTCTCTAACACCCATGTCTTTCTTGAAAGTAAATACTGATGAGAAATATTCATTTAGGATCTCACCCATCTCTTGTGGTTCTGCATAAAGATGACCTTGTTGACCTTTAAGAGGCCCTATTCTCTCCTGCGTTTTGCCTTTCATGTACTTGGAGAATCCCTTTGGATTCTCCTTTACCTTATATGACAAAGTCATCTCATGTCCACTTTTACTCTCCTGATTTCCCTCAAATGGAATCTGACATGCTCCATACAACTAAAGGAATTCACTTGATCCATCTGTGTATTACATGTCATATGCCTCCCCCTTTTTCTTGACCAGAGCCTCAATAATTCTAGTCATTTAGGGTTCCCTATTCCTATCAGCCATAACCTTCACTGTAACAGGAATATGATGGCCCTGAGCCCTCATTAACTCACTATTGAAAGCTTCCCACTTACTGGACATCCCTTTGCCTGCAAACTGCCTCCCCCAATCAACTTTTGAAAGATACTTTCTAAGACCATCAAAATTGGTTGCCCTACTTTCGAACTCTAACTTATGGACCATGCCTATCCTTTTCCTTGGCTATTTTAAAACAAATAGAATTTAAAGTCACAAGTCCTCCTTAACACGTCCATCACTTGCCCTGCCTTAGTTCCCAAGAGGAGGTCATGTTTTGTCCATTCTGTAGTAGGGCCATCTACATACCGCATGAGAAATTCTTCCTGAGCATACTTAACAAATTTCATTCCATCTGAGTCCTTAACACTATGGCAGTCCCAGTTGATGTTAGGAAAGTTAAAGTCCCCGACTATTAATACTCTATTATTCTCTCAGCTATCTGCGATCTCCTTATATATTTGCACCTCAATCTCCTGCTAACTATTAGAGCATCTATTGTGCAATGCTATCAAAGTTGATCTCCCCGTTTTTATTTCTCAGTTCTTGCACATGTAGACTCAGTAGATGAACCCTCAAGAATGTCCTGTCTTAGTACTGCCCTGATGTTCTCCCCAGTCAAAAATGTAACTCCTCTTCCTCTATTGCCTCCCTTTCTATCTGTACCATGGAGCATTGAGCTGCCAGTCCTGTCCTTCTCTCAGCCATGTTTCTATAATAGCTATACTATCCTAGTCCCATGCCGCAAGTAAATTTGCCTTGCCTATCAGGTCTCTTGCATTGAAATAAATGCAGTGTAACCCAGAGTTCCCTTGTTTCCTGCCATACTCTTGCCTGCCCTGTCTAGTATTAGGATTATCAATATTGCCCTTTCTGTCTAACATGCTCTCATTACCTTCTATACTGTCCTCAAACTTCTGTTAGTACTGCTTTCGACCCCCGCCCCTCCCAGCTAGATGAGTTTAAACCATGTCAAGTAACTCTTCCTGCCAGGATATTGGTCCCCCTCCAGTTCAGATGAAATCTGTCCATCTTGGATGGGTCATCTCTACCCTAGAAGAGATCCCAAATATCCAAGAATTTGAATCCCTGCCCCTGCACCAGTTCTCAAGCCACACTTTCATCTGTCAAATCCTCCTATTCCTACTCACGCCTACAAATTACTACCTGTGAAATCCTGCATTTTAAACTTCTGCTTAACTCCCTATTATCACTTTTCAGGACCTCATCCCTTTTTCTACCTGGTACCAATGTGTACAAAGACCTCTGGCTGCTCATCCTCCCTCTCAAGAGAGACATCCTGCACCCTGGCAGCAGGGAGGCAAAACACCATCTTGGACTTTTGATCGCAGCCATAGAAACACTTGACTATGCACCAAATAGGCGAGTCCCTTACTACTAATGCTCGATTGGATTTTGCCTGACCCTGGTCTATAGCCGAGCCAGTCATGGTGCTATAGATCTAGCTGCTGCTGTTGTACTTCCCTGAGAGGTTATCCCCTGCAAACAGTATGCAAAATGGTATACCTTTATGATATGGGAATAGCCACAGGAGACTCCTGCACTACCTGCTTGCCGCTCCTGGCAGTTACCATCTGCCTGACTGAACCTGTGGTGTGACCACATCACTATAACTAGTGTCTATTGTACTTTATGGTCCTGTATGCTCCTAAGTGTGTTCAACTGCTGCTCCAACTGTGGTCTGTGAGGAGCTGCAGCTGATTACACTTCCTGCAGACGTAGTCCTCAGGGACACTAGACTGTTCCCTCATTTCCCACATCTGGTAGGAGGAATGTAACACTGCCTAACTGCATTTCTGACCTGTCACAATAAGAACAAAGAACAGAATCTTACATTGCCCTTACCTTGTTGCTGATCGCCCTCTTCATTGAAGCCTAGTATTCATCAAAGCCCATGCTTAAACCTCCAGCAACACTTCAACAACAAAGCATCCCTTTTCAAAATGGCCACTTAGCTAGCGCTGGTGTCCCTTTTAGTCACTCCTGGATGGTCGCTTGTGACTGAGCTGACTCCGCCTAGAATTCTCCTCAGTTAGTTCTCAGCAGTGCCCTCTGTATATCTTTTTGTATGTTCATAGCAAACAAAATACTGAGTGTACCCAACTGTCCCACACAAAATTTGCAGCACACTGTCCAAGATTGGATGTGATTCCATAAGAAAGCACTATTTTCTCTATAATCCTGAGACTGCAAATAATTACACTGACAACCAATTAAAAGAGCCAGTGGGCTGGCAGTTTGGTGCACTTTCATGTGTCAACATACAACACATGAAAGTCATACAACACCAGGTTATAGTCCAACACGTTTATTTGGAAGCAGTAGCTATCTGAGCAGTAGATATCTGAGCTATCGGACCCTCATCAGGTGATTGTGGCTCGAGCTGGCGTCCCTTTTAGTCACTCATAGAGTCATGGGTCTTCCCTGGTGATTGAGCTGACTCCTCCCAGAATCCAGATTAGAGTGGTGCTGGAAAGCACAGAAGATCAGGCAGCATCCAAGGAGCAAGAAAATCGACGTGTCGGGCAAAAGCCCTTCATCAGGAATGAGCAGAATCCTCCCAGAATCCTTCTGTCGGTTCTCAGCAGTGTCTTCTGTATATCCTTTTGTATGGTCGTAGCAAGCAAAGGTGATACCACAGCCACCTGATGAAGGAGTGGCACTCCAAAAGTTAGTGTTTCCAAATAAACCTGGTGTTATGTGATTTTTAACTTTGTCCACCCAAGTCCAACACCGGCACCTGCAAGTCATGGTTTTCATGTGTAGTAAACTACACACATTTATAATCAGGGTGCTGTTCTTTGTAGAGAGGCAAACTTGTGCATGCTTTGTGCTTGTTTCAGCTGAACAAAAATGGTAGCTATGCACTGGTTCATGTCACAGAGCAATGTCTTGACCAATCAGAGTCAACCTGGTTTAAAATTTCAACAAAGCCTGACAGTTAACTGTTAATAATCATTGACTGGTGCATCTCCATGGAAACATACCTACCAATCTCTCTCCTCTCATACAATATAAATGTTAGGTTTCCCCTTAAATTGATATTCTTGCAAATTGTCCTGATGAATGCAAGTTGAAAAGCTTCAACAAAATGTCTCTCTTTTATCAATAGTATTAAGACTCTGTATTAGTAAATGACCAAAATTTGAAGCTTAGTAGAATCAGTTCATAAATCTTTTCTTGACTTCATTCCTTTTCCCTAGATACTGGCGTATACTGAAGGACTTCATGGAAAATGGTTGTTCACCGAAATACGTGCAATTTTCTCCAGGCGCTATCTATTGCAGAATACTGCTCTAGAAATTTTTATTGCCAATCGAAGTAAGTCTTACTTCTAAAATGGTCTGTGGACATTTTTTTTTAGTTGGAACTTCTCTGTTTAACTATTTAAATTGTCCAATTTTGTTTCATTTTATTTCGTTTGAACTCATTTTCCATTGCTTTTGAAAGCTTCATGTGTGAAATAATTTCTACCCTTTCAGAGTAAAGAATGTAAATAGACTAATAAATAAATACCATTTGAAATTCACCTGAAGGACTCGAGTTGTGTTGCTAAAGGAGCATTATTTATATCTGGAGAAGTTCTAATTTCTTATAATAACTTACAGTTTGGCAATTGTTTTTCATCATATCACAGAATTGTTACAGCAAAGCAAAATGGTTGTTCGGCCCATCATGTCTGCACTGGCTGTCCAAATTAGTGTCTTCCACAGTGCCATTCCTCTGCCTTCTCCTCATAACTCATTGTTCCTTTTCACATAAGCATTTCATTCCATTTTGAATGCTTCTAATGAGCACATGATTCCAATGATTCTTGCAATTTTCCCCAATGAGCTTAACCAATTTTTTTTAGAATTATCAATTCAAAACTAATAATATATAAGGGAATTTCAAATAACTTAAAACGATCAAATTTCAAGGTATGATTATCAAACTTTAATTTTCTAGAGAATTGTGTTTATTCATTGTAGGCTGTTTGGGTCAGTAAAAACCCCTAGTTCTTGCAAACTCCGTTTCATTTTGATACTTAAAATTGCCTTTAATATTTAATACTTAAGTTTTATAAATTGGTTATTTGATAGGTGTTCAAATGTTCCTTAAAATTCAGAATTAGATCATATATCCAAGGACAACTTCTGGACTAAATAGATTATATAAATAAACATATATGTATTGGAACATCTCCAAAAAAGTGTAGCATTGTAACAATGCTTACCTTCTGTGAAATAGTTAATAAATCTGTTGACCTTTCATGAATTAAAATATAGTACGTTTTTGCACAAAATCATCACTTCAGACAACTGAAACTTTATGATAATGTCCATGCAGCAAAGTTTGTTTAAATCCATGGTCATGTTTGCATCAGAAAATCTTTTTTGGGAATGGATTTCAGCAAAGAAGCGGAAATAACCCGTTGCCCATTGAAAACTGTGATTTATGTGTAGACAAAGGGGCTTGCAATTCTGCATCTGTTATGTATCTAATTGCAAAGAGATGTTCTATTAAACAAAAATACAATATAAATCACAGAAGGTGATGTCATGTTAAAAAATGTTCTTTTATTGTTTATTTCTTTGGCAGCTGCTGTCATGTTCAACTTCCCAGATCAAGCTACAGTCAAGAAAGTTGTTCATTGTTTGCCTCGTGTTGGAGTTGGCACAGGTTTTGGGCTACCTCAAACCAGGTATACAAGCATATTCTTCTAAATGTGCATTTATTTTTCATTATATTGTCATCACAGAGTAGAATTTCTGTAAGTGCACATTTTCTTTTTTTTTTGTGCTTTATAATCCAAATATATGTTTAGAGCAATGTGTTGATTCATTGCTCGCTTTATTGTAATGGCAAGAAATTAGGTTGTTACAGATCCATGCTCCTAGCATGTAGAAAATACATAACATATCAGAACACCTTACGTGATAATATACCCAAACCCAACATTGGAGTTTTTTTATTGCTTAAAAAAATGTATTCATTAAGATCTGCCATGCATTTATTTTGTAATTTACTGTATTCATGCCAAATACATAAATCAATGCTAAAATGGCACTGCCTTGTGTCAACTTGGCCTTGTTGAACTAATTGAACTAGTGCAGCTGTGAAACTGAGCAAACTGCCTTTCAGAAGTAAAGAAGAATGCGAATCATGTCATATGACAATATCCAGTTGCTGTCAACTATAATTTTTGTCAGGCTTCATTCTGTTTGTGTTGAATGTTTTCAGATGCCACGTGTGAGAGAGAGAGAAAAAAAAATCTATATTAAGTTTGTGCTGGGAAATTTAAACAGAATGATTAGAACTCTGGAAAGCTCTAATGATATTCTAGTAGTATTCCTTCATTGAGTTCATTTACGTTATGGCCATGAAATCACATTAGCTGGAAAATTACAACCTGTTGGGAATGAAGCATTGAGAAACCAGGTCCGATCACTGAGCTGAGCTCAGCTGTGATCTAGAGGATCCGGTGTTGGACTGGGGTGGACAAAGTTAAATATCACACAACACCAGGTTATAGTCCAACAGATTTATTTGGAAGTACTAGCTTTTGAAACACTGCTTCAGATTGAGCTGAGTTGACAACAGAAACTATAGCTTTAATTTAAAGAAACTGTTAATTATATTCAATTCATTCTTGCCTAAGGTAAATGCAGTTTTAATTTCTTTTACAGAAAGTAGTATTTCAACATGGCATGAATTAATCAGGTTTGAACTGAGTGAGAATATTGCTTAACTTGGATCGTCCTTATTCAAGCTGGAAATGTCATTGGCATGGAAATTTAACTACTGTACTACATTAATTTTGTATGTTCTACTCAGATCGAAACCAAATCAGAACAGGAAACCAATGGTTATAACATATAATTTGCATTTAAAGTATTTAAACTGATCGGTGGTTTAAAAAAAAGTAGCCTGCACATCTACTGTAATCCAAGGAGTTAAAAATACCACAAATATTTTTGTTTTTGATTTTCTTTTCTCTGATCTCCAGACGAATCACCCTTGCTAGCCCTCGGCAACTTTTCAAAGCATCCAATATGATGCAGCGTTGGCAGCGGAGGGAAATCTCCAACTTTGAGTACCTTATGTTCCTCAACACAATAGCTGGTAAAGAAATACTAAAATTTCTATATGAAATAATATTCTTTGTAAATGAAGTACTGTAAGTATGTGTTGTATAAATTATATCCTTGCAACCAAGAGGCAAAACTTTCATAATACAAAAGTTATTCACTTGGGTTGAGATGTTTTGAGACTGTTCAAATTGGCTCTGAAAAGAAACCCTGTACGTGTGCTGGTAAAAAGAAATAGTAAATTATTACATTTTGAAGGAAATATTTAAACCATAGGACCTTACAAATGACCAGTTAAATAAAACTGAGAATATATTTGTATTTTATTCTCCTTCATTATTTCACCAGATGCAAATTTTCAATTTGGCAAAATTAAAATGAGAAGCAAAGTAAGCACTGGAGTAGTTAGCAATCTCTTAAAATCACAGAATGATTATAGCAGAAAAGAAGCATGTCCTTGCTGGAACAATCAAGTGAGTCCCACTGGCTCCACCTCTATTCCTAGATTTCCATACTGTTCGCTTGCTTGAAAGTCATGACTGAATTTGCCTCCACCAAATTCTTATTCCATCCTGACCATTTGCTATTTAAAAAGTTTTTTCTTCATGTCACTATTAGTCCTTTTACCAATCTCCTTAAATTGCTATCCTGATTCCTGATCCTTCTGTCAATGGTAACTGTTTCTCTGTACCTATTCTGTCAAGTCCTTTCATGACTTTGAACACATCTATCAAATCTACCTTCAACCTTTGCTTCTCTAAGTAGAAGAGCCCCAGCTTCTCAAATTTATTCTCGTAAGTCAGTTCCCTAGTTGTTGAAACCATTATCGTAACGTTTTCTGGCACTTTCTCTAGAATCTTCACACCTTTCTAAAATGTGATTCTCAAAACTCCAGATGGGACTAAGCCAGTGCTTTGTAAAAGTTAAGTATTGCTTCCTTTTATATAGTGTGCCTTTATTTATAAAGTCCAGGAATTCGTACGGCTTCTTAAACTCCTTTCTCAACCTACTTTGCCTCAATAACAATTTGTGCGCAGATAGTCCAGGTGTCTCTCTTCCTGAATCCCTTCAGCATTGTATGCTTTACTTTATTATTGATTCTCTTCATTCTTCCTTCCAAAATGTGCTTTTCTTACAGATGTATAAACTGCAGATTATACTTGACTAATTAATTTTTTTCATGGCATAACACAAAGAGAAGTTAGATGGGGGGATGTTATTTACGTGGACTTTAAGAATTCATTTGACAAAGTACTACATGCAGTGCTGGTTAACAAAATTGTGATTCCTGGAATGCAAGGTGTGTCAACTTGAATACATATTGGTTTAAAGATAAAAGCATTGTGCTGTGCTAGGTCTTTATTTTTACGCTGTGGGATGGTGTACATTTGTTTTCCCTAGGATTAGCTTTAGACCGCTTTTTAAAATACATGCAAATGAGTTGGATATTAGAATACAGAGTAAAATTTCAACATTTGCTAATGCAAATAGTGAGGGTAACTGCAATCAACTATAGCGTGACAGATAACCCAGCAAAATGGGTGGATAAGTGGCAGATGGAATTTAATAAGAGAACGTGAGGTGATGCATTTTTTGGCAGGAATGGTAAAAAGAGATGAGATAGATGTAATGGCAGAGTTTAGAGAGTGAGAAGGAACAGGGAGATTGAGAGATGCATATGCATTGATCTTTGAAGCTGGCAGGACATGTTGAGAGAATGGGATCTGGGTCTTTATAAAAGACGCATTTATATATATATATTCACTTGTGAGGAATGGACATCACTGACTGGCCAGCATTGTTATTGTCTGTCCCTAGTTGCCTTTGAGAAGGTGGTGGTGAGCTGCCTCCTTGAACTGCTGCAGTTCGCATGCTGCAGGTTGACCCACGATGTTCTTTGGGAGGGAATTTCAGAATTTTTACCCAGCGACAATGAAGGTACAGTGATATATTTCCAAGTCAGAGGAGATACAGGTGATTGTGTTCCCATGTATCTGCTCCCCTTGCCTTCTAGATGAGTTGAAAGGAAGTTCTGTGAATTCCTGCCGTGCATCTTATAGATAGTCCACACTACAGCTACTGAGCATCAGTGGTAGAAAGAGTGGATGTTTGGGGATGTGGTGCCAATCAAGCCAGCTGTTTTGTCCTGGATGGAGTCAATCTTCTTGAGTGTTGTTGGAGCTGCACCAATCCAGGAAAGTGGAGATTATTCCATTAAATTCCTGACTTGTGCCTTGTAGATGGTGAGCAGACTTTGGGGAGTCAGGGGGTGAGTTACCTACCACGTTATTCCTAATCTCTGACCTGCTCTTGTAGCCATTGTCTTTATGCGATTAGTCAGTTTTGTTTCTGGTCAATAGTAATCCCAAGTCTATTGATATTGGGAGATTCAGTGATGGTAACATCATTGACTGTCAAGGGGTAGTAATTGGATTGTCTCTTATTGGAAATGGTCATTGTCTGGTATTTACGTGGCACGAATATTACTTGCTACTTGTCAGCCCAAGCCTGGATATTGCCTAAATCTTGTTGCATTTGATCATGGACTGCTTCAGTATCTAACTAAGCTAAACAGTATTGTGTCCTATAGATGAAGAAAAGAATGTGCAGGTGCTTGAGTATTTCTGTGCTGTTGATAACTCTGTGACTTCTTTACATTAAATTTAACCTGCCCTATTTGCCCATTCCACCATTTCTCTGCTGTCATGAAATCTATCACTACTTTCCTCATAGTTTTATGCTTCCAAGTTTAGTTTCTACACATTTTAAAATTGTGCACAGTACCCAAATCCAGCTTATTTATATTAATCAAGAAAAATAGAACCCCTATGGAAATTTAGTACGTATCTTTCCTCAGTCCAAGAGAAAGCATTCAATCCACTCTGCTTCTGCTTCTGCTTTTTATCCATGCTGTCACTCCTTTTTATTCAGTGTGCTTCAGTTTTGCTAGCAAATCACTATCTCACTGATTACAAGACTATGGACCTCAATTGATGTCCCTGAAGATATCAAATTGCTCCGTAGGTTTTCATATGTCCTCTCTGTTAGTTCATTCTCGCATTCACCACTCTGAGTAATCTGTGTCTCCTACATTAGGAGAATGAATACTGTTCAAAAGTACTTCAACTGTAATGAGCTTTGAGATCTTCATTGGGTCATGAGTGGCACCATATAAATAAAGGTCTTTCTTTATTTAACAATTAGCCATCTACACATCTGCTCTGATTCTTGATCTCATGGCAGTTTCAAACATAATGAGATTTATTTCATCTGTTCTTTTAAGAACCTTGACAATTCTGAAAACAAATAATTCCATACTTAAGATGCTCTAAGCTAGATATCCATTTGATTGCGCAATTGCCATTACTGGGTATGCCTGCTGTAGTTTGGTATGCAGAATTATACACAATTATCCACTTGTGGTCGTATCTGTGCCTCATATTCATGCTCTGTTCCTAGAGATTGTATTTTTTCTATTGCTTTCTCTATTGCCTTAGAATAATTTGTTCTTACAAATTTTGCATTAACAATTTAGCCTGTAACTTTTATCCGATAGAGAGAATATAAAATTCAATTTGCACTTTCATTTTTCAGTCATTTTAGGTTTGGAACAGTTTACCACCAATTTATCAATAGGCATATTCAAGCCTTTGTTTCATAACTCTAAGTTCAGCTGATGTCTGATTGGAAGTGTGTGAACCAACATAATGATCAGTAGAGAAAATAAGCTTTGTCAGCTTTTAACCATGCTCCTTGAGGAGAAAAATAAATGGATAAGAATTGACACTTTATCTCTTTCATACTGTTAGAGTGCACCTCCTTTCAGCTGATTCATGTAACAGTTTTCCCTTGACTACTACTCAAATCTTATTAAATATTAAAATAAACTTGAACTTTGATTGTAAGTGGCCTGTTTATATGCTATTCTTTGTGAGGATGTTGCTTAGAAATAGGAAGCTTTGAACTAAACTGAAGGGAAAAGATTCATTTTGGTTAAAAAAAATCCTTGGTAATGCGTTAATAGATGAGATTTAAAACATAGTAGCTTAGCGCATATTGTTGCATGAAATATTTTGAAATATTATCACAAATATGAACAGCCTGCTGTCTCACCTCAAATTAAAATTTGTCTGTTGCCTTGAGCAACTTGTTTGTTTCAAGATGTTGATTATCTTATTGAAGAGAAAAAGATATTGTTTGTCAATATACAGGTAATAGAAAACACATATGGGCCTCACTGACCTTGGCTGTGGTGAGAAAATTCATCAGAAGAGGGTTAGACCATTCAACTCCACAAGCTATTTAATTCAATCATCTCTGACCTATATCTCAATTCTATTTTCCCATCTTTGTTCCATATCTTTTGATTACCTTATCTAATAAAAACCTGTCAATTTGAGTCTTGAAAATTTCAATTGATCCAGCAACAAAGCCCTTTTGTGGGCTATAGTTAAAATTTTTCATTATCTTTTGAAAGCAATTGCTTCCTGATTTCACTCCAAATTAACATGGTAATAATTTTAAGATTATGGATTTCCTCACCAGAGGAAACAGTACGAGAGAGTCTTCACAACTGAGCTTTCCTTCTAGTGCAGTCATTCTGGAGAACAAATCCAGAATCCTTTTCTCAATGACCCGATTCTTTGTCTGACACACATTACTCAGATTGGAAAATTTCAAACGCAACTCCATTTTTTTTAAAGAAAAATGCAGACGAGAAGCTAGAAAATATGGACCAGTCAATCCAGTATATATGGTGAAGCTAATGGAATTTATTATTAAAAACAAAGTAATAAAACACTTCACCTAATTTTAGTTTATTCATAAGCACCTATAGAGATTGGTAGACGATAGGTCATATCTCTGGAACTTAATTTAAATTTTGAGTAAATAAATAAAGCTGTCGACCATAAGACATAGGAGAAGAAGTAGGCCATTCAGCCTATTGAATCTGCCCCACCATTCAATGAGATAATGTCTGATCGGATAGTTCTCTGCTCCACTTTTCTCCATAACCCTTGAACCCCTTACTGATTAAAATTGGTCTATTTCAGCCTTGAATATACTTAACAACCCAGCCTCAACAACTGTTTCCAGTAAATAATTCCACAGATTCACTAGCCTCTGAGAGAAGAAATTCTTCCTCACCACTGTCTTAAATATACAACCCTTTATTCTGAGATTATGCACTCTGGTCTAAACTTTGATAAAAGAGGAAACATCTTTCTTTTCTACCCTGTGAAGTCCCATAGGAGTCTCGAATGTTTCAGTAATGTCACCTGTCATTCTTCTGTATTCCAATGAGTACAGACCCAATCGATCCCACCACTCTCCATAAGACAGTGCCTCCATTCCTGCTATCAGCTGAATAAATCTTCTGTGGCTTCCTCCAATGCCAGTATATCTATTTTTAAATAAGGGGTCCAAAACTGTTCATGGTATTCCAGCTGTGGTCCGATTAATGTTTTGTATAGTTTTTGCAAAAGTTCCCTCCTTTTAGATTCGATTACCTACAGTGTGGAAACAGGCCATTCGGCCCAACAAGTCCACACCGACCCTCCAAAGAGTAACCCACCCACACCCATTTCCCTCTTATTGATGCATCTAACACTACGGGCAATTTAACATGGCTAATTCATCTGACCTGCACATCTTTGGGAGGAAACCGGAGCATCCAGAGGAAACTCACGCAGACAAGGGGCGAAATGTGCAAACTCCACACAGACAGTCGCCTGAGGCTGAATCGAACCTGGGATCCTGGTGCTGTGAGGCAGCAGTGCAAACGACTGAGCCACCGTGCCACCCCATTTTTATACTCCACTCCCATTGAAATAAAGGCCAGTACTCCATTTGCCTTCCTGATTACCTGCTGAACCTGGATGTGAGCTTTTTATGACTTATTGATGAGGATTCCCAAATCCCTCTGTCTTTCTCTACTTGAATAATATTCAGCTACTCTGTTCTTCCTGCAAAAGTGCATAACCTCAAACTTTCCCACATTGTGTGCCATCTGCCAAGCTTTTTGCCCGCGTACTTAAACTGTCCATATGTAGATTCGTTGTGTCATCCTCACCATTTGCCCTACCATCTCTATTTATGTCATCCACAACTTGACTGTAGTATGTTTACTTTCCTCATCCAAGTCATGAATATATATTATACACAATTATAGCCCCACCTCTGATCCTGTGGCATTCTTTTATTTACAAGTTTCTTTCTTCAAAATTCCCTCCCTATCCCAAGGCTCTGCTTTCTATTAGTCAGACTTTATTTATTATTCATACACACAATGAGGGCATCGCTGGCTGGGCCAGCATTTATGTGCGTCACTAATTACTCAGAGAGCAGTTAAGATTCAACTGTATTGTTGTAGGTCTGGAGTGACATTTAGGCCAGACTAAGGAAGGGTGGCAGATTCCTTCCCTAAAGGACATCAGTGAAACCAATGATTCAGTCTTCAACATTAAACATCAATCTGTCTCATCACTACCTCTCCTAACCACTCTGTTATCAATAAATTGTCAGACTGCTTGTTCCATGTCCAGCATAAGCGAAGAGGAAACTCTCTTCTGCTAACTTGAGAAGACTGAAGTCATGCGTTTGGTTCCTATTACAAAGTCCATGTCCTTGCAACTGACTCCACCCTTCTCCCTGGCAGCTATCTGAAACTGTGCATAACTTTGATTCCATACTTGACCCTGATATGAGGTTTTGCCCACATAGCTGTGCCATCACTGTTTACACCTCCCTAATGTCATCAGACACTGCCTCTGCCTCTGCCTCTGCCTCAGCGGGTTTGCTGCTAAAAATCCTTGAGACAATTATTCCAATCCAGTTTTCCCTTCTACCCTGTGTAAACTTGAGAATATCCAAAACTGTAATGTCCATGTCCTAATCTGCAACAAGTCCTGGTCACCCTTCATCTGTCCCTGTATCTGTGATCTCATCCAGCTCCAATAACCTATGAAATATCTGCACTTCTGAAATTCAGGTGTCTTGAACATAAACAATTTAAATCCCTCCACTGTTGTTCACTATGCCTAAATTGTGTAAATCCCTCCTTAAACCTTTCTGTCTGTCTTCCTGCTTATAAGACTTTTTCAAGTTTTTGGTTTCCTGTTCCTACATGAGGAACAATGAGGTCGCTCAATATCAAATTTATTTGATAAAGCTTTTGTAAACTACTTTGAAATCATTAAAGATGCTGTATAACTTAAGATTGTTGTTGGGCAAAACTATGGTTAATGGATTTCCATGTAGATGAATGTGAGCTTATTAAGTTTAGACCAAAGAATGAATTGATCCGAGCATTATTAGAATGGTGAAAGACTAGGAACACTGGAAATTCGAGAGAATTTGGTAATGTGTGGGCCTAGATAACTAGAATGTAATATCATAAGATATAAAAAAAATTGAAAGGTTAGTGGAATGTTAGTGTTTATAATTAGATTGGTGGAAGAGAAAGTTCTGTTGTTTTGTTACATAGCAATGGTTTGAATGTATCTGGACTACTCTGTGTAGTACTGGCCAAAGTATCTCACAACATGCTGGCCTTGGAAGCACAACAGCATAGAATTATCAGGGTATCATAGGGTCTCCAAAGTTTGGGTATGAAATGTGGTTGCATAAACTAGATTTATATTCCCTGGAATAAAAGAAGACAAGGGCTTGATTTGAAATCATTTATTTTACCACAAATAGCAAGGGCCCCAACACTGATCCCTGTGGGACCCCACTAGACACACATTTCCAGTTGGAAAAACACCCCTATTACCAATAGACCATAGGAGTAGGCCATTCGGCCATTCATTATGATCATGGCTGATCATCCACAATCAGTATCCTGTTCCTGCCTTATCTCCATAACCCTTAATTCCACTATCTTTAAGAGCTCTATCCATCTCTTTCTTGAAAGTATCCAGAGACTTGGCCTCCACTGCCTTCTGGGGCAGAGCATTCCATATATCCACTATTCTCTGGGTGAAGAAGTTTCTCCTCAACTCTGTTCTAAATGGCCTACCCTCTGCTTCTAACCTCTCGGCCAATTCTGGATCCCCTTTACCAAATTTGCTTGTATCCCATGGGCACTTATCTTTGCTATTAGTATCCCACATGAGACCTTATAAGAGCCTTGTGGATGTCCAAGTAGACTGCATCAGAAGCATTGCCCCAATTTGCATACCTTCAGAAAATTCAAGCAGGTTGGTCAGACCTGACCTCCCCTTTTTGTATTCTGTAGATCTCTGACTCTATGACACATACTGTCCTCAACTTTAACTGTTTAGAAGACAGGATGCAGAATATCACCAAGGCTCCTTAGACAGAACATTCCAACCCACAATTGCTCTAAAAGTGCTAGGACAACATATACATGAATATAACAGCACTTTCAAATTTCTATCTAAATCAGTCACCATCCTGACTTGGAGCTATATTGTCATTCCTTCAGTATTACAGACTAAGAATCTTGGAATACCCCACCTAGAGCATTTTGAGTGTATCTGCCCTGAATAGACTGCAGCAGTCCAAGAAGGAATCTAACCATCGTGCTTTCAAGGGTATTTAGGCATGGGCAATAAATACTGGCCCAGTGAACAAATGAATAAAAAATAAAAATTAAGACAGTTTCCATCAATTTGCTCATAAAACTCAGTTCTATCTCTTCAATACTATTCTTAACTCAATGACCAGCTCTGTTCCGTCATATGCCTATTGTAAAGCTGGAGGAACAACACCTCATTTTCCGCTTGGACACTTTACAGCCTTCTGGACTCAGTATTGAGTTTGACAGTTTGTAGAGCTTGTCTTCCATTTTTCTCATATCCCCCAGTCTCCCTGCAATGACAGGTTTGTGTCTCGCTGACTTTGTTTTCAGCAGAACTGACTCATTTTCTCATTTGCACAGTTAGCATTGACATTTATTTTGTATATATATCACTGCTCTACCACCATTATTACTGCCTTTGTGTTTTGCCCTGACACTGTCTCAATCTACTCTACTTGCTCCTACCCCACCGCTGGGTACTGCATTAAATCCACCATTCTCTCTAGAGGAGTCATACTGAACTGGAAACTTTAACTCTCTTTCTCTCTCCACAGATGCCATTGTTTTTATCTCATCTTCACCCTAGCTGACTCCCTCAAACTTAGTCATATGGCATGCATCCATTTGTATCCTGTTTTAACCTTGATGTGAAGTTCAAACATCAGATCATTTCCAACACTGTTTCCTCCTCTCCAGCTTTACTCACTGTTGAAAGTCTTATCGAAGCATTCCTACCTCTGGACCCAAACTCAATCCTGCAGTATGGCAGAGAACACCAGGAAATTAGGGAAGACTGATGAACTAAACTGTATTTATTTCAATGCGAGAGGCCTCACCGGTAAGGAAGAAGAACTCAGGGCATGGGAGTAGAATTACAGAAACATGACTGAAGGAGGAACAGGACTGGCAGCTCAATGTTCCGGGGTACAGATGCTAAATGAAGTACAGGAAGGGAGGCAAGAGAAATGGGGAAGTGACGTCTTTGATTAGGGAAAACATCACGGCAGGACTTAGAGAGAATATTCCTGGGGGATATCCAGTAGAAGCTATATGGGGAGAACTGAGAAATATGGAGGGGGTGATCACTTTGATGGGATTGTGCCATAGGCCCCCCAATATTCAATGGGAAATTGAGAAGCCAGTGGGTAGGGAGATTGCTGATAGTTGTAAGAACAATAGAGTAGTAACAGCAGGGAATTTTAACTTTCCAAACACAAGCTGGGTCTGCCATAGTGTTAAGGGCTTGGATGGGGATGAATTTGTTAAGCATATTTAGGAAACATTTCTCAATAAATATGTAGATTGCCTTTCTAGAGAATGAGCAAAACCTGACCTCCTCTTGAGAAGTATGATGTAGAGGTGCTGGTGTTGGACTGGATGGACAGTTAAAAATTGCACAACACCAGGTTATAGTCCAACAGGTTTATTGGGAAGTACAAGCTTTCAGAGTGCTGTTCCTTCCTCAAGTAGCTAGTAGAGTAGGATCATAGGACACAGATGTTATAGCAAGAGCTCATAGTGTCATACACTGATGCGATATACTGAACAAACCTAGATTGCTGTTAAGTCTTTCATCTTTTTAGAATGGGTTGCAGCTTTTGATTCATTAATATTGTAAGTCCCAGAATTTCTTTCAAGTCGCATTCCTGAGATAACTTAAGGTTTTATATTTAAAAAGTGACATCTCAGCTCGGACAATGTATTAAAGGTGTGAGGTTAGTCTATATGTATTCCAATTTTGAGTCCGACTGTCTCGGTTTCCAAAGTAGGAATTTATAAAATGTCACATGGATTACAAAAATATTGACTGCCTACAGATTGTCTGCTTTTTGAATAAGATGTATCTGCAAATACAATTCTGCAAATGCAAATTCACCCCATAGATTTATATGTGTGTGTGCATGCATGTGAGGGAGGGAGTGTGTGTGTGTGCGCGCACACTTGATAGTGTGTATGCATGAGTATGATGAAGTATATGCGTATGAGAGGGTAGTGTGTGTACCTGAGAGAGAGCATGTGTTTAAGAGGGGTCTGCATGAGTTTGAGAGTATGTAAGAGTATGTGTGTATGAATACTTGTGTGTAAGAGTGTACAGTGTAGTGGGGTCACCTGTAGTGTGACATGAACCCAAGGTCGCGGTTGAGGCCATCCTCATGGGTACCGAACTTGACTATCAACCTCTGCTCAGCCACTCTGCATTGTTGCGTATCCCAAAGTCTGCCTTGGAGAACGGTCACCCGAAGATTGAGACCAAACATCCCTGACTGCTGAAGTGTTCCCCAACTGGGAGGGAACATCTCTGTCCAACAATTGTTGCGCGATGTCCACTATCTGTTGTCATAGCGTCTGCATGGTCTCACCAATGTACCATGCCTCTGGGCGTCCTTGCCTGCAGTGTATCAGATTGACAACGTTGGCCGAGTCACATGATTACCTGCTGCATACATTGTGGGCGGTGTTCCCACGTGTAATGGTGGTATCCATGTCGACACTCTGACAAGTCTTGCTTGAAAGAAGTTCTGGGATTTACATATTAATGAATCGAAACCTGCAACCAATTCTAAAAGGTGAAAGACTTAACAGCAACCTAGGTTTGTTCAATATATCGCATCAGTGTATGACACTATGATCTTTTGCTATAAATTCTGTATCCTATGACCCTGCTCCACTAGCTACGTAACGAAGGAGCAGTGCTCTGAAAGCTTGTACTTCCAAATAAACTTGTTGCACTATAACCTGGTGTCATGTGATTTTTAACTTTGAGGAGTATGCAGGGCAGTGACTGAGGTGTTAGTGGGGGAGTACTTTGGGACTAGTGACCATATTCTGTTGGTTTTAACACAGTTATGGAAAAGGGAAAGTCACTCCACAAGTTAAAATTCTAAATTGGGGCAAGGTTTTATACAGGAATTTTCAAAATTTGATTTGGGGAGGCTATTCACAGGTAAATGGATATTTGGAAAGTGGAAGATTTTCAAAAGTGAAATAATGAGAGTTCAGGGTCAGCATATTCCTTTTAGCAAGAAAAATAAGGCTGGCAGGAATAGGGAACACTGAATGATTAGGGATGTTGAGGCTCTGGTCAAGAAAAAGGTATATGTAAGGTGTAGAGAGCTGGGATCATGTGAATCCATTGAGGAGTATAAGGGGTGTATGATTATACTTAAGAGGGAAATCAGATGGGCAAAAAGAGGACACGAAATAGTTTTGACAGGTAAGGTAAGGGACAATCCAACGAGATTCTACAAGTATTTTAAGGGCAACGAGTAACTGGTGAGAGAGTAAGACCCCCTAAAGATCAAGACCACCTATGTGTGGAACCACCGGAGATGGGTGAGATCTTAAATGAATATTTCTTGTCAGTATTTACCGTAGGGAAAGGCATGGAAGCTGAAGAACTCGGGGAAATAAATAGTGAAGTCTTGAAAAGATTTCCCATTACAGAAGAGGACATGTTGGTGGTCTTACAATGCATAAAAGTAGATGAATCCCTGGGACCTATTCAAGTGAACTCAGGACATTGTAGGAAGCTCGGGAAGAAATTGCAGGGCCCCTAGCGGAGATATTTGTATCATCTATAAACACAGGCAAAGTACTGGAAGACTGGAGTGTGGCTAATGTGTGGCCACTATTTAAGAAAGGAAAAGCCAATGAGCTACAGACTGGTGTGCCTAATGTTAGTGGTAGGTAAGCTGTTGGAAGGTTTTCTGAGAGATGGAATCTACATGCATTTGGAAAGGCAAGGATTGATTAGGGATAGTTAGCACAGCTTCATGAATGGGAAATCGTGTCTCACAAATGTAATTGATTTTGGTTTTTAAGAGGTGACCAAGATGATAAATGAAGGCAGAGCAGTAGATATTGTCTACATGGACTATGACATGGTTTTCGACAAAGTTCCACGTGATAGACTGGTTAGTAAGATTAGTTTATATGAGATCCAGGGAGAGCCAATTGATATAAAATTTGTTGGGTAGACGACATCGGGTGGTGACATAGGATTGTTGTTCAGACTGGATGCCTGTGGCCAGCCATGTGTCGTAAGAATTGGTACCGGGTCACTTGTCGTTTATCATTTATATAAACGATTTGGAGGGGAATATGGTAGGCATGGTTAGGAAGTTTGCAGATAACACCAAAATTTGTGCTAGAGTGGACATGAAAAAGGTTATCTAGGAGTGCAACAGGGTCTTAATCAACTCGGTCAGTGGGTTGAGGAATGGCAGATAAAGTTTAATGCAGTTAAATGTGAGGTGTTGCAATTTTGTACAACAAACTAGGGCAGGACTTTGGCAGTTAATGGTAGGGCCCTGGGGAGTGCAGTCGAACAGAGAAACCAATAGTGTGCATACATTGTTCCTTGGAAGTGATGTCATGGATACACCGGATGGTGAAGAAGGCACACTTTTTTGTTGGTCAATGGCAAAAAGTGTGGTGCTGAAAAAGCACAGCAGGTCAGGCAGCATCCAAGGAGCAGAAGAGTCTATGTTTCGGGCATAAACCCTTCATCAGGAATGTCTGAGATGGCGCTGGACCTGCTGCTCCTTTCCAACGCCATACGTTTCAACTGACTCTCCAGCATCTGCATCCTCACATTCTCTCCTTATTGGTCAGAGGGTTGAGTACAGAACGTCGTATTACAGCTGCACAAGGCATTAGTAAGGCCACATTTGGAGTACTGCATACAATTCTGGTCTCACTGCCATAGGAAGGAAGTTATTAAACTGGAAAGGGTGCAAAAAAGATTTACAAGGCTGATACTGAGACTGGAAGGTTTGAGTTATAAGGGGAGGTTGGATATATTTAAAAGACATTTGGACAGGTAGGCAGATAGGAAAGGTTTAGAAGGATATGGGCCAAAAAAAGGCAAACAGGACTATTATCAGTTTAGGAAACCTGCTCAGCATGGTTGGTTTGGGCTGAGGGCCTTTTCCCATGCTGTACGACTCAAGAAGAAGGGCTCATGCCCGAAACGTCGATTCTCCTGTTCCTTGGATGCTGCCTGACCTGCTGGGCTTTTCCAGCACCACATTTTCAGCTCTGATCTCTAGCATCTGCAGTCCTCACTTTCTCCTGTACGACTCAATACAGGTTGTTTACAAAGTATATGCAAAATGTATCCAAAACACTTGCTCATCCTGAGTTGACTAACAATTTTCCTGTGTTGATAAGTACAGTAGTGAATCCATTTGCTGTCTTTTTTCATCCACTAGCTGAGAATTGTTAAGAAAGCAGTAGTGATACCACTTCATCCTCTAAACCTGTTCCATCATTCAGTAAGATCAGGACTGGTCAAATTCTGCTCTCGTCCCTACTTTCCTGTCGCTGTCTATAAAGCTCGATTCGCTCGCCTATCAGATCTCTAACTGAGCCTTGAGTAACTTTAGAGAACTAGCCTCCAGTACATTCAGCTGATGCAAATTGCACGTTGAATATCATATGCTTTCTAACTAGCATTGTTTAAGGTATATGAGAGTGTTTTCATCTATTTAAAGTTGGTATCATGTTATTTTACTGCCTTGAAACAATACTGTCCAGATTTGTCTGCCTGTTGAATCAAATGTTTTTTTTGTCATTAAGGTCGGACTTACAATGATTTGAATCAGTATCCAGTTTTTCCTTGGGTGATAACTAATTATGAATCAGAAGAGTTGGACCTGACGCTGCCAAGCAACTTCAGAGATTTGTCCAAGGTATTTTATCTTAAATCTATTGCGTATTTTATTAATATATTAAAATCACGTAAGTGCACATACTTTCTGTCATTTGATTTCCTAATTTCAAAAACTTACCACAACCTTTTTGCCAATACTTTTCTTGTGTCATCCCATCTCCTCTTTAATGGTGTTACACATCTCTGTAAACTTGTCGTTCTGACCACGGAATCCAATTGATGTGTCAATGCTTTTGTTTGTTAAATTGCTGTTTGCTTTTAAGCCGAAGTTCACATTAGTGAGATAGCTGAAACTTAATTTTGCAAGTTCCATGTCTGATTCTTAAATATACTTGTTAATTTAGAAATTTCAGGACCTCCATGTGCATCAACTTCAACTTTTCTCCCTGACTGTATTCTCTTCAATCCCACCAAATTGCAGTGCTCAACCTTCTTTCAGTTGCCACCCTTTCTTGCTCCATTCTCACTGCCTCCTCTATCCTTCCTGCTCCCTTCCTCAACCTCAGTTTTTTATTCTCTTTTTGATGGTGGTAGTGATATTTGAATCATGCGTTAGCTGCAGAGGATTTTCTCTGCTAGTCAAACAGAATGCTAACACAACTTTATTTTTCAAATTCTGAGAACATTAAAAGAAAGGTAAACTCCAGAATTAAGTGCAGTTTAGGTCAAAATGGCAATATTTAAATCCAAATGTATGGTGAAAAAGGAGGAGCAAGTAGCCAAGTAACCCACAAATGCCAGGAAGTAACCATCTCGAACAAGAAAGAATCTAACATTACACTTGGACATTCAGTTTCATTGCTACCACGGTATTGCCAACCATTGACAGCCAAGGGGTTATCATTGACCAGAAGCTATACTTGTTCAGTTTTGTAAATATTGTAGTTACAAGAGTAGATCAGAGACTTGGAATTTTGCAGCAAGCAGCTCACCTGCTGTCTCCCAAGGCCTATCAACTATCTAAGAAGCACAGGTCAGAAGTGTGATGGTATATTCTATGCTTGCCTGGATGAATGTAGTTCTGACAACACACAGTAGCAAGCTAAAGGAAACAGCATCGCTTGCAAGTTCGTTTGACTTGTACCTATATCTCAATCCTTTACTGTTGCTGGGTCAAACTCCATTCCTAACAGCACTATCAGTGTACCTACATCAGATGGACTGCAGTGGTTCAAGAAGGCAGCTGAGCACTGCTTTCTCAAGGATAATCAGGAATGAGTACAAATGTTAGCCTTGTCAACAATGTTGTCATCCCCTTTTTTTAAATTGAAAGATTAACCCACCTAAGGCGCAAGTTCAAAGTGGCATTTTATCTAGATTCAGAATTTCTGTTGACAATTATATATCATTTTTGTGATGCTTTCTCTCCTCCACCTGATCTGTATATGTTGAGAGGAGAACAGTGAGGAAGAAATGTTCTTTGCAGTTTTATGTTCAATTGTCTACATTCTTCAATGTTGTATTTTTGTAACACAAATATTTATGCTATTAACATATTCTACAATATGTTTCTTTACCAGCAGTCTAATATTTTCTGCATACTCTACTATATAACATTCTTTTGGTTTGTATTCATTTTGATAATGTAACAGTTTGCTCATGATTTTAACATTGTCAGAAGTTTTATAAGTGCAGGAATGTTATGCACTGTTGTATTCTTGTGGACCTTAATTACTGGTATATTAGCACCCTTAGATCTAGGAATACCAATAAGAGGACTTGTGAGAGACAACCTAATGCTCAGGTGATGAAGGAGCGTCACTCCAAAAGCTAGTGTGCTTCCAATTAAACCTGTTGGACTATAACCTGGTGTTGTGTGATTTTTAACTTTGTACACCCGAGTCCAACACCGGCATCTCCGAATCATAGTTTTACTTAGATTTCTTCCCAATGCTCTTCAACTTCAAGAGCATTAAGAATACCAGGGCTGGTTCTGGAATCTGGAAGCATGAGAGTCTTTGGTATCTTGGGAGTATTGGAGACATAGATCTCAGGATCTGGAAGAACTCTGTATGGTTATGAGATCACAGTGCACTGAGAATGCAGTGCAAAGATGTTTGGACACTGAGAGGCATTTTTGAATTAGAGGAATGAAAGAATTATCATGAGGTGAAAGTTCTTGGATTCTGTAAGGATTATAAAGATCATCAGAATGGTAAGTTGTTTGGAGGGGAACTTGCAGGTTATGGTGTTCACATGTATCAGCTGCTGTTGTGCTTATAGATATTCATGGTCATGGGTTTGAAAAATGCTGTAAGGAGCCTTGGTAAATTTCTTGTAGATGGCACACATTGCTGCTACAATGCATAGGGTGATGGGGTGAATTAATGTTTGTGGATGTGGTGCCAATCAAGCCCCAGGATGTGTTGTGTGGGTGATTCAGAAATGCTAATGCCATTGAATGTCAAAGGATGATGATTAGATTCTCTCTTGTTGGAGGTGTTCATCATCTGATGCTTGTGGGATGCAAGTACTGTTTGCCCTATATATCCGCCTATGGGTGGATATTGCCTGGGTGTTGCTACATTTGGGTATGTAACTGCTTCAGTATCTGAGGAGTTACAAATAGCGCTGATTATTATGCAATCATCAGCAAAAATTCATTAATGAAGCAGCTGAAAATAGTTGACATAAGGATGCTTCCTCGACAGACTCCTGAAGGGATGTCTTGGAACTGTGATGTATGATTTCTGATGGTCAGTCCTCTTGTATTGCATGGAAATTGACTTCAGTCAATGGATTTAAAAAATGTGTTGCTGGAAAAGCGCAGCACGTCAGGCAGCATCAAAGGAACAGGAGAATCGATGTTTCGGGCATACGCCCTTCTTCAGGAATTTCTTTCAGTCAATGGATTTCCCTTTTCTTCCTGTTGACTTCAAACTTAGTGATGTATCTGGTTAGTTGATGAGGGAGGCTACTCCCCACTCTTTTGCATTCAGTTCTCGTGCCTGTGGTTTAATCAGGATCTGTGCTAAGGTCTGGAGTCAGGAAATTCTGGCAGAGTTCATATTATTGGTCGGTTAATATTGTCTGATGACATTTCTGATAATTTCTACTTCGTACTGATTTTTATGAGGTCACTAATGAGGCAGTAATGACAAGGTTATGTTTATTTTGGGTTTTTCAGGCATGTGTGTGCAAACCATATTGTTATTGTACTGAAGCATCTTAAGTATTTATGCGGGTGGGGTGGGGCTAGTGAATAGAGTTCATGACCCCCAAGATATCTTAAAGGAACTTAATTACTACTGATTATTGATTTACATAGAACATAGAACAGTACAGCACAATACAGGCCCTTCGGCCCATGATGTTGTCCCTAACATTTATCTTAATCTAAGATCAATCCAACCTACGCACCCCTCAATTTACTGCTGTCCATGTGCTTGTCCAGCAGTCACTTAAATGTCCCTAATGTCTCTGACTCTACTACCCCCACTAGCAGTGCATTCCAAGTGCCCACCACTTTCTGCATAAAGAACCTACCTCTGACATCTCCCCTATACCTTCCTCCAATCATCATAAAATTGTGTCCCCTCATGACAGTCATTTCTGCCACGAGGATAAGTCTCTGGCTGTCTACTCTCTCTATGCCTCTCATTACCTTGTACACATCTATCAAGTCACCCCTGTTCCTCCTTCTGTCCAGTGTGAAAAATCCGAGCTCACTCAACCTCTCTTCATAAGACAAGCCCTCCAATCCAGGCAGCATCCTGGTAAATCTCCTCTGCACCCTTTCCAAGTATCTACATCCTTTCAATAACGAGGTGACCTGAACTGGACACAATATTCCAAGTGTGGTCTAACCAGGGTTCTATAGAGCTGTAGCGAAACTTCATGGCTCTTAATCTCAATCCCTCTGTTAATGAAAGTCAAAACACCATATGCCTTCTTAGCAACCCTATCAATTCAGGTGGCAACTTTGAGGTATCTATGTACATGGACCCCAAGATCCTCCACACTGCCAAGAATCCTGTCTTTAACCATGTATTCAGCATTCAAATTTGATCTTCCAAAATTAATCACTTTGCATTTATCCAGGTTGAACTCCATCTGCCACTTTTCAGCCCAGCTCTGCATCCTGTCAATGTCTTGTTGTAGCTTGCAACAGCTGTTAACAACACCACTATATCTACAACACCACTGACTTTGATTCACCGACAAACTTACTAACACCCTTCTACTTCTTCATCCAAGTCATTTATAAAAATTACAAAGAGCAGAGGCCCAAGAATAGATCCATCAGGACAACACTGGTCACCGACTTACAGGCAGAATACTTCCCCTCCACTACCACTCGCTGTTGTCTTTTGGCTAACCAGTTTTCTATCCAGACAGCCAAATGTCGCTGCATCCCATACCTCCTAACGTTTTGAATGAGCCTACCGTTTGGAACCTTATGAAATGACTTACTGTGATCCATATACACCACATCCACTGCTCGACCGTCGTCACCCTGTCTCGTTATCCTCAAAGAACTCAATAAGCTTGTGAAGCATGACCTGCCCCTCTCAAAGCCATGCTGACTATCTTTAATCAAACTATGTTTTTCCCAAATAGTCAGAAATCCCATCTCTCAGAATCATTTCCAGTACCCTTCTTACCATAGATATAAGACTGACTGGTCTGCAATTCCCAGGGATTTCCCTATTCACTTTCTTGAAAGAGAAACAACATTTTCCTCCCTCCAATCGTCTGGTACGACCCCGTGGAAGGTGAGGATGCAAAGGTCATTGCCAGAGGTGGAGCAATCGCATTCCTCGCTTCCCATAATAACCTTGGATATATTTGGTCCGGCCCTGGAGACTTATCTTTCAGTTGCTTTATCTCTTCCTCTTGTTTTGCACAGAGCTATAAAGTAATGTAAATCAACCAAAATAAAAGGAAATTTAAGGTGAGTTGTACTGTTACCCCTTCAAGGCTAGTTTCTACTTTTCAGGGTTGAGTTTGAGCTCTGCTGTGCCCCAAAAGTTAAAGGTTCAGGAAGTGTAGTTCCTGCCCTGCTCCTTTAGGCAAAATAGTATTAAATCTGTGATTGTTTGAATCAGCTTGAATATTTAGATTGAGGCATTCTGCTTCACTCATACCATCATGTAGAAGCGCATGTAAAGTTTCAGTGGTTGGTAGCTCTGGTTTGCACTGCTTCCTCACAGCACGAGGGACCGGGTTCGATTCCACTATCAGGCAGCTATCTGTCTGGAGTTTGCACATTCTCCTTGTGTTTACGTGGGTTTCCTCTGGGCGCTGTGGTTTCCTCCCACACTCCAAAGATCTGCAGGCTAGGTAGATTAGCCATGGGAAATGCAATGTTACAGTGATAGGGTATGAGGGCTTGGCCTGGATGGGATGCTCTTCAGAAGGTCAGTGTGGACTCAATAGGCTGAATAGCCTGCTTCCACACTGTAGGGATTCTAAGAATATGGAAACTGAAATCACCAAGAGGATTCAGAACAATGGGTTCTATGAGAGCTGTCCCTCGTGATGTGGTGTCATTGATTGTTTAAGCATGAACCACAAATGCATAGTAACACATGAAGTGCTTCTAATCACATTTATTAGTGAAAATAGGAATTTCAAAGTGTAACAGTGCATTTTAAGTGAACAGTAGAAATGCAACTCAGGGGGAAGCACGAAAATAATGTACCATACCTGAGATTTTAGGGAACGACAAAAACTGACTGCTTTGATCTTAGCTAGTTAATAAAAGATATTACAATTATATCTGTGAGGCTCTGTATTTTTTGTTTTCTTTAAAATATATGGCCCAGATTTTCAAATAGGAATGACAGAAAGGCTTTCTGTGCATTCTATTGTCAAGGAGTAAAGCAAACAGAAATTTAACATTGTCTGCACAGGCACAGTTGAATAGGGTAATCTACTGTCAAGGTTTCCTTGCTCTTCCAGAATCCTTTCTGTTAACAGTACTTTGGCAAGAGATTTACCATTCAAATATAGGATATTGTGGTAGTTGCTCAATAAAAAATTGTTTATTTAAGTGTAAATGATTTTTTAAAATGACACAACCTTAACATCTTAATTCCTGTCAACTAACCTCCCTGGCATACAGCTTGCTTTTTTTTCCAAGTGTCAGGTATCTTTGCTTCAGATATTACATGCAATCAAGGATTTGTAAAAAAAAATATTTTTTTTCCTTCGTATCTTATTCATATATTTACTTCTCTATATCAGTTTCTGTACATACATGATGTTTTATTAAATATTGTAACTGGGACTTTCTGGTTCAGACTCTGCTGTTTTCAGCAGTAGTTCTGTAGTCTGATTGATTAAGTAGACATCTTTGATTGCCCTATTCACACAGGTCCTAGATCCCATCTACAAGACATTGTTGTTTTTGATTTCTGATAACCACAAGGTTAAATGCACAAGCCCACAAAACATTTGTAGGCTAGTCTAAGCACAATGAATGGTGACACCAGTTGTTCATCTCTACCTACAAATTCAAGGCCACAACCTTTGTTATAAGCCATGTGATTCATTACTTTAGTAAATAGGTTGTATTATGACAGTGGGAAAACTGTTGTTACATTTAGGCTTCAGCCACTGAATACATAGTGTGTGGAAAAAAGCAGGAAAGTGGAGTTGCGGATTGTCAGATCAGCCATATGTTAATTGAGTGGCAAAGCAGATCTACTTTTGCTTCTATGTATTTTGGTCTTATAAGCCACGGCATAGCTTTTAGAATACTTTATTCACAAGAGATTTCCAAGTCACGCATATTTATATAAATAAACCCATAGTATTTAGTTAAAAAATTCTGATTAACAAAATAATCTAAGACTTTGAGTCATACAGCACATAAACAGACCCTTCGGCCCAACAGGTCCATGCTAACCAGATTTCCTAATTTACCTGTATTTCACCAATTTCCCTCTAAATTTTTCCCTTCATTGCACCCGTCTAAATATCTGGCAGCTAATTACATAAACACACCACCCTCTGTGTGGAAAACGTTGCCCCTTCGGTCCCTTTTAAGTCTTTCCCTTTCACCTTAAACCTATGCCCTCTAGTTTTGGACTCCCCTGACCGAGGAAAAGACCTTGACTATTCATTTTACTAGTGCACCTTGTGATTTTATAAACCTCTTTAAGGTCATCCATCAGCCTCCTACACTCCAGGGGAAGAAAGTCCCAGCTGATCCAACCTCCCCTTATAACTCAAATCTTCCAGTTGGTAACATCCTTGTCAATCTTTTTTGCATCCTTTCCAGTTTAATAACATCCTTCCTCATGCAGGGTGACCAAAATTGTACGCAGCACTCGAAATGTGGCTTTACCAATGTCTTATACAGCTGTAATATGATATCCCAACTCCTGTGCTCAGTGCTCTGACCAATGAAGGCAAGTGTGCCAAATGTCGTCTTCACCACCTTGTGATGTCACTTTCAAGGAACTATGTACCTGCACTCCTAGATCTCTCTGTTCAACAACACTCCCCAGGGCCCTATCATTAACTGTGTAAGTCCTGCCCTGGTTTGTCTTACAAAAGTGCAATACCTCACATTTATCTGCATTAAACTCTGCCATTCCTCAGCCCACTGGCCCAGTTAATCAAGATCCCATTGTACACTTGGATAATCTTCTTCACTGACAATTTTGGTGTAATCTACAAACTTACTAACCATGCCTCCTATATTCTCATCCAAATCATTTACATAGATGATGAACTACAGTGGATTCAGCACCAATTCAGGGCGGCACGGTGGCACAGCGGTTAGCACTGCTGCCTCACAGCGCCAGAGACTCGGGTTCAATTCCCACCTCAGGCGACTGTGTCTGCGTGGGTTTACTCCGGGTGCTCCGATTTCCTCCCACAGCCCAATAATGTGCAGGTTAGGTGAATTGGCCATGCTAAATTGCCCGAAGTGTTAGGTTGTTCTTCGGAGGGTCGGTGTGGGCTTGTTGGGCCGAAGGGCCTGTTTCCACACTGTAAGTAATCTAATCTAATCAATCCTTGTGGGACATCACTGGTCACAGGCCTGCAGTCTGAACAATCCTCTACCACCACTTGTACTGCCAAGCCAATTTTGAATCCATTTGGCTATCTCTCCCTGTATCTCATGTGATATAACCTACTAACCAGACTATCACACAGAACCTTGTTGAAGGCATTGATAAAGTCCATGTAGGCAACACCTACTGCTCTGCTTTCATCTATCTTCTTAGTCACCTCTTCAAAAACCTTAATCAAATTTGTGAGACATGACGCCATGCTGACTGTCCTTAATCAGCCCTTCTCTTTCCAAATGCATGTAGATCCTGTATCTCCTAATCCCTTCCAATAACCTACCCACCATTAGACATTAGGCTCACTGATCTGTGGATACCTCGCATTTCCTTGCAGCCTTCCTTAAATGGCACAACATTAACCACCCTCCAATTTTCTGGCACCTCAACCATGGTTGTCAATGATACAGATATCTCTGCTAGGTGCCTGTAAGTTCTTCTCTAACTTCCCATACTGTCCTGGGATACACTTGATCAGGTCCTGGGGATTTATCTAAGACTTCTCAGTCTTAACAAACCATTGTTAATCTGTTTGTCACAAACTTGAACACTATTAAGAATTATTCCTTTTTACTGTCAAACTATGCTTTAAGATTAATCTTCCAGAATTAGTAACTATTCTTTCAGTCTTGAAGATTGGGCTCTTAAAATGTAAAGGGTTTGTAAAAATATAAGAAAAATAATTCAATTTTTGTACTGCCTTTCAACAAATTAGGACGTCCCAAAGTGTGTCATAGCTGTTGGATTACTTGTGAAACATACTCGTTGAAGAAACATGTAACACTAAATTGTGCAGAGCAATGTCTCACAAACAATGTTTTTTAGTAATATCAATTGATGGATGAATTTTGGCTAAGGCCAAAGCTAAGGAGAAGCTTTTGGCTAAGGAAAAGTCACAATTTTTCAAGTAATCAAAATGAGGGCAGACTTGATGTCAGTTTATTGTCTCATCCAAATGTTAACACCTCCAATATTACTCATAGTATATTGTAACAATTACTAGTAAAAGTGTGCAACTTTTGCTTTTGTAAAAGAGAGGGGCAATGATACCATATGATCAATAATCGTACTAATACCTCTTGATGACCTGTAATGGGTAATTATTTAGATAATCATACAATTATCCAGTGATCTATCTTGCTATTTCATTTCTGTTGGGAATATTCATGTTTGTATTATTATATAAAACAAGATCACAAAATTGCATGCTTGAATTACCTTTGGAATGTGAGATGCCTAAATGTGATTTTACAGTCTCCGTAGAGACCAGTAACTGTTTGAAGAAACATTCAAACTTCCACTTTATGCTGAGAGGGTAACACATAAAGATTTATATTTAAAAATAATTTTAGCTGCCTCAGTGGCTAAAGATAAAAAAAATTACAAAACAAACAATGAAACAAAGCTTTCGAACTTCCAGATAATTAAAAAAAACCCTAATTAGATAATGTCACTTGTCTTTTTTTAAGTAGACATCTGTTTCTTCTGGAAACAATTCAAATTATATTGTGGTTTTCAAGTGTTTTACTTCTGTGTTTTTTTTCCTTTCTCAACACCATCTTCCACAGTGAATGTTTTGCCTGGAGTTCCTTCACTTATTTCAGTTAGGCAAATCCTCCAGCCTTGTTTTAACTCTTCGTGAAATAGGTTTCTAAATTGGCAGCAGCTACTAATATGCTGTGTGGAAAATAATACAGAGTCAACATTTCCTCTTTGAGGTTGCAGGCCTGGCAAGTATCCATCATTTAGCCCTCTTACCCCTAAGTGAACATTTATTTCATACTTTACTCTTTTTATTGAATGCTATGGGTTTTGTGACAGAATGATTGGTTTTAATTCACTCTATTGCTAAATTATATATGTGCTATTTCTTAGCCTTTCATTGCTTCATTGAACCTATCTAGTATTTAATGATAATAACATGAAGACTAGCATTCCATTAGCCGCCTTGAGCATTTTAAAGAGGTACACACCTGAACCAAATCTCATTGATATCCACTGTATTTAACTTTGTGGCTTCGAAAAAAACATACTCTGATGTATCCTTTATCATTCCAAAACAGATCATCTCACACTTGGTTATATTAAAATTCATTTCACACAGCTTTGCCCATTCGCTTAATCTATCAATATTATATCATAACTTAATTCTGCCATCAACACTGTCTATAAAGTCATCCAGTTTGGTGTCATCAGCAAATTTGGATATTTGAATTTTTATGCCGTTATCCAATTGTTAATGTATATTGTGAATAATTGAGAGCCCAGCACAGATTCCTACAGGGCACCAATAGTCACATCCTGTCAGTCTGTGTACTTATCCATTATTCCACACTCTCTCTCTTGCCATTCAGTCAATTTCCTATTCCTGTCACGAATTTGTCCTCAGCTCCTTTAGCTCCCAGTCTCTTGTCTGGGACTGTATCAAAAACTTTCTGGAAGCCCATATAAATTATATGCATTTGCTTACCTTTCCCACCTCTTCAGAAAAACTGAGGTTTCTAAGGCATCACCTACTCTTCTTGAATCCATGTTGATTCTCCCTGATTAACTAAAAATTTTCAAGATGATCAATTACTCTTCTTGATTATGGACTCCAATAATTTCCCCATCACAGATGTTCGACTAACTGGTTTATAATTCCCTAGTTTCCTTCTGTCACTTTTCTTAAAATAGTAGAGTGGCATGAGCAAATTTCCAATCCAGTAGTGCAATTCCTGATTCCAGAGAACTCTGAACGATTGTGGTTAAGGTATCAGCAATGTGATCCCCTGCTTCCATTAACACCCATGGATGGAAACCATCAGGTTCTGGGGATTTATCAATCTTCAATTCCGTTAATTGATGATTTACTTAAACTAATTTTATTTAGACCTTGACTTCTAGCAAATTATTCTCCTTTCCTGCTGTGAAAACTGAAACAAAATAATCATTCAGTATGTCAGCCATTTTCCTCAGGGTCATTGATCATATCCCCTAGAATCTCCTAGAGCCATAAATGTTTCTTCCTCCAGGAATTTCCAGTAACTTCTCTCTGCTTATCTTTGTAAGCAATTAAGTTAATTGAGTATTATATTTTTTCATAAACAGCAATATACATAAGCAGGATAAGATGATAAATTAAAAAGCCACATAATAGAATACTAAGGCGTTAAAAGCATTGAACTGGAGCACTCATGATCTATATATAGTTCAATGATCTCCCACTAAATTGCAAAATTGCCCCCAGGGCAGGAACAAAATTTCATGGAATGATTCAAACGCACATGTACGGTTCATTAGATGAATCTGTCCAACTAATGCTATGGGTGTGTTGTTTGATAAGATGATTTGAAGTGTCTGGAGATTACTTGCAACAAGTTAGTATGTTTACTGTACTGTTTTGGTCTGTGTTGAATGTAAAGTCTGATTTCTTGATTGAAATGGCATACAGAAAAGAAGGCTGCTAATAGTTCTACTTAGGGTATTATGTGGTTAAAATTTAGGAGGAAGTATATCATCCTCCTGATAGAATGTTAAGGAAACTGAAATATAGATTGGAGTTGCATGTGCTTTTACCCAGGCAAGCTGGGCATAAAGCACTGCACTTTGTTGAAGCAAAAGGGGAAACAATAAAGTGAAAAAAACAGCCTTCATTCCTCACAGCCTCAGAGACCGAGGTTCGATTCTAGCCTCTGTCAACTGTCTATGCGGAGTTTGCAGGTTCTCCCCGTGTCTGCGTGGGTTTCTTCCAGGTGGTCCAGTTTCCTCCCACAATCCAGAGATGTGCAGGTTAGGTGAATTGGCCTAACTAAATTGCCCATAGTGTTCAGGGAGGTGTAGATTAGGTGCAATACTCAGGAAAATGTAGAGTGATAGGGTAGGGGAATGGGTCACTCTTCGGAATTGTTGGGCCAAATGGCCTGTTTCCACACTGTAGGGTGTCTATGACATTCTCTCTCACACTCTTTCTCTCACACTCTCTCTCTGTCACAGAGATACAGCTTAATTTTCCCATTCATGTCTTGCCGACTTAAGCTCCTGTATCTAAGCCCCATATCCTGCATACTCTCCATGCTCACCTATGTCTATCTACCCACCCATATAGATTCTTGTAGCCCCATACCAACCTATGCCTTTCTGCCCACACACCAAGACTCTTTATAGCCCCTGTGCCAATGTTGTTCCACCTCCTATCAATGACTTGGATGAAGGTACAAATGTATGGTTGCTAAATTTCTTGATAGCATAAAGATAAGTTGGATAAAAAGTTATGAAGAATCCATAAAGAGTCTGAAAAGGATAATGATACATTTAAGGGAGTGGGCAAATATTTGGCAAATGGAGTATAATACTGCAAAATCTGAACTGTCTAATTTGGCACGAACAACAAAAACATCTATTTAGCATCTTTTTTTAAATGGAGAGAGATCACAGAGCTCTGAGATACAGTGTGATACAGTGTGATCTGGGTGACTAGTACATGAATTGTTTAAGGTTGGTATACTTGTACAGCAACCCTGAAAACAATTGGAATGTTGTTTATTGCAAGAAAAACAAATATAAAACTGGTGATGTTTTGCTGTGGTAACATAGAGTTAATAAGGCTGTGTCTGGAGTACTGTGTATAGTTTTAGCCTCTTTATTTAAGAAATAATTCAAATGTTTCAGAGGCTGTAGAGAAAATGGAATGGAGTTGATTTTTTTATAAGGAAAGGTTGGACAGACTGAGCCTAGATGCATTGGAGTTTAGAAGAATGCAAGACAATCTTATTAAAACATACAAGATTCACAAAGACTTCACAGGATGGATCTGAAAGGTATTCTCCTTGCAGAGAGACAAGATCTTATTGACCATTGGATCAGGCTAGAAGTGCTGAATAGTCGGTTCATGTCATTCTGTGCCTCCCCATTACACCTACCATTTGAATTTACCCAGTATTCACAAAGGTCCATGTTGAGGTGAAGTCCATTTAGTTGTTGAGAAATTTACAAAATAACTAATTCAATGCATTTAATTTCCTTTTATACCTCTTAAAAACATACATTGGAGTTCATAGGTGTACTTCAAAGATATATGCAGCTTTCCAACAAGCTGTGCACTGACAAGCACCACACTGGGAGGATGAGAGTTTGTAAAAACAGCCATGTACCACTAATCCTGTAATTTAACTCCTCATCTTAGTTCCTGAGTGAAATAGCAATGAGTTTTTTTTTCCATGTATTTAAAGGGCAATAATTTTAAATGCCTTGGCAGCTTGGTTACTCCTATTGACAGCTGTGTGGACAGCTCCTTTTAGCAAGTTTCCTGAAATTTCTAGTGGGATTAAGGTTCCAATGCTATTATGCACTTTATATGCATATCTCATTTCCTTTAATAATTCTAGAGGACATCTAACTTCTCCCAAGGCCTATCCAAGAAGGCACTTTTCGTCTCCAAAAGGGTACCCTTCCTCTGTAAAGCTCTCTGGCGGCTTCAGAGCTTCTTCTGAATTACAAAAATCAATTGTTGACATTTTGGAAATAAAAATCAGACCAATCTGAGAAAGCTGTGCTTTCTTGTGTCAGTTGCCTCTGTGAACTATCGATGTATAAAGTAAAACCTACCTCTCAGTTTGCAAACATTGTTGCCTCTGTGACCAAGAGTGAAATTTCTAGTCTTTGATCTCTGTCACTATTTTGGAATATGACAAAGCTCCCAAAGTACTTCAAGTAACAAACTAGATTGAGTGTTCAATTTTTCTTTTACAAAAAGTCACCAACATTTATAAACTGTTGTCAGCTCTTGAAATGAGTGATGGATGAAATTGTGACAATGACTGCCGTCATTGCAAACAGAATTTGAGAGAGCATAGGATGATGTAGTCTCCTTGCACTGTTTTGAATTTTCTTTGGGCTTGGGAATGAATTTCTCTGAATTGATTTGTTTTAAATTAGATGTTACTATTTGCTATTTTCCCATTCCAAAGAGGCTACGTGGTCTTTGGTAGGTGGGAGTGTTGGCAATTATATGCAATGTTGCTATATTTAATTCCGTCATCTCTTGCTTTGCTAATGTCTTTTTAAAGCAACATTTGTATTTTCTATACTCCTGTAGTTTGGTCTCTGTTTTGAGCCCTCTGTATCTGCCATAAGCTTCCCTTTTTCTCCTATTATCTGATCCTGTACATTCCCGAAATTCCAGGATTCTCTGGACTTGTTGGGTCCACCCTTCACATTTATAGAAATATCAATGTCTTTTCTCGAGGGTACGGCTTGCCAAAACTTAAGTGAAAACAATGGCCTAGTGGTATTATCACTGGTCTGTTAATCCAGAGACCCAGGGAATGTTCTGGGGACCTGGTTCAAATCCTGCAGGCAGATAGTGGAATTTGAATTCAATAAAAATCTGGAATTGAGAGTCCAATAATGACCATGAACCATTGTCGATTATTAGAAAACCCCACCTGATTCACTAATGTCTTTTAGGGAAGGTAACTGTTGTTCTTACCTGGTCTGGTCTACATGTGACTCCAGATCCACAGCAATATGGTTGACTCTCTAACTGCCATCTGGGCAATAAGGATAGGGATTAAATTCTGGTTGAACTAGTGATGCCCTCTTCCCATGAGTGAATAAATAAAACTTGGAGAGCTAGGTTTAAAATGAGAGGAGAAAGATTTAAGATAAAAGGAGCACTTTTTTTGCACAGAGGGTGGTGCATATAGAACCACCAGATGAAGTGGTAGAGGTGGGTACTTGTACAACATTTAAAGATATTTGGAGAGGTATGTGGTTAGAAAAAGTTTAGAGAGATATGGATCAAAAGAATGCAAATGGGATTGGTTCGGTTTAGAAAAACTGGTCAGCATGGACGAGTTGAACTGTAGGGCTTGTTTCCATACTGTATGACTATGTTAGCTCTGCACACTCGTAATTTCCTTTTTAAAGGATTCCCAGTCATCTCATATAGATTTTCATATAAATAGTTGTTCCTTCTCCACTTTGGCCAGATCCTGTCTTATCATTGAAATCAGCCCACTCCAAATTCAGAACCTTTATTTCTGGTGCATCTTTCTCCTTTTCTATGGTTATCTTAAATCTTGAAGTTATGATGAGTATCACCAAAATGACATTTTTGCTACTTGCCTGGCAACATTTCCTAAAATTAGATCCAGCATTTCCCTTCTCTTGTAGGACTTTTTACATGCATCTACTGGATACATTTTAAGAATTCTGTGCCTTCTAAGCCTTTCACAGTTTGTCTATCCAAGTTACGATTGGGGAAGTTTAAATCTCCTACTATTATTACATTTCTCTGAAATTTGCCTATATATCTGTCTTTCTGTCTGTGCTTTGACTGTATGGAGGTCTAAATGACACTTCCAGTAGTATGGTTGCCCCCATTTTTGTTATTCAATTCTAAACATTAGACTCAATTGAAGAACCATTTAAGAATTCATCCCTCCATTATTGCCTTGTTTCAAATCTTGATAATACTATGACATCACCTCCTCTTTGACATCACTCCGTTTTGCCTAAATACTTATACCTTGGAATAACGCTGCAGCCCTGTCCCTCCCACAACTAGTTTTCCATAGTACTAATGATATCAGATCCCCATGTGTTTATCAATACCCTTAATTCATCTGCCCTCTCTGCACAGGTTTGGGACTTGTACTAGTTGCACCTTCTGCAGAAATGGACCAAGTAATCCAGGAATGTGGGCGGCACGGTGGCACAGTGGTTAGCACTGCTGTCTCACAGCGCCAGAGACCCGAGTTCAATACCCGCCTCAGGCGACTGACTGTGTGGAGTTTCTCCCCATGTCTGCGTGGGTTTCCTCCGGGTGCTCCGGTTTCCTCCCACAGTCCAAAAAGATGTGCAGGTCAGGTGAATTGGCCATGCTAAATTGCCCGTAGTGTTAGGTAAGGGGTAAATGTAGGGATATGGGTGGGTTGCGCTTCGGCAGGTCGGTGTGGACTTGTTGGGCCGAAGGGCCTGTTTCCACACTGTAAGTAATCTAATCTAATCTAAAGCCCATCACCTTCTATCAGAACTTTAACAATGTTACTGCACAGCTGCTGCCTGATGTGCTGAATATTTCCAGCATGTCCTGTTTTTATTTCAGCTTTCCAGTATTCTCAAAATTTTGCTTCTATATTACAATGGACATTTGATATATTCAACAGCTGTCCTTCAGTTCTTGCCTGTGGCAAGTTTGATCCCATACGCTGTGACTTACACCACAAGTAGAGCAAGAAAGCCGCTCCTGAAACCACCGAGCCTGAACAAGGATTGCAAGCTATTGTTGTTTACTCCAATCTCATCCAGGCTGTCCAGCTATGCCAAAGCACTCACAAGGAATCCAAGTTGCTATGACAATGTACACTATTGCATACATGTTGTAGCCTGGAACAATGGATAGTGATGGAAGAGATTTCATCACATGGCTGACCAGGAATCTCTCTTGATTTTACTACCACTATTTACTTACATTGAAAAGATTGACACATTGAAACTCAAACTGTTTGTGAGCATCATAAATGCACTGCCTTGGCTTTCAACTTTTGGTGTGGAACTTGAAACCAAAACATCTGACTTAGAAGAAGAAACACTACTCACTGTGCCACAAGTCCTCCTTTCACAAGTTGTATACAATATTTCTGTGTTTTTTAAATTCTTTCTTGGGATATTTTTGTTTGCTGGCAAGGCCAATATTTATTGTCCATCCCTAAGTGTCCTGCAGCAATTGCTGGTATGTTGTCTGCACCTGAGTGATTTGCTTCGCCATTTCAGAGGGCACATGCAAGTCAATTATATTTCTGTGGCTGTGAAGTCACATTTAGGCAAGACTGGGTAGGGACATAATTTTTCCTTCCTGAAGGACTTTGGTGAATCAGTTGGATTTTTATGACAATCCGGTTATTACTTTGTCATTATCAATAACAATCGCTTCTTACTCCAAATTAAATAAATTAAACTAAAAGTTTCCATAGTGACATTTAAACTCATGTGTCTGGAGAATTAGTCTCTGCTTCTGTGTTATGAATCCAATAATATTACCATTATGTTACTATTCCCCACCGCCCCCACTGACTACTATGAAACCTGTTCTTTCCTGATCTAGTCAATGCAGCAAGGAAATACAATGAGGTTATCCAAGGGGTGGTTTTGAAGGCATAACTAAATGACCTTTTACTGCTTTTGAGTACCAGTTATAAACTGTAACATTCAATTGCCTCCTGTTCTTGATATCAACATTTACTGGATCAACTCAAATATGAGAACTTTTATTCTACCAAAAATAAAATCCATTCATTGAGTTAATGAGCTGTATTGTGCAGAGTGGAAGTGATGCCAAATACTCTTTAAGAACCTCTGTGCAGGTTTTAATTGTACCTGTTTCAGTTCAAAACTGGGGAAGCCACCAACATAAGATTTTAATAATAAACTATTTCAGTTAAAAGCTAAGTGTATGTAATTAATTAAGTCTAAATAGTCAGTTCATCATACATACTTGGATTTAATTATTTTCATTTGGGAACATACTATATAACAAAGGTATGTAGAGTCAAAGTAAGCTTTTACTTTAAAAGCACAGGATGATAGAATCTGAATATTCTAGCTCAGTATCATTTTGCATCATGATTACAACCATATCAAGTGCACTGCTTTGTAAATCAAATACCTGATGGAATCAGGCCACCAGTATCTACTGAAGAATTTGACACAAACATGACAATTTGATCCATCATATCTAATTTCTGAAATCCCCTGTGGAATTCCTCTGCTAACTTCCTCAGATGGAACCATTTTACTTTATCTTTGATTATTTTTTGTTTTTCTTCTTGTGAGAAGTGTTATGGTGTTTTATTTCTTAATTGGGAGGACCACAGTTTCAATTTAAATCCATTGGCAGTGCTGAATCTTTGTTCTTTCTCTGCAGTTCATAGATTAGCTCATTCAATTTTAATGTAATATCTGAAGGAACCCAAAGTCAAGTAAACACACATTTTCTGACAGCTCACTGCACACTTCATTCCTTTTTTAAGTGATTATTTCAGGTACCAGATCTAAAAATATTTTCAAGACCTTCCCTCAACTTAATCACTTCACATCAGCATGTTGGATTTGTTCTCCGTAGACAGCATTGAGTTTGTTGAGTGAGATTTAAACATGTGGTACTGAAGGGCTCCTGCTCTTCAGTTTAACAGCAGTTTACATTATATAAAAAAGCCTGTAAATTTATTTGCTAATGTTTGCTGGTGGATTATATAGTGGTGATTGAGAAAGATGGGTAAATCAAGATCACTTTGGCAAAATACAACAAAGCCTGCATTTGCACCAGCATGCCAGGAGTAATTCAGTTGATCAGCCGTTATGGTAGAAACCACTTTGTTGATTGGAATATTTGTCTTTAGCACATGTCTTTTGAATTTGTAGTGGATATTCTCACTCCTGCCTCTCTCTTTCATGATAAAAAGGGTAAGAAGATCCTTTTTAGTTGTTATGTCCATAAAAGCCATGCACACAAAAATAATCAGTTGGTTGTGTCAAGGCATTTTGATAGATTGAATTGTATTGTATTGAGAAACATTTACAATCCTTTTGGTCCTACTGTAGTTGCTGAAAGACATCTTTGGACAAAGATACCACTTATCTCACTATTGTGTTATTGTTTCTTTTTTGTTCTTAATCTTTGATTAAGGAATCAGTGGCCAAGGCCCTTTCTTCTTTATTTACTTCACTATCTGTAAATGATTTCTTGAGTTTTGACAGAAGATGGCAAATACAAAATGATGCTTCAATGTAGGGCCTGATTTTCCAATTGATTCAAAAATAAAACGGTCTATTGAGCTTTCAAAACTGCCTTCAACTTGCTACATTTTTTGTGCAAATCATGCTGTTCAAGGGAAAACTGTCCTTGAATTTAATATATGGTGATATTCCAAATTTCCCTTTTTGCTTTATAACATACTTTGCACTTTATCATTTACAGTTATGAACAGAAAGTAATTTTCCTGTTGTGTAGGAGTTGTATGTTTTTGTTTGTTCTCAGATGGCTCATGTTCGTTAATCATTATTATTGCTTCAACTTATAGTTTGTCACATTCCTCTGTTACTGGTCAGTGCACATCAGCCTCTCAATCCAATCCTCTGGAATCCAAAATGTTGATGGCTACTTTAAAGTGTGGAGGCCTGGGAGGTCACTTATATGGTTGCAACTTGTTTTCAGGTTCCCTGCTTGGCTTGCATTGTTTGGATATTGAATGTGGGGCATGGCAACTTTCCCGAGTTGCATCTCTTACCCTACTAAACTATATTTGACAATTTCTAGGAAATACTTCAGCATGGCTATCGACCTCAATAATTTGTTGCTGATAGTTCCACTAAGTTGGTACTTAGATAAAACTGTCATTGAGTGTAAATCATTTGGTAGAAATTTCTCCTCCTTGATATGGTGTGAGCCGCGAGCTTCCTCCGCAAGCTGAGGAAGAAATGGAGAGTATGAAAAAGTCATTTTGTACAATTTTCTCTTCAAGCCTTAAATGGCAACTTCAGAATCTTGCTGTTGAGCAATGACTATCTTATTTCCATGTATTTGCATCTCATTAAAATCCCAACTCACCTTGTATACTGTATATACCATTTCCAATCCTCCTCCACCACAATGTTCCATGCTCTCAATCCTCCACAGAAGGCAGCATCAACAAGCCAACAGCCTTACTACATCATCATGTCTGCTCTTGAAACAACTTTCACATCACCTCAGCCTTTCAACCTTTTGACTTGGAGTTCAGGGACACTTTGACTTGCATGCTTCTGTCAGGTCACTGTGCACAGGGACAGAAATTGATCTCTTGCATCTGCAAAAGATGCATTCTATGGCTGTTAGCTTGCTTTCTCAACAGTCACTCTTTTTACACTTACCTGGAAGCTGTCAGCTTCTGTCTGTTTCATGTTGCTTTCTTTATGCATATTTATTGACTTCAGCACTGACTTACAAGCTGCTAGTTTCTGTGTGGCACGAATTGCTTTTTTAGTACGCCTAGTCTTTAGTGCTCAGTTTCAGGATGCCTGCCTCTGTGACTTACATTGACTTTTAGGAGAGAGGCAGCAAGCTTTTCATTGTGAGTGGCTTTAAATAAGCAAGGGAATGTACATGTCATTGTGGGGCACCATGCTGTGGCACTGTCATACCTGCAGCAGGTACCAGCGGTTTATGTGCTGCACACCACTCGTGCTTCAAGTAAATTGCCATATGTGAAAGTCAATTTGAGTACTCATTAGTGGGTGAAATGGGATTATGGTCAGTCAGAGGATACCAGCACAATCAATGAAGGGGCACACAGAAGAACAGGAGTGCTATGCACAAGAAAAGACCATTCAGCCCACTGTGTCTATGCAGGTAGTGCTATTCTCCTGCCTTTTCACAATATTTTGTACATTGTTTCAATCCAATTGTATATCCAATGGCTTCTTGAATGCCTCAATTGATCCTGCCTCCATTAGATAATGCATTCCAGATTCAACCGTTTATTGTGTGAAAAACCATTTTTCTTGGACCACGTTTTCTACTTTAAATCAATGCCCTCTCATTCTTGATTCATTTCCAAGTAGAAACAGTTTCTCTCTATTTACTCTATCCAAACACCTCATGATTTTGAAAGCTTCTATCAGATCTCCTCTTAGCTGCCTTCTCTCAACAATAACTAACCACTCCAGTCTAGCTTCATAATTGAATTTTCTCATCACTGAAACTATTGTTGTAATTCATTTCACATTTCCAGTCTAGAAGGTTGGTCATGGTCAGTTGGATGCTAGGTCTGACCAGAATCTGGTAATTTGAGTCTGTGCATTCTAGAGTTTGGTCACAGTCAGTCCTACAATTCAATTGCAATTAGTCCAGGGATTACATTTAGTTTTGATGAGGTTTTGTGGAGATAGTATCTCAGAATTGGGACATCGTCAGTCAAGGGTGGCCTGTCTAATTTGTGTGGGGTTAGGCTATGTCAGTCCAGGGAATTTGTTCATTAATGGTGAGGAGGCTTATTAGAGGACACCTGGGGAAAGTGGACAACTTAAGTTTGTAAAGGTGCTTCACTGGGTCACTGAGTGAGTAGTGACTGTGATAGGGGACAATCAATGATCTCATAATAAGTTGAAGGGGACAGGAAACTCTATAAGGTGATGTTCAACAAGGTTCCTTTAACCCTGGCCTCTACATGTTAATAAATACTTATGGCAAAGGGCTTACTGGAAATGGGGTAGGTGGGAGTGAACTGAAAGGCCATAAGGGCTACAGGGACAGCACTACAAAAGGTAACATGAAAGATGGGGGAACTTTATGCATCACAGGTGAAGCCTGCGAGTCACTCATACTGAAGCAAAATTGAAATCTTGCCATGTTGATTTGAAAGTCAACTGCTCCATAACTGCACAAAATGGCTGGTACAGTCCATACAGTTGTCACTATGTTTTACTCTGTGGATAGAGTAAAACCTTTGTGATTTGAGGCAATGGTAGGGGCAATTGATGTAGTGTTTCCCCTGATTGAGTGACGCCACCCATTTGGACTTAATTCGTATTTTGTCAGCAGGTCATACAATGTTCAAGAATGAACATCAAGAGTTATGGCTTCAAGTAATCATGATGATTACATTGTTGTGTGCATTAATTGCCACCTTGTCACTTCGGTTAAGCAAATATAACCAGAACAAGGCATTTAAAAGTGACACCTGAGGTTTGCATTACATGCGCCCATTTCCAAAGGGAGCACAGAAGGACAATGCTTTACATCTGCTAGAAGTGCACACTATGTTAAATAAGCATGGACATGGTCGGAGATGTGAAAGGGGGCCTTTTCTTTATAGGGGTATGATCACTGTGATCTACTGGCAGAATTCTACTCCCATTGTGCAATCAGTTTTCATTACATAATGTACATTGAGATAAAGAGACATAGCTGCATGCCACACTATGTGAACTTATAACGTTGTATAATATTGCTGAATAAAGATTGATTGTAAGGGTATGAGGGCTTAGGAGTTCCTTTGGTAAAATTGTATTAGTTTTCTGACATTCTGCACAGCTTATCTGCTCATGGATCTCACATGGAGATTGCTGTGACCAAAAACATTGTGGTGAACTACTAAGGCAACATAGAAGCAATGACTATTTAGTCAGCAAGAACACCAACTTCTGGTGGCTGCTGCACAGCTCCAAGAGGAAGACCTAACAAGCTGAATAGCCACCAAGGAACTTGAGAATGATGACACTGTTTATCTACAAGCCTCGCTGTCATTTTCTTCAACTCTCTGAAAAACAGAGCGGGCACTAATTACAGAAGTTTCAACTCAACTGTGTCATTTGCTGGAGCAGAATTTGTGCTGAGGAGGACTGGGCAGCCATCTCTTTCTGCTGGCCACCTTGATCATAGATACCCTGAACTCCTACGCAAGAATTCAAGAAGCAACTGAGCACCTGTATGACGTTGCTCCACCTTTGACCTTAAAAAAAAAGATATCTCGGGTGTAAAATGTTATTTTTCTAGAACACAGTTCTTCTTATCCTTCCTTGTGATGAGGACAGTCAAGCAGGTTGGGTAGTGGGATTCTCAAATGTCGTGGCTTCTGCTAGATGGAAGGCTCTATTGACTGTACCCATATTACTTTGACAGTACCCTAACACAAATTTGTACAGTGTGTCAATACTCAAATTATGTATGACCATCAATGACATATTTTGGAGGTCTGCACCAGATACCATGGGAGCTGTAATGACTGTTACATACTAGAGGACACATAGGCTCCTGCCTCGTTCCAGGATCCTTGGGCCATATAAGTATGGCTGCTGAGAGATGAGGGTTTCCCCTTCTCTCCCTCAAAATATGGCTCATGATCTTTTAAGAAATCCTCAGAATTGACATGAAACAAAAATACAGCACTGTCCATATATCCATCGTACATTGTGGAGCAGACAATAAGCCTCCTTAAGTTTGATACCTGCACCAGAAAGTCTTGCAATGAAATCTAGAAAAGATGTTCTACATCATTGTGCCATGCTTTGCCTTTCACATCTGGAGCTGACAAAGTGGGAGTTGTTCTGAATGCAGATGAAGTGGGGAATGTTAAGAAATCTTTTGACGATGAAGGTAGGCTAACAATCAGGCCATCAGCTGGGAAGGCCATCCAAGAGAGCATGTCAGAGCAATGGATTGATGAGCGCAAGAGACCAGAGAAAATCTGATTGAATCCCTCTTCCAGGATGAATGAGCTCGGTTTGATATTCTGTTGGCAATATGGCAAACAGCTCCTGCTTAATGCGCAGGACATGTGTACTTTGTTATATTTGTAGTTCTTGACTTTTCTGTTGCTTGAATAAATATCTTAATTTTCACCTGATTGTGTACTTGATATCTTTGGGTGATTCCTGTTTCAAGTGTCTACACTCTCATGTTCTCTGACCATTGGGGGAACATTGACAATTAATGGAGTAGTGCTGAAAATGTGTTGCTGGAAAGGCGCAGCAGGTCAGGCAGCATCCAAGGAGCAGGAGAATCAACGTTTCGGGCATGAGCCCTTCTTCAGGAATGAAGAAGGGCTCATGCCTGAAACATCGATTCTCCTGCTCCTTGGATGCTGCCTGACCTGCTGCGCCTTTCCAGCAACACATTTTCAGCTCTGATCTCCAGCATCTGCAGTCCTCACTTTCCCCTCAATCAATAGAGTAGTGCATTACCATCACCTGGTATCAGGTTTAAGTAGATCTTAAGGCTTTCATCAATATATTATGTTCAAATAAAATAAAATAAAGAACTGCAGATGCTGGAAATCTGAAACAAAAACAGAAGTTGCTGGACTCAAAACATGAACTCTGCTTTCTCTCCACAAATGCTGTCAGACCTGCTGAATTTCTCCAGCAATTTTTATTTTTACTTATCATATACTAATGTTACTTCGTGAAGTCTCTCATGATAGCCAGTGGATTGAAATCCTGAACAATTTCCTTTTGACTCTTGCATTGTTAGTAACCCTGCAAAGTGTGAGTATGCGTAGATTGCTAAGTTGCCCTGACATGCTTGCACATGTGGTAAGGCAACATTGAACATTTGAGAGGCAGCTTTTAGTGCGATGGTCTGCCAAGAAAAATTACACAATGAGGTAAATTACACAAAAATTACACAATGATTGGACATGTGAGTTGCCCATTGTACATCTCCCAACTTTGAATGACAGTGTGCTCCTTGAAAAGGTGAATTAACTTTTCCCAGCAACTTTTCATCACTGATTCCGAACTCTCACTCACAAGCTGGATATAAGTGTGGAATGACATATGCAGCCGGACCAGAATGTGCATTTAGTCTCAGAAATGTATACATTAAAGTGGAATACATTGGCTGCAGTGCTCAACATCACAGTTCAATGATCCCTGACATTGCAGGCTATCTGCAGTCAAGGAGTCAGTTGCTTGAGAGAGATGGGCAATGTTTGGCAATTGCAACATATATCTTTGGGATTTCTGAATAGGCTGCTGACCTCTGATGCGGCTGTGACTTCATTAGGACCAACAGCACATATTCTATTCAAGTAGACTGTTAAAGTGCAAGAAAAAATAGATTTACAAAAGTGAAACGTTCCTTACAATAATGTTTCACCTGTGCGCCATCAGTAAATATCTTCTTCCTCAGCCTACCACTGTGTCTAAGTGCAATCCTAATTCTGTGGCTGGGATGGAGGAACTATTCTGTATGGTTGGTTCTGTTTGCTTGTAAAATTTGGGTTGTCAGCTCCTGTCTGCAAAGAGTCTCCTGCTGAAATACAGGCTCACCCTCTTTGGCAGGAACTATTGCATGCTTTGGGATTGCAAATGGGGTTGGGGGGTGGAGATAGAATATCCTGAGAAGAAACAACTGGAGGAGCCTGCTTATAGCTCCTCTTTCCTGTGATTACTCACTGGCACAACCCTGTCTTCCTGAGTTGAGGGGACACCTGATATGGGATCAAGGTTTTTTGTCTCCTCCTTGCTTTGCCAGTGATGCTAAGCACCTGTGTCTAGAGCGATGGAATGCAGGTCTATACATATATTTGGCAGATCCTGAGTGTGCTGAACTTGATGCTCCATGGTAGTCACCAGCCTAGCCATAGAGAGCCAGACACATGATTGTGAGAGCTAGCAAGGTACTGGTAGTATTGATAGAGTCCTCCATCCTTCGATTCAGCTTACCAAGTGCCTTTGGCAAACCTGCCTGAGGTTTCTATCCTTGTCTCTCCATTTTGACAGTTATTAATGGCCAAGAATAAATAGTTTCCATCTGCCTGGGATTGAGCAGGTGTCTGATCCTCGGCAGTCCTCAGAGCGTCAGAGGTGTGGGACTTTCCTTCTTTTGTTATTTGCGGACATCTGTCATTGATGTATTCAGTAAATTGTGCTACCAAGTCCAGATAGAATTATTCACCTCTGTGGGTTCATTAAGCTGGCAGAGAGTTCAAATGAAAGCCTTACCATTGGCTTCCTCCTCAGAGGTGGAGTTTATGGACTTTAGCACTGGCCTGTTTGCAGTTATTCACTGGGTGCTGTTAGTGCCTGCATAAGAGATAAGTGAACAGTTGTTGTAAAAGAGATCAAATTTGTGTAGATCAAGAATGGATTAGCATTTGTGTGAATGGGAAAGCAGTGCGACAAAACAGAATGAAGCATCCTGGGTTGATTGGTCATTGAGGTCTCCTGATCTCCAAATTAGAGACTCTGGTAATCTTTGGCCAAATCCAGATTTTCTCCTGGTAGGGAATAAGGAACATGATGCAAAAGGGATTGAGTATGTGGAAGAACATAAGAACTTAAGAAATAGGAGCACAAGTTGGCCATCTGGCCATTAAGCTAGCTCTACCATTCAATAAAATCATGGCTGATCTTTTCATGGATTCAGCTCCACTTACCCACCCACTCACCATAACCCTTAATTCCTTTACTGTTCAAAAATTTTTCTATCTTTGCCTTAAAAACATTCAACAAGGTAGCCTCAACTGCTTCACTGGGCAGGGATTCCACAGATCCATTACCCTTTGTGTGAAGTCCAAAGTCTGTTTCCCTTATTTGAGGCTATTCTCCCTAGTTCTTGTTTCATCCGCCTTTAGAATCAACCTCCCTGCTTCCATTTTATTTATTCCCTTCATAATTTTATATTTTTCTATAAGATTCCCTCCCCCCACCACTCTTTTAAATTCCAATGAGAAGAGTCCCAATCTACTCAATCTGTCCTTATAAGGTAACCTTCTCAATTCTGGAATCAACCTAGTGAACCTCCCTCCAGTACCAGTACATCCTTTCTCAAGTAAGGAGACCTTCACTGTATGTGTTACTGTAGATGTGGTCTCACCAGCATCTTATACAGCTTCAGCATAACATCCCTATTTTTAAATTCCATCCCTTGAGCAGTGAAGGACAATATTCCATTTGCTTCAATTACCTGCTGCATCTGCAAAGCAACTTTTTGTGATTCATGCACAAGCACTCCCAGGTCCCTTTACACAGCCGCATGATGCAATTTTTCACAATTTAAATAATAGTCCATTTTGCAGGTATTCCTACTAAAATGGATGACTTAACATTTACCAATATTGTACTCTATCTGCCCAATCACTTTATCCCTTGCCCACTCACTTAACCTATCTATATCCCTCTGCACACTTTGCTCTCCACTCAGTATTGTTTTCAAAATTTGACACTACACTTGGTCCCCAACTCTAAAGCATCTATGTAAATAGCAAACAGTTGTGTTCCCAACACCGATCCCTGAGGCACACCACTAGCCACTGATCACCAACCAGAAAAACACTAATTTATCTCACTCTTTGCTTTCTGTTAGTTAAGCAATCTTTAATCCATGCTAATACATTACCTGCAATGTCAGCACCATTTTGTGTGATACCTTGTCGAATTCCTACTGGAAATCCAGATATATCACATCCAGCAGTTCTTCATTGTTTATTTGCAGGCTATTTGTAGTGAAGCATGAGCAGGAGAGATTGTGTGGTGTCCCCATTGAGTGACCAGGAAGTGCAAAGGGCAGGAAAGATTGGTAGTTTTGGAGGAGGAGTTGGTTGAGAACTGTTGAAAGGATATGATGCATACAATGCTGGGAATGTGTGGGTACAGTTATAGTGAGTGGTGACCCTGTGAATTTGATGTCGCAGAGGCAAAGTCGTGATACTTAGCCTTGCAGAACAAAGGAGTTCAAATAACTTGTTTCCTACGCGGCTGAACATCCTTTTCATTTGGAACATAGCACTGACCTGGTTGAGTTTGTATTGAGGGTAGATTGGTCTGGTGACATAGCCTTTTGTGGCAGTCAGCTAGAATGAGGATTGCCTACCTCTCCACCACCCCCTTTCATCAACACCTGCAGGCCAATGTTTCAGAAGCAAGAAGTGAGATTTCCTTTCCTGTGGGCTATGTTCTGAAGATAGAGACTTGAGCATCCTTGTGAGGAGTAGTTCCAGGTTTTCATCATCTGAAGTGGTGTAGAACTGGGTTTTCAATATGGCCCAAATGACATATGCTGAAGGTGCCGACAGCGGCAAGCACTTCTACCTCTCCATTCGCATGATCAGAGGAAGAGATGGGGATGTCACACTACAGCTCCTAATACTCTGGCCCATGGTTATTTTAAGCAGAGTTTCTAATGAAGATTTCTGGTCAGTTACTCGTGCTCTTTTGAATAAGGAGGGCAAATCTATAATCTTCCAAAGATCTAATTAACCAAAATCATTGGTGTCAGATTGAAGCTATCCTTCAAGCCTTTAAACTGAGCAAAGTTTCCACTGAATTGAATCTACGCATACAATTATTTCCAAAATATTGGAGGAGGTCTTCCAAATAAGAGCAACATAAGACTTTTTGTCACACATCCCAAGATGTTTTTAATTAATTAAAATGTATTCACTGGTTGGTTTAGCATTTCACATGGCTATTGGTTTGCTTTGGAATAAAGTATTTGTTTACGTGAATCCAGAATATATGTAGATATTTTTAATCAATGGGTTCAGATATGTTACGGCACAGGCCTCTGGAACAGGTGGGACTTGAAACTGGGCTTTGGACTCAATGGTAGTGACACTACCAGTGTGTCACAAGAGCCTGAAGAACTCGAACAATTCATTAGAAAACCTTACATTTTAACAGGTATGTTCTAATCACCCTGTTCAGAGACGTTATTACAGATCTCTGGAACAGGTGGGACATGTACCGAGGCCTTCTTGCTCAGAGATAGGAACTACCACTGCATCTCACAAGCCCTAGCCAGTCATCTAGGATGTATGTCAATTAATTTGAGTAACAAGTATTCCACTGTTTTCTTAATTTGTGCTGGCAATAAATGAGCAGTGGGATACATCAATAAAGTATAGCTTCAAGAATCTACATAAAGATGCAATGAAATTAGCTTAATCTTGCTGGAGATGTACAATCTTATTAGTTCTCTATAAATTCAGTGGTGAATGTGGGCAGCATATTGATGGTCTACTGATGGTCGATACTTAAAAAAAACCTTCCATACTGTACATTCCATCCACCCATATCAGTAAGTAACTATTTGTGACCAGTTACTCATCTCATGTTTTTGGCAATAGCAATCAGAAATGGTTGCCAGGATATGACATTGAAACATTGTGTAAAATGTGAAAGTGTGTCAAAGGTACTGTACCTCTGGCTCCTGGTTAAAAAGCATTTTAAGTGGAAGGTAGTGTCATTCAAGACTAATGCCTAATTTACTTATTTACTGATGTCTAGTTGTAACTGTGTTTTAGTACTCCCCATTAGGTCTTCTGAACTATTGTTCTACATATGTTAGTCACAATCTTACATCCTTAGGGAATTGTAAGTATTAAATTCACGAAATTTATTTCAGAGTAAATCATTGACAGGGCATGAATATGTATTGGTATGACTCCATACAAGTGCAATTCTTATTTTTTGATAAGTATGTAATTATTTTCTGTACAGAAAATAAATCTTCTCCAGATTGTAATATTCTGTTGCAGCAAATTGTAATTCTATCACCATAAGGAACTTGAATATGGTATATGCCAGTAAATGAAAGTTGGTATAGTGCTGCAGTGCACAACTGGTGGAATATAATGTGTCTTCACTGTAGCAAAGTATAGTTTTGTACCTGCAGTATTTCTTTCCATCAGATGGTGTGTTTGGCACAAATAATATGTTATGCATTTCTGTTTTGAATTTTAATGCTGTTTCTCACTCATGTTAGATAAGCAGTTCTGTGATGCTGAAGGCAAAGCTATACAGTCTACTTTGCACTCTAATAATTCTATGATGGTGTTAAAGTGTAGCTTAAAATGGAGTTTCTTGAGAATAGAAAATTGAAGGCACACTGAGTATCATAAATAGAGCACAGGCAGGTGTAGCTAGATGCATGAAGCAGTATAAAAAATATTTTGAATGATCTATTGTTTTGAAAGTTTGTAGTTTCTAATTATTTAAAAATTACATTGTGGATTAAAAGCCCATTTGTCTGTCTTGGATATGTGGCTAGTTTCTGGATCAGATACTCCTCTTAGTATGAACTTGATCACAAATAAATTGGGTTTACAATAAATGCCATATTGCATTGCAGTGCTCTAATTTTTTGAATTGGCTCCATCTAAATGATGATCATACAAATATTGAAGAATACAGAGAATATTATTATAAACTATTCACTTGAATCTGTAAAAATAGCTACTAAACAAAACCTGGCTGACTACATAGAAGCACATGATACAAGGCTGCATAAACAATTCACGGAATACCTTAGAAAGTAGAATAGATACATCTTTTGACTTACTCATTTGTATTGCAGGCTTAAAGATGCAACTATGTTTTATGTTGTATGATATTATGTCTACCATGATTCTAGATATTAATGCCAAAATATGAAATCAGTGGCAAAACAATGCTACCCCCAACTATCTGGTTGATTTGTGTTATGAATAATCCTAAGTAGAAATGCAAGTTCCAATCACATTCAGTGCAGTCAGTATTCATGCAGTCAGCATTGCCATTACAAAGATAATTCTGAATATTTGGCTCACTGACAATTGATTAATTTGCTCAGCTAACTATACTCTCCCTGTAGTTTTAGAAAGGAATTAAACTAAGTTCCTTTAATTCATGGTCTCATGACCTAAAAAGCAGAAATTAGTGATATTTCTGAGTGCTTTATATGGTGTTGTAAGGAATCTTGTCTTTCTTAATAGTAAAGCTGTCTATTCTTTAGATTTTGGATGTATTAGAGTAACATTTACTTTGTTATGTTAAATATATTTCTAGAACCCAGATTTAGGTTTTCCTTTCATATATCATTAAGAATGGTACTGAATGCTTTTTTTTCTCTCTGCACCCAATAGTAAAAGAAGAGGAAGTAGTGAAATTTATTTTGCTTAGGAAGTCTAGTCTTCACCAGTCTTGCTAGTGTCAGAAGTAAACTATAAAAATGAAACTGGAAAACAACAAGTGAATGGGCCAGGTTTCAACCAAAGAGAGCCTCGGAGTTTGGCTCCACAATGTTGAGGTTGAGGCAGAGGCAGAAAAGGTAAGGATAGTTATTTCTACAAATAGCAGATCTTCAGCTGTATTAAATTCGCAAAATTGTCCTAACCCTTTATTTTGCCATATGACATTGTTGCACCCTTTCTTTAATACAGTGTAACCAATTATTTAAGTAGCCCATGTTCCATGAATGAAAAAAAGTCTCACTGATTCAACAAATCTTTTGAACACAGATTATTTTTACAATTTTTCAATCTGAATTGTCTCTCATAACAGTTACAATTTTGCATTAAAAATATCCATTATATTAGAAACTGAAACTTTTGGAACACAATTATTGTTTACAAATTTTTCCACATTGATCCATTCATCTCCATTTGAGTTTTTGCCTGAGAATTGTATTACTGTTGTCACCAATGTTGGTTTGAAACTGTGAGTAATTGGAGTTCCACAATGTTAATTTTCTATTTTCCTCTATATTTTGGGTGGTGTTACATGTTAAGGCAAAATTGAGATCAACAAAAGCCATGAATTGAGGCATGTATGTCGACACAATGACGGACAATTATGATTGTTGAACTTATATTCTTGTCAAATCTCACACCTACCAAGTCAGAATTTTGTTCAATCTTTGCATGTTTGAAAGTTTTGGATAACCCAAATGCACTTGTTTTTAAACAAAGTATCAATAATTGTTAACTCACTATTTCTAAAACTGTATAAGTAGAAAGAAAAAGTATTTCATCTGTAAACAACTTTCTACAACAGTATTTTCAAAACTATTTTTAAAGAATTTTCTGCAGAATAGTATTCAATATTTTAACAATTTTTTATTAGTTTAATTTTGCATCTTTTGCAATCATAAATCTTGACTACGATTACATAAGTACTCATAATAGGAATTTTTCAAGGTGGAAGGAAGAAAGAAAGACTGTAACAAGAATTATTGTTTCAATATCTTGCAATTCACTGCAAGTTATTCACTATAGCTTTGGAGAATTATCATTTTCCTGCAATAGACATTTTCATTTTTTAAAATCAGAATAATTGAAAATTTGCAGAATTTTCATTTGATACCGAGTAAATAAAGAGAAGACTGTTTTATAGTTCTATTGAGCATTCAGTTCTTAAAAGGCTAATTTCTCAGATGCTGGAAATGTGTTGCTGGAAAAGCGCAGCAGGTCAGGCAGCATCCAGGGAACAGGAGAATCGACGTTTCGGGCATAAGCCCTTCTTCAGGAAGAAGGGCTTATGCCTGAAGAAGGGCTTATGCCCGAAACGTCGATTCTCCTGTTCCCTGGATGCTGCCTGACCTGCTGCGCTTTTCCAGCAACACATTTCCAGCTCTGATCTCCAGCATCTGCAGACCTCACTTTCTCCTCAATAATTTCTCAGATGGTAATAGTGAAGAATTCTTGAATGCTTTACTATTGGCAGAGACTGAAATTACCAGAAGGATAATTAAAACTTATTACAGAGGGACCTCAATTATCTGAACGTGATGGGCGGGCACTATTTCGTTCGGATAATTAATTATTCAGTTAATCGATTAAATGCCTTTACTCTGGGGCTCGGAGTTTTTGCAGTCTGCTCCCCGTCCAAGGGGTAAGGCAGCATCACAGCATGTGAGACCCTGCCCCCCGCCCACCCCCCAGAACCCCATTCAGCACTGCCCCCCGCCCGCCCCCAACCCCATCTGACACCACCCCCAAATCCGTTCAACACCGCCCCCTGCCCCAACCCCGTCCAACACTGCCCCTCGCCCCAACACTGCCCCCAACACCGCCCCCCGCCCCAACTATCCCCGCACCCAACCCCGTCTAACACCACCCCCAACACCCCTGCCCCCAACCCTGTCCAAAACCATCCCCGCCCCCAACATCCCCCGACCCCAACCTTGTCCAACATCGCCCCCCCCCCCCCAACACCGCCCGCCCCCAACCCTGTCCAACACAGCCCCCTTAACACCGCCCCCCCAATACCCCCCAACCACGTACACCCCCGGCCCCTCTCGACTGAAGACCAACATCAAGACTGCTGCAGCTGCCTTTGTGGGATAAGTCTCCAAATAGCGCGTGTACACACACACAACTTTTTACTGCAACCTTTTGATAGGTTCCATCTTTGCCCTGTACAGGACAATGTTGGAGAGATTATCTGGGGAAGGGTGGTTTAGGGTGCACCCCACTTTTCCCTGTAGATCTCCAGGGAAAGTGTGGGGAGAGAGAGAGGGTGGGCAGTCAGTCATTTGGAGACGGTGCCTGTTTAATCACTGTAAACAAAAGATGCGATCACTGTTGGAAACACATCTTTGATGTAATGTTTCCATCGGGACCTCAACCTCTCCTTTGGATAATCCGATTTTTGGATAATTGGTATTTGGATAATCGAGGTTCCACTGTCTATTCTCCACTGTTGTTTAAGTTAAGTTCAACTTCTATGAGTGATAATTTTCTTAATATTTAGAATGATTTAAATCAGAGCTGTAATTTATGTTTTAAGGATGTTAAATAACTCCATAGAGGCTGGTATCCCGTCACCTTTTATGTACACATACACAGTACTTGACACTCTCAGTGAACAGAACTTGAGAAAGTGAGGACAGCAGATGTTGGAGATCAGAGTCAAAACGTGTGGCACAAAAAAAGCTCCGCTGGCCAAGCAGCATCCGAGGAGCAACAGTGTCAAGGTCAACAGCGTATGCTTGAAATGTAGACTGTCCTGCTCCTCGGATACTGCCTGATTGGCTGGGTTTTTCCATACTTTTTGACTAGAACCTCTGATACTCCTATTTATATCTGTTGGCCAAGACTCCCTGATTAGACCAGGTTAACAGTCATTCGGGCACTTATGTTCCACGAGGTTCATCTGGCTAACCTTGTGACCATCACTACAGGATAGGAAAAGGAAGAGCACTGAAGGAAATGCATTTCTTATTGGCTGATCATGAAAGAGCACGGCTGGCATTTGTGGACAACGTTACAACCCAGAATATCATGTCAATCTTGATGATGTGAAAGGGAAATTCACAGAGTTGGAGTTGATTATAAATTGTTTGAAGGTCTATGCAGAAGAACATAAAATTAATCTGCAAAGCAACAAAGATAATTTTGAATGTGCAATGTTTACTTGGATATTCCAACAAATTTTGAAGAATGTGAAATAGTGATGTTAGTTATTTAATTGCTGCAGCTTTTAAAAATGTACTTGTCTCCCCTATGTAAAGCAATTCCTCATCAAACTTTTTCTTTTTCATATGGTCTGTGAGTGAAGGAAAGTTTCCAAGTAGTGCTGCTTCCATTTTCGTTTATGCTCAGTCTTTTTATAAAACTAAATGCCACTTTGCTCTGTCCAAACCATGAATTCCTTACCCAGCCCTCCTGCTTGCTGTTACCTAACCGTCTTGCTCACCACATCTCTCCCCAATACTTCCACTTGCTAGTTCCGTCTCCCACCCCTGTTATCACTACATCCCACTGCTGATTTCCCTCACTCTGCTCATGACTTTGCCAAATGTCTTGTTGATAACCAGTCACTCCCAAAACTTTAATGTGAGAGGGATGGATGAGTGAGATTCAGGGAGGAGGAGAAAGTTGAAGTCGCAAAGTTGCAGAATGGGGTGAGGGAAGTTTGGGAAATTGAAGTGATAAATAGAAGATTTGGAGAAGAAACTGACAAACTGGAAATTCAGGAAAGCTTCAAATGGGAGGGTTTAGAGAGGCACACGGTAAGTGAGAGGTTCAGCAAGGAGATAAGCTAGAACGAAAAACAAAGAGGTGAAAAATATGAGTGAAATGCAAGTTTTCAAGAGTTAGTAAGAAGACTTTTGGACCAGTTAGATTCAAAACAGCCAATAGATTTTTAATACGTCAGGAATGTAGCCCACTTTTTTTTACCTTCTAGGAAAGTCATTTGCATTTAGCATGCCATTTTTTTAGGAAAACATCAGAGTGCCAAATGAGGACCAGACATACATAGAGTCATAGAGGTATACAGCATGGAAAAAAACTTTTCGTCCAATTCATCCATGCTGACCAGATATCCCAACCTAATCTAGTCCCATTTGTCAGTACTTGGCCCTCCAAACCCTTCCTATTCATATACCCGTCCAGTTGAGTTTTAAATGTTGCAATTGTACCAGCCTCTACCACTTCCTTTGACAGCTCATTCCATATACACACCACCCTCTGTGAAAACATTGTCCCTTTGCTCCCATTTATATATTTCCACTCTCAACCTAACCTATGCCTTCTAGTTCTGGATTCCCCTTACCCAGGGAAAATACTTTGTCTATTATTCCTATCCATGCCCCTCATGATTTTATAAACCTCCATAAGGTCACCCTTCAGCCTCTGACGCTCCAGGGAAAGAGCCCCAACCTATTCAGCCTCTCCCTGTAGCTCAAATCCTCCAAATCTGGCAACATCCTTGTAAATCTTTTCTAAACCTTTTTGAGTTTCAGAACATTTTTCCAATAGGAAGGAGACCAGAATTGCATGCGATATTCCAAAAGTGGCCTGACCAACATCCTGTACAGCTGCAACATGACCTTCCAACTCCTGTACTGAGTGCTGTGACCAACAAAAGAAAGCATACCAAACGCCGCCTTCACTATCCTATCTACCGGTGACTCTACTTTCAAGAAACTTTGAACCTGCACTCCAATGTCTCTTTGTTCAGCAAAACTCCTTACGACCTTACCATTAAGTGTATAAGTCCTGCTAAGATTTGCTTTCCCATCTGCCACTCCTCAACCCGTTGGGTCTTCTGATCAAGATCCCATTGTAATCTGAGGCAACCTTCTTTGCTGTCCAATACACCGCCAATTTTGGTGTCATCTGCAAACTTACTAGCTATACTTCTTATGTTCACACCCAAACTATTTATATAAATGACGAAAGGCGGTAGATCCAGCAGCAATCCTTGTGGCACTCCACTGGTCACAGGCCTCCAGTCTGAAAAACAACCCTCCACCACCACCCTCTGTCTTCTACCTTTGAGCCAGTTCTGTATCCAAATGGCTAGTTCTCCCTGTATTCCATGCGATCTAACCTTGCTAACCAGTTTCCCATGGGGAAACTTGTCGAACGCCTTACTGAAGTCCATGTAGATCATGTCCACTACTCTGCCCTTATCAATCCACTTTATTCCTTCAAAAAACTCAATCAAGTTTGTGAGACACGATTTCCCACTCACAAAGCCATGTTGACTATCTCTAATCAGTCCTTGTTTTTCCAAATACATGTACATCTGTCCTTCAGAATTCCCTCCAACAACTTGCCCACCACTGACGTCAGGCTCACCGGTCTATAGTTCCCTGGTTTGCCCTTACCACCTTTCTTAAATAGTAGTACCACATTAGCCAACCTCCAGTCTTCCGGCACTTCACCTGTGACTATTACTGATACAAATATCTCAGCAAGGGGCCCAGCAATCACTTCCCTAGCTTCCCACAGGGTTCTAGGGTAGACCTGATCAGGTCCTGGGCATTTATCCACCTTTGTGTTTCAAGACATCCAGCACTTCCTCCTCTGTAATATGGACATTTTTCAAGATTTCACCATGCGCACCAAGGTTCCTCTGATGCTTGTGCTTCCCAGAGTCAAACCATTCACCATGTATTCCCTTGCTTTGTTTGTCCTGTTCAAGTGCATCACCTCACACTTATCCCAATCGAAAATCATCTGCTATTGATCGGCCCATCTGACCAGTCTATCTACATCCTCTTGTAATCTCAGACTCTTTTCCTCATAATTTACCAATCCACCTATTTTCGTATCAACTGTGAACTTACTGATCAGAGATAGTCCGACTTGTACAGTGTTTGAAGTTATACTTGCTTGAACTTGTTTGACAGTTGCTTAAATTGGCTGTTTTAGGCAATTGAAATTGTGATCAGTGCACATCTAAAAGACTTGTAACCGAATAGGTTGTAATATTTTCCCCACTACTGAAGTTAGGCTAACTGGTCTGTAATTTTCTGTTTTTACTCTCTCTCCTTTTTTAAATAGTAAAGTTATATTTGCAGTGCTCCCATCTTGAGGAACCAAAACAGTAGACATGTTTTTACCATCTGCCTGTTTTGACACAGTGGTTTTGGGTGAATATTTTTCTCTCTATTGTTTTGCTTAGATGAGTTAAAGAATGAAAAAAGCAAATATTTGAATTCAAAAAAGGTATTCTACTACTCCAGAGTCAATAGATTACCACCAAGAGCAGTTTTTATTTAAAGATGTAGCAATTTAAAAAGAAAAGTAAGTTATGTTGAAGTTTCACACCATGTTTATACTGACATGCCTTTGCTTCTGTGGTCGAACTGGTTGCTGTGAATGCAGTGCACTGAAACGAAAGCATGTAGGACCATTCTTCTTTCCATTAGAATATTTGAAACACATTTAATTTGCAAGTTGTCATATTGAAAACTGAGGAAAGTCTTCATATCTACATGGGAGAGTTCTTACAAATATAGAGAAATATTTTGCAGGTCTGATTTATTTTATTTGTCATTTTTCCTCCAAGGGCTCTTTGAGGCTTTAGGGATTACTTATGTTTCCTATATCATAGTCCCAAACTGTTATGCAGTGTGTTTTCTTTTAATTTCTCTGTACCATTTTACATTGATTTCCTTCAAACTTGATACCAATAGGTACTTCCTTGTCTATGTTCTGATAGTCTGGCAGAATCCTCAGGCTAGCATCCATTCTACTTTCGGACCTCGGAGGCCCTAAAATCAGAGTATAGACTAGGTGCATTACATTAGATTTTTAGATTAGATTACATTACATTAGATTTTTTTTTAGATTAGATTAGATTAGATTTTAGATTACATTACAGTGTGGAAACAGGCCCTTCGGCCCAACAAGTCCACACCGACCCGCCGAAGCGAAACCCACCCATACCCCTACATTTACCCCTTACCTAACACTACGGGCAATTTAGCATGGCCAATTCACCTGGCCCTGCACATCTTTGTGACTGTGGGAGGAAACCGGAGCACCCGGAGGAAACCCACGCAGACACGGGGAGAACGTGCAAACTCCACATAGTCAGTCGCCTGAGGCGGGAATTGAACCCGGGTCTCTGGCGCTGTGAGGCAGCAGTGCTAACCACTGTGCCACCGTGCCGCCCATAAAAAAATAAACTATGCACAAGGGTCAAGCTACTACTGATGTCTACTGATGCATATTACTACACTTCAGTACAATGGAACAAAGATTACAGAGAGCTTGTTTATCATTTCCAGTCAGCACGTTAATTAATAGAGCTGCATCTATAGCTTTGAATTACCTTTATATATCAACTGCAGCAGAGTCCAAAACTGGCTCAATAGCAAATCAGACAGCAAGAGGATATATTGAGGCCCAGGATTGGGAGAGAGGTAGGGTGAGGAGTGAATAGCAGCAAGAGGATAAGGATAATTTATCAACTGCAACTTCAGGGCACAACTGATTTAGGAAAATAACTCTTACAGTAACAACATGTGTTGATTAGTTCATGATTTTATAAAGCTTTTTTGGAAGAGGCGATTAACTGAGAAACAATGTGGATAAGTGAAAGTCAGGATCAATATACTAAAGTACTTTAGATAAGCAATGTAGGTTTTTGGAAGCAATGACAGCATAAGGGAAATAGGTATTATAGTACTCTTATATAAACATTTCTTTTAAAAAAAAGTAAGTAATGGGTCTAAGGGACATTTCTGCAGCAGACCTTGTGCCTGTAATATGATATTCCTGTGCAGTGTGCCACATTATGGAAGCATAATTTGTCCATATATGCAGGAAGTGTGACTAACTGTACTGACTAACTGTATTTTGGAGCTGACACTGCAGGTGAATTCACTGTGGAGAATCTGCGATGTTGAGCTTGCGTGGATAACACGTTCAGTGCGTTAGTCACACTGCAGGTTAAGACTGACGGGCAGAAAGGACATTTGTGACCACAAGGCAGAATAGAGGAAGGCAGATCATGCAGGAGTTCCATTTGGTCATTCCCTTTCTAATTTCTAACAGATACACTGTTTTGGATGCTGTTGGGGGAGATGACTGTGCAGGGGAAACAGTGGGAGCCAATTTCATGGCACCGTGGGTGGGTCCAAGGGGAGGAAGAGGAATGACAGTGCCATAGTAGGAGTGATTTAATCGTAAGGTAAACAAATAGGCATTTTTGCAGTCACAGAAGAGATTCCTGGATGGTATATTGTCTTCTTGATGCTGGGGTCAGGAATGTCACTGAACAGCTCAGGGGATTCTGAAGTTGAAGGACAAGCATATAGAGATCAAGGTATGTGAATGTTTGATGTGGAGGTGGAGAAAAAGATGAGGTTCTACAAGCAGGGCTTAGGGAGCTAGGAAGAAGATTTAAAAAAAAAACCAAAAGATAATTATGTCTGGATGACTTCTGCTGCCATATGCGAGTGAATACAGACCAAAACCAAAAATGGGTTAAAAAAAAACAAAAAGGAGTCATGTTGCTGGGCGAATACTATAGGACCCCCTAACAGTTAGAGAAAAATATAGCAGCAAATAAGCTGGCAAATTTCAGACAAGTGTAAAAGTTAATAAGGTAGTGACAGTAGGTAGTGATTTCAACTTCTCAATATTAACAGCAATAGTCCTAGTGTGAAAGGTTCAGAGGGAGTGGAATTCTTAAAATCCATCAAGGATCGCTTTTTAAGCCAGTGTATCGATGGCGCTAAACTTTATTTTGGTTAATGGAGCTGGGCAAATGCTTGAAGTACCAGTAGGCGTGTAGATAGTGATCATAAGCTCCATTAGACTTCAGACTGTTATAGAAAAGGGCAAGAAAATCAATGTTCTAAACTGGGGGAAGGAAATCTGAGTTAAGTGTGAGGTGATGCACTCGGGCAAGACAAACAAAGGAAGGGTATATATGATGAAGCACAGAGGATCAGAGGGATCTTGTAAGTGCACTTGTCCCATAACGTGTGGGGGCAGGTTGATAAAGTGGTCAAGGAGACACTTAGGATACTTGACTTATTAGCAAAGGTCTTAGATCTTAAAAACAAAAGAGATTATAACTGGAGCTATATAAAATGTTGGTTAGGTCACAGCTACAGTATTATGTACAATTCTGGAATTCACATTACAGAAGGGATATGATTGCATTGGGGAGAGTGCAGAGGAAATTTACCAGGTTGTTGTCTTGTCTGGTCTAGAAATTTTCAGTCATGAAGAGAGTTCAGATAAAACGTGTTTTCTTTACAGCAGAGGAGACTGATAGAGACAATGATTGCTATGTATTAAATTATGAAGGTCATATTCAAGGTAGACAGGAAGGAACTCCTCCCCTTGGTAGAGGGATATAGATATCAGGTAAGGAGCAGGAGTTGTGAGGAATTTCCTTTTTACCCAAATAGTAGTGGGAATCTGGAATTCACTACATCTAAGGATAGTAGAGGCAGAAGTCCTCATAACATTTTAGTAGTATTTAGGTGTGCACTTGCATTACCAAAGCATGGAAAGCTCTGAACTAAATACTGCAAAATGGGATTCGAATAGTTAGGTGGTTGCTTTTGAACGGCATAGACTTGATGGGCTTAAGAGCCTTTTTCTGTGCTGTAGACTCTGTGACTCCGTAATCCCATTTTCATACTGATTGTTGTAGCATGGAAAAAGTACAAATTTTATCGGCCTGTTGTTTGGCTATACGTATAGCTTGTTGAGGTGTGTTAATCCTTCAAGGCAAAGGTGGCCATGACCTCTATTTCGAGTGTTTGACGGTACATGTGTCACTGCTCAGGCTCATCTGTGGCCAGATGGTTTGCTGCTAATATGACAGTTTCCACAAGTGATTAAGTTTGATGAGTTACTGGTCAGGATTGCCTTTTCTTGTGTTTTCTCTCTACTGTTGTTACGTATTTGTCACAACCACATCGGGCATGACCACAGTTTGACCCATTCTGTGAACTTACGTAGCTTGTTCAGCTTCCTTTTCGTTTCCTGGAGTCTTTCAATTCTAAAAATAACTGGCAATGAAGTGTTAAACAAACTCATAGGTTATATTACAAAATAACTAATTCTGAAGATTTCTAATTAAAATATGTGACATTTATTAGATAAAGTACAGATACAAAGATTAAAAGTACATTCTGGCGGATGTTAGATTATTCTATTATTGTTGCAGAGGTAAAAACAATGACTGCAGATGCTGGAAACCAGATTCTGGATTAGTGGTGCTGGAAGAGCACAGCAGTTCAGGCAGCATCCAAGGAGCTTCGAAATTGACGTTTTGGGCAAAAGCCCTTCATCAGGAATATAGGCAGTGAGCCTGAAGCATGGAGAGAAAAGCTAGAGGAGGGTGGGGGTGGGGAGAAAGTAGCATAGAGTACAATGGGTGAGTGGGGGAGGGAATGAAGGTGATAGGTCAGGGAGGAGAGGGTGGAGTGGATAGGTGGAAAAGGAGATAGGCAGGTAGGACAAATCATGGGGACAGTGCTGAGCTGGAAGTTTGGAACTAGGGTGAGGTGGGGGAAGGGGAAATGAGGAAACTGTTGAAGTCCACATTGATGCCTGGGGTTGAAGTGTTCCGAGGCGGAAGATGAGGCGTTCTTCCTCCAGGTGTCTGGTGGTGAGGGAGCGGTGGTGAAGGAGGCCCAGGACCTCCATGTCCTCGGCAGAGTGGGAGGGGGAGTTGAAATGTTGGGCCACGGGGCGGTGTGGTTGATTGGTGCGGGTGTCCCGGAGATGTTCCCTAAAGCGCTCTGCTCGGAGGTGCCCAGTCTCCCCAATGTAGAGGAGACCGTATCGGGAGCAACGGATACAATAAATGATATTAGTGGATGTGCAAGTAAAACTTTGATGGATGTGGAAGGCTCCTTTAGGGCCTTGGATAGAGGTGAGGGAGGAGGTGTGGGCGCAGGTTTTACAGTTCCTGTGGTGGCAGGGGAAAGTGCCAGGATGGGAGGGTGGGTTGTAGGGGGACGTGGACCTGACCAGGTAGTCATGGAGGGAACGGTCTTGGCGGAAAGGGGTGGGGAGGGAAATATATCCCTGGTGGTGGGGTCAGTTTGGAGGTGGCGGAAATGTCGGCAGATGATTTGGTTTATGCGAAGGTTGGCAGGGTGGAAGGTGTTCTGTCCTTGTTATGGTTGGAGGGGTGGGGTCTGAGGGCGGAGGTGCGGGATGTGGACGAGATGCGTTGGTGGGCATCTTTAACCACGTGGGAAGGGAAATTGCGGTCTCTAAAGAAGGAGGCCATCTGGTGTGTTCTGTGGTGGAACTGGTCCTCCTGGGAGCAGATACGGTGGAGGCGGAGGAATTGGGAATATGGGATGGCATTTTTGCAAGAGGTAGGGTGGGAAGAGGTGTAATCCAGGTAGCTGTGGGAATCGATGGGTTTGTAAAAAATGTCAGTGTCAAGTTGGTTGTCATTAATGGAGATGGAGAAGTCCAGGAAGGGGAGGGAGGTGTCAGAGATGGTCCAGGTAAATTTAAGGTCAGGGTGGAATGTGTTAGTGAAGTTGATGAATTGCTCAACCTCCTCGCGGGAGCATGAGGTGACACCAATGCAGTCATCAATGTAGCGGAGGAAGAGGTGGGGTGGTGCCGGTGTAATTACGGAAGATCGACCGCTCTACGTAGCCAACAAAGAGACAGGCATAGCTGGGGCCCATACGTGTGCCCATGGCTACCCCTTTGGTCTGGAGGAAGTGGGAGGATTCAAAGGAGAAATTGTTAAGGGTGAGGACCAGTTCGGCCAAACGAATGAGAGTGTCGGTGGAAGAGTACTTTTGGGGACTTCTGGAGAGGAAAAAACGGAGAGCTTGGAGGCCCTGGTCATGGCGGATGGAGGTGTAGAGGGATTGGATATCCATGGTGAAGATGAGGTGTTGGTGGCCAGGGAAACGGAAGTCTTGGAGGAGGTGGAGGGCGTGGGTGGTGTCTCGAACGTATGTGGGGAGTTCCTGGACTAGGGGGAATAAGACAGTGTCAAGGTAGGTCGAGATGAGTTCAGTGGGGCAGGAGCATGCTGAGACAATGGGTCGGCCAGGGTGGTCAGGCTTGAGGATCTTGGGAAGGAGGTAGAACCGGGCAGTGCGGGGTTCCCGGACTATGAGGTTGGAAGCTGTGGGTGGGAGATCTCCTGAGGTAATGAGGTTCTGTATGGTCTGGGAGATGATGGTTTGGTGATGGAGGGTGAGGTCATGGTCGAGGGGGCAGTAGGAAGAGGTGTTCTCGAGTTGGCATTTGGCTTCAGCAGTGTAGTGTGCCAGACTACCACTGCGCCCCCTTTATCCGCTGGCTTGATGGTGGGGTTGGGATTGGAGCAGAGGGATTGGAGGGCTGCGCGTTGTAAGGGTGAGAGGTTGGAGTGGGGGAGGGGTGTAGACAGGTTGAGGCGGTTGTCACGGTGGCAGTTGGAAATAAAGAGGTCGAGGCCAGGTAATAGGCCAGCGCAGGGTGTCCAGGTGGATACAGTGTGTTGGAGGTGGGTGAAGGGGTCCTCGGAAGGTGGGCGGGAATCCTGATTGTGAAAGTAAGCTCGGAGGTGGAGGCGGTGGAAGAATTGTTCGACGTCACGGCGTTTATTAAATTAATTGATGCGTGGACGGAGGGGGATGAAAGTGAGTCCTTTGCTGAGGACTGATCGTTCATCCTCAGTGAGGGGGAGGTCTGGGGGAATGGTGAAAACTCAGCAGGGCTGGGAGCTGGGATCTGGTGTGGGTGTGGTGGTGGGAGTGGGGGCGGAACGTGTAACTGGAGTGGGTGTGATGGTGGGGGGAATGGGGGTGGAGTCATGAACAGGGGTAGTGTTCCCTATTGTTGCAGGTCTGTTATTTACTTTTAGATTATTTTTCCAACGATGAAGTCAGAATTCAGCAGCTATGTTGGTTTCTGTAGTTGAACAGTTGAAGTTTGGTTTGACAGGTGGTCTCAGTTGGTAGAGTGGACATTAAGAGGGAGAGAAGTTTTCTTGTTCCTCATTAGTTCTGCAGTTCCAGCAGTTTGTGATCACTTAGGTTCTTTCAGCTGAACTGTCATTGATTCCTGAAAGCTTTTCTCTTTTGAGCTGGGGATTCTGACTCTGAGGATGTTTTCTCTCAGCTGTCAACCTATGGAGTTCTGATTGAGAGCAGTTGTTGCAGAGTCTTCTATAGATCAAATTTAAGATGGTTTTTATTCCCAAATGTGTTACATTATGCTTCAATATTAAATGTTGGGTAAACTTAAGTCTGGAGCATGGTTACATTCAGTATAATTTAAATGAGGTAGCTTTTAACTGCCCCATTCATCAATTTGGATAGTTCTCATTGTCTGTTTGCAGTGAGCTGGAATAAGCTGTTCACACCTTTTGGAGGAGCAATTGTCAAGGATTTTTGTTTACCTTTGGAGATGTTCATTGAATTTTAACACAATTCCTTGGAATTTTGATCTGTGGTAAATACAGTCTAGTTCCAATTCAAGCCCTAAGTGTAGTCGTGTGACCTCGAGCTGTCTCGTGTGTTGAAGAAAAATAAATGGGAATATAAACTAAACAGCTCAAGCTACAACATGAGAAAGGGAACTGGAAGCATTGCTAAATAATTTACTGAAACTATCAGTATAGTATACAACAATGATAAAAACCAGTTTGGATCTTGGGCTATATAGCCAAAGTGATGAATCTCAAGTTTAGAAAATAAATAAAAAAAAAGCTTTGTCACCACATCATAGCAAGGATATTGGGAATTGAAGATAGTGCTAATAAGGACTCAACAAAAACTGACAGTTTAAAACTAGTCACTTATGGAGAGAAACTGATGAACATTGGCTTAAATCTAGAGAAAAGATGGTTCAACATTCTCAAATTCTTAAATAAAGTGAATACTTGTAATCTAGAGCAAGAGTAGTTGCTCAAACAGTTGGGATTTAAATAATTTAGACATAGGGAATGACGGAAAGTACACTACCCCACAAGCAAGTAAAGACAGATTATATGAAAGCCAACAAGACAATTATATCAAATTATACAATAGTTCATTGCAATAAATTGTTTTACCCGACAGTTCGATCCTGTAAATGCTCTACACAAAACTAGAGTAACATTTGAAGGAACAGATGCTCACCAGTTCTAGATCTGGGATTTCCAGAATAATCATCTGGGCTTTCTTGTGTTCATACATCTCCCATTTCTTTTATTTAGTGACTACTGCTAGAAAATGCATTTGAGCTGATTGAAGTCAGGAATATGTTTAACATTTGAAATAAAAAAAAATTTAAAATTTAATCTTTCAGAAGAAAACTTGGTATTTAAAAATTCTGATACCCACATTGTCTTTATCCTCTGCCCAAAAAACTTATTTTCTCTCCCTGGCAATGACGTATGAGTGAACCAGACTGTCCATGCCTCAGGCAAAGAGGGCGATTGCCTTAATTGGTGCAGGAATTGAACCCAAGCTGTTGGTATCACTCTGCATTGTAATGCAGCCATCCAGCCAAATGAGCTAACTCACCTTATCCTGTCTTTTACCAAGTTCCCAGTCAACTTTAAAATTAGAACCTTAGAAAAGTTATGCCACTGAAATAGGCCATTCAGATCATATCTGCAGTGGCTGAATAAACTAACTGCCCATTCCAATCTCACTTAACAGCACCGGGTCCATACCCGTGCAGGTTGCAATGCTTTAGGTGCAGATCCAGGATCTTTTTAAATGAATTGAGCATTTCGTCCTCAACCACCAAACTGTGTAGCAAATTCCAGACATCCACCATTCTCTGGGCAACAATACTTGCCTCATATTCACTCTAATCATCTTACCAATCACCTTAAACCTGTGTCCCCTGCTAATTAACCTCTCTACTAAGGGAAATTGATCTTCCCTGTCCTCTCAGTCCAGACACCTCATTATTTCCTATGCCTCAATTAAATCACTCCTCAGCCTCCTTTCTTTCGAGGGAAACAGCCATAGCCTATCCAATCTTTCTACATACCTGCAATTTTCAAACCCTGACAATTTTGTTGTAAAGTTGTTCTGTGCTCTCTCTCTCTCTGGAGTAGTTGTGTCCTTTCTGTAGAGTAACCAGAATTGTACATAAAGCCCAAGCTGTGGCCTAATCTGTGTCTCGCATAGTTTCAGCATTACAGCCCAGCTTTTGTATTCAACCTGTCCTGTCACCAACACGGACCTGTGAAAATGCACTCCAAAGTCTCTCACTTTCTCCATCATTTGTAATACCCTTCCATTTGCTGTGTATTCCATTTTTTTTAGCCCTCCACAATGCATAAGCTCTCACTTCTGTAGACTTGCCGCTTTTTGCCTATTAAAGTAAACCATTGATATCATCCTACAGCCAGCCTCTTCACTATCAGCTACCAGCCTACTTCTGCATCATCTGTGAATTTCTCAAATATGTCTTCCACATTTAAGTTGAAATCTTGAATATATGCCACAATAGCAAGAGATTTTTTAAAAAATCTGAGCCCTGTGGAGTGCACTGGAAACCACTTTTTGCTCTGTAAAAACATCCATCAACCATTACCCTTTGTTTCCTGTCACTGAATCAATTTTGGATCCAACCTGTCGCATTCTCCTGTATTCCAAGGACTTTAATTTTTCCTAACAGTCTTTCACATGGGGCCTTGTCAGATGCCTAAGATCTGTATATTGGTAGTTCTCCTATATTGTGGTAGTTGCATTCCCATGCGATGTCGTGCTATGGAGAAAATAGTAGTTCGTCTAACACAAAAGATAGCACAGTCTAGATAAGTTTCTAATCATATATTTCAATGAAATGATACAGTAAATTTAACACTTTAAGGGGTTTCAGAATTAAATAATGTCCCATCTGAAATTTGCAGTGCTGGCCCAGCTGCTGATTCAATGCTATTTAAATGCTATCACAGCTTCTAACTTGCTTCTCCAGCTAACAGTCAGTTCATAATGTGGATAAAGATACTCAAACAATGGGATTTTCCCCCAACAAGCTTATTCCCAAAAACATTCCCAAGGAGGAAGAAAAAAAAGCAGGAAGTTTTCTTGTGGCGCGAGTAAAATCTCCTTTGTTTTGAGGATGTGGCTAAAGGACTGGGATTCTCTGAATAGCTGGAGGTTTTGACGGGACTTGGGTTTCACAGAGAATGAGGGGCTGAGACTCTCAGACTCCCTCCCACCTCTTTCCCTCTCCCCCCCCCCCCCCCCCCCCCCCCCCAAGTTTCAAACGGAGACTGGTTGAACTTGATCAGGCATGACCCGGAGATAGGTTAGGTGGGGAGAAATGAGGGTGACCATTGGTCTGTCCCTCTCTTGTAAAGTCACCGTATGTTGAAGCTTCAGATAGCCAGAAACTCAGCCTCTGCTTAACAAGAGGCCCTGTTTAGTCTCCAACATCATTGCATTTGCACTTTCTTTCACTCCCTATCTCCCCCTCTCTTCCCACTCCTCACCCCCCCACCCCCAACTCCATACACGATCCCATTAGGCATTCCAGAGTGGTGTGCTATTATCCCCAAAACAATTAAACTGTTAGCCCTGGGAGCAGGTTTGAGGGTCTCACTTTGTTTTTCTCACTGATGAAAGCAAATTAAACTACCTTAGTTGCAGATAGAAGCAAAAAAAACACACACATGACAGCCTGTTGCAATAGATGCACCAGCAGAATAAATCACAGCTGGCTGGTAATACAGGGGATGAAATTGCACAATAACCAACGAGAGTTTGCCTTATTAAAAAAAGGTCCACAATTCACAAATTGCGTTACAGCCAAATCACATTTATGAAACGCATGTTATAGGAGAACTACCTGTAGACATTATCTATTGCACCTCCTTGTTACTTCCTCAAAACTTGCAGTTAAATAAGACACAACCTTCCCTTAAAAATACGTGCTGAGTAACCCTGATTAATCCATGCTTCTCCATACTGCAGTTAATGCTACCCCTCAAAATTGATTCCAGTAATTTGCTCACCTATAATTATTTGAAGTACCCCTCGTACATTTTTGAATAATGGTACCATGTTGCAGATCTCCAGTCCTCTGGTACGTGAGAATTGGAAACAATTCGTAAAGCAGCTCTTTTTTTTCCCTCAGTGATATCCCTTTAACAACTTAAAATCTTGATTTCAGATTCTTCTTCACTCCTCTCTGCGCCTGTAAACCCTTAAAGCTCTCCATATCTTTGAGATCTCGACACTAGTGTAATTTTGAGCTTTTGTTCATCCTGGATTTTAATTGCTCCACCATTAGAAGCCATTCCTTCATCTGTCTAAGCCTCTTAGCTGTGTAATTCCAATACATCCCTAGTTTTCTCTCTCTCTTTCTTTCTCTCTCTCTCTCTTCATTAGGACACTTCTTCGATAAGTATTCATCATTTGTCCTAATATCTCCTCTCTGGCTTATTGTAAATAATGTCTGCTAATGGTCCTGTGTCATGCCTTAAGGTATTAAGCTGCATTTAAAGATGCTATATAATTGCAAATCATGGTTTTAGTACATCAATAGAATACTTTGTGTTACCAAATATTTGATTCTCGAGCAGATATTAAATTTGTCACAGTTCATGTTTTTTGCACTTTTTTGTTGTAAGAAATATAAGACCATTATATTGCCTCATATTCTTACTAAATTGCATTACAGGAATATTCAACGGATTAGAATACTTGTGATTGCATGGTTGCTCAGCTAAGATAATATTTCCAAGATTTGTGTGAAATTCTATATTTTTCCTTTGTGGAAATATCTTTGTGCAATAATATTAGGTGCATTTATTTAATATTTTTCTGTGGAGGAAGAAAGGAAAACCCCTTCAGTATCTGACTGCATTCTCCAAATATTTCTTGCTTTGTGACATGGAAATGTAACCTATATGTGAGTCAAAACACTGCCTGACCAGTAGTCCTGAGATAATGGTCATATTTTAAAGAAATGTATTCTCTGAATGCTGTATCCTGTCTTCATTTGTCATAAACCTGCTGTGGAAGCTGTGATGTATAGCACTGTCATTACAGATGTATTGTTAGAGGGTTTCCACAAGGTTCTTCTTGCACTGCAATTAATTTATTGCAGTAAACAATATGTATTGCTCTCTCTGCAACAAAGTGGATTTTTTTTAATGAGGTGGATGTTATTACTGCAATAAATCAGTGCAAACTTGTAATGTATAATTCAATGTGTGTATTCCCACTGTTACCTCACTGAATAAGCCGACAGTGCATCAATGTCAGCCCAGAGCTCAAAAATGCTCCAGACTGTTCTCCCACTTAGTATCTAAATATGTTTCTTTAATTTGCTTGTAAATAAATACAATTTAAGATGCAATGTGAATGCTGCACTACATGCTTAATTTTTAAATTGCATTATCCCTCTGCAGCAGTAAAAAAGTAGTTTATTTACTTCCCATAAAGCATGTTGTCTCCAAAGATTTGTGCACACTTGCATTTTAAAAATGAGCTAAAATCAATCCAAATTAGTTTTAGCTGTATGTTCCTAAGGAATAGACTAATTCAAATTGATCCACTTGAAATTTTGTTGCACTTTCCCAATCAATTAAATTGGTATGCACTTAGCACAACTCATAATCAGATTCTATAAAATCTACATTTGTAAGAGCATACCTGAAATGATTTCAACTTAAGTGATCTTTCAGTTATGTTAGGTTAGATATAGGTGCAAACACACTGTTTCTCGGACTAAATTTCTAGTCTTTATGCTTTCAGGATACTTGTCTTTGTGATTAAGATAACCAGTGTTATATTCTGTTGGAAGGTGACATGTATTAACTGTCTCTGATTAAGTTGCCACTGTTTAGCTGTCTGGTAACCTTGGGAAATGTGTACTTCTGGTAAACCAAGTTATTCAATGAACAGAAAGGTTCTTTTGTAGACAGTTACATTGCTGCATGTAGGTAACGCAGATTCTCTGTCTCTTGAAGTACAAACTTAAATTTCTAATAAAAGAGACATAGTTTTGTGGTTCTTGTTAAATTTGTGATTTATCATTGATAATTTATTGCTTATATTCCGAATGTGCACTGACTAACTAGAAATCTATCTCCATAGTATGCTTTATTGTGCACAAAGTAGTTGCATATCTACTGCCCAGTTAATCCACTGAAAGTCCTGATTGATGAAAGCCTCATTGTTAGCCAGGATTGAGTTCTGAAGTTGGTCTGTTGGCTGAAGCATCAGTGTAGTGGCTACAAAAACAAAAGGTCGGCCGCAGAAAATGGGGGAGATACTAAATGAGTATTTTACATCAGTATTTACTGTGGAAAAGGATATGGAAGATATAGACTGTAGGGCATTAGATGGTGACATCTTGCAAAATGTCCATATTACAGAGGAGGAAGTGCTGGTTGTCTTGAAACGCAAAGAAGTGGATAAATTCCCAGGACCTGATCAGGTGTACCCTAGAAGCTAGAGAAGTGATTGCTGGGCCTCTTGCTGAGATACTTGTATAATCGATAGTCACAGGTGAGGTGTTGGAAGACTTGAGGTTGGCTAACGTGGTGCCACTGTTTAAGAAGGGTGGTAAGGACAAGCCAGGAAACAATAGACCAGTGAGCCTGACGTCAGTCTTGGAGGTAATCCTGAGGGACAGGATGTACATGTATTTGGAAAGGCAAGGACTGATTAGGGATAGTCAACATGGCTTTGTGTGTGGGAAATCATGTCTCACAAACTTGATTGAGTTTTTTGAGAAAATAACAAAGAGGATTGATGAGGGCAGAGCGGTAGATGTGATTTGTGTAGACTTCAGTAAGGCGTTCGACAAAGTTCCCCATGGGAGACTGATTAGCAAGGTTAGATCTCACAGAATACAGGGAGAACTTGCCGTTTGGATACAGAACTGGCTCAAAGGTAGAAGACAGAGGGTGGTGGTAGAGGGTTGTTTTTCAGACTGGAGGCTGTGACCAGTGGAGTGCCACAAGGATCGGTGTTGGGCCCACTACTTTTTGTCATTTATATAAATGATTTGGATGCGAGCATAAGAGGTACAGTTAGTAAGTTTGCAGATGACACCAAAACTGGAGGTGTAGTGGACAGTGAAGAGGGTTACCTCAGATTACAACAGGATCTTGACCAGATGGGCCAATGGGCTGAGAAGTGGCAGATGGAATTTAATACAGATAAATGCGAGGTGCTGCATTTTGGGAAAGCAAATCTTAGCAGGACTTATACACTTAATGGTAAGGTCTTAGGGAGTGTTACTGAACAAAGAGACTTGGAGTGCAGGTTCATAGCTCTTTGAAAGTAGAGTCGCAGGTAGATAGGATAGTGAGAACGGCACTTGGTACGCTTTCCTTTATTGGTCAGGGCATTGAGTACAGGAGTTGGGAGGTCATGTTGCGGCTGTAAGGACATTGGTTAGGCCACTGTTGGAATATTGCGTGCAGTTCTGGTCTCCTTCCTATTGGAAAGAAATTGTGAAACTTGAAAGGGTTCAGAAAAGGTTTATAAGAATGTTGCCAGGGTTGGAGGATTTGATCTGTAGAGAGAGGCTGAACAGGCTGGGGCTGTTTTCCCTGGAGTGTTGGAGGCTAAGGGGTGACCTTATAGAGATTTACAAAATTATGAGGGGCATGGATAGGATAAATAGACAAAGTGTTTTCCCTGGGGTGGGACAGTCCAGAACTAGAGGGCATAGGTTTAGGGTGAGAGGGGAAAGATATAAAAGAGACCTACGGGACAACCTTTTCACGCAGAGGGTGGTACGTGTATGGAATGAGCTGCCAGAGGAAGTGGTAGAGGCTGGTACAGTTGCAACATTTAAGAGGCATTTGGATGGTTATATGAATAGGAAGGGTTTGGAGGGATATGGGCCAGGTGCTGGCAGGTAGGACTAGATTGGGTTGGGATATCTGGCCGGCATGGACAGGTTGGACCGAAGGGTCTGTTTCCATGCTGAAAATCTCTATGACTCTAAAATATCTGCACCTGTGTCATAATTGGTGTAAATGGATTTACATGGGGAGAAATTCAGGGGAAAATCATAAAATATCCTTTATGCAAATATTAATAATTTTATATAAATAGTGAACAAAGCTTTTAGTAATTGGAAAATCTCCTGTTAAAAGTGTATGTTGTTACCATTGATTTTGTAATGTATACAATTTACATCAGAAAGGTAAGGTTGGATTGTATGGAGTATTCCAATCCCGTGCTTGTACATACCCGATTGTCAATCAAGAGAAGTGAGGTGGAATGTTTGCCTCTTAGATACAGGTAGTCCTCAGTGAGCAATGGGTCAGTTAGTAGTTGGAAGCTCTTCAGTGGTGGCCACTACTGAATACTCTCAACAAGCCAGAGAGGAGATGAGTTGTATTGGATCCGCCTCATCTAAGTTAGGAATCTCCCTGTTAACCAGACAAACAGGCAGCTCTTGGCAGGGGTTCTGAGAACCGGAAGGGTGTTGCATTTCAAGGTGGTCCCTGCCTGTAATTGTGTGGGGAAGCTACTGGGCAGGACACTTGGAATGGGCTTTTCCAGTGAAAAGATAAGCTTTTTACTGGGAATTAATCACCCACTTAGTGGCCTCAAATAGTCCATTGACTGATAAGCCACATATTGCCACTTCACCTCTGGTAAAATTACGGAAGGTGCAGGAATGGTAGATAGGCAGTGAGCAAACTGAATTTTATGCAGCCTTCATGCCTTAAAATTGGCATTGGAGGGGAATTTAAGATCGATCCAAGAGACTGGATTTACTATAATCAACTATAATAAAATAATAATTTGCATTGTAGACAGCATTTTTATCGACAATGTATTTATTATTAGTGAGTCAATGTTGTAACAATAAAGAATATTTTGCAATGTAAGTGATCTATTTGTACTGATCTTAAATAAAGTGGAATGACATTTCAGTTGATTGACTTTTGATATCACTAGAATAAACTTCAAGACAATTAGATTAAATTTCACTGATGCTATAAATATTTGCATAACCTTTTCATCACCCTTACAAAGGGAAAGTATTGTGGATGCTGGTGATCTGAAATAAAAACAAAATGTTGGAATTATTCAGCAGGGCTAACAGCATCTATAAATGAAGAAACAGAGTTAACATTTCAGGCTGATAATGTTTGTTAGAACTGAAAAATTTAGAGGCTTAACAGATTTTGAACAAGTACAGGCATGGGGAAAGCAGGGAGAAAGAGAAGGAACAACCAACAGAAAGTCTATGATGATTGGAAGGCAGGAAAGATCGATGGTGTAATTTAGAAAAATATGATCATAGAGCAACTAAGATAAAAGATGAACGTAGAGGATGTGTAAATGTAAACAACTGCAACCATTGTCAGAACTGATACAATGGAGATAGAGAATAGGGACACCTTTAAGTCAGGTAAATGGGGTCTATTGAATTTTGGCGAGGGCAGAAACATCATTGATGTCACAGGATGACACAGTTGCTACAGGTCAGTAATTAATGTGAGAGTGCCACATCATAGACCAAAGAGTATGCAAAAGGAATGCTTCTACCTGTCAGAATCTTCTCAAAACTGCAAGACCTAGTGACATGACAAGAGGTCCCTCCCTAATGCTGATATAATGTGAGAAGAGTTGGCAAGGTGTTCTTAATTGGCCAGTTAAGTAGCTGAATTGCACTTGTGCCATCTGACAATTTTTGCACAGCTGACAAAATGGATTGCTGATAGAAAGTCGCCAGACGTAATATCCATTGCCTTCCCACAACATTTTGCCAGTTACGTTATCTGCAACTATTCCAAAGGTTCTACAAAGTTTTGACCAATGTAATATTTTCTGCTGAAATGCTGGCCTGTTTCTAAGGTTATGAAGTTTCTAACATCTAGTTTAGTTCATTAAAATGCTAATTGCTGTTCAGATTGAAGATTAGAACCATAGCTTTGTTTGTGGGAAATTAATTAGAATCCTGCTGTTATTATGGCTCCTGGAGCTGCTCACCTTGCACTGGAAATTACTGTCCTTTGCATTGTTACAAATACTTTGAACAGACATTTGTAGAGAGTACAATAGAAGAGACTTGCATGTGTACATAAAATGTTTATTTTTAGTAGGTTTCTTATACAGTCATTCACTATAAATTTGATTGAGTTTATTAAGGTCAGGGATTCAGCAATGATAATACCATTGAACAGGACGACATGGTGGCTCAGTGATTAGCACTGCTGCCTCACAACACAAGGGATGCAGGTTTGATTCCAGCCTCTGGCCACTGCCTGTGTGGAGTTTGTACATCTCCCTGTGTCTGCATGGGTTTTTTCCAGGTGCTGCAGTTTCCTCCCACGGTCCAGAGATGTATAGGTTAGGTGAATTGGCCATACTAAATTGTCCATAGTGTTTAGGGATGTGTATTAGTCAGGGGAATGTAGAGTAAGAGTGTAGGGAAATGGATCTGAGTGGGTTACTCTTTGGAGGGTCGGTGTGGTCCTGTTGGGCCAATTGGCCTGTTTCCTTATTGTAAGTATTTTATGATGAAAGGAATGTATTGATGAAGCAGCTGGAGATGGTTGGACTTAGGACACTATCCTGTGGAATTCTTGCAGTGATAGCCTGGGATGATTAACTCAATCAAGCAAACCATATTTGTTTGTGTGAGGTGCAATTCCAATCAATAGAGAGCTTCTCCTGATTCTGATTGACTTCACTTTTGCTCAAGCCAATGCTACAGTGATGCCAAGGACGTTGTGTTTAAATATGTTGCTGTATGTATTTAGTATTCGTTAGTGAGCTGTAAAGCATATTTATAGCCAAAAGGCATCAATACTTCGAATAAACACAGGAAGGAGTCATTCCAGACAGAGGTTTCCCCAGCCACTCTTTCTCCCACACCACCTGTCCACAGTTTTACAAAGGACAGTCAAGGGGTATGGTGGTATACACCATTGCCACAATTGAGATCTGTAAATGACCAATTATTAGCCATGCAATGGCTACCTCTCTCCCAGTTATATGAGTCACAATTTAAAGATAAGGTGTTGCCCATTAGAGATGGAGATGAGGGCCTTTGGAATTCCCTTTCTCAAAAGGCAGTGGATTTAAAATATTTAAATATTTTTAAGGCAAAGGTGGATAGATTCTCAATTAACAAGAGAATAAAAGATTGTCAGAGATATACAGGAATGTAGAGTTGCGGTTGAAATCAGATTAGCCATAATCTTATTGAAAGGCATAGCGAGGCCATGCTGTTTGATTTGATTTATTATTGTCACATGTACCTTGGTACAGTGTAAAATTTTGTTTTGTGTGCAGTCCAGACAGATCATACCGTATAAAGATCATAGGGTATTTTGATTTGATTTATTGTCATGTGTACCTAAATACTGTGAAAAACTTTGCTTACAGGCAATTTAGGCAGATCGTAGTAAGCAAGGACATGTAGATCATAGAGTGGAAAATACTTGGATAGAGTAAGGCATACAAGTTATGTCACACAGGACATATGCGAGGCAATGTCAACATTAATGAGGTCAGCATTATTTGAAGTTAAGAGAGTTCACTTCATCAGTCTAATAATAGCATAGAAAAAGCTGTTCTTGAACCTGCTGGTGCATATCTTCAAGCCTCTGCATCCCTTGCCTGACAGAAGAGGTTGTGAGAGAGCATTGTTGGGGTGAGATGGGTCTTTGATGGTGTTGGCAGCCTTTCCACAGCAATGAGATGTGTAACTGGAGTCTGTGGATGGAAGGTTGGCTTCCGTGATGATCTGGGCTGTGCAGACCACCTTTTGTAGTTACTTATGGTCTTGGACAGAGCAACTGCTAAACCAGGCCATTGTGTACCCGGAAATGATGCTTTCTATGGTGCATCTGTAAACGTTGGTAAGGGTCCTTATGGATATGCCAAATTTCCTAAGCCGCCTCAGGAAGAAGACACGCTGTTGCACTTTCTTGACCATTGCATCTACATGCGAAGTCTAGGACAGATCGGTTATCATCAACCTAAGAATTTGACGCTATCAACCCTATAGATGGCGGCATATTCTCCTCCTTTCTTTCTGAAGTCGGTTATCAGTTCTTTAGTTTTGCTGACATTGAGAGAGAATAGAGCAAGGAATGCAAAGTTATGGCAGCAAAGAAGGTGCACAAAATGCAAGATCAGCATTAGATTTGAAATTTGAGAGATTCATTCAGAAGTCTAATAATAGTGGGGAACATGAAGCACCAAATAGACTAATCTTGCTCCCTGTTGTTATACTGGTAATTTTGTGCCTAGCACGAATCAAGGGTTCTGGGCTGAATGCAAAACATAGTTTCCCCTCTCTGGGGGCACACACACACACCATATACATAGTCAGACAGAGATACACGCGCAGACCCTGCCCCTCACCACTGAAATTGTTTTTTTACTATCCAGGCCTGAGCTCCCCACCCCATTCTGAAACACCAAAATTTTGTGGACAAATTGCCAAAAGCCCTCTGAGATGGGACTTCTACCTCAGACAGTGGAAAATTCCCCCTTCAAGGGCAGGACTGCTGAGATCAGCAGGGATTCATTCCTCACTGATTTTTCAACTGAATGAGGCGGACACTCTACTATCTGAAAATTAGTGCTCTGAGTTTTTGTTTCATGAACAAAGTTCACAAATTTAATATGCTGATCAGGTTATAGTTCAGAAGCAACTAGTATTTTATGAGTACTTTATATCTGTAACCAACTGTGACACCCAAAAGGTTATGCTTATCCACTTATGCACTACTCTGGTATATTATATTATCTTTGGAGATAGCTATTAGGATATTCCATCTGGGATTGTGTTGAAAGTAATCTAGTTTGTAATTGAGTTAGATACTTGAGTGCCAGCCAGTGTTTTCTGAAAGTAAATCTTTTGAAACTTTGAGTCTGTCTCTGGACTCAAAATGCAGTCTTACCAGTGCCCTGTATAAACTTCAGAGATCACATCTGTAATACTGTGCACAGTTTTGGTTGCCTTACATAAGGAAGGATTTAAATGCATTGAAAGCAGTTCATTCAGAGGTTTACCATCTTTAATCTGAAATTAGAAGGTTTCTTATGAGGAGAGCTTAGACAGGATATGCTTTATTCATCTGGAGTTCAAAATAGTAAGAGGCAACTGATTGAAAGATATAAGATCCTGAGCGGTCTTGACAGCATAGAAATGGAGAAGGTGTTTCCTCTTGTGGGAGAATCTAGACTAGAGATCATTGTTTAAAATTCAGGTATCTCCGATTTAAAAGAGAGATTAGGCTGTTACTCTTTTCTCATAGGGCTGAGAGACCTCTCACCTTTGAGAACTCTCTTCCTCAAAGGTGATGGAAAAAGAATTCTTGAATATTTTCAGGCAAAGATAAATGGATTCTTGTTAAGCAAGGGGGGAAATGTTATTTGGAGTAGACAGAAATGTGGATTTGATGTTATAATTAAATCATCCATGATAGTGAATTGTAGAGCAGGCCCAAGGGACTAAGTGGCCTACTCCTTCTCATAATTCACATGTTCTATGTCTCCTGATCTGCGATGGAAAAAACAACGGTAAGGTTGCAAGTCCAGAAAGCAATTAAGTGAAAAGCTACCTCAGCCCTGACTAATTTACTAGCTTTGAGGATTTACACCAGGCTTTTTGATCAAATCCCTCAGAAGAGTTTAGTGGGCAAAATTAAAGCACAGTCGATGGGGGTTAGATATTAGCATGGATTGGGAATTGATTAATAGACAGGAAACAATGACTGGGAATAAATGGGTCTTTTTTTCTAGATGGCAGACTCATAGGATACTGGAAAGTTCATGATGTGAATAACTTATCTAGATGAGGGAATCAAATGCAACATTTTCAAGTTTGCTGACAGCACAAAACTTGAGGGAGGATTTTGAGCTGCGAGGAAAATGCTAGGAGGTACAAAGTGATTTAGCCAAGTTGATTCTGCAGACACATGGCTGATGTAGTCCAGTGTGACTACATGCAAAATTGTACACATCAATGTAAAAAACAGAAAAGAAGGAGTATTATTTAAATGCTGATATGTTGGGGAATGTTGATGCACACAGGGATCTGGGTGTTTTTGCATCCCAGACAAAGATAGTAGAGAGGCATATGCAGCAAACAGTTAAGAAGGCAAATGGTATATTGGCATTCATTGCAAGAGGATTAAGTTCAGAAGTAGGGATGTCTTGCTGCTGGAGTATTCTGTGGTTTCTGTAAGTAAGAAAGGATATAATTGTTAAAGGAGGAGCGCAGTGGTAGTTCATTAGGCTGATTCCAGGGATTGCAGAACTGCACTAAAGGACCAATTGTTTCAATTGAGCCGGTATTCACTAAAGTTTATAAGGATTCGAGGAGACCTGATTGAAACATATAAAATTCTAACAGGCTGCACAGACTAGATGCAGGGAGAATGCTCTCCCTGATTGGGGAGTCACAGGGATCACAGTCTCAGGATGCAAGGTATGCCATTTAGGACTGAGTTAAGAAACCGAATCAAAGGATTGTAAAATGTAGATTTCTCTGCCAGAGTAGGCTATAGAATCCAAGTCACTGACTCTATTCAAGAAGCAGGAAGATAAAGTTTTTAGATTTTGAAGTCATCAATGGGTATGAGAGAAAACAGAAATATGGCACTGAGATAATGGATCAGCCATGATCATATTGAATGGCTGAGTAGTCTCAAATGGCCGACCCCTGCTTCTAGTTTTCTTGTGTTAACTGCATTTAGGTAAACCGGATATATATGTGGTTTAGCAACCAGTCCTTAAAGGGCCACACTTAGTAAGTTATGTTCCTAAAATGTAGTTCCCTAAATGTGCAGCCAGAAGGTAGGTTACCTGTATTTAAATAATATGCCTGCTCTTACCTCCTCTTCCCTCGATTACCTCCTTGGCCACCAAAACTTCCCAATTCAGTTGTTCCTATTTCCCATTGTCCCCTTTTACAATGTACCCAACGGCGACAATGACGCCTTCAGCTTCTTGATGTTTGTGCGTCACCAATGAACCTTCTGCTGCATTCCTTCGTATACCTGTTCATTGGAGATGTGACCCAAAGCCTAATAACAGGGGTGAATCATGCTTCATGATTTGCCAGGCTGCATGAATTTCTAAGCTGGAAGTATGAGAAAGAAGGAAAGTGTTTTTGATTTTGTTTTGTTTATACTACTCTTCGGAGGGTCAGTGTGGACTTGTTGGGCTGAAGAACCTATTTCCACACTGTAGGGAATCTAATTAAATCTAATCCAATTAAATCTCTTGTCCAGTTGTTATGGTGTAATGCTCTGGGTTGATTCTTTGTCTTCTTAATACTCTGGATCTCTTTGTATTCACCACCTTTAGACAGCCTTTCTCATAATTTAGTGTTTTGAACCTAGGGATGAGACTCCCAATCCTTTTCTGTTATTTCCTGGGTTTAAGTTTTATTTGTGCCTCAGGGATCATAAACTACTCGCTTGTTACAGACTCGTTACACTTTTGTTTAACAGGCTGCAGGTTATTTTATATACAAAACATTTCAAATTGTGCATTTTGTTTACAAAACTCCAGTAGCATGATGCTTAAAGCTTGAATCATTTGACCAAAGGTAATCTTTAGTTCAGGCATTTATCAACAGAGGGATAATAGAACCTAAGGCAGCAATTGGACAAATTAACATTTTGATGTAACCTTTGAATTTATTCTTTTCATTTCAAGCCTTTGTTTTACTTTTCCCTTTAGCCTATTGGAGCCCTTAACCCAAAAAGAGCAGCCTTCTTTTCGGAGCGTCATGAAAACTGGGAAGATGATCAGGTTCCTCCTTTTCACTATGGGACTCATTATTCAACCAGTAGCTTCACTCTCGCATGGTTGTTAAGAATTGTAAGTACAATAACTGTAAAATTTAAAGTTGTTTCGTCCAGTCAGTACATTAATGTCTCTCTTCCATTGAAAAAGCACTCGCAGTTGTCCCTAGATTAAGGCTGAATAATGCAGCACAAAGCAGACATAAATCCTGCATGTAAACTGGAATATTTAGCCTAATTTCCGATAATTACTGCTACTTAATTTTTTTTCCAAATCAGAATTTATTTTAAGGTAATTTAAAACTTAATTTCATAGCTTCATTTTAGTATATATTCTGCATAATTAGGTGATAATTTGACAGCACTGCACATAAAGTATTCCCATAAAATGATTTACTGTTAATAAAGCTATTTATGATGTGAAGCTTCATATAGAAAGAAAAATGGGAAAAACAGCATTCTTCAATTGCACCCAGCTGCATTTGCATTAGGCCATATTTTTACACACCAAGTTGCAGTTAAACATTGATGTTTGCAAATCAGCTTGCCTGTTACTGTTGAGTAATGCTGTAAAAGCCTAACCCCTCTGTTACATTCTTAATCAACACACACATTGATTAAATATATCTAGCTAAAAATACTGGAAATATGTGCAGGCCAGGCAGCATCTGTTAAGAGGAAAGGTATTTTGGGTATGTACCTCTTCATTGGTTTTCTGATTTTCATTTTTAATTTTGTTTCATATTTCCAGTGTTAGCAACTTTTTGTATTTATTATATAGTTCATTATTTTTAATAACTGAATGCTATTCCTTTTTTTTCTGAGCACTGATAATCCTCAAACATTTAAAAAGTCAATTATTATAACATGAATAATGATTAAATTTTCAGCACATTTCATACAGTTACAATTCCACCCCCCCCCCCGCCTGCCCGCCCACCCGCAATATGAAGATCCTGGCTATCATTTTACACCTCATCCATGTATCCATTAATGTATTAACCTAAACACCAAATGTCGACTACATTCAGTTAATTATTTTGTAATGCATAACAGCTGAGCCTGCTCCTGACTTCACTGAATGTTCATGCAAGCACAGAGATCAGGAGTAGGAATGCTTGCTGATATTTCTCCTCATCCCTGTTCTGTTGTTCTTATCCCAGAATAAGAGAGAGTCATTGTTGGTAATGTGAATAAGGGAAAAGGCAGAATGAGGTAGAAAAAAAACAAATAAAACAGAAGGAAAGGGTTAGGCAAAAAAAGTACAAAGAGATAGATTAAGAAGGGTGGGGAAATGAAAATTAGTCAAAGGTAGATTGAGAGATGGAGGTCGAATTAAATGGGAAAAGATGGAACAGAAGATGCAGAACATGTTGGAAGAGTAAAAAAGGGCAAATGAGAGTGAAGAATAGAATAAGATTTTAAGTGAGTAGGCAATGAGAATACATTATTATACAGAAAAGAATAACAGATGAGAAAGGAAGGAGCAGCAATTACTGAGCTAAATTATTTTATTCTTCTGCACTTAATGATTTCTTTAGAATTGTATGGCTGTTAACATATAAGCTCTTATTTATATTACACAGCATTTCATATTTAGTATATAAGTAGACAGATATGAATTATTCTAAACTATGCAATTATGCATTTTTTTCTTGTTTTCACCCTCTTTGAAGTCCCATTGTCCATTTGTAATTCAAACTTCCGGTATCTTCTATCATTATGTAACAGTCTAGTTTTTTTTGACAAATACTATCATACTGTTTGAGCAGAATAATTCTACCAGTCTAGGCATGAAATTCAATCCAACCCATCCCTCCTGATAAACTGTATAAATTCCCAAACGCATCATATAGATTTTGCAAACTGTCAGTATGTCTGCTAATCAAAGCAGTAGCATAGTAATAATGTTCTATTTTTTAGACCAATTAAAAATCTAACAGTGCCAGTTCTGACAAAAGGTCAGATTTGTTTCCTTCTTTACAGAAGCTGCCTGCACTGCTGAATAGAATTATAGAGTCATAGAGATGAACAGCACGGAAACAGACCCTTTGTCCAACTCATCCATCCTAACCAGATGTGCTCACCTAAACTAGTCCCACTTGTCAGCACTTGGCCCATATTCCTCCAAATCCTTCCTATTTATATATCCATCCAGATGCCTTTTAAATGTTGTAATTGTGCCAGCCTCCTCTACTTCCTCAGCAGCTCATTCCATATGTGCACCACTCTCTGTGTGAAAAAGTTGCCCCTTAGGTCTCTTTTATTATCTTTCCCCTCTCACCCTAAACCTATGTCCTCAAGTTCTGAACTCCCTCACCCAGAGAAAAGACCTTGTCTATTTACCCTATCCATGTCCTTCAGGATTTTATAAACCTTGATAAGGTCACCCCTCAGCCTCCAATGCTCCAGCCAGTGAAAACAGCCCCAACCTATTCAGCCTCTCCCTGTAGCTCAAATCCTCCAACCCTGGCAAAATTCTTGTAAATCTTTTCTGAACCCTTTCAAGTTTCACAGCGTTCTTCCGATAGGAAGGAGACCAGAATTCCATGCAATATGCAATTTCCAAAAGTCAACATCTGATACAGCTGCAACATGACCTCCCAACTCCTATACTCAATACTCTGATTGATAAAGGAAAGCATACCAAGCACCGCCTTCACTATCCTATCTACCTGCGACTCTACTTTCAAGGAACTATGAACCTGCACTCCAAGGTCTTTTTGTTCAGCAACACTCCCTAGGACATACCATTAAGTGTATAAGTCCTGCTAAGATTTGCTTTCCCAAAATGCAGCACCTCGCACTTATCTGAATTAAACTCCATTTGCCATTGGCTCATCTGATCAAGATCCCATTGTAATCTGAGGTAACCTTCTTTGCTGTCCATTACACCTCCAATTTTGCATATTTTTGTTTTATTGTATTGCCTCTGATAGTTCTTACTAATCAGTCATTCTGAATAACAAATCAGTCACTACTATCTACAATATGCAAAGCAGGAAGGAAGCTTTTTTTAAATAAATATATTTTAAGAAGTATTTGAGCTGATTGTAAGAAGAATCAGTTAATTCAACTGCAAAAAAGTGAATATTGTTTATAGAACAAATCAGACAGATTTTAAAAATTACTCAATTAGATAAATCCAGAAGTTTGTCTTCGGTTCAAAGTGTTGAAGGAGTCATGTAATATAGAAACTCTGACAAGTTATCATAATCTTACTTCCAGTTTTGTCAAAGCTCAATGAATGTCAGATATTGTCTATTCCATAATTGACTACATATGGTTGTTTAGTGTATAAGTGCAGTATATTTTTTTCCCCAATATTCCTAAATATTTTCCTTTGCAGGAGCCATTTACTACCTTCTTTCTAAACCTACAAGGAGGAAAATTTGATCATGCCGATAGAACATTTTCAGCAGTGTCCAGAGCATGGCGCAACTGTCAACGTGATACCTCTGATGTAAAGGTATGTAAAATTGTTTATTGTTGTACTGAACAATCTTGTCAATGATTCTAAAAGTAGATGGATCACTTACTTTGTGTTTCCCAAAAAGTGATGAACTTTTTAACTTGGCAGCTATATTTAAGCCTGAATCTACTTGGTCATATTCTGACAACTATGTGCAGAGAAGTAATTTCCAGTTTTAGTTATGATTCTGTACATTTCTGAGGTTTCACAGTTTCATATCTACTGATTTCTACCTGGGATGCACACTACTTGTAATGGTTGTCCTTCCATATCCTTTTGTCTAGCAAACCTCAAGGTTTGTTTTTTTGTGTCATATACAGTTTTCCATTCACTGTGGTCATAGTAGCCACATTTCTGGTGACAATGTCAATGTTGTGACTATTGCTGAGGTGTCTGATTTACTATCGTGGATGAGCTCAAACTTTTCCAAATTAAACATAAGCCAGCTAGACACTTGTTCAGTTCTTGCTTACAATTCTACACCTTGTCATTTCTCCTCCTGATGTGCTAAGTACAGGAGTGAGCAATCGTCTTGTCTTGCTCGTCACTGGTTAAATTTCAAGGTCCACAGTCAGTCCATGATCAAGAATTCATAATTACATTGTTGTAATATCACGTTCTTCCACTCTCATGCTTTCATCACCAGTAGCTCTCAACCTGTTGAGGTTCTGTTCGCCGAGCTGGAAATTTTTGTTGCAAACGTTTCATCCCCTGTCTAGGTGACATCCTCAGTGCTTGGGAGCCTCCTGTGAAGCGCTTCTGTGGTGTTTCTTCCGGCATTTATAGTGGCCTCTCCCTGCCACTTCCGGTTGTCAGTTTCATTGTATATTGGCCAGTATAGTGTACAAAATCCCATGCAAGGACTGCACAAAACACTATATAGGACAAACAGGAAGACAGCTAACGATCCGCATCCATGAACATCAACTAGCCACGAAACGCCACGACCAGCTATCCTTAGTAGCCACACACGCAGACGACAAGCAACATGAATTCGACTGGGACAACACTACCATTATAGGGCAAGCCAAACAAAGAACAGCCAGGGAATTCCTAGAAGCTTGGCACTCATCCACAAACTCCATCAACAAACGCATCGACCTGGACCCAATATACCGGCCACTACAGCGGACAGCTGAAACTGACAACCGGAAGCGGCAGGGACAGGCCACTATAAATGCCGGAGGAAACACCACAGAAGCGCTTCACATGAGGCTCCCAAGCACTGAGGATGTCACCTAGACAGGGGACGAAATGTTTGCAACAAATTTCCAGCTCGGCGAACAGAACCACAACAATGAGCACCCGAGCTACAAATCTTCACCCAAACCTTGAGCTCTCAACCTTTTGTGTATTTTCTTTATTGAAGAGATTTTAGCTCATGTAGATATCTGCCAGCTGCATCTCATCCTCTGCGCAGTCCTGATTACACATTAATCCTGTCTTCACAACCTACTACTGATTTCCTACTATAAAGTTCTGAAGAAGAGTCATACTGGGCTCAAAATATTAACAATGTTTCTCTCTCCACAGATGCTGCCAGCATTTTCTGTGATTGTTAAGTTTGATATATTGGATTATCTAATAGGTCTCAGGCACCTTTGACTATAAAATCAAAACACAATGACCAACAAAAAGATAGTGGGTTTTTCAGCTGATGTTCTTTTAATATCATTGATGTAGTGACTAAAAATTACTTGTGAATTGTGGTGACAATTGCTATTAACTCGACGAGGACAATGAAATTTAGGTGGCAATTAACTCCACAGAAGTATGGGCACAGTTAATGGCAGTTGAAAATCTTTGTGATGAGTGAAAAGATATGGAGCAGGATTTTTAGGTGGCACCGGTGTCAGGATCAGAGGTGGACAATGTTTTGGATAATGCTGGTGATGAGCATGTTAGATTCCTGGTGTCATTTTCCTGTAGGCTAGCTAGTTTTCAGAATGGGAACATTGGGCCCTGGAAAAATGTCTGACTCAGAGATGAGGTTTATTAAAGTTATCGTTGATAGTTTATTGAGGGCCAGTTTATGATTTGGGTTGGGGTGCCTGTGCTGCACACTGAGTCTAAAGCAGAACATGCACACTGAAACAGCAATGCAGTGGACAGCCACATAAAGAGACAGGTACAGTTGGTGTACAACGGTTATGGTTCAAGCGTTTTGTACTTTTGAGCTCAGGTACTTCTGGAATTCATCACTCTCCTGGCATCAAGTTGTATAAAAGATGGGATTCAAACTTACTAATAATGTAGAGAGTTAAATTGAACCTAAAGGCAATAGCTCATAATGGGAGAACTGTTCTCTGAATATGTGCCAAGTCCTCAGTGAGAGAAGCAGGGCCCTGGACTCTGGAGAGCAGAGCAGGAGGACAGGTTATTATACTCTCACTATAGGATCTCCCTGACAAAAGAATAAAATAGGTAAGGCTTTGCCAGCGTCTTTGACCATTGCCAGATACTCATTTATATATGAAGCCACGAATATCAGTTCTGACAAGTTCTCAAACAGTGCTATGACTTTGAACTTTTCTGAGAAGCTGGTAAGTACCCTGGACCCGTATTTGTCATGTGTGCATGTTTCCTGAAGTCTCTTTGATTCCTGTGGCTACTGGAGTTGATATCTTGGGGCCTGTCATGTGAGTCTGCCAAGACACTCACCTTGATGAAACAAAGAAGGCTATTGAACCCTTTCTGGAAAACTGGCCGTTTTGCCTGAGCACAATTACATTGCTGTCAGTCGCAGCAACCCACAGCCATGCCAGTATTGGCTGGAAGAGTAGCCTCTTGCCATCATCTAGAAAGAGGGACGTCCTCTGTTCCTCAAAGAAAATCTCCAGGTTGAGTCAGAGAAGTGAAGAATATCCTGAGGCTGAGCATTAGACTACTACCTTTCTTGTTTGATCACGAGCGCATCCATTTTCTCATTCAAGTCATTGCCATAGTATGTTTGGATGTGCACCTGTGTAGTCTCACCCCAATTTCCAACCAGCATCCCAGATTGGCTGCTTCCTCAACGCATCCACTTCAGTTGAGGAGGCAACTACTTCCCCTTGGATTGAAGGAGGGAGAGCGAGGGGGTTTGAGACTCCTAAATAGTCCAATTATCAGTTTCCTGACCCCAGAGGGAATATCAAACACATGAGATTCAAATCTGAGTTTGCCCTACATATGATTCTGAACTAAGATTTATTAGAAGAAACAGAAGAATATTTTCTGAACATTTGTGATATGCATTGCAGTCATGGCAATAAATGCCTAAAATATGATTATAAAGAAGAAGTAGATGTATTCCTACCTCTCAGCATTCAGATAGAGAGTTCCAAAAAAGACTCATGTTGGATTTGAAACATTAACTCTATTTCTCCCTCTTGACCTGCAGCAGCACTTTCTGTTTCTAATTCAGATAAATAGTGTTTTTGTGGTGCCTGGACAATAAATTATTTGGAATTATATAGAACTGCTGAATGAATAGAACAGGAAAATATTCTAACTGACTAATTGATTCCAAATCTGTGTTGTGTAAATGTACTTTATCTAGTAATGATGAATTGAAAAATGGAAATACTTAATATCCTTCAGGGCGTTCAAATTGGCAGGATTCTATTGAACTCCTACATTTTTTAGTATTCAGTCAATATCACAATCCAAAAACACAAATCAAAACAGAAGTTTTTAGCATCAACAGCCTCCAGGTTTAACTATTTTTCTGTTTTCTAAGTTTCCATTCAGCTTAAGTTTTAATCACAGAATAAATTTGCAAATAAGCAAAGCACAACACACCAACAAACCAGTTTATTGCCAAATATACAGAATATCTACTTTATTTTAGGCTAATGGACATCAGGACAAATCTTCTGTGATCTTTTTCATTTCAAGAGACTCTCTTGCACAGTGGACTGATTGATTATTTTGATTTGTTCTTCAAATATCTGTTAATTAGCTTAGCCTGGAGGTCAGTGGTAATCAACATTGCAGAGAATCCCATGAATTGGCTGTGGAGAGAGTTCATGCCAGTAGGTATCACACTTTAATGAAGAAAACTGAAGCATATGTGTGGTCACAACCAATTCATGTCTTGGTACTGTGAAAGCCTTGTGGTTCGTGATCAAAACAAAAGTCCAATATGTTGGGATAAAACCTTTATTTGAACCTCTCTCTTATGGTAGTGTCTCTTAACAATATTAATGGTTCTTAATTTTTTTTTCATACGTTCCTTGTTTTTTGATTAAAGCTATCTTAGCTTGGCAATATTTCCCCAAATATCAAGAGTAGAAATTTACAAGAGTCTTACTGTTTCTTGATTTTGTTTTCAAAGCACAAAATAGCTAGTCATTTTTTAAAAAGATCTGAGGCACATGCTATTTTCAAAGATTAAGTATTTCATCTCAAAATATATGGTGTATTAATGTTTTTAGGCATTTAGTGCTGTGACTGCCATGCATATCACAATGAATTTTAAGAAAATATTCTTCTGCTATTTCTACCAAATCTTATTGGGAGGTCTGTAAAGACATTTGCATGAAGATTTGTGGAAAATAAGTGCAAGTTCCATGCAGTCCAACCCAAAACAGTCCTCCAAAAGCAAAATTAATAAATAAGCAAAATTAATAAATAAGCAAATATTAAGGCCTTCCAAAATAGAGTAAGTGGAAAGATATTTAAAGTTTGGGAAAAGATTTGTAGCTCGGGTGCTCGTTGTTGTGGTTCTGTTCGCCGAGCTGGAAATTTTTGTTGCAAACGTTTCGTCCCCTGTCTAGGTGACATCCTCAGTGCTTGGGAGCCTCCTGTGAAGCGCTTCTGTGGTGTTTCCTCCGGCATTTATAGTGGCCTGTCCCTGCTGCTTCCACACGCAGACGACAAGCAACATGAATTCGACTGGGACAACACTACCATTATAGGGCAAGCCAAACAAAGAACAGCCAGGGAATTCCTAGAAGCATGGAACTCATCCACAAACTCCATCAACAAACACATCGACCTGGACCCAATATACCGGCCACTACAGCGGACAGCTGAAACTAACAACCGGAAGCGGCAAGGACAGGCCACTATAAATGCCGGAGGAAACACCACAGAAGAGCTTCACAGGAGGCTCCCAAGCACTGAGGATGTCACCTAGACAGGGGACGAAACGTTTGCAAAAAAAATTTCCAGCTCGGCGAACGGAAAGATATTTACATAAAAGGGAATGTTACTTAAGAAAAATAATCTCAGTGCACTGATTTGGGCATAAAATAATCTTACCTGTTTATTCACATCAGGGTTATTGCTTATTTCAAATTATATATTATAAACATAAATTAAATCTATTATAACCTTCACCAAAAACACGATAAAGAAAGTAATCAATTTTGTTTACACGATACAGTATTAAAATTGGAATGCAAGTGAGCAAAAATAACAACTCGAATTTATCTTTAGTATCAAAATATTTCCGGGTATTTCGGGAAAGTGGGAGCATTGTCAAACAAAAATTGACTTCAAACCTTATGAGCTACTAAGTCAGTTATTCAAAGTTTGGTCAAAGACCATTTGAAGTCTGTATTAAGAGTTCAGAATTAGAGCAATGCAGAAATTTCATCAGCAAGACTGGAGAATGTTGTAAAGATAAAGAGGGTCAGAGCCATAGAAGGACTTGTAACACATACCAACATAATTCGGTGATCATGAATGATGAGTGAATGTTTCTTGATGTCTGTTATCATGATAAACTCAAGTTCACAGAGGTTGCAAGATGGGAGACTGACCAGGAGAGTATCACAATAGTCAAGACTAATGGTCACAAAGGCACAAATAAGTTTTCAGCACCACATGAACAGAGGCAAGAATGGCGTTACAGAGAAGGAAGTATGCAATCTTGGCAATGAAATAGATACAAGATCTGCAGTTTATCTGTGTAAAATAGGTTGTTTGATTTAGTCTCGAAAAGTGAACAAATAGTATCAGTGCCTTGGGATCAGATTTTGTGGTGGAGACTAAGGCAATGGTTTCACTTTTCCTAACTTCTAGCTGATTGAAATTTCTGTTCATTTGTTATTAGATGTCGGATAAGCCACATGACAATTCAAAGGCACATAGGGGTTGAGAGAGATTAGGCAGAACTGTCTTGTTCCAGGTGATGCTACTGAGAATGAACATGTGGATAAGAAATGGAATTGAGAGAAAATAAAATGGAAGACTCGAGTGATGGAACATGAGTGAAAAGAGAACCTACTGAAGATAAGTTTGTGATTCAAATGAATAACAATGAAACCAGATGGAGGTAGTTACATGCAGCTGGATAATGGAGAAGCACTGGAGGTGGATGCTGCAATCAATTATCAAGAGATCAGGAAGGATGAAAAATAATAATTTAATACAGCCCCAGTCACATAGGATGCCATTGGACTATAACCTGGTGTTGTGTGATTTTTAGCTTTGTCCACCCCAGTCCAACACCGGCACCTCCAAATCATGGATGCCATTTGTGACTTTGATAAGGACTATTTCACTACATTGGCAATGGTTTAGACCTATTTGGATGTGTTCACATCCATAGTTTTGGGAAATCTGGCTATGGATTTGCGAAGCAACAAAATGCTGAGGAACTGAATGTCCATGGCAGGTTTGAAGGGAAGGGCACAGTACCTAACTAAAGGAAACTTGTGAATAGTATCACCTGAAGTGGAAACCAGAAAGAGAAGTTGGCTGGTCAGCAGTTTGTTGGAAAGCTGGTAGAGGGAGCAGGAGGCCAACTTCATGGATATATGAAAACTTGAAGAGAGCACAAAGAGAAGGACAGAACAGAAATTAGAGAAAGCAAGTTGATGAGTAAGGTGGGAAACTCTGACATTTGGCTTGGTGGGCTATGAGAACAAAGGAGCAGCAGAGATATGTTTAGAACAGATTTTGTAATAAGATATTGATAAACTACTCACTTCTTTATAGGTGAGGGTGGAAGGGGCAGAGAAGAAGGCTTCAAACAGTGAAGAGAAATCAGGGAATATTTCCACACTCCCACATGATCCTAGTGTCCGTAATAATAATATAAAATTCCATTGTAAAATTCAACTTTATTGTTGAAGTTCTTTAGAACTTTGCTACTTGGCACTGTGGCTCAGTGCTTAGCATCGCTGAGACACGGCGGCATGGTCCCAGGTTCGATTCCAGCCTCTGACACCTGCCTGTATGGAGTTTGCACATTCTCCCTGTGTCTGTGTGGGTTTCCTCCGGGTGCTCAGGTTTCCTCCCACAATCCAAACATGCACAGGTTAGGTGAATTGGCCATCTAAATTGCTCATAGTATTCAGGGATGCCTAGATTTGGTGCATTAGTTAAGGGTAAATATAGTGTAATGGGTCTGAGTGAGTTACTCTTCGGACGGTCGGTGTGGACTTGTTGGGCTGAAGGGCTTGTTTCCACTCTGTAAGGATTCTATAAAATTCTATGAAAATGGTAAAACTCTTCTCATAACAGTAAAATTTCCCTTTACAAAAAGTGCAAAACAGCAAAAATTCCTTTTCTTTATGGTACTTCTTTCTGTCCCACTCCCCTCCCAAAAATAACTAAAGCCACCTGGCCATTTTTTTCATTACAGTTGCCAGCAAAATATTTTTGGATAAATAATATATTGATATTTATTTCAGGGAGAATTATCACCAATGCTTAAAAACATGGTTTACCTTCAGCCATTCTGCAAGTTATTTAGTGCTGCCAATGGGTAACACCAGACACTGTAGAAGTCTGTCTTATAGTACAAGGTACATTGAAGCTTGAGGCTGGCAGCTTTTCCATAGGATGTAGGGAAAGAGGAAAATATATGATTTTTTGGCTCTGCCTTTCATCTTGCTTTATCTTCCATTGCTGAAGAGAGCAACCTTAATGATTTTAATAGATCCTCATAATTTTTTTAGTATTTGATTAATTCTGGTTCAATCATGATATTCTGTCAAATTCTTTGAAATGTACATTACAGAGTAGTTATTTGCAAGAATTTGAAAATGTTATAACCATGACATGCAAAAGTAAAAAGCGTGTTCATTGTATAGCAATGCTTCACTTAGTTATTTGAACACCTTTCTTTTAAATTGAATACATCCAAGACAGTGAATACTTTGTTAGACATGATGTCCGTTTCTTCATTTAAACTTTGACTTGTTTTAGGACGAGCAAAGACAAGGGAGGTCAGAGGTAGGTGCAGTAATATTAATCTATAGAGTCTTAAACCACCTTCATGCTGACTGACTTTGCTTTCGTGTACTCAAGAGTTATTGCTAGTCTCTGACCTGATGATTAATCTTCCATGCTCTGGTCTTGATTTCTTTCCTTCAGATGTTCTTAACTGAACAAGAAATTCACATCTGATAGGTTTTGGTCCAATAGATTACATCTGGTGGTTGGATATTGCAGCTTGAGTGCCAGTGAAATGATCTTGTTAGTGTTAAGAGTTACAGGTTTTCTTTCCACTACTTATCTTGAACATGCCACGCTGTCAAGCAAAGCTGCCATTTAAAATAGTTTCTTTTCATTTCTTCCAAAATGTTTTTTTGCTGCATCTTTCGAGCCTGCCACATCCCATTTCTTACCGTGGATGACTTACCTGTAGTTGGCGATCTTTCTTGGCCTGTGATATCTTTTGGCCTCAAATGGGACTTTATTTTCACCATTGCAGCAATGAAGTTGTCTCCAAGAAACTTGGGCCTAAAGGTTTATTGACAGTTTGCCTGTTTTACTGGAATAACATGAATATTGAAGTAGCCAGTATTGTGGACAATGTGTAATTGCCTATTCTATGGTGAAAGTGAGAGTTCTGGTACATTAGCGAAAGCTTCAATGTAAGCACCCACTCTGAAATCATTTGTTCGGCTCTTTGCATAAATAAACAGGAAGCCCTTCCCAAAATCTGGCTGCCTGAAGCGAAGGCTGTGCCCTATTTATATGTAGCTGGAGTCGACTTTTTAAAGATACTGCTGGAGGTCACCACCAAATACGTTTATGCATTAATACTTTCATTGCACATGTTAATTATAAAGCATGTTCCTTCCAACATCACCACGAGGTCTAACTGGTTTTCACTGCGTGCATCAATGTGCTGACAAGGTGTAAGCCTTAAATTTAGCTGAGCATTGTGCCCCGATATCAGGTCTATAAGATTGCAGATAGTGGTTCATAAGAATGTGCTGATGGAAAATATTCTCTGGTCAGGTAGTCCTGTTACAAGACTTGGACAGTGCTCCAATTTTAATTATCAAGGTATGAGAGCAAAAAGAACCAAATGACACAAAGTTCTTTTATCTAGTCATTTTAGACTTTTGGTCCTCAGAAATCTGTCTCCAATTTATTATCATGTACTTATTACATGGCGTTGTTTTCCCTATATGCATTAGGATATTTAAAATGTATTCAGCCACAGAGCCGCTGCTGTTGTAACTATTTGATAGTTTGGTCACAGAAGATCATTTTTCCTTATATTGGATAACTTAGTAGATGATTGTTTTGCATCTTGATGCAGGTCTTAATTGAGGAGAACTCTTGCTATAGGAATTTACCAGAGATATTTAGACAACCGTGGCCTCAAAAAAACAGAGTTTTATGAAAGAGAAGGATGCTTTTCAACGCATCAACAACTCTTCAGAACTACTCAAATGTCACAATTAGTGGAGTGGGATTGAAGTGGTTGAACAGGATTGGTATTGGTAATTAGGGAATAGACTGTAGGCAGACACAAGTGACCAAGTGCTGAGGCTTGTTAGCAGGCCTGCCTTGGTTGCCTCGGTCTTTAACCCAGTTACATTAAAGGCAATTAGCAGCCCACCCCACTAACAACCCCTTGCCAATTCACCCCATATTCATTGTGGACAGAAACAATGAACCAAGCAGAAAAATAGCATGTGTAGACTGCTCAGAAGGAAAGCATACATTCACATATCATCTTTTCAAATTAGTAAATGCTGTTCTTACAATGCTGTAGAAGTGACAATCACTAAACTTTCAATAAATTAGCTTCTAATATTTCATAGCACTTATTCTAATGTAAATGATCACTGGCATTGGCAAAAGAGTTTGAAGGAAGATCTTGAAGATGTCAAGCAAAGTCAGTGGTTCTCTCCAGTTGTCAAAACAGAACCTCATATTGTGATTATTCCATGAACCAGGACTCTTGATTATACATAGAACAATACAGCACAGAACAGGCCCTTTGGCCCACAATGTTGTGCCGAACATTTGTCCTAGCTTAAGCACCCATCCATGTACCTATCCAATTGCCGCTTAAAGGTCACCAATGATTCTGACTCTGCCACTCCCACAGGCAGCACATTCCATGCCCCCACCACTCTCTGGGTAAAGAACCTACCCCTGACATCCCCCCTATACCTTCCACCCTTCACCTTAAATTTACGTCCCCTTGTAACACTCTGTTGTACTCGGGGAAAAAAGTCTCTGACTGTCTACTCTATCTGTTCCCCTGATCATCTTATAAACCTCTATCAAGTCACCCCTCATTCTTCGTCGTTCCAATGAGAAAAGGCCTAGCACTCTCAACCTATCCTCGTACGACCTATTCTCCATTCCAAGCAACATCCTGGTAAATCTCCTCTGCACCCTCTCCAAAGCTTCCACATCTTTCCTAAAGTGAGGCGACCAGAACTGCACACAGTACTCCAAATGTGGCCTTATCAAGGTCCTGTACCGCTGCAACAGCACCTCACGACTCTTGAATTCAATCCCTCTGCTAATGAACACTAATACACCATAGGCTTTCTTACAAGCTCTATCCACCTGAGTGGCAACTTTCAAAGAGCTATGAACATAGACCCCAAGATCCCTCTGCTCCTCCACCTTACTAAGAACCCTACCATTAACCCTGTATTCCGCATTCTTATTTGTCCTTCCAAAATGGACAACCTCACACTTGACAGGGTTGAACTCCATCTGCCACTCCTCAGCCCAGCTCTGCATCATATCTAAGTCCCTTTGCAGCCGACAACAGCCCTCCTCACTATCCACAGCTCCACCAATCTTCGTATTGTCTGCAAATTTACTGACCCACCCTTCGACTCCCTCTTCCAAGTCATTAATAAAAATTACAAACAGCAGAGGACCCAGAACTGATCCCTGCGGAACTCCACTTGTAACTGGGCTCCAGGCTGAATATTTACCATCTACCACTACGCTCTGACTTCGACCGGTTAGCCAGTTCTCTATCCAAATTTCCCACTATCCCATAACTATGCCATTCAGTATATAAAAAGAGCCCTTAAACCTCACCTCTTACAATGTTCCTTCAAGCATCATATTTTTGGATGTAGGTTTGCTTGCTGAGCTGGAAGGTTCATTTTCAGATGTTTCGTCACCATACTAGGTAACTGTGCTGATGATTCCTGCTTTCTACTTATATGTTTGGGGTTTCTTTGGGTTAGTGATGTCATTTCCTGTGGTGATGTCATTTCCTGCTCTTTTTCTCAGGGGGTGGTAAGTGGGGTCCAAGTCAATGTGTTTGTTGAGAGATTTCTGGTTGGAATGCCATGCTTCTAGGAATTCTCGTGCGTGTCTCTGTTTGGCTTGTCCCAGGATGGATGAGTTGTCCCAATTGAAGTGGTGTTCTTCCTTATCTGTATGTGAGGATACTAGTGAGAGAAGATCATGTCGTTTTGTGGCTAGTTGATGTTCAAGTATCCTGGTGGCTAGTTTTCTGCCTGTTTGTCCAATGTAGTGTTTGTTACGTTCTTGCAAGGTATTTTGTAAATGACATTAGTTTTGCTACTTGTCTGTATAGGGTCTGTCAAGTTCATTAGCTGCAGTTTTAGTGTGTTGGTGGTTTTGTGGGCTACTATGATGCCAAGGGGTCTGAGTAGTCTGGCAGTCATTTTTGAGATGTCTTTGATGTAGGGGAGAGTGGCTAGGGTTTCTGGACGTGTATTGTCTGCTTGTTTGGGTTTGTTGCTGGGAAATTGGCAGACTGTGTTCATTGGGTACCCATTCTTTTTGAATACCTTTTGAATGTATTCAAAAAGAATGGGTACCCAATGAACACAGTCAGACAATTTCTCAGCAACAAACCCAAACAAGCAGACAAAATGCATCCAGAAACACTAGCCACTCTCCCCTACATCAAAAACATCTCAGAGATGACTGCCAGACTACTCGGACCCCCTGGCATCATGGTAGCCCACAAACCCACCAACACACTAAAACAGCAGCTAATGAACTTGAAAGGCACTACATTGTACAAACACACAGAAAACTAGCCACCAGGATACATGAAAATCATCTAGCCATAAAATGACATGACCCTCTCTCACTAGTATTCTTACGTATAGATAAGGAAGACACCACTTCGACTGGGACAACACATCCATCCTAGGACAAGCCAAACAGAGACATGCACAAGAATTCCTAGAAGCAAGGCATTCCAACTGGAACTCTATCAACAAACACATTGACTTGGAACCCATTTACCACTCCCTGAGAAAAAGAACCGGAACTGACATCACCAGCCCAAAGAAACCCAAATATATAAATAAAAAGCAGGAATCATCAGCAGCGCTTCATCTGGAGGCTCACTGGAGATGTTACCTAGCATGGTAGGTAGCATAGCGAGCAAACCTACATCCACAACCTCAACCTGAGCTACAAATCTTCTCAAAACTCGCTAACAACATATTTTACTTCCAAGAACAATTTGTGAATTAATGTTTTTCAGGGAAGTTCCACATATGTCATTTTAATGTATGATACATTGATGTTGTTTACAATGTATACTGGATGAATGGGTGTGATTAAAACGGGGAATGTCATGGAGGATGTGAAAGGATTATTGGGTTGAGGAGTTGGTGGTGAGGGGTGTATAGTAGAGAACATAAGACAGGTTTTTGAAATGAGTGGGTGACACGAATTGGAGTGGAGGAGGCATGGGGCTATGAAGGGACATTGTGATGGAGTGCAGGTAATGGCACAATGTACCTTCCAAAAGGTTTCTGAGTACAGTCTATAATTCATGACTTCTCTAAAGGACCATGATTCACGGGGAAGCGCAACTGATTCTACTAAAATTGCTTGAGCCGAAGAGATGCCTACCTTGTAATAGAGCCAGCCAGGTTAGGAGAACACAGTACAAGCGTGCTTGATAATGCTGACCCATTGCCATCCATCCACCTTTCATCACCTCGCCTTTCCTGACTGTCAGTTCTGAGCAACAATGCTCCCATCCATATATCAGGTGGGTAGTTGGAGCAGGCAAGCTACTGGAGAAGTTATACTCTAACCCAAGTCTACCCTTAACCAGTGGACTCCATCAGCAGTACACCTTCCCTCATGCTGCCCTTTGTAGAAAAATGCCTTAAACTACGGAATAACAGCTGAGGACCTTTTGCAGGCACAAGTATTCACCAGAAACCACTTTCTCACCATTGACCCTACTACTTGTTTCACTCAGTTTTGGTCTCCCTCAGTGACAAGTTTTAAATCATTTTAACCATTTCTAGACTGACCATTGCCTCTGTGCAGCCATTCAGTAGCAGTAAGGTACTCAGGATCTTTGAGACTGTAGCTACGGGGCAGTCCAACCGATGACTCACATTGTTGAGGACAGATCATTGGACAGAACTTGAAGGTGAGTTTAAAGTATTCCCTCTAGCCACTGGCAAGAATATTGCTCAGCAGTACTGACTATGTAAAAACAAAGTAAATAAATAAGTCACAAGCTCTCCAACTGGAAGAAATTAGTTTTACTCTATTCAATCTATCAAAATAGTTCATAATTTGCTGAACTCTACTCAAGTCCTTCAGTGTTTAATATAAATGTATTAGTATTAATTTCCTCACATATTCTATGGCCATTTATAAAATCCAGAATAATGACTTCTATATCTTTACTAATTGTCCTTGAACTTCAAGCGAATTTTGTGTCTGGACCCCTCCATTTCTCTGTTCTTCGGTGCTTTTTAATTTAGCTTATATGAAGTCCCATTTTTAAAGTTTTGGCCTAAGTAGTGCTGCCACACTTATCCTGATCAAATTGCATGTGGTACCCCTTCACCTCTTCTGCTAACCTGCCTGTTTTCCTGAAGCTTTTTACAGTTCACTTCACAGTTTCCTAAGCTTATCAGTTATCTGTCAAGAAAGGTATTGTTTCTGTACTCTCTTTGCAAGTTTGAATTGTCTGTATATAAAAAGAAAGAAAAGGATCTTATTCTGATTCTTGGGTATCCATCTTTCAACACTTCTGTAAAGTTAGTCATCATATTCATACCGGACAATAGATCTGCACTTTCATGGAAATGAGATCAGCAGTGGTGGCTTAACCTGAGCGTCACCACGCCTCAGGCAAGGGAAGAAGTTGAGAAGGACAGTATTTCACGGTAACCTCAGCTAGTACAAGAATTGAACTTACGCTGTTAACATTATTCTGAATCGCAAGCCAGACTTCCAGCCGACTGAGCTGGCTATTCCCCTCCTAAAGTCGTCATAATCCTACCAGATAATAAGGTTGCTCTCTTATTAGAACAAGATGACTGGTAATGACTTAACCTGAGGGTCACCACTCCTCTGGCAAGAGGAAAGGCTGAGAAGGAGAGTCAGACTGAGAACAGCCTGCCCTGCCTTTTCTATGTATGGCTGGATTTCAAACTGCAAAGTAATGGTACCAAATAAAGTACCATGATAACTCTATTGTGTCCACTGCACTAGGCCGAGCCATGGCAGATTCACATTCTCTTACAATGAAGACATTAGGGGAGGTTAGTTTACCCTCTGTTTGATAAACAATATCAGAAAAGGGTTTCTCATTTTCTTGGAGTTATCCTTGATACTAGCAATTTTTACAGTTTGACACTCTTGGACTAGCAAATAGAATCCGTCAGCCATCTTGCACTACACTGTCCATTTTTCAAAAAAATGAAACCAGCTGATAAACCTAAAGATTAGTATTTCACGTAGCAAATCTTCATAACACCTACATCTAAACTTCTAGGAAGGACCTGTGAGAACACCAAAACCACTTTCTGTTCATAGACCCTACTGCCTGTCCTGGGAGAAAGTGAGGACTGCAGACGCTGGATAGTCAGATTTGAAAAGTGTGGTGCTGGAAAAGCACAGCAGGTCAGGCAGCATCCGAGGAGCAGGAGAATCGACATTGCGGGCATAAGCTCTTTATCAGGAACATTGACTCTCATCCTCAGATGCTGCCTGGCCTGCTGCGCTTTTCCAGCACCACACCTCTCGATGCTACTGCTTGTCCTCTCAACTTTGTTCACCCTTAGTGGCAGTTTTACACCATTTTCACCACTTCTAGAAATCAAAGTATACTCCATCTACCAAATTCTGATTTTATTTTAAAAAAGTTGTTTTTACTGTGTGTGGGCCTCACTGGCTAAGCCAGTGTTTATTGTCCAGCCCTAATTACGCTTATGAAAAGTGGTGGTGAGCCTCCCTGCAGTCTATGGGGTTAGGAACACCCAACGTGTTATTGTGGAATTGCTGGATTTTGACCCAGCAGCAGTGAAAAAAAGTGGATGTAGAATTCCAAGTCATAATATTGTGTGGCTTGGAGGGTAACTTGCAGCTGGTAGTGTTCCCATGTATTTGCTGCCCATGTTTTCTAGGTAGTAGAGGTCATGAGTCTAGAATATGCAGCCACAGGTGTCTTGATGAATTTCTTCAGTGTAAATAGTACACACTGCTACTATAGTGCATCTATGATGGAAGGTATTGTTGTTCATGGGTATGGTGCCATTCCAGGAGCTGCTTTGTCCTCGATGGTGATGACCACCTTGAGTGTTTTTACAGCTGCACCCATGTAGGTCAGTGGAGAGTGTTTCACTGGAGAGTGTTCCACACCTGACTTGGGCTTAGTAGAATGAGGACTGGTTTTATGGAGTTGAGAGATGTGTACTTTATATATAATTTCTTGATTCTAACCTTATGTAGCCACTGAGTTCATGTGGCTGGTCATCCAATCACTTCTTTCTCAAAAATGTTCTTCACTTTGTTGAGTGTGACGACTTGAATAGATCAGTCTTGGCTGTTCTTGCTTCAATAAGCAATCTGAATCCGCATTACCTTGAATTAATGTGTTCATTTTCCCTTTGAATATATAGATATCTTATATTTGTCAACCACAAATATCTGACTATGAGACTATGTAACCTAACACCATTGTCTCTGTTCATTATTATCTTTTATAGAGTGCAGAGTTGGAGTGGTAATTTGATTCCTTCCAAAATTAATTCTTTAAGCAGGATCGGAATTTCATCTAGTCCAAGAAATGATGCATGCCTATTTCCCCAATGTGCACAAAGTCCATGCTGATGAGATAAGAGTCTCTGTAAAAGCAAAAAGCAAGGCTGAATAATCCCAAGCAATTAGCAATTAGCAATGTATCAATTAAAACTTGGTATACCTTTCACTAAAGATTGAACCAAGAAATTGGCAACCTGCTGTCAAGCTGGTCTACAGCTGTCTGCCCACCATTATCACAGGTTTAACTGGACTTAGATGTGCTCCATGTTGCTGAGGCCTGAGAGTTAGATTTTCCTTGGTCTTACATTGGAAACATCGAATAAGTTTGCTCACCACAGAGCCCCATTCCTCCCTCTGACCCAAGATTAAAATTGTGCATTAAGTATATGAAACAAACATTGTAGTTTTATTTGTATTTGTCATGTAAAAACATAGTTAATTTAAAACTGCTTGTCCCAATTTCAAATATATATTTTGGAGTTAGTTTTAATATCTGTTAAAAGTAGGTGGGATGTAAAGTAAATCTCTCTTTACAATGATTCTTCAATCCTGTCCTTAAATATGTGAAATTCGTGTTTGTCAGATTGTGAAGGAAATTTTCAGCTGGCATATCAACAAACTAGTGTTAATCAATATGTGCTAATCTCCTCTGGTTTATGTTTTAATCTGTTATGATGAGCAGAATACATGTTGAGCATAATGCCAACCAGTGACTCTCTCTCATCATAACATCACTCTGCAGAGTATCACCACTTTGCATAAATTCTTCATTAAATGGAAGGGCTAGTAAATAGAGAAACTTTGGGGATTGTTTTTTTATGAATGGAGAGACTCACAGGGAGTGGGCAATTAAACATTGTGAAAGTAAAAAAAAAAATTAAAATCACTCAATTTGCAGATGTTTATTTTCAAAATAGCTCTTAGGTCATGCTATATTTTTAAAATGAAACTGTAAGTTGATTGAGCAATGTCAGGCATTTATCAGTCAAAATGTCATTTTTATTTCTTGTTCTACTGTAGAGATATTGTAAGAATTTATGAATTGTCTTTGGCTGCGTATTACTTTGTTTGAAAAGCATATTTTACATAGATGGAAATTGAGGCAATTGTCTTTTCATTTAAACACGCATTGAAAAATTTTACAATCATTTTGCTATTTTCATCTTTCAATTTCAAACACTTGAGATTAAATTTTATGTTGATTTTTTTAAAGTGTTAAGCAAGTAATTAGACAAATTCAGTATATTTAGTCATAAGCATGGTGCTAATTGTGGAACTATGCAGTGCACAAATTATCTGGTGATGTTCCCAACATGGTAGAAGTGTGTACTTCAAAAGAATTTTATTGGCTGTGTATCACTTGTGGCGCTTACATAGTCATGAAAGGTGCAATAAAAATTCAGATTATTATAATCTGACTATCTACAAATAAGGAGTACAACTTTTCTCAATGTTTCATGAATAATTTTAATGGAAGCCCAACTATAAAAATAAGATTCAATCAAATTAAATTTATTAATTTATTAACTTATGTTTTAATTATATATTTTGATTTTACATATAATGTAATAAAATGTGATCTTGTAGTTATTTTCCTTAAAGTAATAGTGTTCTTCAGAGATCATTTGTGCGCAGCATATTCATTTTGTAGCAATTATATTGTTTTAAAAAGTAGTAGAGTTGTCTTTTATGGTGGTAAATTGGTAGTTGTGTTCTCATCTGGCAATACACCTTAGTGAAGCTAGCTAAATCAAAGGACTTGCATTTTCATCATGTTAGGTTAAATGTGAAATTTCTTTAGAAAGATGTGCAATTCTGTATACAATGACATACTTGGTGATAGAAGCGATAATAACTTAATTCGTTTCTTGATCCTTGCTGTCTCTGCACTGACTGTTCCAATCTGACCTTGCTCAGCATCTGATGACCTGTTCTGTTGCTGTCAGTTGCTTGGAAAACTGGTGCTGTTGCAAGTGGCCCTCAGGGGTGCCCAAGAACTACTGGTCCACTGACCCATAACAACAAGGGATTTAGATCAGAGCCACTTGCTTTTGACATGGCTGCACAGGGCCATTGCACATAATAGCCATCAGACTGGCCTGTATTTTTCTGCTTGTTAAAAGGCATGTGGTTTGTGCTTGTTAAGAGCCAGACAGAGTTTACATGCAGCACTTGCTGTGATTTTTCATATACTGCAGCAATTACATTTATTATCTCTATTTTGTTTGGGAGTGACAAAATAGCTTACAGACTACTTGTTTTAACCAGTAATAATAATGTTGCAATTAATGAGTATGAGGTTACCACAAATTAATTGAGAACTGTAAAGGTGAAGGGCTTTGACCTCAGAGATAAAGGTAAGAAGAGGGGAAGCAATTCTGAGAGTAATTTTTGACTTTGCTGTAAATTCATAATATACACTTGAAGACCTTTAAACATGACTCTTGATTTTCATTTTGACTAAGAGTCAAAATTATTCTCTCCATGCTATCGCCATATTTATTCAACAACAGCTGCTCGTATGTGCAGGTTTTAGTTAATGTAAAGAGGAATCCTCTTGTAGTGTTCAATGATTGGACCTGAAATAAAATATTATTGGAAACTGCAGAGAGGAGACAACTTAATGGTTTAACTCAGTTGAAATATGATATCAAGGAGTTCAATCTTTCTATAAATATGACAAGTCATAAAAATATAATGCAGGTCCATAACTATGAAAAAATGTTGTGTTCTTCTTAGTAATTTGATGACTACTGACAAAATGGCCTTATTAGAGATAGCAGCTGTACCACCAGAGTATCTTTAAGTTCTCTCACTTTGATTTAGACCCCTCTGAGTATTGCGTATAAAACTTGAATGATATTTTTTCCCTTTACCTCCAAAATCCTGGAGACTTGAAGGGTTGGGTCTATCAATTCAAGTGCTGTACTGGGTCTTTCTCTTTGTCCTTACACTTAAACTGTAACAAACCGACATCTGTAGTTTGAGTCCATTTTTGAATCATTATTTCAAATTCAAAAGAAGTTCAGCATACTGATGCAGTATTCTGAGAATCGACAAGGTTTTTCTTTGTTTATTTTTAATTGTCAGCTTGCTCAGTGATAACACTCTCAGCTCTGGCTCAGAAGGTAATGAGCTCAAGTGCTTCCGTCTATATTGACTGTAAGGACTGTTGTATTGTTGGATGTGCTCTCTTTCAGATGAGATGAGGTGATGTAAGAGATGACATTTTCAGTATTATGGAATTTTTCAGGAAATATTATCATTTGACCAACAAGGATTATTGGTCATTTACCTAATTTGTTGCTTGCACAAATGCTTTAAGAAATTCTGAGAACATGAAAGATCCAGTTTCCATGCAAGTCTTTTTCATTCTAATAAACAGTGGTTAGTTAATTACTTATTAATTAATTTATGTAATCATCCAAATAAGAAGCAGGAGGAGGTTATTCAGACCTCTGCCATTCGTTTGGATCTTGGCTGATCTGATTGTAATGACATATATTTATTCCCGCCTACACTGATAGATCCTTGTTTAGCAAACACGTAAAACTATCTTTTTTTGTATTCACTCATTTGTTGATGGTGTCGCTGGCTAGGCCAGCATTTATTAGCCATCCTTAATTACCTCAAGGGCAGTTGACAGTCAAACTCATTGCTGTGTGTCTGGAGTCATTTGTAGGCTAGACCAGGGATCGCAGTTTTCTTCCCTGAAGGCCATTAATGAACCAGATGTATTTTTCCAACAATAGATTCATGGTCATCATTAGACTCTTTTTTCCCGAGTTGTGTTGAATTCAAATTCAACTATCTGCGATGGCAGGATTTAAATCCAAATCCCTGGAACATTACCAGGGTCTCTGGATTAGCAGTCCATCAATAATACCATAGCCTCCACCTTTTGCTATAATAATATTCAAGGATTTTGCTTTCACCACCTTTTCAGGAACAATTGCTTCAAACACTCATGACCTTCTGAGAGAACAATGTTTGTCTCTGCTTAAAACAGGCAACACCTGATTTTTAAATAGTGGTCCCTATTTCTAGATTCTCCCATAATGTGAAACATCTACACTGCCAAGATTCCTCGAGATATTTCAGTCAAGTCACCTCTTAATCTTCCAAATTCAGCAGAAAAAGCCTAGCCTGTCCAAACTTTCTTCTCATTCCCGGCAATCCACTCATGCTAGGTATTATTCAGGTAAATTTTCGCTGAATTGCTTCCAATTACATCCTTCTTTTAATAAGGTGACCAATACTGTGCTAAATATTCTAGATGCAGTCATAACAGTGTCCTGTATAACTAGTATAATCTGCTTTCTTTTGTATTCAATTCCCCTCATGATAAATGAAGATATTCTGTTAGTTTTTCCTAATTACTTGCTGCATATTAACATTTGTGTTATTTATATGGGAAGACACCCAGACCCCAATGCATCTTAGAATTCTGCAATGCCTCACCATTTAAATAATATGAGTCATCAAGTCAGAGAAGTGTACAGCATGGAAACAGACCCTTTGGTCTAACTCATCCACACCAACCAGATATCCTAAACTGATCCAGTCCCATTTGGCCTTATAAAGCCTTTCTACTCCTGGATGTACCCATCCAGGTGTCTTATAAATGTTGTATTTGTACCCTGTTTCCATCTCCTCTGGCAGTTCTTTCTGCATGAAAAAGTTGCCCCTTTTTACATCTTTCCCCTCTCACCTTAAACCTGCGCCCTCTCTTTTTGAACTCCTCTACCCTGGGGAAAAGACCTTGGCTATTCACCTTATACATATCCTTCATGATTTTATAAACCTCTGCAAGGTTACCCCTCAACCTCCGACTCTCCAGGGAATAAAAAAGCATCAGCCTATTCAGCCTCTCCCTCTAGATCAAACCTCCAATCCTGGCAACATTCTTGTAAATTTTTTCTGAGCCCTTTCAAGTTGCAACAGGGAGACCAGAATTGAATGCAGTATTCTAAAAGTGGCCTCACCAATGTTTGTAAAACCGCAACATGATGTTCCAGCTCCTATATTCAGTGCACTGAGTAATGAAGGCAAGCTTCTCTACTGCCTTTTCCACCACTCTTTTTACCTGCAACTCCACTTTCAAGGAACTATGCATCTGGAACCCTAGGTCTCCTTGTTTGGCAACACTCCCCAGTCTGAAGAAGTGTCACGGGACCTGAAACATTGTGTGCTTTCTCTTCACAAATGCTGCCAGACCTGTTGAGTTTCTCCAACAATTTCTGTTTTTGTTTGAGATTTCCAGCCTCCGCAGTTCTTGGTTTTGTTTCTTTTTTAATTCTTCCTGTCCAAATGGACAATTTTACATTTTCCCACATTTTACTCTTTGCCCACTCACTTAACTTTTCTATATCTGTTTGTAGCTGTATTATGTCCTCTTCACAACATCTTTCTTACCCAAGTTTCTGCCATGAGCAAATTTGGCAACCATACCCTCATCCCTTCATCTGACTCATTAATGTAAATGTAAACAGGTGAGGTACGCTCCAAGTCATGTGGAATACCATTCATTCTATCATGCCAACTTGAAAAATACATACTTCTATCTACTCTCTGCTCCTTGTTTCTATCCATGTCAATATGCTCGTTCCTACATCATGCACTTTAATCTTCCACAATAACCTTTTAATCTGGCACTTTTTCAAATGTTTTCTAAAAATCTAAGTGCAATATATCAAGCTGTTCCCCTTATTCAGAGCACGTTCCTGTGAACTCTGTTCATTATTGGAATTATTATAAATGAATTGCCATTGAACAGCATTGATATTACAGATTTTCACAAAACTTGTTTTTTTAAGGAGTTGAGATTTATTGAACTGCAGTTAATCTTACATTGACAATAATATGTATATTTTTCAGTGTTTAAAAACAAATTTACATTGGCTAACAAGTTTAATTATACCTAGCAAATTCAAATTTCATCTGAATAGAATAAATGGTACATCACTTAACTTCAAATGTGCCTGATTTTTTAATGATTAAGTTGATTATGATGATATAGACTCAACTATTAAGCCTTTATTTTAGTAACGTATTCCTTTGTTTATTTCTTAACAGGAACTGATTCCTGAATTTTATTATCTCCCTGAGATGTTTGTTAATTCCAACAATTATAATCTGGGTGTGATGGATGATGGAACTGTGGTGTCTGATGTAGAGCTTCCACTCTGGGCCAAAACTCCAGAAGAGTTTGTTCGCATACATAGACTGGTAAGAAATTTGTTTTTAGTGTCTATTCTGCAGATGATCTTTGCTGATGGAAATGGTTTACCATATGAATTAACATCACATTTAAAAAATGGTTGTGTAAGATGGTTATTCTGAATTTCATCAGTCAGCTATGGAGCTAAATACTCAAAGGAAAAATTGAGATTTAGCTGAAAAGCTGTGCATTTTAATCTTGAATCATTTGGTTCTATTTTCCAGTTTCAAACCAAGTAAATTATATAAAAGATTCGCGTGGCTGGATATTCTGATGGAGGCAATTAATTGCTCTTTAATTTATAGAATCATAGAATCCCCACAGTGTAGAAACGGACCATTTAACCCAACAAGTCGACAGCAACCTCTGAAGAGCATCCAGATTGATCCCAGTACCCTTTCCCTAAAACCCTGCATGGCTAATGCTAATAACCTACACATCTCTTAACATGGACAATTTAGCACAGCCAATCCACCTAACCTGCATATGTTTGGACTATGGGAGGAAACTTGAATACTCGGCGGAAACCCAGGCAGACACAGGAGAATATGCAAACTCCACACAGACAGTTGCTCCAGATTGGAATCGAACTCTGTCCCCTGGTGCTGTGAGGCAGCAGTGCTAACCACTGAGCCACTGTGTTGCCCTGTTTACTTATTTTACATATTGAAAATTCTAATTCATTGGTGTTCATAACCCATAAGTAGATGTAACCCCAGTATTTAAACCACATGTTATGCATGTTCAGCTATCTTGTTATTTTGTTGAGTTAGCTGAATAAAACTAAAATCTGGGGAATTTCTCCTGTTAATGTCATATTTTATTAAAGTGTTCTGCTTTAAATAGCTTTTCTGGGAATTTGAGATGAAAAATAAAGGGCAGGCTTTTCTACCACATGATTAAACAGAGGTGAGCTGGAGTAAAATTCCATGCTGCCAGCAAGTCAACTTTCTGAGATGGTGGATTAGAGGCCTTCGGGCTTTTGTTTGCACACAGTGGATAGCCAAATGAAGATACATAATGCCCTATTGCCAGGAGTCAGCTAGGAAGTTCTGGTTGGCTTGCATGCCGCTAGAGGTTTTGGGAATTAGACCATCTGAAAGCTGTCGAACTCCTCGTACCACCAGCATTCCAGGTAGACTTTGAGGCCCTTGCTGCCTGCTTAGTGTTAGCCGTGGTCATAGTACAATAGTGGATTAGTGGTGCTCGAAGAGCACAGCAGTTCAGGCAGCATCCGAGGAGCAGTAAAATCGACGTTTCAGACAAAAGCCCTTCATCAAGAATAATGGCAGAGAGCCTGAAGCGTGAAGAGATAAGCTAGAGGAGGGTGGGGGTGGGGAGAAAGTAGCATAGAGTACAATAGGTGAGTGGGGATGGGGATGAAGGTGATAGGTCGGGGGCCGGGGGAGGGTGGAATGGATAGGTGGAAAAGAAGATAGGCAGGTAGGACAAGTCATGGGAACAGTGCTGAGCTGGAAGTTTTGAGGTGGGGGAAAGGGAAATGAGGAAACTGTTGAAGTCCACATTGATGCCCTGGGGCAGAAGTGTTCCGAGGCGGAAGATGAGGCGTTCTTCCTCCAGGTGTCTGGTGGTGAGGGAGCGGCGGTGAAGGAGGCCCAGGACCTCCATGTCCTCGGCAGTGTGGGAGGGGGAGTTGAAATGTTGGGCCACAGGGCTGTGTGGTTGATTGGTGCGGGTGTCCCGGAGATGTTCTCTAAAGCGCTCTGCTAGGAGGCGTCCAGTCTCCCCAATGTAGAGGAGACCGCATCGGGAGCAACGGATACAATAAATGATATTAGTGGATGTGCAGGTAAAACTTTGATGGATGTGGAAGGCTCCTTTAGGGCCTTGGATGGAGGTGAGGGAGGAGGTGTGGGCGCAGGTTTTGCAGTTCCTGCAGTGGCAGGGGAAGATGCCAGGATGGGAGGGTGGGTTGTAGGGGGGCGTGGACCTGACCAGGTAGTCCTCCACACTCACCCCCCCCCCCCACACTCCTCCCCCCCTCCACACTCCTCCCCCCCTCCACACTTCCCCCCCCTCCACACTCCCCACCCTCCACACACCCCTCCACACTCTTCCCCCCCCCCCTCCCCCCCCTCTATCTTATCTCTCCACGCTTCAGGCTCTCTGCCTTTATTCCTGATGAAGGGCTTTTGCCCGAAGTGTCGATTTTACTGCTCCTCGGATGCTGCCTGAACTGCTGTGCTCTTCTAGCACCACTAATCCAGAATCTGGTTTCCAGCATCTGCTGTCATTGTTTTTACATAGTACAATAGTGGCCTGTCTCTACTGAGGATATTTAACTATTTTAAAGACCTAAAGTATATAGAGGTGCACTAAAATGGAGACAAACCCTCTCTGTCTTTTACCTGAACTTCTCTTCTAAGCTGGAGAATAATCGACTGATTTTCCAGCTTCTAAAGCCCATACTCAGTCCTTAATTGGTAAGCCTGTCTTCTGGCTACTAATTGGCCAATTCAGGAAAGAACAAGACTTGGGGACTGGTTCTTTTGCAGTGTAGAGTTGTGATATCATTTGATCCTTGTGCTGGAGTCCAGAATCAAAAGACAAATCCTGCTCAAAATGTTCTTACCTACCCAGTTGAGACCCCTGCTCTGAAGGGTAGATGCTGAAGAATTATGTACTTATGGATGGATTATCATAAATACTTGTTTTGGAGAGGATCTATGTATCATCAGCCTCATCCCTTCTACCTGATGTAGCATAGCTGATCTCATTCCTTATCCTAATCCTTAAATTAATTCAGCAACAAATAGAATAGTCAGAAATCATTTTTTTAAGCAGTATTTCTTCATGGGAATAGGGTATCATTGGCAAATCAGCATTTGTTTCTCATTTCTAATTCCTCTTTGAGGGCATTTAAGAGTCAACTGCTTCACTGTATGTCTGGAGTCCCACATAAACTATAGAAACAAGTAATGATAACAAATATCTATCCCTAAAGGACGTGGGTGAATTAACTAGATTTTTATAACAATCATTGATGGTTTCATTGTCACTTGTCCTCCGAGCATGCCAGGCCTTTGAATTATTAGTCCAGTGATATTACCACTATGCCTCCATGTGTAAATCAGGAAGTTTTTGAGGGAGTGGAAAAAAATATTGTTTACTTTGTAAATATTCTAAAATACTATTTGTTTGTTGTTTACTTGGCTTTTCTCCATATCTTTTAATGTGTGTTAAGTTGATGTATTTAATTTATTAGATTTAGTTTCAGTCACAATGAATGACCTGCAGTAGACTTCTCATGCTTTCAATCTGTACATCGAAATAAATTAATTCCTAATTTCCCCTGTATGAAGTGAAAGTGTTAAGAAATTATTATTTTGAGGAAAATAAACTTAAATTTATGTAGTATGTCCTCCATTTATTTAAATGACAGATAAGTATTGATTCATTTAGCTAAGTAAATGTATACTTTTTAGGTATCTCATAATTTAGTTTTTGCTAAAGGAAGTAGTTTAAACTAAAATAATTAAGAATGGGCAAGTAATCCAGAGAATTTGAATAATGATCAGGTTTATTTTCTTTCTCCTTCACCCATGGGGAGACAGTGACATAGTGATAACGTCATATGACTAGTGACCCAAAAGCCCAGATTAATGCTTTTGAGAGCATGGATACTAATCCAACTGTGACAAATAGAAAATCTGGAGTATAAAGCTCGCCTCTTGAATGGCAACCATGGTGGTTATTATTGACTATTGTGAAAATTCATCTGATCCACAACTTTCTTTTAGGACAGGAAATCTGCCATGCTTACCAGGTCTGGTCTACATGTGACCTCATATCCATGGAAATATGGTTGACTCTTAAATGCCCTCTGAAATGCTATTGCAAGCGACACAGTTCAAGGAGAAGGGCAACAAATGCTGGCCTTGCCAACAACACCCACATCCTATGAAAGATTAAGAACAAAACGATAAAAGAACTGTAGATTTTTTTTCATGCAGAGAAACCAACCCATTTGCAACAGTAAAATTAACAATGAAATCGGATGCAATAAAGTTCAACGATCAGTCTTATTCCATATGTGACAATTCTGAACTAGAGATAATGGACATGATATTTAATTTTTCACATAGACATTAATAATTTTGATTGTATGAGCCAACCTTGAGAGAGTGTTTAGTAGACTAAAATGAGAAGAAATATAATCTGGCACACATTAGATTTCTCTGCCATAGGTCCAAAAATATCAGAGGATATTATTTGTCATAGGCTGTCATATGGAGGTGTAGGGGCAACTGAGTATTCTGGAGGTTTTCATTTGGTTACCCTTGGAGTTCAATGTTTTTAAATGTGACATTATCACTGGAGATGTACATGAATGATATGATCTATGGTAGTGTAAATCACACTCAGCGGGAGGAGAGGCCTGATGGCCAGATGTTCAGTTCTGCTCGAGAACCCAGAATCCTAGCAAGAATATTTCTGACTAAGTCACAGTTGACACAGCAGATTCATTCAGTCTTTCCCTTCACACACTGGCGTGCAGTTACATGCTAATACGTGCTGTTTCTCTCACTCTTCTTTGCGTAGAAGAAAACTCTTTCACTCCTTGTCTGTGTGTCTCTTTGTCACTTCTCCGACTTTTATTGTCTCTCTTCAATTTTCTTCATATCTTCCTTTTTAGTTAAAATCTCCATTCCTCAGTTGCTGTTGAGACCAACTCCGATCCATTTGACAAATTCCTTTCTTTCCCAATGTAGATTTTTACGTGGCTGAGGTACTATAAGGAGTAAACCCATAATTTGTGACTTCCTGATGAAGTTACCATTTCACAATGCACTCTAAACCTCTTTAAGCCCTCAAGATACCAACAAAGTCTTCGTTTCATAACTATTGACCAGCAGCCATGAAGAAAGTTGATGCTTCTAGATACAATCATGGTTTGTAATTTGCATACTTTGGTATTCACACCAATATTATCAAATCAGGAATAATTACCATACTATTAATAGCACAAAACTGCTAATGAGAATAGAAAACAATTTTACATAAACAAAACCATTTAAAATAAAATAAAGAGTAAAATATTAGTTTCTAATCTACGTTTCTATTGTGTCTATGTTTCGTTTATGTTTCAATTTTAAAGTCCACTAATGGGATCACATCTTGAATACTGTGCAATTTGGTTTCCTAATGTAAGGAAGGATGTAATTGTATTGAAGATGGTTCAAAGGAGGTATATGGATTGATACTTGGATTAAGTTGGTTGCTTAATAAAGATATGTTCGATGGGTTGGGCTCATGTCCAGAGAATTTTAGACAAGCAAGGGGGTCTTGATTACAGTGTATAAGACCCTGAACTGTCTGGACATGGTGGCTTAGGTAGGATGTTTGCTTTTGTAGGTGAGTTCAGAACTAGAGGGCAATGTTTTAAAGTTAGGAGGGATTTGTTTGGACAAGATGAGAAATGTTTTTCTTTGAGGGTTGTGTGACTTTGGAACCCTGTGCCTCATGGGGCATTGGAGGCAGGGCCATTAAATATTTTTAATGCAGAGGTAAATTCTTGCAGGGAGATCAAAAGTTATCTAAGATCGATGGGTTCATGAATTTGAAGCATAAATAGATCAACCATGATTTTATTGACTGATGGCGCAGGCTCCTGGGATGAATGGTCTACATCTGCTCCTGTCTTAAGTGTTTGTTTACCTTAATCAAGTATGTCTTGTTTTAGTGGGGTTTTTGGCATATAAAAAGAGCCAGCTAAAAACCATGACTGCAGATGCTGGAAACCAGATTCTAGATTGGAGTGGTGCTGGGAAAGCACAGCAGGTCAGGCAGCATCCGAGGAGCAGGAAAATCGTGCAAAAGCCGTTCATCAGGCATATAAAAAGAACCATAAAAGCTTATTTTTGTCCTCTTTGATCCTTAGAAATCGGTATTTGCCAGGCACAGCGAACGAAAGGAAAAGGTGGTAGACGCTCATTATTTCAAATCTCTATTGTTACTGCTCTGTTCTTGGGGATTTCCTGCAACTTTGCCATGTGATGTAATTAGACCTGAACCTATACTAATCAGAGGTCATTGTTCTTAAATTAACAATGTAGGGGTATTCACGGACTTTTTGTTTTGTCTGTCAGTTGAAAACTTCAGCACACAGACTCACTAAAACAGCAGAAATTATTTGCTGCAAATACCTGCCCCAGCACCCAGTGTACTAGCGTGTTTATGTGACGCTAGCATTTGGTCAAAGATGAAAGAAGCAGTTAAAATTTTCTCCATGAATTATAGCTTGTAACCTAATGTTCAGCTGGCAAAGCCCTTCCAATGTTTAGGCCTGTACCTAAAGTATGCTCACGGAAGAAAAACTATTCGTTACCTGTTTTCTTCCTTTTGTTTGCCGTCCATTTTGGATGTGCATCTGAATATGAATATCAGCCTGTGATGTAAAAGCAGCATCAAAGACAGTTTTGATTAATTGGATATCCAAAATATAAAGACTGACTCAGCAATTTCTATAATGCAGTATTCAAATAATTGTAATAGCTTGGAAGGGCTAATATAAGATGAATGAATTCACCAACCCTCATGAAACTGGTTATGCCCAGACGAGGGAAGTTGCCTTGAGAATTCTACAATTGTATACGACAACAAATAACATGGAAAAATATCTTCCACTGCATGTCTTGTGTCTGAAACAGTTGTTTAACTAGTATGCTACTGTATTGCTATTTATAGAGCTGGATATGGATTTCACTGATAATCGTTTTTTCCAATTAATTCATGGGATGGCGCTAGCTAGGCCAGCATTTATTGGCCATCCCAGAGGGCAGCAAAGACTCAACCACATTGCTGTGAGTCTGGTGTCAGACCAGGTAAAACTTACACTTTCCTTCCCTAAAGGACATAAGTGAATGAGATAGGTTTCCCAACAATTGACAATGGTTTCATGGTCATCATTAGACTCTTAATTCCAGATTTTTATTCAATTCAAATTCCACTCTGTGCCGTGGTGGGATTTGAGCATTACCTGGGTCTCTGGATTAATAGTATAGCAATAACACAATTGGGCCATTGTCTCCCTTATTAATATGATGACCAAATTATGACTGCAATGTTCGTTGATTATGTTTTTCTGTTATTCCAAGCACACATATCCTGAGTAGCTCCTGAGTTCTGAATTTTTTGTAAAATCTTTTTAAACATTTGATAAAAAAGTCCTTAATTTTATGTGGTACTGGCATGTTACTGTATTCTGCACTCCTATTTATACTGCTTTTTAGATTGATTTTCAAGTTGTTTTCTCTGAACATTTTATTCACATGGGAAGGGGAACAGGAATTAGTGAGCACTGCACTCTTGCCTTTTTAAGAACGTTGGATTAGATCCAAACATCACTTGTATTTGTTTTTTGATACCCCTTCTGGAAAATAAGCAGCCTTATAGATTTAACTCTTAGGGCTAGCTGTATCTGCCAATAAAAATTTGTACAATGATTGCAGTTCATGAAATGCACACTGCTTTGATCTATGACCTTTTGTGGTGCTAATCGGGTTCCTGATATCATTATACCGCACTCATTAATCATATTTCCTGGAGCCCGTCACAGAGCCAGACAGCCCAAACCAGTGTTTATAGCCCCAACTTGGCAGGCTCCTGCCGCATAGATTATTACGGTGTGATACTTTGGCTTCAAATGACCAGAGCTACATCAAGCTGTGTCTACAATTAAAGTCAGATGGTCTTCAGGTTGAGCATGGATATTGTGTTGCAGCTGTCTGTCTTCTGTATGAAACCATAGCTGAGAGCAGATGATATATAGGAGGATGTATAATTATAGATTGTACACCACTGGGTCAGAGCTGCAGTGCACAACATTAATTAACTACATGCTGTGTGAAATTCATGTTGATAGTATGTGTTAGAATGACACTCATGTTATTTTATTAAAGCCAGTAAATTCTTTCTAAAAGCTGCATTCCTAGTCTGATGCAAACCATTGATTTTAGTTGATCTAGTTTAAGTCTGAAGGAAAATACAAACAGTTTTATGGGTGTTTGATATTACAGAAAGTACTTTTGCTTGCTAATATTAATGGCTTTAATTTGTGTTGTTCCAGTTAAATTGCCTTAGGAATACACCTCTCAGCAATGAATGAATCAAATATACACACCTCTATTTTCACTTTTTAATGAAATGAAACCTGGACTGCATCTGTACTTAATATTTTTTTAATCAAAATTAATTTTAATGTAAGTTTTAATGTATTCTTCAGATTTGATTTCTTCAGATTCAGGCAAGAGTTTTAACAATAAACTTACTGCAATATGGAAAGCTAAACCTTTTCACTTCTTCAAATTTCTTTGTTTTCCTTTCCTACTTGTACTTAGATATGTGTCTTGCTATTACTTTAATCAATGAGGGTTTGATTTCCTGTTATGTTGTCAACTATTTAGTAAAATATAAAAGCAAAGCAGTTAAAACAAGTTATATTTAGTAAATAGAATTTGAAATTAAATTGGGCTCCTTCAATTTCAAATTCTGTGCTAATGAACAGTGCATCAGTTAAGAATAATTATATAGTATCACATCACATATTATTTGATTCAAATTTCTCATCTACTCCAAGAAGTTTCATCAATGTAACAAGTATGCACATACTTATAAACATATTTATTAATGAACAAGTGTGGATGAGCGATTTTCTCTATATGAGAAGCAAAGTTCAATCTCAGACTGTGCCATCTGCAGACGTTGGGAAGCTAAAGACAAGATTCTGCAATTTAAATCTTCTACTTTCAGTGATGTGTTTGAGCACCCCCTCACAGTTTTTTTCAGCATTAAAACGAGAAATGGTATAGTGCAGGGAAATACCTTTGTTAATAGTAAGCTTTCTGTCAGTATTTGTAATACTCTGTGGTAAAATTGTTTTGTCACATGTATATGTATGAAAACATTTGTGATTACTTATGTTTAAAACTTTGAAACTTTACCTTTTATTCATAGAAAGTTGGATGATACATTATTTAATTTTCACTTGCAACTAGTATCTGATTCTTTTACTGTAAATCTGTATCTCTTGAAGGTCACAAAGTCCAATTAATAAATCAGCACAGACCCATGTGATGAGGGTTTATTTGCTGTATGATCAGACATTTTTGTAGATTGGAAAGTGCTTACTTCAGATTATATATCAATAGAGTCATTACGATACAAGAAGAGGCCATTTAGCCCATCAAAGGTAGACTGCAAATGATTAATGTTTTTTAAAAAAAAATGGACCGGCTGTATAACTTCTATAAAAAAGTGTGATACCTGATATGTTATGGAATTGTCTTCTAAAGCTGGGAGGAGTGCTGTTAATGTTTTATATCTTGGGAAATGTGTTACTACATTCTGGTAGTACTACGCTATGATAATTAAGCACATGAAGGACAAAAGTCCTTGAGCATGACAGATCAATCACAACATGAGAGCATTTATAAAATGGTAGGAGTTGTACTGGGATTGTCACGTGAAGACAGCAGTCATATACTTCAAGAGCACTCAGGAGAGGGAAATGTGGACATGAACATTTTTTTGGAGCTTATGGTAGGGTATTTGTATTATACAGATATTATTATGTTATTCTCTTTGACCTAAACATCCCAATCACTCTATGTGAACAATATGAAACAAATATATTTTTAATTTTAAAGTTAAGATACTACACAACTAAAATTAGGACTGTATTGGATATACATTTTACTTCATGTCCAGCTGGAAGAAGAGTGAATTGGACTATTAAATGGTATCTTGTAAAGGTAGGAATGATTGTCAGCATTTTAGGATTTTGCCTCTTAAAGGTGCATATCAGAACAATCACTGAGAATGAAAGGTGCAAAGATGGTAGAACAGAGTGGACTCTGCAACAAGAAATGGTTAGCATGAATGGTAGGAGAAAGGTACAAGTGCTACTGGTAACTGAGACTCAAAACGGACTGAAGAAGAAATAATTGTCTCCATTCCCTATAAGTTTGGAAATAAAAGCTTTCTTAGTAATTTGGGGAAAACTGTTTAAACTACTCGCTTATACATATACATTTTAAGTAATGAGATTTCCTTAGCAGTGACCGAGCAATGTAATATTAGTGAAGTGTTACAAGATGACTGTGTGTTAACATGAAGAATAAATGTCAGACTCTGTAGTTGATTTAAACTTCATGTTTATAAATTAATGGCAGCATCACAGGTTTTTCAGTGTTTTGGAAACTTTTATTCTTAAATTTTACTTTTCTCAAGGTGAAGAAGCTCAGAGTAGGAGGATTCAGCTCAACTTCCCTGCTTATGCTGATAATTCACATAATTATTTCTCCAAGTTGACAGACAATACTGAAACTTAAGTGCTACACCCCTGTTTCTGTACTGTCTGTTGATGGAAAGGCTAGCAATTGAACAGGAAATAGTAATTCATTTAAATATTTTGCCGAATGTTTTTCAAGACCAGTACAGTATGAACCTATGATTTGTTTTCATATGGAACTAGCTTTCATATGGTCTCAAAAGTTAACTATTATATAAGGTGCTTGTAATGCACATACAACAGTCTGGATTCTTGTGAAGTCTGGCAACGTCAGAAGGCATTTAAAATGATAGCCATGATCTAATTCTGGGGTTTCCCTAGAATTTCCAACATTTTTTTTGCTGACTATAAAAAGTATGTTTAGCCAATGCATATACATTATTTCTACTTTTGTTGGACCCATTGTAGGAGTGGACAGTTCAGCTCCCCCTGCAATTTTGATAGAGCTGGGTCATATGGTAGTATACATGGTTCATGCCACATCAGAGAAGTTTTATATGATAGTAAACTATATCCTCAACAACAAAAACAGAAGTTACTGAAAAAGCTCAACAGATCTGGCAGCATCAAGTGAAAAGAAATCAGAGTTAACGTTTTGAGTCTGTGACTTTTATTGCCACCCCCCCACCCCACCAATCAGCTTTCCACAGAGATCATTCTCTCCAGGATATCCTGGCCCACTCCTTCTCCACTCTTATTATTTCCCCAAACCCACCTCCCATTCAATTGAAGAAAACGTAATAACTGTCAGTTTATTCCCTCTTTCCAAGAAGAGCTCAGTGTCATGTCTTGCCCAAAATTCATTGAGGTGTGTGTGCAAAGAATTAAACCTTTGCTAAGTAGCGAATGTTCAGCATCCTTTCCCAACACTTCCTCACACCCACACAGCATCTTCGTCTGCCATCGCCAGTTTACTTCCTCCCTCCTCATTATCTGAGGCCCAGACAACACCTTCTAGGTGAAGCAGCAATTTATATGCCCTTCATTCAATCTAGTCTACTGTATTCGCTGCTCGCACTATGGTCTCTCCTACATTGCGAAGGTAAAAAACAGAATCAGCAACTCATTGTGGAACACCTATATTCTCTGCAAAAGTGACCCCGAGTTTCCAGTTACCTGCCATTTTATGACACCACTGTTTCCGTGGCCAACATCTCTGTCTCAGGCTTGCTGCACTATGCCAGAGAGGCTCAGCATAAGGTGAAAGAACAACACTTCATTTTCCACTTGGGGACCCTGCAGCCTTCAGGGCTCATTGTCAAGTTCAATAATTTTAGGGCCTGAGCACCGTCTTCCATGTCCTTTACCCACCATCACACTCTTAACCTTGTCATGCCATGGGCTGCTTTCATCTCAACCAACCTACTTTCACCCACTATGGTCTACTCAGCAGCTGTTCTTTCTCCCCAGCTCATCAGTATCCATTCCTTTTCTGCTAGACTACTGTTCTCTTTCTCTGGGCTCCATCTCAACACCTTCACTCCTTCTTGCATCCAGCCCTCCCACCTCACTTCCTGGCCTTCAGCTTAAATACCATCTTATCCTAGCTGCAATCAATTCTGCAGAAGAGTCACTGCTTCCAAATTGTTGATTTCGCTTTCTCTGCACAGTTACTGCCAGACCTGCTGAGTGTTTCCAGCAATTTCTGCTTTTGGTTCAGATTTCCAACATCCACAGTTGTTTTGTTTTTATTTAAAAGATCAGGTTATTATAAATTATTAAAGATGTGGCTCATCAAAGCTAATAATTTCCTGCAAGTTAGATCAATAGTATCTACAGGGTTGAGTCCATTATCTATTTTGTGAGCTGAACAATACATGCATAATGAAGCTATCTGAAAAAAACAGATATCTGGTCGCTCCATCTGGGACAGTTGCCAATTGGCTGCAAATAGGGGTTGACTAGGATTGACTTATGAGGAGCCAAGGGCCTAATACTTATGAGGAGAAAGTGAGGTCTGCAGATGCTGGAGATCAGAGCTGAAAATGTGTTGCTGGAAAAGCGCAGCAGGTCAGGCAGCATCCCAGGAACAGGAGAATCGACGTTTCGGGCATAAGCCCTTCTTCAGGAATGAGGAAAGTTTGTCCAGCAGGCTAAGATAAAAGGTAGGGAGGAGGGACTTGGGGGAGGGGCGTCGGAAGTGTGACAGGTGGAAAGAGGTCAAGGTGAGGGTGATAGGTCAGACTGGGGTGGGGGCGGAGAGGTCAGGAAGAAGATTGCAGGTTAGGAAGGCGGTGCTGAATTCGATGGATTTGACTGAGACAAGGTGGGGGGAGGGGAAATGAGGAAACTGGTGAAATCAGAGTTCATCCGGCTACTTGCGGAGCGTTTCAGAGAACACCTCTGGGACACCCGGACCAACCAAACAAACCCAACCACCCTGTGGCTCAACATTTCAACTCCCCCTCCCACTCCACCAAGGATATGCAGGTCTTTGGACTCCTCCATCGCCAGACCACAACAAAACGACGGTTGGAGGAAGAGCGCCTCATCTTCCGCCTAGGAACCCTCCAACCACAAGGGATGAACTCGGATTTCACCAGTTTCCTCATTTCCCCTCCCCCCACCTGGTCTCAGTCAAATCCATCGAATTCAGCACCGCCTTCCTAACCTGCAATCTTCTTCCTGACCTCTCCGCCCCCACCCCAGTCTGACCTATCACCCTCACCTTGACCTCTCTCCACCTATCACATTTCCGACGCCCCTCCCCCAAGTCCCTCCTCCCTACCTTTTATCTTAGCCTGCTGGACAAACTTTCCTCATTCCTGAAGAAGGGCTTATGCCCGAAACGTCGATTCTCCTGTTCCCTGGATGCTGCCTGACCTGCTGCGCTTTTCCAGCAACACATTTTCAGCCCTAATACTTATGAGTACTACTGGACTAATAATATAGTACACGGAAATGGCCCTTTTCGCCAACCAGACTCACCATTCTACCTGCCTCTGTTGTTACCTTTGGCAGCCCTTCAGAACTGGTAAGCTAACGTAACAACCTTATACAAAAATAGGGTAGGCAGTCTCCTCCAAGATGGAGATGAATTGTGGGGGTGAAAGCATCCAGAGCCCCAATACATGCCTGCTTGATGAAAACCTGACGCAATGGTGAAAATTTTCACATACCTTGGCATAATGATTAGAAGAGGTGGATATGCTTAATTTGTTTCTAAGAAAACACTCACACAGCAGCAGAAAAAATATTAACTTTTTGAAGGCTATACATGTGTGAATTTAAACTTAGTTAAATAGAATATTAAGCAGCAGTGATTGGGAAATTAGGTAAGAAAGGCAAAAATATATATTAGTGTAATCTCTTACATGTATTGTTTTATCGTCTGGCAGATTTGCGCTTTTGCCAAGGCTTCAGTTTTAACAAAAAGTGGAGAAGGCGAGTTAGAGTACAAAATTGACCACTGAGAGTGTAGAAGCAAATATTGGTCATAAATTAGTCAAGTGCAGCATAAACAATGGCAGGTTGTATGAGGTACTGCTGACAGAGATAGAAAGAAGGAAAAGAAGTACAAAAAAGTTTGTTGAGGAGGGGAACAAATTATATCTGATGAATCCCACTGAGCTGTTTAATTTTGAGTCTGGAGGAACTGAATAGGGCCTATTTGTCTGGAAGGCAGACATGTTGGCAGCCATTTTCAGAAATTTGGGGATGTGGCATTGTACACAATTATCTCATTGAGCTTGCCAGTCTGGAAATTGCAAAGGAGTAAGAAATAGTAATCAAAACATTTACTTTAGATCCATTGCATTGCTGAAAGTGTTTGAAGTTCAAACTATCATTTGTGTGACATTTAGATAGAATGAAGGTACTTCTGCAAGTTGCCTATTGGACGGGATTTGGAAAGACACAGATTAAACTGTGTTGCACCTATGCCCTAAATATTTGGTGACACTTTTAATATTGGCATTCTATATCCTCTATAGGCAGTACAGGTACTACAAAAATACATGGACATTTAAAAAAAATTAATACATGCACATTAAAAAAAAATAATTTTAATACAAAAATGACAGAAGTTTTCAATGTATTTTAGATATGGATGTATCCTTAAGGTAGTAATTTTATTAACGACATATGGTTTACTCTGTTCATAACAGTAACAGAGGGAGGTTTCTGCAAAAACATAAATACATTCATGAATACATGGTGTTGCCCACCATTTTAGTTACAAAACCACCTAATATCCATTTGCTTGACAAAGTATATATTTAATACTTAACGTTTAAGAGGTTAAAGAAATATGAATACAGTTTTCTGTAAATTGGAAAACTAGTTATATAATACAGTGCTAAATTTGACAATAGAGCTTCTGTGCGGAAGATGGACTGTTCCACATATCCTACGAAGAGGCAGGCATAGCTGGGGCCCATGCGGGTGCCCATGGCTACTCCTTTGGTTTGGAGGAAATTTGACAATAATCTTGCTCAGATCATCCAGCACAGGAACAAAAAAAATTTGACAGATTGTGCATGAGCTTGTTCTTTGAAAGAAACATTTATGTAATCCCACTCCCTGATCTGTCACCATAGGCATTCAGTTGGTCCTCCTTCAGCTCATATCCAGCCTCCTTTTGAAATTAATTTGCTACTATTAATTTGCTTCGTCACTTCATCAAATGTATATTTTATAGAGTATTTTGGAGCTACAGACTTCTGAGTACCCCAGTGTTGAATTATTTTATGTAACTAAGATATTAGGGGTAGTTGTAATTTGAGAATTCACTTATGATGAAAATAACTAGGTTTCAAATGTGAAGTGTTTTATATTATACTGCTTTAAGCTGACAATTTAATTTCTGCCTAATAGGATGCCTAACATGAAAAGGGATAAGGAAAACATACACAGGATGTTTGAATTTATCTCTCTCTCTAACTGCCCATCTAAACTATTGTGCCCTCCTCTCAATGTCTGCACTCACTAACATCAAGATGTATGTATTGTGCTGGTTCTTTGCATCTCGATGTGTGCCTGACCATGGTGCCAGAGTTGTTGTACAATAACCCAGTATTTACTGTGACTATCAGCACTTTTAAATGTGCTTCATAATCTCAATGTTAAATCTTTTTGGTGGATGGTGTGTTTGTTAGCGAAACAACAGCTTTTGCTGTGTGAGCTGATGATGCGTTCCTTGAGCATGCAGATGAGAGTGATGAAGCATTGGAAATATACACAAACTTCTGGTTAAAAGTCAGAAGGCAGGAAACTGACAAAGAATCCTGTATTCTCTGCCTACTGTATATTTCAAACAACCAAGAGTAAGACAAAGATAAATAAATTACTTTATGATCTTGTGAGACACCATTAACATGTTAATTTACTTAATTTTTGGAATAAACACAGATATTTTCCAAAAGATTCAAGGTACACAGTTTAAAATAATACAATTTTACAATCCAAAAGTCAGAGTACATAAATAATAGCTATACACTTTTATATTGACAATTACATTAAAGATATTAAAAATCCAAGTTACTTAAGACTCAAACTTCTTAACCTAAATTTCTTTTGACATCAATTTCACTTACATCCCCAAAACTCAAGTCAAGTAGTGATCAGAAATTTGAAGATTAATTACTAAGTCTATAAAGATTTCGAATTCTTGGGCCTCCTTTTTTTTCAGGCCAAGGTGATCCCTTTAAACCTCCTTCAAGTGTTCCATAGTTATACGGTCCTTGTTAAACAAAAACATAACAAGGATCTTAAGAGGAGCCACCTTGGGTCTGAATTGTCCTGGTTCTAACTTTTTGTTCTGCGAAGTTTGTACCTATGAACTCCCTTGTTCACACTCCAGTTCTCTCTCTATATTCCCTGATGTCCAACTCACTACTACTAGAGTCCTTCAATTGTCAAGAGTTTGAAACCATTTTCAACAACATACAGAATTTTAATTGAATCCCACTTAATCAAGAAATTACCCCTACTTGTCCTAGACCAAACCAGAAATGTTTGAACAGTGAATCACACCCAGGAATCTACTGTGCCCTATAATGGAAACCCATAATCAGTTATTGCAAAAAAACTGCTTTTTATTAGAAACTTTTTTTTTCACAGAAAGCTAATCCTAAAAGGGATCATTGCACAAGTGAAAAATATTGACCTGACCAATGTGGTCATTGGTGAGAAATTTGAGAAAATAGTGTGAAGTCAGCAATAGCATGATCCTCTATGTTGAGAGCAAAATTCTCCACTGTGTGAGAAGTGACAGGCCTTTTTGTATACATTAGCATGTCATTTTTATCAAATCTTGCTTGATTTTTAAAATCCAGTTTCCCATTCTCCCACGTGCCAGACAGACTCACGGCTAACAGCTTACCATGATTGTCAGTAGCGATCAGTTAAGGAGGTGGACATATTGCTGTGTGGCCCTGTTGTATGCCATTTGCACATCGACACCATGTGCTAGTGAGATATGAAGCAAATATGTTGCATGTGCTTCAATCAAATGGCCATGTCTCAAAGTCTACAGGGAATAATCTTCAGTCAGACCAAGGGAGACAGCCTTTCATCAGGAGGTCTCGACGCATTATGTCAAAGGCACTATTCTATTATAGTCCTATGGATCTGGCACATTGTTCACTTTGAGCAGTCAGGATTGAGGGTTCTATATCTTTGTAATCTGTACTGGAGTACAGTCAGACTTGCAGGTCCACAGCAACCAGTCCAGGGAGTCACAGTAAGTCAGTTGGGAGCTGCATACAGATTAGTCAAGGGTCTGGTCATTTATCAGTTGGGACTGTCCATCCATGTCACTTGATGGGGTAGCCCACTTTCCATCCAGCTGTCAGCTGAACTAAAATCAAGGTAGCTTATCAGGGGACCGCTGTTGTGACAATGAAATTTCGGGAGTCAGTTGTGGGGATTGGAGGCAGCATACAAAAAAAAATGCATTGAAGGAAAAAGCAGCAAGGATGTTACCAATAGTCACAACAACCCTGAGGTTGATCAGGGAGCACAGCGCAGCAAGGTGGTTGACATGACCATGCTATAGGCTACAATGTGCACTGGGGAAAGAGAAGCAGAGTGTGAATTGGGTAATTTGTTGGTTCTTAAATAGCAACTCATTTGCAAATGTGAGCTTGTATTGCAGTCCTAGCAGTAGTGACTACCATTTGTGGTGAAAGGGAAAATAGGACGAGTGGGGTGTCATAAATGGTTAGTGCATAGATAATGAGGTGCATTTCAGAAAATTGCATGAGAAATCTCGCTAGAGTACATGGAAAGAAACCCTGTTAAGAATCTCACCCAAATTTATTCTTAGCTGATTTCTTGTAAAATCTTTTTGTCCCCCAAGAAAGCAAATGGGCCATCACACATCCTCCCTTAAAATAAAAATGTCCTACTGAAGTAAAGATTTTTTTCACAACCAAATATATGTGACTATACACTTTAGCAATTACCTCAGTCATTAGAATACAGGTAATAGGACTAATCCTGTTGTTCTGTCAAAATTCAAGTATCAAATATCCTGTGATTTCAGGTCTTTGATCGAAAGGTAATTGTGTTTTAGTAAATGGGGAGGTTATGTACAAACCTTTTGATGTATAGATAATGCTTATAATGCGTCTTTATGCAGAAATGAGTTATTTAAACAAATAATCAAAATCTGTGTAAAGCACTTGCAATTACAATGCTCCTCTCTGCAATCTGAATTTGTTTTTATTAACTCCAGCAAAACAATCTAAGATTACTGGTTTGGAATTTCTCTATAACATCAATGGAATATTGTCTGTTTAGAGCACAGTGTCTCTGACATTTCTGTAAATGTATATTTCAAATCACCGAAGAGCTAAAACAATACTTAACACTTACTTTTCACCTGTATTTTGTTTCAGATTTACAGCATCCGCAGTTTCTTTTTGATTTTTACACTGTTTATTAGAATAGCCGTCAGTTTTCTGATGGCAGTCTGGCAAGATTTTGTCCAGTTGAATTCAATTTCGTTCTTCAATAAATTTGTTAATAAAGCAACCACTTTTATGACAGTCAGCACTCCTGTACAATCTATATTCTGAGGAACTGCAATATCTCTCATCTCGTTTTCAAAACTGAGAAGTGTACAAACTTGAACTTTAGCTTCTCTGGCAGCACTTGACCTTGCCAGAATTTGGCAAATTCACTTTTCACTGTAATTATCACCAAGTCAGCTTTTTGTAATCTCTCAAAAAATGCAGTGAAGTTGCTCACATGTCACTATAGACCAATAAATCATCAATATAGTTTGGTAGGTCTTTAATAATAATTTGATTTGTTAGCCTTTGAGAACTAGCTTGTGAATTGTTCATTTCAAACGGCATTACTTTACATTGATATAGGACTTCTGGAGTTACAGAATGAGAGATTTCCTTGGCTTGATTTCTTTGTGGCACTTGAAATGTCTTTTTAATTGGACAATCTTGCTGATAAATGGAGAGTTGCTAACTCTGTCGTAGCAATCTTCAACTTGTTGTATAGGACCAGAATCGGTTTTTGTTTTGGCATTCAGTTAACAATGTGGCTCAGTGGTTGGGGCGGCACAATGGCTCAGAGGTTGGCACTGCTGCTTCACAGCGCCAGGGACCCAGGTTCGATTCCACCTCTGGTGACTGTCTGTGTGGAGTTTGCATGTGCTCTCTGTGTCTGCATGAGTTTCCTTCCACAATCTAAAGATGTGCAGGTTAGGTGAATTGGCCATGCTAAATTGCCCATCGTGTTCAGAGATGTGTAGGTTAGGTGCATTTGTCAAGGGTAAATGTACGGAATGGATCTGGCTGGGTTACTGTTTGGGGGGTCGGTGTGAACTTGTTGGGCCAAATAGCCTGTTTCCAATGTGTAGGGATTCTATGATTCTATCAATGTAAAGCCTTTGGATTCCATCAGGTCTTGGTACCAATTTACCTGCTAAACTCCAACTGCTTTGCCTCAATTCAATTTATCATTCCCCAATATAAAGTTGAGTTTTTCTTTAACTTGAACCAATTTTTCAGGGTTCGGTCAGTAAGGATTTTATTTAAGGGGTGAAGTACTTTGCAAATCCGTATCATCCATAGTTAATATGTTTATCTTGGACTATTTCCATGTAATAGAAAATAAGAACTAGGAGCAAGATTTGGTGAATCAGCCCCTTGAGCTTGTTGTTCCATTTGATATGATCATGACTGATCTTATCTCAGTGAAGAAACTGAGGACTGCAGATGCTGGAGTTCAGAGTCGAGAGTGTAGTCCTGGAAAAGCACAGCAGGTCAGGCAGCATCCAAGAAGCAGGAGAGTCAACGTTTTGGGCAAAAGCCTGAAGGGTTCTTGCCCGAAACGTCGATTCTCCTACTCCTCGGATGCTGCCTGACCTGCTGTGCTGATCTCATCTTGGCCTCAACTGTACTTTCCTGCCTGTTCTCCTAAACCCTTTGACCCATTACTAATTAAAAATCGGTCTTTCTTCTTAAATTTACTCAATATTTCAACATTCACCTCATTCTGGAGTAGTGAATTACACTACTCTCTCATGACCCTTTGAGAGAGGCAATTTCCCCTCTTATGTTATAAACTCCCCCCCCTCCCCATCCTAAAAATAATACCTCTTATTCTAGATTGCCCACATGAGGAAACATCCTTTCTACATCTATTTTATCAATCTCCTTTAGCATTTTATAAACCTCAAGTAGATCTTCTTTCATTCTTCTAAATGCCAGAGTATATAGGCCTAAACGTCTCAATCTCTCTCCTTAATAAAACACACCTCAAATCTTGAATCAATCAATCAATCAAGTGAGCATCTTCTGAACAGCCTTCAGTACAACTACAGAAAGGATTTATAAGGATGTTACCAGAACTGGAGGGTTTGAATTGTAAGGAGAAGCTGGATAAGCTGGGACTTTTCCCCTGGAACACAGGACATTGAGAGGTGATCTTATCGAGGTTTATAAAGTAATGAGGGGCATGGGTAAGATGGATAGCAAAGGTCTACTCCCTAGGGTGGGGCAGTGCAAACCGAGAGGGTATAATGTTAAGATGAGAGGAGAAGCATTTAAAAGGAACCTGAGAGGCAACCTTTTCAGAGGGTGGCTCACATATGGAATAAGCTGCCAAAGGATGCAGGTGCAGTTACAACATTTGAAAGACATTTGGACAGGTACATGAATGTGAAAGGTTTAGCAGGATATGGGCCAAATGCAGGCAAATGAGACTAGTTTATTTTGGGAAACTTGGTCAGCATGGATGAATTGGTTCAAAAGGGCTGTTTCCATGGTGGATGAATCTATAACATTCCTCTTCAGGTGAGAGGACCAACTGTATGTCAGGGCTCACATTTTTTTCACAAATTGACTGTCATTCCAACTTATTTTCAAAACAGAGAAGTCTACAAAATTTAAACTTTAGTTTCTCTGGCAACACACTATCTTGGAAGATAGTGTAAAACTTTATTCAAATTTTTAACAGTTCTGTATTAACTAAGTTTGTTCCTGACGGTTCACCTGGAAAACATTCTAACTCTGTCTCATCATTTGAACCCTCATGTCTTGATGCATATACTTTTTATTAACTGAAGTAGCTTATCCTTCCTGTCATAATGCTGTTTCAACTTAGTTATGTGACACATTTGTCGAGTTCTCCTTTAATCTGGTGAACTAATTTTAAAAAATTACTTTATTTGGTTTCTTTGTAACTAATTAAGGCCCAGTGAATCTAACTTTCAGTGGTTCAAACTGCATGAGTTGCTGAACTGGTACCTTATCACTCGATTTAAAAGTGCATTCTACATTTGTCTTAACTGCTTGATGCTTTGTTACCTGTTGGGAAAATTTAAGGTGTTCTCAAACAACTGTACCAAATATTGACAGTGTGTCTTGGAACTTGGATGCATATTCCAAGAGTAATGTCTTGCTCCTGATCAATTAATTACTTGTTATTAATAAATTAAGTGATCTTCTTACTTCATATCCATGGATTAATTCTTAAAGGACTGGATATAGTTGACTCTAAAAGTGCATTCATATTGAAATCAAGAAAAACGATATCTAGCTATCCAGTTCTCTAGATATTCAGTGATAATATTTGTATATGTGGAAAAAGTGAGGACCTGAAGAAGGGCTTATGCCCGAAACGTCGATTTTCCTGCTCCTCAGATGCTGCCTGGCCTGCTACGCTTTTCCAGCACCACACTTTTCAACACATATTTGTATGTGTCCAGTTTAGTTTCTTGTTAATTGTAACCCCCAAAATGTTGGTAATGGGAGATTTAGTGATGGTGATGATGTTGAATGTCATGAGGACACAGGCCCTTTGGCCCAAGCCGATCAAAATGTCCATCAACGCTAACCCCATTTCCCTACACTTGGCTCATATCCTTCTAAACTTTCCTATCCATGTACTTATCTCAACTACTTCTGCTGGCAGCTCATTCCATGTGGAGAAAGTGAGGACTGCAGATGCTGGAGAGTCAGAGTCAAAAAGCATGGTGCTGGAAAAGCACAACAGGTCAGGCAGCATCTGAGGAGCAGGAGAGTCGATGTTTCAGGCATAAGCCCTTCATCAGACCTTCCTGTGCCACAGCTCATTCCATATGCATACCACCCTCTGTGTAAAAAAAGTTGCCCCTCAGGTTCCCTTTTATTCTTTCCCCTCTAACCTTAAACTGAAGCCTTCTAGTCCCTGATTCCCCAACTCTGGGAAATAGGCTGAGTGTATTCACCCTATCTATGCCTCTCATGGTCCTAGCTTGTCCAACCTCTCCCTAGAACTCAGACCATTGAGTCCTGGCAACATCCTTGTAAATTTCTTCTGCAATATTTCTAATTTAATAACATCCTTCCTGTAGCAAGGTGACCAAAACTGAACACAGTACTCCAAGTGCTGCAACGATGTTGAAAATCATCATTGCTTGACACTTGTATCGTGCAAATCGTATTTGCTATTTATCAACCCAAGCTTGGATATTGTGCGGTCTTCCTGCATTTGGATATTGACTGCTTCACTTTCTGAGGAATCCTTAATGGTGCTGGACACCAATGTAGTCATCTGTGAGCATCCTCACCTCTGTTTTTATGATGGAAGAAAGATCATTGATAAAGCAGCTGAAGATGGTTGGGCTGGGACATTACCCTGGGGAATTCCTGCAAAGATCCTTTGATTGAGATGAATGACCTCTGACTAACACAACATCTTCCTTTATGCTAGGTATGACTCCAAGTAATGGAGATTTTCCCTGCTGACTGAATCCATTTTGCTGGTGCTCCATGTGCCACTGAGTCGAATGTTGCCTTGATGCCAGTAGCAGCCTCTCTTAGCATAGCTCTGGAGCTATCTCTTCTATTTATGCTTGGATAAGGCACCAAAGGCAGGAGCTAAATGGCTATCGCAGGTCCCAAACTGATCATCAGTGAGCAGGGTTATTATGGAGCAAGTATTGCGTTTTGCACTGTTGACAACACCTTCCCTCACTTTGCTAGTGATTGAGAGTAGTCTGAAAAGATGATCCTTGATTTGATTAGTCCTGCTTTTTGTGGATAGGAGTAAAGCTTTAACTAATATCTGAGTGCACATATCACATCGGGAATTTGCTATGTCACTGAGGCCCCCCCCCCCCCGCTTGAAACCAACTACTTGAGTGCAGAACAATACCCAGGAACCTTTTCATCCCGATAATTAACTAATTAACTTATGGCTGATCTATCTTCCTTAACATTTATCTCCCAACCACCTTGGTCACATGATCAGTTACTGGCAGGAAATTGCTTTTACAAGAAATCCTTTTTTCAGAGATCTAGTTCTTAAAGGGACCGTTGCACCAACATAAACATATTTTTGTTTACACGCGCAAGGGCCATCATGAGACAAAGAATTTCACACTTTTGATGTTTTAATTAAACGAACAGATAAATTATGAGTTCTGTTACTTCTTGTAGCAGCACTTGAATTGATCACTGCTATAATAATTTGTATTTATTGGACATTCCAATCTGAAAAAGCCTCTTACAAATTTAAGTGCACACCAAGGTAGAAAGGAAAATAAGGTGCATTAAATTAAAAGATAGAGACAAAGGACTAGTTGAAGAAGAAAACATTTTTGAAAGCAGGGATGGCGTTGGTAAAATGTGAGCATTTTGAGAGTGAGTTATGGAAGTTTGATGTTTGGACAGATTTTTTACTGTGGGTTTCTGAACTTGCCATCAGGCTCATATATGGGTTAGGCGAAAGTGAGGACTGCGGATACTGGAGATTAGAGTCGAGAGTGTGGTGCTGGAAAAGGACAACAGTCAGGTGGCAGCCGAGGAGCAGGAGAATGGCTTTTGCCCAAAACAGGATGAAGGGCTTTTGCCTGAAACATCGATTCTTCTGCTATTCGATGCTGCCTGATCTGTTGTGCTTTTCCAGTACCACACTCTCGACTCATAGATGGGTTAGACACCTGCATGGCATAGGAAGCAATCACTTATTATGACCTGCCTCAGAGTGGACAGTTCACTGTCCATTTCAGGAAAGCATGTGGACTCTGGAAAGAAAAGAGCCACTTGATGACTTTCCACCTGGGAAGAAGTTGTAACATGTAATGGGAGTGAAGGAAATTAAAAATTAAATAATCTACACTCTAATATTTTTTAAAGTTTATATTAAAAAAATTATGTCTGCAACCAAGCCACTGCTGTTAGGAGGAGTGAGCTTCTGTACATGATGACCTGTGACTGCCGCAACACCAGGCAGGCAACAAGAGCCTTTTGGCATGCCTGAACCATGCACACTCTTCCATCTCCCCACCTCACCACCTGCCATCATCTGGTGGTCTGACTGTAAGATGCCAGTTGGCCTTTTCTAATAGGCCTTAAGTGACTCTTAGTGAGGCTAATTAGGTGTCCCTACCAACTTTTTTCCCCACCCCATCTCTGCGAAATTGATTATAGTGTGGGTAGGGAAGGGAAAATGACATGCAGGTTGGTGCCATTATCTTTCGGTGTTTAAAGAATTTAATCGGGTAACTATAAATAGAAACTATTTCTACTAGACAGCCCAGGACTTAGGAGTATAACCTTAAAATTAGAGCTCAGGCTTTCGAGAGGAAATGTCAAAAAACTTCTCACCCAAGCTTTTAGTCATATGATCTAATAATTCTTTATTGGATCGGTGTTGCACTGTCTTCTATCATGTGCCTGGGAAACACCTTTAAGTTGCTGCATTATGCTAGAGGTGCTGTGTAAATATTTGTTACTGTTATCTCTAGATGATGCAGGAAAATGTCATGAAGACATGAAGAATGTCATGAAGTTACACAAATCCTTCTCTCCCTTTTTCATAAATCTTTCTTTTGCTCACTACCACACAGCAGCTTGACTATGGTGACAAACTCCTTAGATTTTTAATGATAACAGAAATCAGTTCCTGCCATAACATGTGGAAATGCAGTAGCATGTTGTGCCACTAAATAATTTGATATCTATTGTGCAATGTACTTGTTCCTTTCTATATGAAGACTCCTATTGTTGTAATTGTTTTTATCTATTCAATATTTTGCTTGCATGGTATTTTCTGTTACTACTAAATTAGTTGGTGTTGTCTGGCCTTGCATTTAATACTTGACATCACAAATTCAATGGGATTGTCATTTTAAGTAGCGATCTTTGTATGTCCGTTGATTTGAGTTGTCATGCTGTTGTTCCCTCAGTCCAACCAGGAGGCATAGGAACATCTATTCTCTTGATAACTGATTGTTATTTTTGTGCATGTAAATTTGGGTCTTCCTCCACAATTCCCATTAGTCCCAAAATAATAATGGAGCTAAAATTCATTACAAATTGAATCTTAGGATATGTTAATATGTTAGTGGATAGTCAAGTGGATGTTCGTTAATAAGGTATTTTATATATCAGATTTTGAAAGTTGATAGGTTTTTGTTTGGATTCTGTATAAATATTTTTAGATGTGAAATTTGTATCCACAGTTTGCAGTGGATAATCAATCCTGCCTTCGATTTCAAAATGTGTAGGATAAAAGTAGTGAATTTCATTTCTCATGCTCATTCCGAACAATAAATGAGTTTAAACGAAAGCTCTAAACCAAATAACTTATAAGAGAAATATGTTTTGAATGAAATAATCAAAACTAAACATTCTAGTATATCTTATGTTACCAAATGTGGTGTCTACTGCTACATTAGGGCAATAATTTAAACAGCATCTAGCTCAAACCTCTGTCACAGCTGTGCAAAACGAGCTTTGGAGAAAATAGTATAAGAACAGCGGGGACCTTCAGGCACTGGAGCCTCTGTAATGACTGATAACTGGCATTATCTGGTGTCATCTGCTTCCTGAAGCAGAATAAGAAATTTGTAATGAGATACCAGACTCTGAAAATGAGAGCTAAGTGCAAATAGTTAACAGTGAGCTTGCTGGCTTTATCATATCTACCCTGAAGGTGTGAAAATATAACAGGAAAAAACAAGAAGCTGGTCTTGTATTTTAATACATATACATTCATTTAAGGATTGTTAATCTTGCAGCAAAATATATATTTTAAACATAAGGATGGCAGTAATATCCATTTAGCAGTCAAATTTGATTTTAACGTCACAGGTGAAAAAGTTATATAGTTCTGTAGTGCTGTAGTAGATATTATTTTATACAAGTTTTTCTCACATGAAGGGAAATATGTTACCTTCCAAAACATAAGTTCTGCATTTATTTTAATTTTTTTTGTTATTTTTGTCTATGTTGCAATTAATCATTCATAACAGAAGTATGATGACTGTGGTCACCACTTCAACACTATCATTATTTTACGTAAAAATTTTAATGGATGTTATTAAACCTATTTTCTTAACTATTTTGTAACAATTCTGAAGCCAGGTTGGGGAATATAATCATATTATGAGAAAACTTAGTTGGAGAATATAGGATTTTATAAATCTAAGAAAAAATTCTAATTAGCTTAATGTTCAGTGAAGCATTTAGTGTATTTTATTCGTTTCCAAATCCATTGGAATAAATGGTTAAATAGATTTTGCTTTAAAGATAGTTCATTCTAAAAGAAAACATTGTGCAGTACTTAACTTTGCAGGTGTTATGTATCACTGCTTATGATATCAGTATTGTTTAGGATTTATTCCTTCATTGAAAACTGACTGAAATTAGCTTTTATTACATTGTTTTTGAACAATATGCTGTTCTAAAATGCAAATAATGAATAGAGGAAATAAAAGGACTGCCAAACCAGTTACAAAACTATTCTATTTTGCCTATCAGATCAATTCATGTTTGCTTTTGAATTTGAGTATAAATAAGTTTAAAACAAAACCCCAAAGAACTGCAGAAAAAACAGAAATTGCTGGGGAAACCCAGCAAATCTGGCAGCATCTGTGGATGAAAACTAGAGTTGATATTTCAGGTCCAGTGACCCTCCTTCAGAACTATAAATAAACTACCTGTATATGGCAGTTACAAGCAGTTTGTAGTTATTTGGGCTGCTAGATGACAGCAGTAGGGTAATACTTCTAGTTGGTTAAAATAAATGTGGAGACTGATATGAACTCAGAAAATCTGATAACTAATTTGCTTTGGATTGTGGTTTCAATGACTCCTTTATTCCAGCTTAACTCACTTGTGAAACAGGGATTTGTGACCATTGGGACAAAATTTGTGATAACTGTGAGCTACTGGTAGTCACGTTTATGGGTTTCCACAATTTCTTTTTGATCATAAAACCCCAAAAGGCAAATAGGAATATGGTAGTGATTGGTTATTAGAGTTGTTTAACTGTTTGACTGTAAGAAGTTTATTTGCACAGACCACGGTCAGTTCGTAGTTTCCTGGTTTATTTGTGCATTTATCAGTTTCGTTTGTAGACCTCATGGGAGACTTTCTTTTTTGGCTGCTCGGTCACTTCTGACAACTTTTGAATTTTAAACATTGGTCAGGGCAGGAAATACAAGTCAAAAGGCTTAAAGCACTAAATACTATCAGATGTTCCAACATGAGAACTAAGGGTTCCTGCAATTTAAAATAAAGCAAGTTGCTGCACTCTGTTACAATGTAAAATTTGTTCTTGCTGACTTCCAGCTGCATTTTTTCCCTACAGCCAAGCCAGTTTGCAAAAGTATCACATACAGAACAAATGTACATTTTAGTTGGTTAAGTTTGGCAACAGATTGTGCTCATAATTCAAAGTCTAATAATTTAAATGAATGGTTGATTGAATTTTACTTTCCATATAAAGCTATTTTTAAACAAATAAGATTTGGGCCCATTTTTCTGACCTAAACAGCAACTATGTTCGAAATTTGAATAATTTTATATTCATGTTTGATTCCACCTTGAGATCACGGTGGTCTCTCTAAAGGTCACAAGTGAAATGAGCTTGAACAGCCTTAATCCAATTTTCAGTGAATGTACATTCACAGTGTATGACTGTATAAAATTTAGTATTAAGAAGTACAAGCTCAGTGATGATATTCAGAAATGCCTTCAGGGTAGCAAACTAAAGCATCATGCTGTTATTGTATAGTTATGATTTTGAAGCTAAGGTTATGATACAAGAAATGGACTGGCACCATGCATCTAAGGATAACTTTTTTTTGTGACACTTTAGTATGCTTTAATGGATGCTGTTCATAATTGCTACTGTTTAGCATTGTTTCATTTGGTGCAAACATGACCAAAAACGGTGACCCCTAAATCTGTAAAATTGCACACAAGAGTATGGAATTGCTCTGTAGGTGGATGGGTAAAGAACAATGGTACAGAAATGCTTTTAGATCAAGCATGCAGCATAATGCAGCTGATTTTAAAAATGTTTTGCTTGAGAACAGAATAGAGAAAACAAGGTTTTATTTCTGTTTAAAATACTGCAGAGTGTCACAGCCTGTAAAGTTATACAGTTTTTGTTTGGTTGTCAAAACATTTAATTATGTGATGCCTTAAGGTGTAAAGCTGTCAAATAAATCGCTTGTTAAAAGTAAACATTTAGATCATGGTATATGTTGTGCTTACCACAGTTGCACAAGTATTATCCATCTTAAAAATAAATCCACATTTACATAGCAAAGATAGCAATCCTCCACTTAAAATTTTACTTATAACTCAACAGTATCAATTTTTTATTCATTAAGTATATGCTACAAAATAACAATTATGAACAGCATCCATTAATGGACTAGTCCTTCTTTGCCTAACTTTGCACGTTAAAAAAATCTAGTTATATATGAAGGACTTTGATATGATTTTGGAATAATCTTTATAGTTTGTTTATCTAAGCATTGAATGGAAATACTTTGTAGACTTGGGAGATTATTGCAATCAATTTTAGCAGTGTTTGTGCCTCTCAAGGATTGTAATGCTGTTACAGCTTGGAGCTAAAGTCTATCAGGTTGGCAGGTCAGGAAGATAACCAGATTTGATTCCCATGTATGCACAGGTTCAGCCATGGTGAGAATGCCATGTTTTTGTCGTACTGGCCCGATTGAGAGACAGGTAATGCTGTTATTTACTATCCACTGACCCCTGCTGGCACATGCATGAACTTTGTATTAGCCTGTATTAGCATAGATTGGATCTGGTTGTGATATCCTCTCTTGCTGAACAATCTTGTTATTCATTATGAAAGCTCACATGAATAATGGCCACTGGACTTGGTTTCTATCCTTTAAGTTTTCACCAACGATATTCAGTTAATGCCTCTGGGAGGGTGGGAGGGTTAGTTTTTACCTGTTAAATTGTAAATCCATCTTTATTTTCTTGTGAACGTGTAGTGAACATAAAAAGTTGCCCAGTTAATAGCAGCTTCCTCATTAAGATCCTTGTGCATTTATCTTTTTCTCTTCGTTACTTGAGGCTGCCTTTCCTGTCTACAAAGAATAAGTTAAGCCAGTTTCTGAGTTATGCTTCACACAAGTTTATAATAGTATTTCAAAATATCTATTTGAGGAGGAATCACTCCTGTTCTCCTGATCACATACACATGCATCCATAGAGACACATACTTTACAAGTGTGCAGTTATACACACAATGCAGGAAAAACAGAGACTGCCTTTTATTACTGATTGTTCATGGCAGACCATCAACTAAACAGCCCTTGGCTTTTTTTTCCAGTTAAGTGGTTTAGAATCAGAGTTAATTACTCCAGTCATTTATTCTAATCACCCTCCTCCTTTCGTTGGCCACATTCTGTCATGTGGTGGCATCATTTGAAGCTATCAACTTTTTAAACCACTGCAGGGTACTTGAGGCTCATTAGCAAGGCCTATCCATGCCTGGCTTGAGCTCATGTGTGAGTGACTGCTTAACACACCACACCCCACCCCCAACCCCAACCCTGCCCAAACAAACTGCTGCCTACAAAGCAGAATATCCTTTTAAACTGGCAGGAAATCAGTCTACTCTTAGAGAAACTGGTTTAAATACCTGAATGCAAACAATTTGTCAAACTACTTAAATACAGAATTGTTTTCTCCAGAGTAGCTTGTGGGCATTTTGGAAAAAAGATTAATATTTCCCATTTCATTGTGAACTTCTGAAAAGTGAAATTTAATCTTTACATTCAACCAAATTTATTGAAAAATTTTGGTCTAATTTTAAAAAAATTAATCAAAAAGAATTTGGCAAATAAAAGTAATACTATATGCAGTCTCACAGAAAAAGTATGAAACTGTTCTAATTAGACTATAAAATATCTTCAGAGAAGACACTTGTGTATTTTTAAGGCTCATATTTCAATATTGTGAAAGTGTTGCTGCCAATATTTGAAACCTTACGCTTAAGCAAAAGAGGAAATTCTGTAAAGGTACTTGGTAGTAGTTAGTTTAATGTGGTTAGTCACCTTTTTAAAAATCCATGTTATTTTCCTGATTCTTGAGGCTCGACTGAGTCAAAATGTTAATTTATCAGAATATGGCTAGTTCAGTTTCCCTGGTCACTGCTACTTTTTTAGTCCTTCTCCCACAGCTGTGTTTACTCCTTGATACATTAGTTTTTTTTTCCTTGATTCTTCAAAAGCTTTCTCTCCTCCCCTTCATGTCACTGAGCCATTCCATCTTTAATTTTTTCCACTTTAGGTACTTGCACGTCTAATCCCGACGCAAAGATTTCATAATTCCCCAGTTTAGTGAACATGCTGCCACTGACCTAGCTGGAATCTTCATTCAATATAAACAGATACTCTTTGAAGAAAAATAAAGGTATATCAAGGCACCTATCACTGCAGCCTTAACAGCGTCAATTGCAACATCACCAGATTCCATTCTCATGATCCTTCTCATCCATGGCTCACAGGAGCTTTATCTTGCAGGCCTTCTCAATCAGTCCAAAGCTGTACCTTTAGATTCTGCTACTCAAACTATCACCAAGCCATTCATGTTTTGTTACTGTGAACAATTATATTTACATCATGTTTTGACTGAAATTCGTCATGTGATTATGATACATTGTCCCTCAACAAAAGCCCACTCCCCTCTGATCGCTAACAGAAGTGCACATAAGGAGTTGATAGATCTTTTTGACACTCAAATTGATATGTTCAGCTGTCTCTGCTACAATGACCCTTCCCTTTGCCCACAAAACTAAATCCTGAGCCCTAAGTCTGCCACTCTTATTAGGTCCTTCCCAATTGTTTCCATGTCCTTTAGGAACTCATGTCATTGATGAGATGTGTTTCCTGTTCTCTTGACTCAGTTTCCTCAAAGCTGCTGACCATCCAGTTTCAATAAACCAGTAATTAAGTCAAGATATAAGCCGTGGCTTAGTCTTTATAGCTTTTAAGTCTTGTACTTGTTAACATTTCTGAATATTGCTGTGCTTCATTGTTGATATTGTCACCTTTTCGAGTAAGATGTTAAATCAATGCTACATATGCCACCTCAGTTAAATATAAAAAAATCACAAGGAGAATAGTAGTGGAGTTCTTTGTGTGCTGGTTGACATATCCCTCAAATAACATCACAATAACATCTGATCATTTAAATTATTACTAGTGGATGTAGGTTTGCTTGCTGAGCTGGAAGGTTCATTTCCAGACATTTCGTCACCCTACTAGGTAACATCTTTAGTGAGCCTCCAAGCGAAGCACTGCTGATGATTCCTGCTTTTTATTTATATGTTTGGGTTTCTTTGGGTTGGTGATGTCATTTCCTGTTCTTTATCTCAGGGGGTGGTAGATGGGATCTAACTTAATGTGTTTGTTGATAGAGTTCCAGGTGGAATATCGTGCTTCTAGGAATTCTTGTGCACATCTCTGTTTGGCTTGTCCTAGGACAGATGTGTTGGCCGAATCGAAGTGATGTCCTTCCTTATCTGTATGTAAGGATAGTAGTGAGAGAAGATCATGTCGTTTTGTGGCTAGTTGATGTTCATGTATCCTGGTGGCTAGTTTTCTACTTGTTTGACCAATGTAGTGTTTGTTACAGTTCTTGCACGATATTTTGTAAATTACATTAGTTTTGCTTCTTGTCTGTATCGGGTCTTTCAAGTTCATTAGCTGCTGTATTAGTGTGTTGGTGGATTTATTGGCTACCATGATGCCAAGGGGTCTGAGTAGTCTGGCAGTCATTTCTGAGATGCCTTTGAGATAGGGGAGAGTGGCTAGGGTTTCTGGACGTGTTTTGTCTGCTTGTTTAGGTTTGTTGCTGAGAAGTCAGGAAGTACAAGTATCAAAACTGGGATGTTGTGTCAAAGATTTGATGTGAAGAGGTTATAATGCGGTCCATGACTACATGATCAGTCCATTAATTCTAAATTACATAAGATTACTCTAATTAAGGAACTAGGCTTCCAATTGTTGAGAAAGTAAAGGAGCATCTAGGTGACAATAATATTTAAGATCATAATTGCGAAGGGCAAAAACCTAAACAAAAGACCAGGGTAACTAAATGGAGAATTGTTGATTAGAACTTGGGAAAATGAAATTGTCAATAATATTGGCAACAGCATTAGGCATAAATGGGAAGCATTTAAAATGGCATCCAGCTCAGTTCATGAAACAATAAAAATAAGAACAAACTTAACACTAATGATGCACTATGGATGGATAAAGATAAAAGGAAAGTAAAATAGGATAAAAATAAAGGAGAACGCAAAGTACTCAGACAACAGGAAAGAATATGATGAATAAGCGTGTGAAGAGCTCAGGAAAGACAACACTTAAGTATGTGATCACTGTTATAAAGTAGTAAATGCGACTGCCAATTTACAAATATTAGATTATCACAAAAACAATGTGAGGGTATGTAGATGATCTGTTCTTATGATGTTGAATTTGGGCGAAATGTTGACTATGACACTGGCATTAATTCCCTGGCTGTTCTTCACTGTCCTTGACCTTTTTGTGTTTTCATTCTGGAGCAGAACATGGACCTATTATTTTGTATCACCGATACAGGCATGCTATCAACTGAGCGTCTGTTAACCCCAATGATTACAGAATTTTTGCAGCCTAGAGGGAGGCCATTTGGCAAATTGTATCTATACTGATTCTCCAATTGAACACACTGTCATTTGTCTGCCTACTCTCCAGACTGTCCAAGTGACCATCTAAGTATGCTTGTAATGCCTCAATTCAGTCTAACTCCATCCCGTATATTCCAGGTCTGAACAATTTATTGTGAGAAAACCTGTTTACTTCAGTGTAGAGAAAGTTCATGAGGATGATCCCCAGTATAAGGGATTGTCTTACGAGCAAAAGCTGAGCAGATTATAACTCTGCTCACTGGAGTTAAAGGCTGAGAGCTGATGTGGAAACATATAGAATTCTTAAGGAGCTTGACAGGTTTCATACAGAGAGGATGTTTCCACTCATGGGAGAGTCTAGGACTAGAGGGCATAGCTTCAGAATAATGGGGTGCCAATTTAAGACAGAGATGAGGAATTTCTTCTCTCAAAGAGTTGTGAATCTTTGGCAGTTCTTGCCACGGACAGCAGTAGGGCAGAGTCTTTGTGTGTATTTAAGGCTAAGGTAGATTTTTGATGAGTGAGGAAATCAAGGGTTATGAGAAAAGCCAAGAAAGTGGATGTGAAGGATCAGCAATGCTCCAATTAAATGACAGAGCAGACGTGAGATGCTGAACAGCCTACTCTTGTTCCTATTTATTATGGTCTTATGGCCTAGTTGTTACTTATTTTAAATCTGTACCCTTTTGTCCTTAATTCTTTCATAAGTGAGAACATTTCCTCTCAGTTTACTCTGCCCAGATCTCTCATTATTTTGAATACTTCTCTCATATGTCTTTTCAGTCTTCTCTTCAAATGAGAGAAGAAAAGTTGACATGGAAATAGGGACCACCAGTAAATGGGCAGGATAAAATCACAGGCAATGATAACAAATAACCAAAATACTAAATACTTACTTTGCTTCACTATTTACCTGGAAGATGGACCAATTGGACATGATGTCGAGTATGTGGTGCTGGAAAAGCACAGCAGGTCAGGCAACATCCGAGGAGCAGAGAGAGTCGATGTTTCAGGCAAAAACTGATGAAGGGCTTTTGCCTGAAACGTCGATTCTCCTGCTCCTCGGATGCTGCCTGACCTGCTGTGCTTTTCTAGCATCTGTAGTCCTCACTTTTGCCCAATTGGATACGATGTCAGAAGATGAAAATTAATAACTATATAACTGCATTAAAACAAAAGAAGGAAAAATATTAAATAAATTAAACTCAAAGTGGATAAAACCACAAGTTTGAATGTTATCATGACTTTCTGGAGTTGTGTGCTGAAAATCAAGCCCTGCTGTCCCTGGAGTTGTTACAGAAGTTAAAGATTTTAAAAAGCATGCGAAGATTGCCAAATACATCTGCTTTCTAGGCCCAGCTTAACAGAAAGCATAGGCCAGTTCTGTGTTTAACACAAGTTCTTATTTATTGCAAATAAATAGACTCGAGTTACAGGTAAATAGTTATGAACTGTAGACATACTACTCTAGTGGTTAAAGCTCTTAATTCCTTATGAACTCCCCTTCACACACTCAGACAGACATAGTCAAGGAAAGATAAAACATGGGTGTTATGGTTGGAGGGAACACTAGGAAAGCAGTTCAGAGGTCATTGTTCACAGGATTGCTGTGCTTATTCTAATGATTCACTTGCTAGTCGGAATGCTGCTGCTTAGTTTTCCTTCTTGGGATACTGCCCCTAGTTTTGAGGAGTTACAGGGTGGCTGGATCATTTATACAAGATCTCTGACTTATTAATTTAAAGTCACAACTGAGTACAACTGTTGAAAAGATAGACTTCAGACTTGATCTTTCTTACTGCACCTAACAGAGAGACAGCTCATAAACTGATCATGGTCTGAAAGCTTTTCTGTATCTTGTTTACAGCACCGAGCTGTTCAGCTACCTGACAACTAATCACATAACTGTTTGTGGGCAGAAAACCTTTGTCATTGGTAACTGGTCACTAATCCACAAACTAGTCCAGTTTATGTTGTCAGCCAAAGCTCCATTTGTGGACAACCCTGCTTTGAATGCCACAGTTGAATCTGGGCTGAAAATGTGTTGCTGGAACAGCGCAGCAGGTCAGGCAGCATCCAGGGAACAGGAGAATCGACGTTTCGGGCATAAGCCCTTCTTCATAACAGTTGAATCTGGCCCCATAGGGATCCACAGATTGATTTCAAGTGGTCCAGGAGTTGGTATGTTCCATGAACCATTTTCCCTGTATATCGAAATGTGTGGAATAATCTGAGGCAAGCTATAAAAAAAAGTATACAGTGCTGGCCTGTTAAATATCATATATACATGGCTGGATGAGTTTCTATGTATGGTATGGACTTCTGCCAATTTAAATAGTTAGTTTGAGTCAATGCAAGGGACACAGTACAGATTTGTAAAAGGCAATTCCTGTTTGACTGATCCTAAGTTTTTTAATGAGGTAATAGAAGGTTGTGGAAGGAAATACAGTAAGGGCTATCTGCACAGATTTTCAGAAAGTGTTTGACAAAGCACCATATGAAAAAACTAGTTTACAAAAGTTGTGGCTTAAGGACTAAGGGAGCAATATTAACTTGGATCATAAAACTTGGAACAGAAAACAGTTGTGGTTAATTTTTCAAACTTTATGATGATAGATGTTATTCAAGGATCAGAACTGAGATTGCTGATTTTTCTTGAAATAAATACATTTTAAAAAGTTTGAAATACAGCGTAAAGTTCTCAAAATTCTTATCACAATTGTGAATGTCACAAAGAAGGAGATGATGCCAGACAATTGCAACAGGACGTAGATAGGCTATCAGAATGGGTTGACAAGTGGCAGATGGAATTTAATACAGAGAAAATGAAGTGATGCATTTTAGCTTAGCAAATCAGAGATGACTTAAGGCACACTTCGAAACAATGCAAAGGAACAGAGAGACCTTAGGTTCATGTGCGTAGACCTTTGAAGGTAATAGGACACATTGAAAGATTGGTAGCAGAGCACATGGAATTATGAATTTCATAATTAGAGGTTTTGAGTACAAAGGCAGGAATATTATGCTGAACCTATCTAAAGTTGTAGCTAGGCCATTACTAAAATGTTGCATTCCAAACCTATAATCTCACTTTAAGATCCTTGAGGGAGCACAGAGGTGATTTGGTTCCAAGGATGAGGAAATCTAAGCTCCCAGTTTAAATTGTAGAAGCTGGAGTTGAACTTCTTGAAACAAAGGAGATTGATGGGAGATCTGGTAGACATAAAATAATTGTAATTTTAGGTTAGTCAAAGAAAAGCTGTCTTAATTAGCTGTGAGAATGTTCAAGGACCATGACACAAGTTGACCTTGGGTGGCTAGCCTACCGTCACTCAATAATTGGCTACTTTTGCCCAGTCTCCATTTTGAGGCTGGGTGTAGTTGTCCGGATGTTTGTGGAGGAGGCACAGTGGATCACCCTCTTGAAAATACAGGTGTGACTTATCTGTCAAGGACAACTTATCACATTGACTCCTCCCAATATTTAAGTAATTTATATTTTTCCCCCAACCCCTTCACTAAAAGTCTGTCCCATCTCCCTTCCCATTCTCTTATACTCTTTTCCCCTTTGGCCTTTTCATCAAAAACCACATACTCCCCAGGGGTCACCTCCCCTCACCATTATGGGAACCCTGGCACATATATGGTCTTGGACTTTGGGACTTAGGATCTGGGGACTGCTTGTCATCACAATCCTGCCCACTTCTGCCACTGGTGCAATCAATTGGTCACCAGTTTTCTTGAGCAGGACAACTGGATAACCAAGGAAAATTAGTTTTACATTTTTTTTATATTACATTTTGGACATAACTTAGGTCCAAAAGCCCAAAGTTTTCTGGTTCTGTTTGCAATAATTTTTTTGTTAAGATAACGTTGTGAACTTTCCTCATTATTCTCCCTGAAGGAACTTTCATGGTGACAGTGAAAGAGAGCTGTTGAGAATCAAATGCTTATGATGTAAATTACAGATTTGTTTTAAAAGGCTGTGTGTATCTTTGTTCAAAAAACATTACTAGAAACCAGTATCTTGTGACTGGAGCAAGCTAATGCTTCACATGAGACATCAGATTAGATTAGATTAGATTAGATTAGATTACTTACAGTGTGGAAACAGGCCCTTCAGCCCAACAAGTCCACACCGCTCCGCCGAAGCGCAACCCACCCATACCCCTTACCTAACACTACGGGCAATTTAGCATGGCCAATTCACCTGACCTGCACATTTTTGGACTGTGGGAGGAAACCGGAGCACCCGGAGGAAACCCACGCAGACACGGGGAGAACACATCAAACAGCAAATGTGCAATGTGTTAAAGTCTTCCACCTTCACCCACCTAGTTCAGCAGATGATTTTTCTGTAATTTTGTACATCTCTGCAACAGTTGCCAACTGTCTGTGGTCATCATGTGAAACGTATATTATGCATATTGATTGCTCTTCACAATGAACAGTTTGAAAGATAACTAGATTATAATATACTTTTATTACTAGTAATTTCTTTTGCCTCACTTTTTTTCTTGTGTTATAACGGCATGTTGGACATCAGGTAACCTCCTGAAGATTGAATCGAAATTTTGACTGGGAAAAGTCTTTTCATTGAAATACTTCCTGGTGTGGGACTGAAACATCTTAGGCATGAAATTGAAATTGAATGCATAATTTTAAACTTAGAACAAAACATTGCACAACATTTGTGAACTTCTCATTTTTTGGAGGTTTTTGATGATATTACACTGACTTTGCATTGTTAGCAGTTATAATCCACTCCTGTTTCTTTATTCACAGAACATGGGTATCATTATCAATGTGAGCATTTATTGCCCATCCTCGTTTACCCCTGAGAAGGTGGTGTTGAACCACTTCTTTCAACTGCTGCAGATAATGCAGTGCAAATAACTTCACTGCACAATTAGCTAGGTTGTTCCTGATATTCCAGGAATTTGACCCAACAACAATGACACAGCATGATACATTTCCAAGTGAAGATGGTGCATCATTTGGAGATAATGTTTTCCCACATATCTGCACTCCTCCTCCTCCTAGGTTCAGAGGAGGTCAATATTTCAGAGTTGGCTTTTGTGCAAGGATAATTTAAATTGGATAGTCTGAAGATGCTAACATTCAAACTATGTTTTGATTATATGAAACTTCTGAGGCTGTCTCTTTATCTTTTTGTGAATAGCATATACATATTGAAACTGTTTAGAAGCTGATGATTTATAAATATATGCTTCTTAAAGTACGTTAAACTTAGGTAATAAAGTCTATTGCAGTCATATATTGACATAGCTGTCTGCAGAGAATTCATCGATATTAGTCAGCAAAAATTAAAACTGAGCACAAGTCCATTAATATTGATCTTGCTAAGTATTTAGAATCATAGAAAGATTACAGCACAGAAAGGCCATTCAACCCTTCATATCTGCACTCGCTGAATAAACTAACCACCTATTTTAAGCCCAGATATCATCACTTTGTCTGTAGTCTCGCAGCTTTCAGTGCCTCAAATATATATTCAGATTAGTTTTAAATGAGTTGAGGGTTTTCACCTCAACCATCAAACTGGGCAATGATTTGCAGACACCTACCATCATCCAGGTGAAGAAGTTCTTCCTCATGTCCGCTCTAATCCTGCTATCAATTGTCTTAAATCTGTACCCCCTTGTAATTGACCTGTCTGCTAACTGAATGCAATCCATCCATTCTATCCAAGCTCTTTTGTACACCTCGATTAAGTCGCCCTCAGCTTCCTCTATTTGAAAGAAAATGACCCTGGCCTACCAAATATTTCCTCATAGTTATAATTTTCAAGCTCTGTCAATATTCTTGTAGATCTTCTCTGGACTGTCTCTAACTTTATTATTACCTGTCTGCAATGTGGTGACCAGAAACGGACACAATATTCCAGCTGTGGCCTAACTAGTGCCTTGTATAGCTCCAGCATTACATCAATGCTCTTGTATTCAATACCTCATTCAATGAAGAAAAGCATCCGTACGCCTTCTTTACAACCTTATCTTCTATCTTACCACCTTAAGGTACATGTAAACATGTACCAAGGTCTCCCACTCCCTCTACCTCTTCCAATACACTCCCATTTATTATTATTCCCTTGCTTTATTTGCCTTCCCAAATTGCATAATCCCACACTTCTCCAGATTAATTGCCATTTACCACTTTACCACCCACTGAACCAAACTACTGATATCCTGCAGTCAGTTTTAAAGAACAACAGCAACATTTGTTTTGGTTTTGCATCAGAGTTAAAAATCTCAACTTGTACTCTGTGCCGATTCAATAAAAGTAATCTGTTTTGGCATCATCTACCCAGCAATGTAAATCAACTCTGCAACCTCCAAATCCAGCTCCTGGCAAATTCTGCAGTCCCTCATTTCAACTCCTGGCTGATAAGCGCCTCTGCCTTTGTCACTCCCATTATCATAAACCCTGACCATTTTATACCAGTGCAGAAGTTCAAGAAAACAGGTCAGTACTAGTGCCTGCTAATTTGCTTTTCTAATGCATGGATCTTCAAGGTCCATGAGTGGAGGGAACATTACACAGCACCAAATTTTCAAGAGAGTTAGGATTGGACAATAAATGCTGGTATTGCCAAGAATGTTAATATACTACGAACCTATAAATAGAAATACAGTGGTTCTAACACAATGACTGGATTGAGAGGCTATGCAAAACAAGTGTCTATAATGTAAATAATTCATTTTCATTCACAAGCTATTAGTTAGGACCATAAAGTGAGGCATAGATATGCAGATGGACACTTCTTTTAAGCAAATGGATACTTCTCTAAAGCAGTGCAGATGCAGGTTTGACTGTGTCACACCTAGTCTGTACAGACAATACATTTTACAGAGGAACCCAAGAATGAAGGATTTGTGTTGATCCCAAAAGAATTGTTTCACTTTGTGACTTTACAAGTTTCTCCTCACACAATCATTTCAGTATGCCTTGGATGAATGCATTATGGCTAATAAATACTTCAGAACTTTTCTTAATTTAGGAATAAGTTTGCATTATTATAATTTGAACTACTTTGTGGTAATAACTATTATAAGTATTATGCATAATTACCAATACTTCAAATAGATGTGTACCAGGCCTGACGCCAGTCTTCATGATTTAATAGAAATGGCTGGAGACTTTATGACTGGAATTGGTCTGGATATTGAAGTACTAGTCTGAAATGATGCCGATAACTGCAGCTACCATTATGGAAAAACGAGGCAGGGATAAGTGTTTGTTGGATCAAACTTCAATAACATATGACATATACTTCTTCTTGTGCAGTACATCATGTGAAATGCCTAGATGTACAAACCTAACACAATCAAACCTAACTACAAAATTGTAACTCATTTTGGAATAGCTAGAAGGTGCCATCATAATTTATTATGACTTTGTGATAAACAACCTCTTCAAAAATTAATCCATGTAACTGCTGAAAATTGTGAAATAAAGATTTCCTCAAGTCCAATATGACTCTTTTGCAGGACTCAGGAAAACATGACAGCGAAGTTGGTCAATGTGAGTGGCAGAAAATAGCAATTTGTCAAATTGCCTGATTTTCCTCTGTGACACGTTTTATTTTCCATTAACTTGGAAAATATTGCCAAAAATTTCTAATTTTGTACAAGTGAAAGCAACAATGTCACCAGGAAACAGTTGCCCACTAAAGACCTAAGCTATCATTCTGTGAACTTCAAGAAAGGAAGAACTCTACATCCTAGAGTTCTGAGGGAGGTGGCTGAGGAAATAGCGGAGGCGTTGGTTGAGATCTTTCAAAAGTCACTGGAGTCAGGGAAAGTCCCGGATGATTGGAAGATCACTGTTGTAACCCCCTTGTTCAAGAAAGGATCAAGACAAAAGATGGAAAATTGTAGGCCAATTATCCTAACCTCGGTTGTTGGTAAGATTCTAGAATCCATCGTTAAGGATGAGGTTTCTAAATTCTTGGAAGAGCAGGGTCGGATTAGAACAAGTCAACATGGATTTAGTAAGGGGAGGTCGTGCCTGACAAACCTGTTGGAATTCTTTGAAGAGGTGACAAGTAGGTTAGACCAGGGAAATCCAGTGGATGTGGTCTATCTAGACTTCCAAAAGGCCTTTGATAAGGTGCTGAGTAAGGTGAGGGCCCATGGTGTTCGAGGTGAGCTACTGGCATGGATTGAGGATTGGCTGTCTGACAGAAGGCAGAGAGTTGGGATAAAAGGTTCTTTTTTGGAATGGCAGCCGGTGACAAGCGGTGTCCCACAGGATTCAGTGTTGGGGCCGCAGCTGTTCACGTTATATATTAATGATCTTGATGAAGGGACTGGGGGCATTCTAGTGAAGTTTGCCATGATACGAAGTTAGGTGGACAGGCAGGTAGTACTGAGGAAGTGGGGAGGCTGCAGAAGGATCTAGACAGTTTGGGAGAGTGGTCCAGGAAATGGCTGATGAAATTCAACGTGAGCAAATGTGAGGTCTTGCACTTTGGAAAAAAGAATACAAGCATGGACTACTTTCTAAACGGTGAGAAAATTCATAAAGCCAAAGTACAAAGGGATCTGGGAGTGCTAGTTGAGGATTCTCTAAAGGTAAACATGCAGGTTGAGTCCGTGATTAAGAAAGCGAATGCAATGTTGTCATTTGTCTCAAGAGGGTTGGAATATAAAAGCAGCGATGTGCTACTGAGCCTTTATAAAGCTCTGGTTAGGCCTCATTTGGAGTACTGTGTCCAGTTTTGGGCCCCACACCTCAGGAGGGACATACTGGCACTGGAGCGTGTCCAGCAGAGATTCACACGGATGATGCCTGGAATGGCAGGTCTAATATACGATATGGCTGAGGATCCTGGGATTGTATTCATTGGAGTTTAAAAGGTTAAGGGGAGATCTAATAGAAACTTACAAGATAATACATGGCTTGGAAAGGGTGGACGCTAAGAAATTGTTTCCGTTAGGCGAGGAGACTAGGACCTGTGGGCACAGCCTTAGAATTAGAGGGGGTAAATTTAGAACAGAAATGCACAGACATTTCTTCAGCCAGAGAGTGGTGGGCCTGTGGAATTCATTGCCCCCAAGTGCAGCGGAAGCCGGGATGCTAAATGGCTTCAAGATGGAGATTGATAAATTCTTGATGTCACAAGGAATTAAGGGCTACGGGGAGAATGCTGGTAAGTGGAGTTGAAATACCCATCAGCCATGATTAAATGGCGGAGTGGACTCGATAGGCCGAATGGCCTTACTTCCACTCCTATGTCTTATGGTCTTATAAACTGCAATGAATAAAATTGGAGATGTAGTGGACAGCGAAGAAGGTTACCTTGTTACAACAGGATCTTGACCAGATGGGCCAATGGGCTGAGAAGTGGCAGATGGAGTTTAATTTAAATAAATGTGAGATGCTGCATTTTGGGAAAGCAAATCTTAGCAGGACTTATAACTTAATGGTAAGGTCCTAGGGAGTGTTGCTGAACAATGAGACCTTGGAGTGCAGGTTCATAGCTCCTTGAAAGTGGAGTCACAGGTAGATAGGATAGTGAAGAAGGTGTTTGGTATGCTTTCCTTTCTTGGTCAGAGTATTGAGTACAGGTGTTGGGAGGTCATGTTGCAGCTATACAGGACATTGGTTAGGCCACTGTTGGAATGTTGCGTGCAATTCTGGTCTCCTTCCTATTGGAAAGATGTTGTGAAACTTGAAAGGGTTCAGGAAAGATTTACAAGGATGTTGCCAAGGTTGGAGGATTTGATCTATAGGGAGAGGCTGGGGCTGTTTTCCCTGGAGTGTCTGAGGCTGAACTTGTAGAGGTTTACAAAATTATGAGGGGCATGGATAGGGTAAATAGACAAAGTCTTTTCCCTGGGGTCGGGGAGTCCAGAACTAGAGGGCATAGGTTAAGGGTGAGAGGGGAAAAATATAAAAGAGACCGAGGGGGCAACCTTTTCAAGTAGAGGGTGGTACGTGTATGGAATGAGCTGCCAGAGGAAGTGGTGGAGGCTGGTACAATTGCAACATTTAAGAGGCATTTGGATGGGTATATGAATAGGAAGGGTTTGGAGGGATATGTGCCGGGTGCTGGCAGGTGGGACTAGATTGTGTTGGGATATCTGGTCGGCATGGACTGGTTGGACCGAAGGGTCTGTTTCCATGCTGTATATCTCTATGATGACTCTATGATGATTCATTATGAACCTGTTTTCTTACTGCAGGCCTAGACCAATTTCACTTTATTTTTCCAATCTTCATAATCTTATCTAATGCTCAAGTGGCATTTGACACTATCCTATACTATGGAAGATAAAGGCTAAAGAATACAAAAAAATCCTTTGAATCTATCATAAGATTGTACTTGTAATCCCAAAGGAAATAAACATTTGTAAAGCAATAAGATTAGCTGGCTAATTATGACTAGAATTATTGCTAACTCAATATTTTCTGTAATTAAATTTTTATTACCTCAATTGAAATGCTGTAAAGGGTTTTTAGTTTGGTGACTGCAAGTTATACGATGAGAGCATTAGAAGTTCTTCTTCCATATAAGAGTACGTGGGATTTATAGAAAATAGACTTTAACCCTATTAGGATAATGAGGATGTCAGAGTTTGTAAGTATTTAACAGGACATCCATTGAAAAATATTTGCAACATATATTGTGAATCAGAATTGTTCTTGAAATGAGATCAATTTTAGGTATTAATTCTGTAGTTCGATATACTTCTCTCATTTATTTCTATTATGTCTGATAGAAGTTTAGGTTTAACTTTGAACCCATATTTGGACCAGGAATGGAGGCGTAGGGTATGAAATTGTGCACTGCAGGTCTTTGTGCTGATTTGACGGCTATCTTTCTCCTTGACCGTTTTTCCAAGGAAAGCTTGAGGAGGTGGAGGGTGAAGCTGGTTGTTGGCAGCAGGGGCATTAACTAGTTAAAGTCTATAAATTCCTGTTACTGGAGTTTAGCTAGAATTTTCCCATTGGTAGTAGGGAACAGATGGTCCGTCTCGTGGTGGCCTCTCAGTACCAGACTAAGGAGCCAGCACTCTTGACAGGCGTACAAGTGTTTCCCTACCTACTTGACTGTGGCAACTGCAGATACCCAGTGAAGGGGCTTGTTCCCACCATTATGGTGACGTGGCTATAAAGGCCATTTTTAATTTACATTTTGATGAATTAGATAGAGAGGCACTTCCATTTTGAAGGGCCCTCTCCCTCACTTACTTTCTGTGGCATCCTGCTGCTGTGAAGCTGGTTCTCCAGTTTCAAGAGATTGTGCAAAATAACCCTTTGGTTATTAATTGGCCTCTTGGAGAAAACAGCATTGAATGAATGTCTCCCCGACTGACAGGTTTCTGACTCCCATTGGAGCTTACCAGCAGAGGGAGAGTCCTGCATAGAGATGAAAATTTATTCAGGTGCATAAGAAAATCCTGGGGTGACGCCCAGATTTTCTCATATACTTGAGAGAAAGAAAGTTCTATGGTGGTATCTTTCCAGTATCTGAACGATGTGGGCATCGGAAAGAAAGTTCAGAGAATCTTGTGAGATTGGCACTGAGGAGCTTCCTGCTGTAACGAATAAAATGTCCCATTTTCCAACAAAATGTTGAACTGTGAAATGAAATTCGTGTTAGGGAGTAGCGAGGGATTTATTTACATGTATAGTACCATGCCTTAACATTCTCATTTTTACATCAGCTTGCCTCATTTGTAAACATTTTCCTATTCTCCAGTTAGGAACTAGATAGCAACTAGATAGGGCACAATTGTAGGCAGTGACCACATGCACCCCTTCCAGCAAGACCACATGCACCCTGTTGGCAAGGTGGGATGACCAGTTGCTTTCTGATATCACATCTGACACAAATAAAACAAACCATACAGGGCAGCTGTGGATTGCCAGTGCTCAACCACATACATGACTGGGCATTAAAGATGTTGCAGGTGCCAGGAATTGTGGGAGGTCCCTGCAATGGGCAGTAACACAGGACTTATGGTGAGGAAGGATCTAAAAACGCCAAAACTTAAACGTAACCAGTTTCTAGTAAAATTCTGCCTTGTTTATTTTTGCCAAACAGTGTAAAGTGTTAAAAATATTTATAACTACAGAGCCAGAAAAAAGTTAACCCTAACTTAAGACAATTGTGATTCACAGAACATTCTGAATATATCACAACAGATGTTAGGAATTATAATACTCTGGTGTGGATTCAGTTCCAAGAGCGTTGCTAAATGTAACAGCAATGCCTCAGGTAGTTGACACTGAGCTGCTTCAGTGCCCTCAAAGTCCCTGTTGAAGATGACTCTGCAAATTTGCCAGATGCCTTGTAAGTGCATGATGCTTCCCAGATATTTTAAAATGATGCCAAGAAGCAAGATCCCAAAGGAATTAAGTTATGAGAAAGTGGATGAGCACAAAGCAGAAAGTGCACTCAGCCCTAATAAAACTCTCTTTAAATGCAGTGAAGACTGAGGTCCTGATTTTATATCCATCCCAGCTCACTTTAGTGTGGTCTTTAGTCTGTCCATTGCATTGAGAATTGCCATGAATGAAGTCAGAATATTTATTTACTTCTATTATAATTAACTTTTAAGCACAAGTTGAGCATACAAAAAATCTAAAAGGAATGTCTACCCCATTTTAATCCAAAAGTTTCTTGGATTCAGTTTCAACAGTTAATTCCAGAAAAGCCTCTGAAAATTTGTCCAGACATAGCTATAGTAAATTATTGATCAAATATCTGCAAACCAGAATATGTCTTAGAAAATGCCAAGGTTGTATGTCCAACAGAAATTGCTAATGAGTCCAATGTTGGCACTCAGGTGCTTTATCAAGGCTAATTTGAGTTTCAGTAAATTGAACTGACAGTATCTGTCTGTCTACTTGGCATCATAGAACAGTAGCTACAAGGTTTAATCATGTTCTTAACAAAGCGAACATCAAAGAATGAAAGCTATGTATTGCACAATAGAAATAATAATATGTTCCATGTAATGGAGTAAACTATAAACAGCATTTTATGTCTAATTCTTCTGTTAATTTACATTGATGTTTTACGCAAAACAAGTGTTTACGGTGTTATGATCCCAAAGGGAAACCACATTTACTGAATGCCCTTCAAGTGAAGGAATTACCACCAATGTAGTATTTTTTAAATGTAGCTTTTCTTTTAACAAGAATCAGAACTAACACAATGATGTCTTAATGAATAGGCAAATGATACTTAAAATAAAATGATAAAATTCATTTTAAACATATTACACAATCAGAAGCATTTGCATCATTTCCTACAGAAATGTGATACTTCATAGCTACACAGTTCCAAAAGAAAGGTGAACGTGGAGATGTACATGCGAGTTAAGAGCAAGAGTAGGCCATTTGATCTTTTGAGTTTGTCCAGTCATTTGATAAGATTGTGGCTCGAATCTCAACTCCACATTTCCACCTGCCTGTGATAACATTGCATTCCCCTTGCTCACCAAGAATCTATCCATCTCTTCCTTAAAGATTTTCAAATATCCTGCTCCCATGACCTTTTGTGAAAGAGAATTTTAAAGGTTCTGAAAAAATAATCTTCATCCCCGCCTTAAGTGAGTGACCACTTATTTTGAAATGATGACTATCTCAAAAGAGGAGGCATCTATTCCATATCCTCCCTGTGAAGATCATTTTGGATCGCATGTTACAATCAAGTTATCTCTTACTTTTCTAAACTCCAGCAAATAAATATGAGCATAACCTGGCCAAGCCAATCTGTCTTCAGACAACCAATCCATTGCAAGTAATTGTCTTATGAAATTTCACTGAACTGCTTCCAGTATATTTGAATCCTCCTTAAGTAAGGAGAGCAATACTATAAGTAGTGCTCCAAATGTGATCTCACTAGTGGCCTTATAAGTGAAGCATAACCTTTCTATTTTTGGATTTAAAACCCCTCATAATAAATAATAAAATTCTCCTAATAACTTCCTGTAACAGCATTCAAGCCATTTGCAATTCATGTACCAGGAAACACAGATCCCTCTGCATCTCAGAGCTCTGCAATGTCACCATTTAGATAATATACCTTTTCTTATCTTTTCTGCCAAAATGGACAATTTCTTACATAATTTTCCATTTGGCAACACTTTGCCACTCCATGTAACCTATCTCTATCTCTTTATAGGCTCCTTATGTCCTCTTCACTGCATGCTTTTCTACATATCTTTATGTTATCAGCTAATTTAGCAACCTTTCCTTTTATCCCTTCAGAAGGCATTTACAAAATCAAGAGATTATTACCTTTGAGGTCCTGCTTTATAATTTCATACCTAGGTCATCATACTGCCTATATATTACCAATTGCCTTGTCAGTTCTTTTTGCTCTTCTTTATTCATGCAGGCTAGGTCATCAAATCCCATCTGACAAGTTTTCTCCCTTATATCTCATGGGTGCAATTGTCAGCAAGGCACATTTCTGTGAAACCTTTCTCACTATTGTCACAGGCCATTTCAGGGAAAATCCTAACCCTTGAGCATCCCCAAGTTATTCAAACAGTTTTCCACTTTTTAGCTGCCTTTTGATCAAATGACATAGTACTTCCAAGAGCTTTCATCTGCTGTTCTGCCAAACAGATAAACTGACATCATCTTGAGAATGATTCGCTTTTCTTTGCACAGTAATTTAGTATATTCATCTTTGGCTTCTGCCTGTTTAGGCTTTATGTCTGCATTTGGTTTTGCACTCTTCAACTGCTCTGCTTTTAGGCTTTCTCTCTGATTGATCACTTGGCTTCTGATCTTAATTTCCATCTTGGTACTACATCCAGATTGAAGTTTCCTAGGACATTTGGATATCAATTTCTTATTTCCCAAAAACTTTATAATTAATGAAAACATTGCTAAGAGGAGTTAAGAACTCTATTTTGTTTTGCACTCATCAGGACTGGATGCAAGAAGCAGACATGATTTTAAAAAATGATAATTATATATCCAATATGAGAAGAAAATGCTGATTGGTTGTGTTATTATGGGCGTGGAAATGTAACAAGAACAGTTAACTGTCAAATTTCAGACCAGGTACTTAGAGTACATAGAGTACATAGAAGAATACAGCGCAGTACAGGCCCTTTGGCCCTCGATGTTGCGCCGATCCAAGCCCACCTAACCTATACTAACCCACTATCCTCCATATACCTATCCAATGCCCGCTTAAATGCCCATAAAGAGGGAGAGTCCACCACTGCTACTGGCAGGGCATTCCATGAACTTACGACTCGCTGAGTGAAGAACCTACCCCTAACTTCAGTCCTATATCTACCCCCCCTTAATTTAAAGCTATGCCCCCTTGTAATACCCGACTCCGTACGCGGGAAAAGGTTCACACTGTCAACCCTATCTAACCCCCTAATCATCTTGTACACCTCAATCAAGTCACCCCTAAACCGTCTTTTCTCTAATGAAAACAGCCCCAAGTGTCTCAGTCTTTCCTCATACGATCTTCCTTCCATACCAGGCAACATCCTGGTAAACCTCCTCTGCACCCGTTCCAGTGCCTCCACATCCTTCCTATAGTATGGCGACCAAAACTGCACACAATATTCCAGATGCGGCCGCACCAGAGTCTTATACAACTGCATCATGACCTCAGGACTCCGGAACTCAATTCCTCTACCAATAAAAGCCAGTACGCCATATGCCTTCCTCACCGCACTATTTACCTGGGTGGCAACTTTCAGAGATCTGTGTACATGGACACCAAGATCCCTCTGCTCATCCACACTACCAAGTATCCGACCATTAGCCCAGTACCCCATCTTTTTGTTATTCTTCCCAAAGTGAATCACCTCACACTTAGCTACATTGAATTCCATTTGCCACCTTTCTGCCCAGCTCTGCAGCTTCTCTATATCCTGCTGTAACCTGCCACATCCTTCCTCGCTGATTTGTCAGCATATTGCGATGGGAAAACAATACAGAGTATGGGTGGCACGGTGGTTCAGTGGTTAGCACTGTGCTTCACAGCGTCAGGGGCCTAGGTTCGACTCCACCCTTGGATGATTGTCTGTGAAGTTTGCACGTTCTTTCCATGTCTGTGTGGGTTACCTCCAAGTGCTCCAGATTCCTCCCAAAGTACAGAGATGTGCAGGTTAGATGGATTAACCATGCTAAATTGTCCATAGTGTTTAGGGATGTGCAGGTTGGGTGGATTATCCATGGAAAATGCAAGATTACAGGAATAGGGTAAGGGGATTGGTCTGGGTTGGATGTTTGGAGGGTCAGTGTGGACATGATTGGCCGAATAGCCTGTTTCCACACTGTAGGGATTCTATAAAGAAAAGTTTCACAGAGTCCTTGATCTTTTAATTTTCAGTTGGAAAGACACTATACTCATATGAATTTATTTTGCCCACGTAAAGACGATCCTATTCATGGATATACCTAACTTCTGGCAAGCACAATGTATCACACTGCATACCCAGTTTATAACCTTAAATTGGATTCTGGTGTAGCAACACAATCCAGAGTATTTAATAAATGCTGTCCAATAGGGAAATTGTGTCTAATAGTGAACATAGTGTCCTCAGGCTTGCAATTATAGTCTGGTTGAGCATGATCAACATTCCACCCACTCCAGGATAATCTGAGGTAAACCGTGCCTCATTCTACATCAAATGAGGTGAACATAGACACTCTTATCACAACGAGATTTTGTGACATGCAGCAAGTGATAATTTGGTCAGGGTAAGCAGTATCATGCTAGAGTTTTGATAAGCAAAATTGTTGCATTAAGCTTACATTGTAAGCAGAAAGTTTGACACTATTCGCAAGGATAGAAACTTATAAAGGTCAGTTTGAAACATGCTTGAAAGCAGTTACAGCATCTGCATGAATGGGTTCACTCCTATCCGTGGTTTTGGGCTTCTGCGGTACATCTTAGAACATATCCCCTGCGGGTGCAGGGGGAGTACTGTAATTCTTAATTGTGAATCATAATACCGAGGAAGATTCCCCCAATTATTCTGGCTTGTTTGCTAGCTGTCCTTCATTACCTGATGGAGATTCTCTTGTGCATCATGAAGGTTGATCTATTGTAACTTTACTTTAAAGATTCAGGACATAGTTCTCCTATAACATCACAGTTGGCTTCCAGCGAAACCTCACAAGAGAAATAATGGGGCCTGTGGGAAAAGTGTGGTTTGGGGCAGACCAGTTAAAAAAATCACTCACTATCGCTCAAAAATCTAACACAAAATATAGCCCAGCATGAATGAAGGTTGAGATCATGTTTTTTATAGTTTAGATTAGATTACTTAGTGTGGAAACAGGCCCTTCAGCCCAGCAAGTCCACACTGACCTGCTGAAGCGCAACCCACCCAGACCCATTCCCCTACATTTACCCCTTCACCTAATACTACGGGCAATTTAGCATGGCCAGTTCACCTAACCTGCACATTTTTGGACTATGGGAGGAAACCGGAGCACATGGAGGAAACCCACGCAGACACGGGGAGAATGTGCAAACTCCACACAGTCAGTTGCCTGAGGCGGGAATTGAACCCGGGTCTCTGGCGCTGTGAGGCAGCCGTGCTAACCACTGTGTCACCATGCCGCCCACGCTATGTTTATTAACAAAACAAAATTAAATTTAACACGACATTTGAAAAATGTAAGAAAGCTGCCCTCTGTACAGTATCTCTCACAGATGCTCTGTCGACAGCTGACACTGGCACATGCGCTCTTCAGCACAAAGAGCAGCATGACATACAGGCCAGCGCTGGCATCATGCATGCGCAGAACAGCACGCAGACTTCAATGCAGTTATTGACATATGCACAGAATAGCAAGAAGACTAGTACCGATACCGTGCATGGGCAGAGCAGCATGGGCACCAGTTCATGCGCAGAATGACATGAAGATTTCTGCATGGACATCAGCGCATACGCAGAACAAAGCGCGCACACTGGAACCATGCTATCCCGAACAGAGGTAAACATTCTCGAAAATATCGGTCCCTAATTCTTCAGCAACGTTATAAACAAATAGTGCTGCCAAAACGCGCATTATCCCAGAACTTCCTGTATATCTTCAGCTAGGAGAATCATGTTTCCACTGAACTATGTGAATCCAGCAAAATGAAGAATACACAAAATGTGTGTTCAGGAATTAATACCTGGAGTAGTAGAAAAATAAATGATTCCTCCACGCGCACATTTCAGTTTTCTCCCAACTGTGCATCTATTGAATTTCTTATTCAGTTTACCAGGCTGTAGGGTAATTCTGTCTCTTGCTTCAAGATGAAATGCAATCCAAAATTCATTAATTCATTGATGAGGTCTACTTTGATCTTGGACTTTGTTTTTGTTCATGCATGGGACACTATCTGCGCCAGCATTTATAGCCTGTTCCTGTTTATTCATGAGAATGGGGGTCAGCTGTCATCTACCGTAATAAAGAAATGTAGCATCATTGACAATCATGATTAGGACTAAAATATGCCAGGAACATGTTACTCCTCAGTGTCAATCTGAAAAGTCTGTAAAAAGTACTGAAGGTAAAAAAATATTTTTTTCTTGAAGGTAATGTTATACCTATCAATTTGTCTTATGTACTGGAATTTTAAAACAAAATTGGGATGAGTAGAGTTTGGAGTAAACTCGAATTAGAATTTGAATTAGCATTAGAAAAAGCTATGTGAACTCTTTGATTTGCTTGTTGAGAATTCAGTGCAATGCCCCCAAGTTGCTCTGCAGCCCCATAAATTAATCCCACTAATGTCTTTTAGGGAAGGAAATCTGTCATCCTCACCTGGTCTGGCTTACATGTGGCTCTAGAACCACAGCAATGGGATTGACTCTCAACTGCCCTTTGAAACGGCCTAGCAATCCATTCACTTGTTTCAGTCAGCAAGAAGTCACAACAACAAAATGAAAGCAGACTAACTTACCAGCAATTGATCTAGACATTGGAAATGATAACAGCAAAATCAGTCCTGTTGGCCCTGCAAATACCTCCTTACTAACATCTAAGGGCTAGCTCCAAAACTGAGAGAGCTGTCTCACAAAATAGTCAAGCCTGACATAGTTGTACTAACAGAATTATACCTTACAGACACTGTCCCAGACACCACCATCACCATTCTTGGATGTGTTCTGTCTCACTGACAGGACAGGTCCAACAGAGGTGGTGGCACAGTGGTGCACAGTTAGGAGGGAGCTGCCCTGGGAGTCCTCAACACAGATTTTAACCCCTCGAAGTCTCATGGTATCAGTTTAAACGTGGACAAGGAAACCTCGTGCCAATTACCATGTACTGCCCTCACTCAGCTGATGAATCGGTATTTACCAGTACTTAGCTTCATCCTTACCAATCTGTCTGCTGCAGGTGCATCCATCCTTGATAGTATCAGTAAGAGTGACAACCACACAACTAATGAAGATGAAGTCCCGCCTTCACATTGAGAATTCTCACCATCAAGTTTTGTGGCACTATCACCGTGATAAATGGGACAGACTTCGAACAGATCAAAACTGGTCATCCATGAGGTGCTGTGAGCAATGAACAGTAGCAGAATCCGACTCCAACACAATTTGCAAACTCATGGGCTAACATTATTCCCCACTCAACCATTATCTCCAAGCAGTGTGCATGTCAAGAGCAACATCAGGTGTGCCTAAAAATGAAGTGTCAACCTAGTGAAGCTACCAAAGAGGACTACTTGCATGCCAAACTGTATAAGCACCAAGTGATAGATAGAGCTAAGTGATCCCACAACTAGTGGAACATATCTAAATTCTGCAGTCCTGCACATCCAGCTGTGAATTGTCGTGGACGATTGATCATCTCACTGAGCAGGAGTATCCACAAATATTTCCATCCTGGGTGGAAGAGCCCAGCAGATCAGTACTGAAGATAAGGTTGAAGCAGTTGCAACAATCTTGTGCCAAATGGATGATTAATTTCAGCCCTCTCCAGTAGTCGCCTGCATCACAGGTACCAGTCTTCAGCCAATTCGATACATTCCATGTGGTATCAAAAAATGGGTTGGAGGTTGGACACTGCTGAAGCTATGGACCCTGACAACATTCTAGCATTAGTACTGAAGACTTCTGCTCCAAAACTTCCTGCTCCCCTCTTCAAATGAAGCCACAAAACTGGCATCTATTCAACAATGTGGAAAATTGCCCAAGCATGTCCTGTGCACAAAAAATAGGACAAATATAATCCAGCCAAGTACTGCCCCATCAGTCTACTCCCGATCATCAGTAAAGTGATGGAAGGTGTCATCAACAGTGCAATCAGTCAGAACCTGCTCAATGATACCCAGTTTGGTTTCTGCCAGGGCCACTCAGCTCCTGACCTCATGACAGCCTTGATTCAAACACAAACAAATGAGCTGAATTCCAGGGGTGAGGTGAGAGTGACGGTCCTTGACATCAAGGCAGCACTTGATTGAGTGTGGCATCGAGGAGCCCGAGCAAATTAGGAATCAGTGGGATTAAGAGGGCAGGTTGGAGTCTTATCTGGCACAGAAGGAGATGGTCAGCCCTCTCAGGTCCAGGACATCTCGACAGGTGTTCTTTAGTATAGTCTCCTGAGCCCAACCATCTTTCAGGTATAACATTCCCACCATCATAAGGTCAGATTTGAGGATGTTGCCAATGATCCACTAGTTTCAGCACCATTTGTACCCCCTCAGATACTAAAACAATCATATTCAAATGCAAGAAGACCTGCACAATATCCAGGCTTGAGCTGGCAAGTGGCAAGTATTATTCACACCACACAAATGCTAGGCAATAAGAGATAATCCCTTGACATTCAGAGGCGATCCCAGCACTGAATCCCTCACTATAAACACTCGGGGGGTTACCATCAACTTCCATATAAAGACAGTAGCTACAAGAGCAGGTCAGAAGCTAGGAATACCATGGTGAGTAACTCACCACCTGAGTCCTGAAAGCCTGTCCGCCATCTACAAGGCACAAGCCAGCAGTTTGATGGAATACTCCCTGCAGTTCTCTTGCAGGTTGAAATGCTGTTGAATCCCTGTATTAAGTCTCATTATATAATTAAGTTACAACAATTCTTTAAATGCCTTGTTTATTATCACTAAAACAAGGCCACAACTACTCCAGAATTCATGACACAACAGAAAAACAATCTTAATTCTTTGAATTATTGTATTTGAAATATGTTTTATTTTCTAAATGCCACACAACTTAGAATTTTCAAAGTTTTCTTCTGCATTTTACAAATAATTTGGATAGCATTGTATTGTGAATTATGCCGACCTGAGCTGGCAATTATTTGTTAGCATAAGAATTAGATTGAATTGTATCGAGACAAAATAGTGTTGGAACTATTAATTTAAATTTGAATATTCAGCTCACTCTGCATGATTAAAACATATTTTGGCAATGTTGCAGAAAACATCCTGTAGGAGTAATGATCTGTACAGTCTAGAATTATGAGCTTCAGTTTCCCTTTTAAACCCACGTCGATTTGAAACTTTTTAAATATCGTAATTGTGGAGAGATCCTTAATTCACTAGAAAGAGTTTTGGAAGCTTAGGATTTAAACCAGCAACTATATACTTGCAGGTTTGTTATGGCACCCCATGCTGTTGACATGTAGCGAGCAATTTCTTGAATTTTAATTCCCTCAAAGTTAGGCACAGGATAGTGCAAACTAGAAGAACAAGAAACAAGCTTCAGACTTCAGTCAAACTTCTGACATCAACAGAAAGGTTTAGTTGACAGTTGATTGAGAGTGAACCTATATCAGACATTCCCCTGGTAAGATGCCCCACAAGTAGATTGACTTAGTTTGGATATGGTCGTCTGTACCCATAGTTGTGTAACCTGGTTAGATCTAAGACACTCGAAGATGAAACCAAAGCCTAGTTTAAGTGGCAGGTGTTGATTTGCCACAACATTAATGACTGTGGATGTATAAATACTTCCAAGTGCCCCACTGAGAGTTGTTGAGAAAATGTTCCACCTTTTGACATTCAAAAGTATGGTTATATAAATGTTGTAGGGCAGCTGAACTTTATTTATCTTGTTGGGTTTTAGTAATGATTGGTGGTAGAGAAAGGGATTCTTATGAATTGACCTTAAAATAGCTGCAATTCAATAATTGCTGAGAATTGAAGATATTATTTCTTCCATGTATCACAAAATCCATTGAAGAAATAACACTTTCATGCAGATTATGTGATCTGCAGATTTAGGCATCTAACACTTCATGGGATCTAGGGTTTTCTTCCTCCTCCCTACTTCACATCTTACAGCCCGTTGTACTGTGAATTTCAATTGTTGGTTTGCTAATCATTGGCGAATTTTAACTGCAATTGAAGTTATCAATTCTGAATCATATATTGTAACCTGGCTCTCTTAACAGCTGTGTAAATGTGATATACGTGTGCCATTTTTATTCAAACAAATAGACAGATTGTTGATAGCTCATGGTGATGCTTCAGTTGTGAATTGTGATGTGCATGGTTTATATTGTCAAGGCTTTCCATTATTGCTGAGTAAAACCGATAGCAACTTCTGCTCTCTACACATACAGAATTAAATTTGGAAATCTGGAGGTTGCTGTTAATGGTGCACTGTTGTAGATTTCACCATGGGAATCTTCACAGAGATCAGTAAGATTGGATGAATTTAGATTAATTAACTATTGTTTTCCTTCTAAAGACATGTGAAAAGGTTAGGCCACAATCAAAGAATAGTAACTGAGTTTGTGGCTGCATTGAAAATAATAATTAGTATTGAACACCCTTAATGAGTTTATAATTATAGAGCATCATTTGCTCAGAAACAAAGGGAGGATTTTTAAAGGAACAGAAGTTAAAATAATGTAATTCTTATTTCTGTTTTTTGGCTTTCCACTAATCCTAGTCTATGACTCACTCTTCATTTTGCTTCTTATGAAATGACTTAAATCCAATTTACGTTTTCTCTATTTTACGGCATGCTACTTACTATCAGTGTGTCTCAATGAGGATTCTTCAGTTTGAATGCTTGAAGCTTCTCCTGATTATCTTGCTTAAGATTGCAGATCCTCTGTAGATAGCATCAAGTTCAAAGAGATGCTGTGTGACTGGAAGTCTCCACTGGCAAGCCGCTGAAATTCTGTGGCCAGTGGTGGAGGAGATGAATGATGAATGTGTTCCTTTCATCAAATTTATTACAATCAGAACAACAGCCATGTGTACAATCTAAGGGTAATATCTCAGATTGCTGCATTTTATTATGAACAAATTATATAAAGTATGCAATGTGTTTTACAGAAAGGCAACTTTCTAAAACGTGAATATTATTAATTTTTAAATATGACAATTGATTAAAGAACAATTTATAAAATTGTACTTTAATCAATTGTCATATTTTAAAAATTATATACTTGGAAAAATTCATTAATTTGCACATTCTACTTTATTATTTTACTTCCAACACATTTTACTATTTATGGAGTCCTGTTTCACTAATCACAAATAAATTCAGTACTACAGACATCCAAAAGAATCTTTAAAGTTTATAAATAGACGTAATTCAAATTTTAATTATCTAATTTTATTTCTAGAGATTCAATTGCCATTTAATGTAGTGTTTTGAATCATTATCATTGTTGTAAGCATCATGTCTGTAAATTATCCTTTGGTATCAAGGAATGGTGGTAGTTCAAGTTTATATGTGAACATAAATAAAATTCTGTCGAAAGCATATGTCTGGAAGAAACATTGCAGCAGATTTCCATATGGTCAGCCTTTGCACTGGCATGATATACTATCTGATAATTCATTAAGGGGAATGGTTTACAATTCACTAGTCTCATTGTAACAAGAAGAAAATGTCAACCATCTACAAAACATTTACAAGCCCTTCTTCTTTCTTGATTGAAAGTTCTAATTAAGTGGATACAGAAAATTAACTGAAATTAGCTGTCAGAAAGTCACATTTAAATGAATGATGAGCTGCTCCAGCAGTAAACATTTAAATGATATAAATTGCCATTTAAGTGTATGGTTTAATGTTTGTCATGCTTTAATGTGACATGAAACTGTAGTGGCAATCAAACAGCTTGTCCTGATTTGAACATATTGGAGGAGTTTTGTTTCTATGTGACTTTGTGTTATACTGAATAGTTATTTTGGACTTTGCATGTAGACTGTGCATGTTCTCAAATGTGTGCATTTTAATGAAGCAGGTCCGAATTCTGGTATTTTATTACCAGTAAATGCTTACTAAATAATGAATTTATTGCATACTTAGCTATTGGGTTTGCTGTATATAAATTATTGTTCTGACAGAAGCAACCCCTTGCAGTCTTAGATACGGAATAAATTTATTTTAGTGGTAAATTCTACATTCAGAAGTTCAAATCTTAGAGCTGTTGTATTATTTAAATTATTATTTTATGAAATATACCAGCAGGTACTTTTTAGCTAGGAATCAAGAATAATTTTCAATAATTCATTCTTTTATATGAATATTGTAATATGTCAAAGACACATTGATTGGTTAATATGTGAATAGATGTACATTATCGGTACGCAGATCAAACAAAAAAACCAACAAAACAAAAATTACCCCTAAAAGGGCTCCTGTATGATAATAAAAGCATTGTAAAGTGCAAGTCTGCACAACCTCTGCATCTAAAATAAATTTCATGGCAGAAAAGCCAACTCAAAATTTACACCAAATTTATGACACTCCACAAAAAATCCCAACTGTGTGGCACAATGCTGCTAGAGGAATAGGGTACCCTTTATTCTTTCACTGAGCCGATGAAAGTAAGAAGTAGGAGGAATAGCAGGCCATTCGGCTCATCAAGCCTGCTACCCCATTCATTACTGGCTGTGGCTAAAACTCCATTTTACTTGTCAATCAAAAATCTGTCTATGGCAACCATGTAAATGTTCAATGACCAATCTTTCACAACTCTTTGTGGAAGGAAATTCAAAACATCAGTAATGCTTTGAGAAAATAAATTCCTTCTCAGCTATGCCTTAAAGGAGAAACTTTTTTTAAAAAAACAACTGTTCTAGCTTATTCTAGACCCCAACAAGAAACATCCTCCTAGCATGAAGCCTGTTAATCCCCTCACAATTCTTAGTTTATGTAAGATCAGTAAGTTTGGTGGGTCAAATGGCCTGTTTCCATACTGTAAGGAATCTAATCTAATCACCTCTCATACTTTGAAACTGTAATTTTTAGGCTTTACTTATTCAACCTTTTCTCGTAAGACAATTCCTTCATCTGACAAAGCAATATACTGAACGTTCTCTGAAATACTTCCAATACATGCATATCCCTCTTTAAGTAAGTTGACCAAAACTTTACGGAATACTATATGTGTGGTCTCTCTAAATCGCTGTGCAATTATAATAAAGGTTCCCTACTTCGGTTCTCCACTGCCTTGCAATAAAAACCTACATTCCACTTCCCTTCCAAATTATGTGATATACCTGCAATTTTTGTGATTTGTATACAGGGACATGTAGATCCCTCTGTCTTGCAGCACTTTGCAGCTTCTCTCCATTTAAGTAATACTCTGCTTTTGTATTGTTGCTGACGATGTGGACAATCTCACATCTTCCCATGTTATACTCTATCTGCTAAATTTGCCCAGTCACTTAACCTAGATATATTCAGTTTCAGGTTCTCAGCATCTTCCCACAACTCACTTTGCTTTCTGTCTTTGTTTGGCTAAGTACACTATGTCCCTTCATCCAAGTATATTGAGGCTGCAACATTGATCCCTGTAACACTCCTGTTGCCTTTTTGCCAATCCAAAATGATTCATTTATCCGAACCCATTTTCTTGATAGTTAACCAAGCCTTCATCAATGTTAATATATTAATTGTAATACCAAAGGATTTTTTTTTCTTGTGTAGTACCTTTGATGTGGCACCTCAGCAAATATCTTTTGGAAATCCAAATACATTTATAAATTCCACATTATGAAGATTGTTGTTACATTCTGAAAAACTTTAATACGTTTGCCAAGCACACCTTCCCTTTAACAAAACTGTATTGACCCTGCCTTTTTTTAAAATGATTCTCTAAATGTTAATGATTCTCTACTACCTCAAAAAATTATGAATTCCAGCAATTTTACCAATGCCGTTTTCTGTTGTCTGCCTTTATTATCTAGAATGGTGATATTATACGTGAGATTTTCAAATCCACGAGGACATTTCCTTGCTGTGGTGCAGTTGCTCTGGCAGAGATCTTCATTCATAGAATCCCCATAGTGTGGAAACAGGCCATTCGACCCATTGAGGCTGCACTAATCCTCCAAAGACTATCCCATCGATACCCACACTCCCTATTCCCCATGTCTAACTGACCTTACCTGCACATCCCCAGACGTTATGGGCAAGTCCACCCAACCTGCACAGCTTTGAACTCTGGGAGGAAACGAGAGCACCTGGGGAGAATGTGCAAACTCGACACAGACAGCTGCCCAAATCTGGCACTGTGAGATAGCAGTGCTAACCAGTGAGCCACCATTCCTTTCTTGCATTAAGCAGCATACAAGGCAAATAAAGCAAGTGCTGATGCTGTTTCCATAGCTAGAGTTTCCAGGATTAGGTGTCTAGCCTGTCACCATTGGTAGTGATTATATAAGCACAAATAATGTAACACATCCTGCTTTGCTCTAGCCAAAAGTTTGGCCAGTGGATCTACATATTTGAAAAAGAAGCCCTTTCATATCATAGGCTGTACAATTATGACTGTAGAAAGGGCAACTGTAATAAGGTACTTGGAAACACAACAGCAGCTTGTATTCATACGGAACATTTGTAAAAATACCTGAGAAGTGGGTTGCTTGGTATTAGGCTGTACAATTTGAAATGATTGGGAAGGGTATCGATGGCTCAAAAGAGAATGGTTTATAACATAATTTCATAAATAGTAGAAAACTTTTCGACAGTTGAAGTCTGCTCCACAGTGCTTTAAGATCGTGGCTGACCTTAACTCTACTTTTTTGCCACCTCATAGTTTCTATTCCCCAGTCAATCAAAGGTCTGTCTGTTAGCCTTGATTGTATTCAATGACCAAGACTCCACTATTCTTAGAGAAAGAAAATTCCAAAGAGTAATGAATGACCCGCTGAGAGACAAAATTCCTATTAACTGTATCTAAAATGTGAAGCCTTTATGGTTGCTTGTGGTAGAGCCTACTAGGGGACAGGCAGTTTTGGATTTGGTAGTATATATAGTAAGGCAGACTTGATTAGGGAGCTTAAGGTAAAGAAACACCTAGGGGGCAGTGACAATAACATGACAGAATTCACCCTGCAGTTCAAGAGGAAGAAGCTGGAACCAGATGTAACTGTATTGCATTTGAGTAAAAATAACTGCAAAAAACATGAGGGCATAGCTAGCCAGAGTTGATTGGAGGGGGAGCCTAGCAGGGAAGATGGTGCAGCAGCAATGCCTGCTGTTTCTACAGATAATTCAGGAGGATTTCATCCCAAGTAAGAAGACACTTACCAAGGGGAGGAGTGGGCAACCAGGGGTAACAAGAGAGATCAGAGATTGCATGAAAGTAAAAAAAAGTTCCATGTGGTGAAGATTAGTGGGAAGCTAGAAGATTGCGAAACCTTTAAAAACCAGCAGAGGGCAACTAAATATGCAGTAAAGGGGGAGGAGATAAAATATGAATGTAAACTAGCAAGTAATATTAAAAAAAAGCAATCATTTTTTGGATACCTGAAATTACATTTAGATTTAGATTACTTACAGTGTGGAAACAGGCCCTTCGGCCCAACAAGTCCACACCGACCCGCCGAAGTGCACCCACCCAGACCCATTCCCCTACGTTTACTCCTGCACCTAACACTACAGGCAATTTAGCAAGGCCAATTCACCTAACCTGCACATTTTTGGACTGTGGGAGGAAACCGGAGCACCCGGAGGAAACCCACGCAGACACGGGGAGAATGTGCAAACTCCACACAGTCAGTCGCCTGAGGCAGGAAATGTGAGAGAGAGGGCAAAAGTAGACATTGGACAGCCGGAAAATGAGGCTGCGAAGAGCAAAAAAATATCGGAGAAACTGAACAGGTACTTTGTGTCAGTCTTCACAGTAGATAACTCCAGGACTCCACCAGAACTTCAAGTGTGAGGGACCAGAGGTGAGTGTAGTAGCCTACTAAGGAGAAGGTGCTCAGCATAGCTTCGTCAAGTGGAAGTTATGCCTAACAAATCTGTTAGGATACTTTGAGGAAGTAATGAGCAAGTTAGACAAAGGAGAGCCAGTTGTCGTGATCTATTTGAATTTCAAGAAAGCCTTTGACAAAGTGCCATACAGAAGGCTGCTAAATAAGATAAGAGTGCATAGTATTAGGGCAAGGTACTGGCATGGATAGAGGATTAGCTGACTGTCAGAAGGCAGAGAATGGGGATAAAAGGTTTTTTTCAGATGGCAGCAAGTGACTAGTGGAGTTCTACAGGAGCCAGTGATGGAACCACAACTATTAATGTTATACATTATCGATCTGGATGAGAGAACTGAGGGCATTATTGCTAAGTTTGCAGATGACATAAAGCAGGTGGAGGGACAGATAATTGTTAATGAGGCAGGGAGGCTGCTGATGGATGTGGACTGGTTCGGAGACTGAGCAAAGAAGTGGCAATTGGAAGCCAATGTGGGTCAGTGTAAGGTTATGCACTTTGGTAAGAGGTGTAGAGGTGTAGGCTGTTTTCTAAATGGTGAAAGGCTTTGGAAATTTGAAGCACGTTAGGAGTCCTAATTCAAAATTCTCTTAAGGTTAACATGCAGGTTCAGTTGGCAGTTCGGAAGGCAAATGCAATGTTAGCATTCATTTTGAGAGGGCTAGACTACAAGAGCAGAGATGTACAACTGAGGCTGTATGGTGGTCAGACCACATTTGAAATAGTGAGCAGTTTTGGGCCCCATATCTAAGGAAGGGTGTGCTGGTTTTGGAGGGGGTACAGAGGTGATTCGTGATTCACAAGAATTATCCTAGGAATAAAGAACTTGTCATATGAAGAGCAGTTGAAGATTCTAGATCTGTACTCGATTGAGTTTAGAAGGATGAGGGGGAGATCTCATTGAAATTTATCTAATACCAAGCGGCCTGGATAGAATGGATGCGGAGAAGATGTTTTCACTAGTAGGAGAAACTAGGATCTGAGGGCACAGCCTCAGAGTGAAGGCAATACCCTTTAGAACTGCAATAAGAAGGCATTTCTTCAGCCAGAGGGTGGTGAATCTGTTCAACTCATTGCTGCATAAAGCTGTGGAGGCAAAACTGTTAAGTGGATTTAAGACATAGATAGGTTATTGATTAGTAAAGGGATTGAAGGCTACGGGAAGAAGGCAGGTGAATGGGGTTGAGGAACATATCAGGTGTGATTGAAAGGTAGAGCAGACTCAAAGGGCTGAATGGCCTAATTCTGCTCCTGTATCTTATCGTCTTTTGTCATACGACAAACACCGCATTCTAGGAATCAGTTTAGAGAACCTTCTCTGAATTGCCTCTGTTACAAGTACTTTCATCCTTAGCTAATGTGACCAAGGACAGAATTATCTGTTTTGAAATACTAGTTCATCATCGTGCATGGAAATGAACATCATAGGCATGTGGGAAGAGCATGGTGAATCTTATGGCAGGGTAGAAATTATCACCTCTTTCATTTATTACTACTAGTCAAATGTCCTGGCACCATATTTAAATGGCAGCAGACATCCACTTTTTTTTTCTGCAAACCAGAAATCTCACTAATACTGTCAGATTTGAAGCTGACAATGTAACATTCTGGCCCTTGTTCCTTTCCCGTTCAACCTTGCTGTCTTCTCCAGATGGACATCTGCCCATGGGTAGACAGAGGTCCCCCTTTAGCCAGCCTCCTTTGCTTATAACCATTACAGTGTAGCCTCCCTTCCTCTGTCATCCTCCAATCCCCAAGCAAATTAGACTACTGATACCCAGTCTCAGTTGGGGCACAACACAGGTGATTGATTGCCAAAGAGGACATAGCAAAAGTTGCTCAATCCAGCTACTTATATCTCACTTGGCGCTTGTGACCTATGTGCAGTCATGAGTCTGAAGGCACGTACTGGTCACTCATCGGGAGTTTAATTGTGAACGGGAACATGATTCTGGCAAACTTGTTTTTCTGATGAACCTGCAGGATATCGAAATGTGTGCAAGCGTTGGGAAAGTCAACATTTGCTTCAAGTTTACAGAACTTACTTGCAAACTTTCATCACACATTGCAGATCTGATTATTGTCTTCTCACCTAATTAAGCTCCCTTAATTCCTACTCCCAACCGCAGTACAAGATTCCACCCAAAACCTGTCAATACTCTGGATGTAGTCTCACTAATGCTCTGTAAGTAGTAACAGGATTTCTCTACTTTAATACACATTTATAGAATTTAGGCAATGTTGATAGATTACAACTAAGTGCTGCAGGTAATGCTGTTAAGAACTTGGGATGCAGCCCATCAGACCTTAAGTTCCATTTGTTTCCTCATGATTTTTTCTCAACTGGCAGCAAGAAGCAGCAAAACAGTAATATTTGAAAAGACTAAATGACAGATATTCAGACAGTGATGAAATAGAGTGCAATGGCACTGGCAATCCAGAATCTAAGGAGGTGAATACAAGATGCAGTTTATGATGTGTTTCAATCAAAACTGATGATGTACCCTCTATTATTAAAAATGGAAAAGTAGAAGCAAATTGGTCCACTTAAAATCAATTTTGCCTGGTTAATGGGATGTGAAAAGTCACAATCACCATTCAGTGGTAGCAGGAACACTCCAGGCAATGTTACCAGAGGCTCTGACAATTACAGAGCAAGCGATAGAGGAGGTCCTCCAGATTCTGTGCAATCAGTACACTCAAATACAAGCAACTTATTGCCTCTGTGGAATAGGTGATGACTGTCTTGGAAATACAGAATCAGCAGAGTAGGTGCTGGAAATGCATTTAAACCTCCAATCCATCTCAGTAGCTATGGTGAGGCAAGAGAGGGACAAAAAAACTTGAACTTGATCACAGAGAAACGGATCACCAGCTAAGCACGTTGGGAGCTTCCCCTGAGGAAACTCTAAAGGTGCCTTGATTCCCTATCTCCCCTCTGCCAGTGACCTCATTGTCTGCAGCAGTTCAAGCTGAGGGCGGTGCACTTGCATTTGACACCTTAGCTAGGGATTTTGGGGGTGGCAGCTACATAGCAATAGAGAAAGTAAGAAGACAATGTCTTGAGGGTACGTGGGTTGTATGGGAGTATCTAGTATACACTTCTGTTAATATAAACTCACACAATTGTAATGTTTGCTATAGTCTCATTACGCCACTATATGCTGACATTCTTGTCTGAAGTGAAAGGAATGGCGTATCTTCCCCCATCAGACAGTGAGTGCTGCTCTTCTATCAGGGTACCTTTTTATTGGCTCTCATCAGCAGAAATGTGTGCACCTAAAGTTATTTTCATGACTCCGTGAAGTTTACATCTAGCATTTTGGGGATTGTAGTCAAGGTTCACAAGATTGTCCCTGAAAAATAATGTCCTTGTCTGATGAGATTACAGTGAAGACATTGAGCCTGTGATTGCAAAATTACAGACTCCATAAAGTATATTAGTGATGGAGAAATGTGGCCCTGCTCTTCAGAATTCTGGAGGAAAGATGTTTCCTCTGGTCAAGGTATTCAGAACTAGGTAAAACATTATCTGAATAAGAGGTATCCAATACATTACTGATATGCAAAGGACTTCATTCTCTAGGGGACAATGGTGGGAATGTTTGGAGTTGTTAAATTCATTGAAGTGAAAACATAGTAATTGAGGATGCTCAGTAATTGCAATGGCACAGTCAAAGAACCCAACTAGCACTATGAGGATAGTAAGGAAATAAAACAAATAGTGACATAATTGATCTATCATTTTCATGTTTGCGAGCAACCTCCTATTACATCTTAGGATCATCATCGCTTCCATTTCCTCACTAGAGGACTCTCTCCTCCTCTCATGACAATTTTCCCCTTTTGTCTAGTGAAGCTGTAGAGAGCATAACACATCATATTGATGTGGAATGTTCCTTCTGGTGTACATAACAGGGCACCAGCTGAATGACCAAGGTATTGGAATGTCATTGCCAGCAGTCCAGTTGCTCTCTCAACAATGCCCCTACATACAAAGTTTAATCTCTCCTCAGCATTTGTCTGAAGATTCCTGTTGGGTGTCTCTTGTGTTTCAGCCAACCCTGTATGTGACAGGTGGCATTAGAAGCTTTGATCACCTGTGAGTGCTGTATAATGAAGGAGTGATGATAGCTGATTGGACATGGTGGAGTGTATGGCTGTGTGGTTACAGAAGGTCTGCTAATAAAGGAGTAGAATTCTTTCCTATTAACAAACATAACTGAGTGTTACAAGGGTGGTCTGATGTCAATCATTTGTACTACTTGCCTTCAGGAAAGCTATGTGGCAGCAAAGTCAATTGCATCCAAGGAGCAGTGCACTAGTTGATGCATTTCAGCAAGGAGCGCAAAAGTCATCTCTCAGATATATTTATCGGTAGCTGACTATGAAATTCTGCAAAGATCCCCAGTGGCTCACTGGAACAACCCATCCTCCCTTTAGCCATTTGGGCTTTAATATGACCCTTGCTCCTTGAATATATCCAGACAGCTTATAACATACAAATGCAATTTAAAGCCATTTCACTGTAAGGAGAGAGCAGTAAATGCATACCTGAATTCCAGGAAGTTGTAAAGGTCACCAGATAAATTCTATTATAAGCAGTTGAGTAGTGATTGCTGTCTTAATTGGGAAGGCCCACTTAATTCTAGTGAGTTGTGCTTTCATTGAGATGCCAGTACATGCACATAAGCTTCTCGACACCTGCTTATGGGAAGGTTGACCTGTCTTTTGAGGTCGAAGAATGTTGTTGAATGAGCAATCTGTATTGCTGCTCATCAAGTTCTATCTGCTGTCTCTTCTATTCCTCACTCTAAGGTACAGAGGATTTTTTTATCCCATTCTCTTTCAGGGTAGGGATCTCCAGGACTTGCTTGATCTATTGTGGTGAAGCAATGAGAAAAAACTTCTGTCTTAACATGTAGTTTATTGCATGATAGCAACTATGCTACAAACTTATCTGTTAGACCTTTTAAAGCGAGTATGAGGACACGGATCACTTCTTTGAGATTGTATGCTATTCTTCTCATTAACACCGTAAGACCATAACACACAGGAGCAAAATCAGGCCATTCTGCCCATCAAGTCTACTCCCCCATTTGATCATGGATGATTTGTTTCTCAACCCTGTTCACCTGTCACCTCCCCATAACTCGCGATTTCCTTACCAATCAAAAATCTATCTATCTCTGTCTTAAAAATGCTCAATGAGTTGGCCTCCAAATTCCTTTGTGGCAATGAGTTCCAACGATTAACCACCCTCTGGCTGAAGAAATTCCTTCTCATTTTTGTGCTAAATAGTTGTGCCTTCATTCTGAGGCTGTGCCTGCAGGTTCTCGTTTCTCCTGCTGGTGGAAAGTTCTCCACGTCATTCTATCCATGCCTGTCAGTATGCTGTAAGCTTCAATCAGATTCTAATTCCCACCCCCCCCCATCCTTCCAAACTCCATCACGCACAGACCCAGGGTCCTCAACTGCTCCTCATATAACAAGCCCTTCTTTCCCAGGATCATTCTTGTAAACCACTCCAACATCTGCATGTCATTCCCTAGATATGGGTCCCAAAACTGCTTACAATATACCAAACGTGGTCTGACTGGAACTTTATACAGCCTCAGCAGTACATTTCTAAACCTGTATGCTAGCCCTCTTGAAATGATTGGTAACAATGCATTTGCCTTTCTAACTGCCAACTGAACTTGCATATTAACCTTTAAAAGAATTCTGAATTAGGAGTCCCAAGTCCCTTTGTGTTTCAGATTTCCAAAGCCTTTCCTCATTTAGAAAATAGTCTATGCTTCTATTCTTCCTCCCAAAGTGCATAACCTCCCATTTTCACACGTTGTATTCCATCGGTCACTTCTTTACCTACTGTCCTATCCTGTCCAAATCCTCTGTAATCTCCCCATTTCCTCAATGTTACCTGTCCATCCACCTATTTTTGTGCCATCTACAAACTTAGCAACAGTGCCATCCGTTCCTATGTCCAGATAATGTGAATAGTTGTGATCCTAACATGAACCCCTGTGGATGTCCACTAGTCAGTGGCTGCCAACCTGAAAAACACCCCTTTATCCCTGCTCATGACAGTACCTTTCCCCTAACATAAGCCATATAACATCATTCCAATGAGTCGGGCTTAAGGCGCTCCTCAGTATTAATACTTTCAGACCCTTATACCCTTACACAACAAAGACTTAGTCACAGAACCTTTCCTTGATGACAAGAATCTGATGTTTTGCATCTGCCCAATACATTCACCCTTCCCCATTCTTATTTCCTCCTCTGAGACTGGAAGTCTCCATCCTAGAATTCTACTTCTCCTTCAAAGAACTATCTGATTGAAACTGGGACCATATAGACAGCATGCACTGCCGCCTTGTTCCAAGGTAATCTTTATTATATTTGCTACAAATCCTAATGAAGACTGTAATATTGACTCAACTAAGTACCTAAGTTCATGTAATATCCTTGCAAATAAATTATAACATTTGATGTATGGTTTCTAATGTTTCCTCAAACTGCATCTGTAAATTTGGGGATTATTGATATGAAATTGTTTAGATTTTACTGTATGAAAATAGTCTGGCAGTAATTTCAGGACAAATTTGTCTCAATACATGTCATTCAAGTTCATTCTTTGAGCAATAGAATTGATTTTACTTGAATATGCTGATTATTTTCTGCATTCTAATTTGGTGTCATATGCTTTAAAATGAACTGTTAGGTGGAACAGTTCACTAGATAAATGTTAGCTGCTATTTTGTTATTTTCTCTGAAGTCACAATTAGCATTTTTTTTGTTGGAACCTTATGGTTTATTGAACTTTATTGCCAGGTTCTAAAACAATCAGGGCTATAGTTGAATTTGATGGTGTTATTGGATCAGACCAAACACCCTCAAAATATATTAAGATGGTCTAACAATTTCTAATTTTAAAGGCAAATGGCAAGTGTTGCATTCTAGATGCAATTCAATGAGTCAAACTTCCAGATTTGAAGCAAAACACACTTTATTCATACACTATTGTTAAAATACAACAAAAGAGAGAAGAAATTGGAATAACTTAAGTCTATTGAAAAACTTAGCAGAATAATAGATTATTTTACTACTACTGTTTAACTGTTCCAATATAGTAACATCCCATAAACATACCCTTGGAAAAAGGCAAATTCAGTAAAGCAGATTGTATGACAGGTATTTCTCCTGTCCCAGAAGAAAAACATTAAGAGAAAACTCTGAGGGAGAGAGTAGCAAGGAGAGATGTATATAAGCTCCCACCTAGCTTCACAACCGAGCAACCGCTACAGCTGAAAACTGAAAATGCAGGTATCTAGGAGCTTGCCCCTCCCAGTCAGGCTGTTTCTGTTATTCCAATTTAAAAAAAAAACAAGGCCTCTCAAGCTGTTTACTTTATGGGCTTTCATTAGCTCATCATTCTGCTTTAAAACCTCTCCTCAAAAAAAAAGCGTAGGATAAAATACACCTCTTAAAGCCATAGTGTCATCACAGTGGTTATACAGCCTTAAAGTTCTCACTTACTCTCTGGCCAAAATTGATGGCTTTATTTAATAGTTTTGCTGGGAGAGCATACCAAAGTGTGCTAGCCTATCCAAGCTGAGCAGTAGTCCTTAATCTGACAATACTTTAACGTTGGGCCTGAGACCAGAAACAGGACAGGACACTGGACTGTATGATGAACAGCAGCAAGAAAGTCTTTTGGGTTTAGAATTCACCTGAAAGTTTGGAAATAGAAGTGTACTTGCCTTCAGACCTGTCTTCAACTAGCTGTGATGAACCCTTAAACACTTTAAGCAATCACCCAACATCAGCTTATTGATGTTGTGTCCAGATACCCCATCACTTACAGAAATAGGATACTGGGATAGGAGGGCTGAGAATGCGCTCTCCCACTTCACTTTCATGACAGATCAGGCCCAAGTTCACTTACTGGGAAGCCTGGAATATTTTAAAATATTGAGGCATTGCTTTTAGATTTATCCTCCTCTGTTGTTTTGATTTTTCCACTCAGAGAATAGATATACTCCAATGAGGTCAGGTGACTGGACACTTAAGCTTCAAAGCCACTAACATACTGGGCTGCAATGTATTAGTTGATTGTCTAAATACAGCTCAATCAAGGAGTAGATTCTGTAAAATATGTCCTTAGTTTAGAAACTATATTTCTAATTTGATACTAATATTACCCCCTGTTGTGATTTGCAGGCTCTGGAGAGTGAGTTTGTTTCCTGCCAGCTTCACCAGTGGATCGACCTGATTTTTGGATATAAGCAGCAGGGGCCTGAGGCTGTTCGAAGCCTCAATGTCTTCTATTACTTGACCTATGAAGGAGCTGTCAATCTGAATTCCATCAATGACCTGGTACTAAGAGAGGTAAGTTCATGGGAAAACAGTGACATAATGCTTGAGCGAATGAACCAGAAGAGTTTTTTTTCACCAGAATTACTAGACACAGCAGAAGCATTAGATATGAAAAAAATTCAAACTTGATTCAGTCTATCTTTGGTTTGCCAATTTATTCTGAGTAGCTATGAAGCAAGCACAGAGGAAGTTTACTTGTTCTAAGTATCTCACAGGTGTTTTCACAGATTTGTTTGTTTGATTTACAATTGTATTTAGTGATAGAAAATAGTATTCTTGACTTTAGAATGTGTGACTGGCAGATTGGTGAAAACAGGCCTGTAGCTCTGATATAATTTCTGTTAACTGCCCCCAGAGACTTTATGATGCATGACAACTGCACCATTACATATCATGCTGCAGCACAGTAAAAGAGGGAACCTCTTAGTCATTCAGACTTTGAAATCTTTTTTCCAAATGCAGCTATATATGTTTGATAATTGGAAACATGTTAGAGGGGGAAAAAATCTGAATGCACACCAGCCAGGCCCCTGTGTGTACAAAAACAGTGTAGCTGATTTGCCTGTAGTTCTGTAAAGCCATTAGTGCACTTGCTGTATGTCAAAGGTTACAAATACTTTAAAGCAGTACTTGTGAATATAATGTCATTGCAGTTGCAAAACACTAAGTAGGAGTAGCTTTTTTTTGTATTTCATCATCTTTGAATGCTTTCTCCTGCACACTGAGTACTGATCAAAGCATTGGAAATTCTTGATAAAAAATGCTTGGTTGACTGATACCCCTTTTCTGGAAAAAAAAATATCCAGTAACAATTCGATACGTATATTTTTGTTCGATATTTTTATTTTTAATAATAAGTGCTGATTGCTTATTTTTATGGGAAATTAGTTTGGACAAATGAAGGAACTGAGATGCATCCATTAACTCAGGACTATCTTAGCATAATATATTATTTAAATTGTACATACTAATTTAACTCTCTCAAACTAGCTCAGTAATTCGTACAAGTGAATTCTCTAACAATGCTTCATGTTTCATTGAAAAAATATTATCTTTTAAAATAGACGATGGTGTTCACATTCACAGTGCAAAATTTATGTGTGTCTGAAAATTGTTTTCCCTTAAAAGTTTAAGAACTGTGAAAATGTTTCCCTTGGTCGGAGTATTAATGGTATTGTTGTTTAAGAGAAAAGTAGCATGAACTTTCCTGGTTTACTGTTATTTTTGTAATGCTTCAATAATTCATTATTGGCGACCATGTAACATTTAGATGAGTTCATGAAATAATTGACATTCATTTTGAAAACTGACTGAGGAGAGATTTTAAATGAATATTGTTTTATCTTGTATGATTATTACCATTCAATAATTATAATCATACGTGCATTTTCACAGTATCTAATCTTCATATACGTGGGGTTATAGAGACTGAACAAAATTATAAGCAACCTACCACTTATAAAAATTTTGTTCAAAGGTGTAAGGAAAATACTAACTTGTTTTAATTTAGTGTTTTCACTATCTCAGAAGAGATGCTTTGCAGTCAATGAGGTACTTTTGAAGTGGAGTTATTGTAGTGTAAGAGAAACAAGAAACCAATTTGCATATAACAAAATCGCAAGCAGCAATGAGATAAATGACCAGTTAATATAATTTAGTGACGTTGAGATGAATTGGGAGATTAATGCTAGCTAGACTAAGAAGAATGAAAGCATATGTTCAGGGACCAACAAAATATTAATCTACATTTGGAATACTATTTTGATATACTGTTGTAATTTATATGGGCGATGCAGTCAAATGTATATCAACATTTTCAAACTGTTTTTGTCAGTGCTTAAGCACAAACTTTTTAAAAGGTCTTTATTCCTCTATCCAAGTGATCCATAGAACTGCCTAACTTTAGACCATGATCACAATTCCAACCTCAAACTTTTTATTTTTAACACAGACAGATACATCATACCATTAAAAAAATGTTAGCACATGGAAATAAATATTTAGCATTAAAACATATCAACTTCTAAGAACAGTGCAAGAATGCCCAATACCTCTACCTTTTTCTCCAAGTTGGAACTGGAAATCCAATAAGTGTCCAGCAGGTCCATCAGCATCTGGAAATAAACCAAAATACTTTGAGAGTATATCCTTCATCAGTTTGATATTCTTTCTGAAAATGCAATTACAAGTACTTCTTCCTTCTTACCTTTTTAAAAATATTATCATTCCTTTTTTCTCAACATTGAGAAAGATGCACTGTTGACACTATTAGCTAACAGTAATCTCTCCATTTCAGTTTTGAAAGCTGCACTTGTTTAATACCGAAGGACTGATTCGCTTCATTGGCATATCATTGTCATGTAACGTGAGCTGAAGCGTTTTACAGTTTATATTTCACTGGATATATAATTTCTTCAGCAATTTAAACTTGATAAACTTATTTCTGGATTTTGCATTAGCCTGAAAGACTGGTAACTTAATGAAGTGATAACTAACAGCCTAACAGCTAATGCTGATAGTTTATGTTGAATACCATGGACCAGGTTACTAGCTGAACTGCATGACACCTCCTCGCTTTTGACAGGATAATTATCCAAATAAAGTCCCAACACGTAGGCTGTGTCCCTCAACAATGTTCAATGGGACAGTGAGTTATCACTAAATATTCATTCATTCTTCACATTCCTGTTCCTAGGAGTTATTTCATGATAAATCAAATTCATGTGCAACTATTGTCTTTCACTGGTATTCAATTTGTTTGACCTTAAATACTATTTCAGGCAGATGGATTGGAGCCAAGACTGAAATCAAGAGAAAGCGTATTGTAGGAAGTGCAGGGCTCTCCTGGGGAAAGAGTGAGGTTGTATAATGAGTTTCCCTGCTATATCCTTTATTTTCAGTGAGTGCCCTCATTGTAGGATGAAACTTTATGAAATGCAGTTTTCAAAATCAAAATTTAGAAAGTTAAATCATTTCCTGATAAATTTCAGTTGTCATGCATGCTGTTCTCTCAGGAATGAAGAAAACTTGTTCTGAATTCAAGCTATTCATTGTATACATGTTATCTATGGCCTAGTGCAAGAGGACAGTGGCTGTCTTATGTCAAAATGTGTGGCACTGGAAAAGCACAGCAGATCAGGCAGCATCAGAGGACTAAGAGAGTCAATGTTTCAGGCATAAGCCCTTCATCAGGAATGTGGTGGGGGTGGGCCAGCTGAGAGATGAATAGGGCAGTGAAGGTGAGGGGAAGGAAGAAATCCACCAACTCACACAGCTACCTGGATCACCACACTCTTTCTCCCCCCTACCCCCAGCAAAAACACAATCCCTTACTCCCGATCCTTCCATCTCCACTGTATCTGATCCCAAACGGCGCAATTCCAGAACATCCCAGGTGGCCTCCTATTTCAAGGTTCACGATTTTCCCCCCTCACATGGTCAACAATGCTCTCCAGCACATCGCCTCCACTTCCCATACCTTTGCCCTTGAACCCCACTCCTCCAACCACAGCAAGGAACCCCTAGCCCCCGGTCCTCACCTTCCACTCCACTAATTTCCGGATACAGCACATTATCCTCTGCCATTTCCACCACTTACAATCAAACCGTACACTAGATGCATATTTCCCTCCCCACCCCTATCTGCGTTTCGCAGAGACCATTCCCTCCGTGACTCCAATGTTATATCCTTACCTCCCACCAACCTAGCTTCCATTCCCGACACATTCCCCTGCCGCTACAAGAGGTTTAAAACCTGTGCCCACACCTCTTCACCTCACCTCCGTCCAATGCCCCAAAGGATCTTTTAACATCCAGCAGAGATTTTCCTGCACCTCCAAACACCTCCACCTCCACCCTCCTGTTTATTTCTTAGCCCTCCCCTCCAACATTCCTGATGAAGGGCTTATGCCTGAAACGTCAACTCTCCTGTTCCTCGGATGCTGCCTGACCTGCTGTGTTTTTCCAGCACCACACTTTTCGACTCTGATCTCCAGCATCTGCAGTCTCACTTTCTCCTATTAGCTGTCTTATGCTTTGTACAGAAAAAGCATATTGTGGAGTCTTCAGATTCAAATGGGACTGATATTACTCCTAATTTCCTTGGTCAAGCCAGCTTTGATGTAATATTATGGTAGTTCCGTGGTTTGTTATTTGATTACAGTTGTTTGACATTGATCTAACTAGTGAATGGCATGCAACCTCTGATGGCTTCCATTTCATCTTTGATCATGCATTTACCTATTGCCTAATATAATGTGCCATGTAATGTTTCACCATAGGCAGTGGTTAGCGGTTCAATGTACTATATAAATGTAACTTGTTGTTATCTACATGACATCATGTTCAAAAATTTATGTATTACATGTTTAAACATAAGTCATTTAGTCTCTACAAGTGTGCAAATAGTTGGTAGCTACTGTTGTGAATGGCTGTCTATATTTGAGGATTAGTAATTTCATGATATCTAGGATAATTTTAGAAACTCCCATTGAAAAATGTACAATATCTGAGACTTTCACTGACATTTTTTTTCTATGCAAGTATTTTGATTTACATTTTACAGCATTGCTTTTTAATTTACTTCAAATACTGTTCCATGGATGCTGTTTTAAATTAGCAAAACCTGAAAGCCTGTGACTGATTCCTTAGCACCAGCTGTAGTGAAATCTGGTCTTAACAAATGCATTCTCTGTACTTTTCTCTTATTAATCTCAGAATACAGTAGTAATTTGATATTTTGTTAAATTATGATTTCTTGTATTAAAAGCTGAATGGAAATTTTAATCTGTTCTCTTACAGTTTACATTTCTGTGATACAAAAGTCCCCAATTTACAAAATTAAGCCTTTAAAGTGTGAATTCATAGTCTAGTTCCATAAGATACACATCCTCATTTATAGTGTTAGCTTTGCCCTCCGTTGACATTTTAATTTTACTTGAAGAGTTGGGTTAAATTGGCTAAATTTCTGTTAAATCTAAGATGTAATTAGCTGCATGAAGAAAAGCTTTGTTTTGAAATGGAAGAACAGTACCAAACAGCATTTTCTAATATTTGATCAGACAATTCTGTATTTTTAAAACATTTTATTCTGAAGATGGGGATATTCATAACCTTAGCAGCATTGTGAAGTGTTTTGACTATATGGACTAAAGTGGTTTAAGAGGAAACCACCAGCTTCCCAAAGAGACAAACAACAAATACCTAAATTGCTAATGGTGTGCAATCTCCTGAAAATGAAAATTAAAGGAAAAAAGACTCCCCAAAACTTGTGTAATGTACCTAGAGTGTTGGTGTTCTTAATCAGGGATGAATTAGGAATCCTTGGGTCCCTGGGGACAATGAATATTTGGGGCTACACCCCACACTCCCAAAAAAAATCATTAAAATAATTTCTGGTGTTTCTAGCTCTTACGGTCCACGTGTGCCTTTCACATTTCTAGTTCCAAGATGGTGGACTTCTTTGTAGAAAATTAAGAAACAAGTATTGGCATCTCCAGCATCACTTCTCCATCACTCATCATGATGGCAGTGTTTGGTATGCTCATGATTAATATTTATAAATTGATTTTGTTTAGTTGCATTTAAGAAGTAGACTTGGACTATGGATTCATTTGTCCATGTATAAACAAGAGTAGGTTGAACTGGGGTTGCTGTTTGGAGAAGTATATGGTTTGTAATATGTTTCTCTGTAAACGAAAGTTTAGAAAAGTGTATAAAATGTTCTGTCCTTCACTCTTGGACTTCCTGGAATAAAAAAATGCCACCTTGGTTTCAAAGTGCCATGATCCCAGCTTGTCTAGTATCATAATACTAGACAAGTCAGATGCAAGAATGAAACCTTGATGGACTGTAAGTTTTAATTCTGCAATTTGGTTGCCATGCTGGTCAATCTCTGACCCTAGTCACATATGTGGCCAATGTACTTTTAATAAAATAATATAAGTTTATCAGACAAAGGGGAAAACTAATACTACAGAACTTTCAAAGATCTTATCATAAATATAGATGTTTTTCCTCAGCTTGTTGTAGTTCTTGGATGCTGCAGTGTGTTGTGGCCCGTTTAAATAATGTCCCAATGCAGCTCCATTTGTGGTGTTAGGATGTTTGCTCCTGCAGTTGAGTATCTGGTCATTGTGTGTGGCTTTCCTGTAGATGCTGGGCTGCACCTCTCCATTAGCTTTTTGTTCTACTGTGACGTATAGGAAGGGAAGTCAGTTATTGTTCTCTTTGGTGAATTTTATGTTGGTAAGAATGTTGTTTATGTGCTTGTATGTTTCTTCTAGTTTTTTGCATTTCATGATGACAAAGATGTCATCCACATAGTGGACCCAAAAGCATGGGCTGGATCGTGGGAAGGCTGTTCGTTCTAACCTCTGCATAACTGCTTCTGCTAAGACTTCTGATATTGGTGATCCCATAGGTGTCCTGTTGATTTGTTTGTAGGTCATGTCATTGAGGGTGAAATGGGTTGTGAGGCACAGTTATAGTAGTTTGAGGATGCTGACCTTGCTGATGGAGATGGTGCTGTCAGATGTTTGTGTTCTTGGTTTGTCTAGCAGTGAAGTCAGTGTTTCTTTGGCTAGGGTGATGTTTATTGTTGTGAACAAAGCCTTGACGTCGAAGGAAATTATGACCTCGTTGTCCTCTACCTTGGCGAATTGGTGTTCAGGAATTCCTGTGTCGAGTGGTTGAGTCTTCTAGGTATTTCAGTTTGTGTTGCAGTTCCTTTGCTCGCCTGTATGCCAGTGTGCCGGGAAGTGGGACTACGAGTCTAAGGAATTTTAAGGACGCCATACCCACAGCCAGTAAACGAACATCATACACAGAGTACCCTGAGAGGACTGTGACAAACATTAGGATACATGAGTACCAGCTAGCCACCAATAAACATGACCAACTATCACTGGTATCCATACACACAGACGAAGAGGGACACCAGTTCGATTGGGATAATACGTCCATCTTGGGACAGGCTAAACAAAGACATGCACGGAATTCCTAGAAGCCTGGCATTCAAACCGGAACTCTATTAACAACATATCTATTTGTATCATCGATAGTCATAGGTGAGGTGCTGGAAGACTGGAGGTTGGCTAAGGTGATGCCACTGTTTAAGAAAGGTGGTCAGGACAAGCCAGGGAACTATAGACCAGTGAGTCTGACGTCGGTGGTGGGCATGTTGTTGGAGGGAATCCTGAGGGACAGGATGTACATGTATTTGGAAAGGCAAGAACTGATTACTGATAGTCAACATGGCCTTGTGCATGGGAAATCATGTCTCACAAACTTGACTGAGTTTTTTGAAGAGGTAATAAAGAAGATTGATGAGGGCAGAGCGGTGGACATGATCTATATGGACTTCAGTAAGGCATTAGTCAAGGTTCCCCATGGGAGACTGGTTAGCAAGGTTAGATCTCATGGAATACAGGGAGAACGAGCCATTTGGATACAGAACTGGCTCGAAGGTAGAAGACAGAGGGTGGTGGTAGAAGGTTGTTTTTCGGACTGGAGGCCTGTGACCAATGGAATGCTACAAGGATCCACTATGTTTCATCATTTATATAAATGATTTGGATGTGAGCATAAGAGGTATAGTTAGTAAGTTTGCAGATGATACCAACATTGGGGGTATAGTGGACAGGGAAGAAGGTTATCTCAGATTACAACGGGATCTTGACCAGATGGGCCAATGGGCTGAGAAGTGGCAAGTAGTGTTTAATTTAGATAAATGTGAGGTGCTACATTTTGGGAAAGCAAACCTTAGCAGGACTTATACACTTAATGGGAGTATTGCTGAACAAAGAGACCTTGGAGTGCAGGTTCTTAGCTCCTTGAAAGTGGAGTCACAGGTAGATAGGATAGTGAAGAAGGCATTTAGTATACTTTCCTTTATTGGTCAGAGTATTGAGTAAAGGAGTTGGGAGATCATGTTGCGGCTGTACAAGACATTGGTTAAGCCACTGTTGGAATATTGCGTGCAATTCTGATCTCTTTCATATTGGAAAGATGTTGTGAAACTTGAAAGGGTTCAGAAAAGATTTACAAGGATGTTGCCAGAGTTGGAGGATTTGAGCTTTATGGAGAGGTTGAATAGGTTGGGGCTGTTTTCCCTGGAGAGTTGGAGGCTGAGGGGTGACCTTATAGAGGTTTACAAAATTATGAGGAGCATGGAAAGAATAATAGACAAAATCTTGTCCCTGAGGTGGGGAAGTCCAGAACCAGAGGGCATAGGTTTAGGGTGAGAGAGGAAAGATATAAAAGAGACCTACGGGGCAACTTTTTCACGCAGAGGGTGGTATGTGTATGAAATGAGCTGCCAGAGGAAGTGGTGGAGGCTGGTACAATTACAACATTTAGAAAACATCTGAATGGGTCTATGAATGGGAAATGTTTAGAGGGATATAGGCCAGTTGCTGGCACGTGGGACTAGATTGGGTTGGAATATCTGATCGGCATGGACGAGTTGGACCGTGCTGTTCATCTCTATGACTCTATATCGATTTGGACCCCATTTACCAGAAAAAGAACCCGGAAATGATATCACCTACCACAACAAATCAAGACACATAAATAGCAAGCGGGTCAGAACACCAACGCTTCTTCGGAGGCTCACTGATGATGTTACCTAGCATGGTGACAAAATGTCTGAAAACAAACCTGCCAGCTCAGTGAGCAAACTTACAGTCTGAGCATCAACCTGAGCTACAAATCTTCTCCAAAATCTCAAGTACTTAGACTACTTTTAGGCTGCTAACCAATCCATTGGTTTCTTATGAATTACACCTGCTTCTGTCCTCTCTTTATCTAGGTTGTAAAAGCTCAAATTAGCAAACACTTCAGCAATATTTTCACCAGGTAGCTGTCTCATCATCTAGCTTAATTCGCATGATTTATTGGAAATGCTGTGCACTCACTGATAAAACAAATGAGTTTCTGACCCTTAAAAGTCACCTTCATAGAACTGAAAGTGAAAGCCCATTTACTTCAATTGTAGAATCCAAGTTCCCAAATAACAATAGCATTATAAACTTGTATCATGTCATCCCCCCCCCCCCATAAAAACACCTGAGAAGATATCTTGAATTTGCTCATTTTTTTCATTTAAGTTGACAGCATTAATATATCTACATGAAACACACAAGGATTTCATAACAATCATATTCTGAAGGGAGTCAGTGACTTTATGCTAATGTCACTGGAATCATATACCAGAACTCCAGGTGAATGTTTTTGGGACGTTGGTTCAAATACCACCACAGCAGATGCCTGTTTGGTCATCCATCTTGAACTGAAGGCCAATAGGCTTCACCTGGAGCGTCGGAGGCTTCGGGGTGACCTTATAGAGGTTTACAAAATTATGAGAGGCATGGATAGGATAAATAGGCAAAGTCTTTTCCCTGGGGTCGGGGAGTCCAGAACGAGAGGGCATAGGTTTAGGGTGAGAGGGGAAAGATATAAAAGAGACCTACGGGGCAACTTTTTCACGTAGAGGGTGGTATGTGTATGAAATGAGCTGCCAGAGGAAGTGATGGAGGCTGGTACAATTGCAACATTTAAGAGGCATTTGGATGGGTATATGAATAGGAAGGGTTTGGAGGGATATGTGCCGGGTGCTGGCAGGTGGGACTAGATTGGGTTGGGATATCTGGTCAGCATGGACGGGTTGGACCGAAGGGTCTGTTTCCATGCTGTACATCTGTATGACAACAGAGCAGGCTCCCTGCACAGCATTTATAGAGCCTGGGGTTGCTATACAAACAGAATCTTAAATTTGTAAATATGATGTCTTAGAGTCATAGAGATATGCAGCACGGAAACAGACTCTTCGACCCTACTTGTCAATGCCGATCCTAAGTAATTCTAGTCCTTTTTGTTAGCATTTGCCCGCATCCCTCTAATCCCTTCCCATTCATATACCCACCCAGATGCCTTTTAAATGTTGTAATTGTACCAGCCTCCACCACTTTCTCTGGCAGCTCATTTGATACATGTACGACCTTCTGCATGAAAAAGTTGCCCCTTCGGCCCCTTTTAAATATTTTCTCTCTCAACCTAAACCTGTGCCCATTAGTTTTAGACTCCCTCACCTCCCCATCCATGTTCCTCCTGGTTGTATAAGTCTCAATAAAGCCACCCCTCAGCCTCCAACGCTCCAAGGAAAATAATGCCAGTCTATTCAGCCTCTCCCTATGCCTCAACTCCCCAACCCTGGCACCATGCTTGTAAGTCTTTTTTGAACGCTCTCAAGTTTCACAACATCTTTCCTATACCAGAGAGACCAGAATTCCATATAGTATTCCAAAAGTGGCCTAACCAATGTCCTAAACAGCCCCAACATGACCTCCCAACTCTTACACTGAATGCACTGACCAATAAAGGCAAGCATACCAAATACCACTTTCACTATCTACCCACTGGCAACTAACTTTCAATGAACTATGAACCTGCACTCCAAGTTTTTTGTTTAGCAACAATATCCAGGACCTTACCATTAAGTGTATAAGTCCTGCACTGATTTGCCTTTCCAAAATGCATCACCTAACACTTATCTAAAATTAAGCTCATCTGCCACTTCTCAGCTCATGGGCCCATCTGATCAAGATCCTGTTGTACTCTGAGGTCGCCTTCATTGCTGTCTTAAGAAAGAGCAAACTGAAAAAGCTGCATTTGCAATTTGGAATAAATTAGGGGTTGCTTGCTTTAACAGCGTCAATACATTTACAATCAATAGATGATGACCACTCAATTCAGCTTCAGTTCATATCACAAGTCTGGCTTGTTGTATCCAACATTTCTACACTCTATCATGGTGAAGCTAATGTTCCTCCTAATCAATGTCCTCATCTTATTCCTTGAAATAGTACTGCTATTTCCACAGCTCTTAGAGTCATAGCTCTGTTTCCGTGCTGTATGACTCTTTCAGTCCAACTCGCCCAAGCCGACTATAATCCCAAACTAAACTCGTCCCACTTGCCTGCATTTGGTCTATATCCTTCTGAACCTTTCCTATTCACTTATCTATCCAGATGCCTTTTAAATGATGTAACTGTACCTGCATCTACCACTTTCTGTGGCAGTTCAATTTACGTAAGAACCACCCTCTGCAAAAACGTTGCCACTCAGGTCCCTTTTAAATCCTTCTCCACTCATCTTAAAAATATACCCCCTAGTTTTGAACTCCCCCGAACCTAGGGGAAAGTCCTTTTGCTATTCACCTTATATATACTGCTCATGATTTTGTCAACCTCTTACACTCCAATGAAAAAAGTCCCAGTCTATGCTTATAACTTAAACCCTCTAGTCCCAGCAACATCCTGGTCAATCTTTTTGAACCCACTCTAATTTAATAATATCTGTTTTAAAGCAGAGCAATCAGAATGTAAAAAGTACTCCAGAAGTGGCCTCACTAACATTATGAACAACCTCAACAGGATGTCTCAATTCCTACACTCAGTGGTCTAAGCAATGAAGGCAGGCATGCTAAATGCCTTCTTAATCATACAGTCTATCTGTGACTCAACTTCAAAGAATTGTGTATCTGAACCCCTAGAGCCAAGTTCTACAACAGTACCCAAGACACTTTTAATTATATAAGTCCTGCCCTTGTTTTACCGAAATGTAATACCTCACGTTTATCTTAATTAAACTCCATCTGTCACCCCTTGGCCGATTGGCCCAATTGATCAAGATCCCTTTGTAATCTTAGATATCATTCTTCACTGTTGACTGTACCACTAATTTTGGTGTCATCTGTAAACTTACTAACCGTGCCTTCTAAATTTGCATGCAATTCATTTCGATAAATGACAAATAAAAGTAGAACCAGCACTGATCACTGCGGAACACCACTGGTCACAAGCCTCTAGTCCGAAAAGCAATCTTCCACCTTCACACTCTGTTTCCTGCCGTTGAGCTAATTTTGTATCCAATTGGCAAGCTCACCCTGAATCCTAGTGATCTAATTTTACAAATTAGTCTACCATGTGCAAGCTTATCAAAGACTTTATTTTAGTCCATGTAGATAATGTCTACTGCTGTGCCCTCATCAGTCTTTTTGGTTATGTCATCAAAACTCCAACAAGTTTGTGAGACACAATTCCCTACACATGCAGCTAGCAGACTATCCCTAATCAGAGCTGAAAAATGTGTTGCTGGAAAAGCGCAGCAGGTCAGGGAACATCCAAGGAGCAGGAAAATCGCATTCCCTACACCCCTCCCCCAAGTCCCTCCTCCCTACCTTTTATCTTAGCCTGCTTGGCACACCTTCCTCATTCCTGAAGAAGGGCTTATGCCCAAAACGTCGATTCTCCTGCTCCTTGGATGCTGCCTGACCTGCTGTGCTTTTCCAGCAACACATTTTTCAGCTCTGATCTCCAGCATCTGCAGTCCTCACTTTCTCCTAGACTATCCCTAATCAGTCCTTTTCTCGTCAAATGCATGTAAATCCCATGTCTCTGAATCCCCTCCAACAACTTCCTCACCACTGATGTCAGACTCATAGCTCTATAGTTGCCAGGCTTCTCCTTCCAACCTTTCTTAAATAAATACACAACATTGGCCACCCTCCAGTCCTCTGACACTTCATCTGTGGCTGTAGATGATACAAATATATCCACTCGGGGCCCCACAATTTTTTCATGAAGTTCCTACAATATTCTGGGATATTTGATCATTCCAGAGATTTATTTATTTTATGTTTTTTAAGAGCTCTAGCACTTCTTTCTCTGTAATGTAGACTCTTTTCACGACATCGATATTTCTTTCCCAAGTTCTTTGGTCTTCATTTCTTTCTCCATATTAAAAACTGACGTGAAATATTTGCTCAGTATCTCTCCCATCTCCAGTCATTCCACGCTTAGAGAACCTTGTTGATCTTTAAGGTGCCTTATTCTCATCCTAGTTGCTCTTTTGCTCTTAATATACTTGTAGACTCTCTTAGGATTTCCTTAAACTTATCTGTCAAGGCTATCTCATATCCTTTCTTTGCCCTCCAATTTGCCTCATAAGAATGCCTCTTTACACCTTATATTCTTCAAGAGATTCACTTGATCCCAGTTGTTTATGCCTAATATACAACACCTTCTTATTCTTGACCAGAGCCTAGATATCTTTATTCACCCATTGTTCGCTACTCTTGCCAGTCTTACCCTTCACTCTAATAGGAATATAATGCCTCTGAACTCGCATTATCTCAGTTTTTAAAGATCCCCATTTGCCAGTTGTCCTTTTACCTACCAACAGTCTACTCCAATTAACTTTTGAAAGTTAAATAAAAACCTAAAGAACTGCAGACACTGGAAATCAGAAATAAAAGCAGAAATTGCTGCTGAAGCTCAGCAGAAGGGTCACTTGACTCAAAACATTAACTCTGATTTCTTTCCAAAGATCTGCTGAGCTTTTCCAGCTTGTGAAAGTTTCTGTCTCAAAATTTGCCTTACTCCAATTAAGAACTTTAACTTTTAAAAAGGCCTTTTCTTTTCCTTAACTATTTAAAAACTAATAGAATTATGATCACTGCTCCCAAAGTACTCCCGCACTAATACTTCATTCTCTTGCCCTGCCTTATTTCCCAAATAGAAGGTCAAGTTTTGCTCCTTCTGTAGTAGGTCCACCTGCATATTGATCAAGAAAATCTTCTTGAACACATTTAATGAGTTCCTTCCCATCCAAGCCTTTAACACTATTGCAGTCCTGGTAAAGTTTGGAAAATTAAAATCCCCTACTACTACAAGCTATTGTCCTTAGATAATATCAGAGATCTCCCTACATATTTGCTCCTCAATTTCCCTCTGACTATTTGGGGGCCTATAGTACAATCCCATTAAGGTGATCATCTTCTTATTTCTGAGTTCCATCCATATAGCTTCACTGGACGATCCCTCAGAAATATCTTCGTTAAGTACGGCAATAATTTTCATCGAAAATGCCACTTCTCCTCCTCCTCCTGCCTCCCTTTCTACCTTTCCATCTAAACTCTGGAACTTTGACCTGCCAATCCTGTCCCTCCCTCAACCATGTTTCTGTAGTAGCAATGATGCCTTGAGTTCATCTGTCTTACCTGTAAGACCCCTTGCATTGAAATAAATGCAGTTTAATCCTTCACAATTACCTCATTCACTGACTTGCTCTTGCCTGCTTTTTCTCATTAACTTGCTTGGTTTTTAAAACTCTGAACCATCTTCACCAATCTTTCTGTTCTCACTACTGCTTAGGATTCTCCCACACCTTTCCTCTATGAGTTTAAAGAGTCCCGAATAGCACTAGCAAATCTCCATGCCAGGTATCCCTCCAGTTCAGGTGAAACCCAACCCTTTTTTGCCCCAGCAGAGATCCCAATGATCCAAAATCTGAATCGTTGCCCACTGCATCATCTCCTCAGCCATTAATTTATCTACCCTGTCGTCTTGTTTCTACTCTCAATAATACGTGGCACTGGAGGCAACTCCCTTTGATGTTTTTGCTTTTTAACCTTCTACCTAACTTCCTATATACATTCTGCCTCAACCCTTTCAAGTCATTCTTACCAATGTGTACGAAACCTTCCAGCTTCTCTCTCCTCTTTGACAATATGATGCAACTGCTTTGAGACATCCTTGACCTTGGCACCACTGAGGCAACATACCATCCTGAATTCATGCTCACAGCTGCAGAATCTCCTGTCTGTGTCCCTGACAGGAGAGTTACTTATAGCAATTACTCTTCTGAACCTTGACAAAGCCCGCTGATCATAAGATTCGTTCTTGGTGTCCAAGATCTGGCTGCCACTTCTGACAGTCACCCATCTATCTGACTAAATCTGCAGTGTAACCACCTCTCTACATCTATAAACTATCACACTCTGTGTTTCCTGTATGCTCCTCAGTGACTCTAACTGCCTCTCCAACTGATCCAGATGGTCTGATATGAGACAGATCTAAACATACCTCCTGCAGACAGTTTCCAGGGACAGTCAACTGTTCCCTAATCTCCCACATCCAACAGCTCTTCTTCATTCATCGCTTCCCCTTTGTGCCTGCTCCAGTTGTTCAGAGTACAGCATGCAAAGATTGTGGCACATTCTGTCTGTAGCATACTGCAAGAAACACTCAGACCTGGCCATGCATGGGAACCTCATCTTGAGGAGGTGATTTTCTGGACCTTGATGGCCCCAGTGTCGAGGCTTGGCCTCAGTCAGGAGTTGTAAAATGGAGTCATTGGCCAAAATAGGAGAGGATAGCTCTTACTGTAAGGCATCCAGCTGTAAGACCATAAGATATGGGAGCAAAATTAAGCCATTCAACCTATCAAGTCTGCTCCACCATTCAGTCTTGGCTGATATTTTCTCAACCCCATTCTCTTGCCTTATCCACATAACCTTTGATCCCCTTACTAATCAAGAACCTATCTGTCTCTGACTTAAATACACTCAATGACTTGGTTTCTGCAGCTTTTTGTGACAATGAGTTCCTCAATGAGATTCACTACTCTCTGGCTTCAGAAATTCCTCCACATCTCAGTTCTGTTGTGTTGTGCCTTCACTCTGAGGCTGTGCCTGTGGTTCATAGTCTCTCCTAGTAATGGAAATATCTTCTTTATGTCTACTCTATCCAGTGGTCTCAATATTCTCTAAGTTTCAATTAGATCCCCCTTATCCTCTAAACTCCATCAAGTACAGATCCAGCGTCCTCAATCGCTCCTCCTAAGACGAGCCCTTCATCTCGCGGATCATTCTTGTAAACCTTCTCTGGAACTCCAGTCCATCATGCAAACCAGCCTTCCATCCATTGATTCGGTCTATATTTCCTGCTGCCTTGGGAAGGCAGCCAACATAATCAAATACCCTTCCTAACCCAGTTATACTCTCTTCCACTCTCTTCCGTCAGGCAGAAGATACAAAAGTTTGCAAACACATACCAACAGATTCAAGAACAGCTTCTTTCCCACTGTTATCAGACTTTTAAACAGACCTCTCATGTATGTAAGTTGATCATTTTCTGCACCTTCACTATAGCTGTAACACTATATTCTGCATTCTGTTCTATTACCCTGATGTATTTACATATAGTATAATTTGCCTGGATAGCACAGAAAACAATACTTTTCACTATGCCTCAGCATATAACAATAATCAATTCAAATTAAATCACATCCAAGGCCAGAACATTTTTCCTCAGATATGGGGCCCAAAACTACTCAATATTCCTGATGCAGTACAGCCTAAGCAGTACAAACCTGTTCTTGTATTCTAGCCCTCTCAAAATGCATGCTAATATTGCATTTGCCTTCCTAATTGCCAACTGAACCTACATGTTACCCTTAAGAGAATCCTGAACTAGGACTCCTGTAAGTCTTTCCCTATTTAGAAATGGTCTATATTCTTCCAACCAAAGTACATTACCTTATACTTTCCCCACAGCCCTTGGAATTAAGCAGGAATCTGTAAAGTTATATGCATATGGAAGCTTCCACAATACCTCATGCAGATTTCTAAGATATGGTCACAATGATCACAGTTAAATTGGATACTGACCGAATGGAACTCTCCTATTAGCAAAATGAATCAAGTTATGATATGGCACTCTAAATGTTATATGCAGGATAAATCACCCTTTACCTGGTAAACTCCAACAAATGACATTGTTTTGTCATGGTGTCATGGGACATTCTCATTCAGTGGTAGCATTGCACCTCCCTCATTTAGAGGACATGCTATTGAAAATGAAAGACTGTGAGCCTCACATTTATTAACAAAACAAAATTAAATTTAACTCTACATTTGAAAAATGTAAGAAAGCTGCTATCTGCATAGTACCTCTCACTGCTCTGTCGGCAGCTGACATTGCGCATGCGCAGTACAGCACGAAGACTGATGCTGACATCGTGCATGCGCAGGATGGCACGTGGATCAGTGCTGGCATTGCACATTGCAAAACGGTGTGGGGACATTGGTGCATGCGTAGAACAGCAAGAAGACCAGTACCAAAATCGTGCATGCACAGAACAGCGTGAACACCAATGCATGCGCAAATCGGCACAGAGATTTCATCAGGAAAATCAGCGCATACGCAGAACACTGGAATCATGCTATTGCAAACAGTAAGCATTTTCAACAACACAGTTCCTTAATTCTTCAGCAATATTATAGACAAATTGTGCTGCCGGAATGTGCATTATTCCAGAACTACTTGTACTTGACATTCATCAAATCAAGTCTTAATGATTGCCAGAACACTAGTTCAGAATTTTTTCATAATTGTTGTTTCCTTCATCATTTCAAATTTTTCTCTAACTTCAATGATTTCAATCACTGATTCTAGAACACTTTTCCGTTGCTGATTAAGATTCTTTCTTATAGTTCTAAGTTTTGATTGATAAGCTTCAGGAGCAAGTTTGCAAGCATTATGATTAGCTCTTTTAATAGCTTCATTGTCTGTAGGTTGCTCTTCTGGAGTACGCATTTACAGCTGTACCTCTCAGGATACTGTAACATTATTATTCAAACATTGTTTGACCACTTCAATTTCACAACTACCTTTTCAAAAAGCGTGAAATATCTCCCAACATCACACTCTAAAGATTTAGGTACTCAAATTTCTAATTAAATCAAATTGTCACTGGAATCAGAATCATTCTCTGAGCTATTATCTCTTATTTCTTCCTTTAAGCTTTTCTCTCGCAAAGTCACATTGTCTGAATCTTTTCTCTATTTGGAATTCAAACTCTTTTCATTGTCCTCATTTTCTAATTCAAGCTTTCTTATTTTCAGTTCTCATTTCCATTCCACAACTTTCCATTGATATTTTCTTTTCATTCTCATGTTGTTTCATTTCTGATTCAAGTTTGTTTCCATTTCTAACTGAATCTTAGCTAAATCTAGTAGTGACATATCAATTTCAGGTTTTCCTCCTTTTAGCTGTAAATGCTTGGTAATTACTTCAAGCATCTTATCCTTTCAAGATCCTGTTGTAATTTTTACCTTTAGTTTCTCTGCTAAGTTAACCAAAAATTTCAAGTAACCCACTGTTCCATTTTCTACTCCCAGAAAAGCCTTTGTAACATTCAAAGTCATTTTAAAATTTAATTCTTTGTATCATACCTTAAAGTATTGTTTTTAATGAATCATAGACCCCTCTTTATTTCATTGATTTTCTATCTCAGAGAAGCTCTCTTTTGTTATGATCCCAGCTGATGGTAATCCTGATCAAGTCAATTCCAGAGTGAAACCTAGCTTGATAGACAAGAAATTTATATTTTTGCAATTTGATTACCATGGTGGTCAGTAACTGTATGTGTTCACATGATGCTGCAAATGTACATTTAAAAAAACAGCATAAGTTTATTCCAAAAGAAAAGCAAAAATAACCTATGTGGCAGTTGTGTAGATCTCATCATGATCATTAAAAAGAAATATTTAACCCTTTTCCAGCAATGTCCTTTATAGACACTCAAACCAAATGATGTATCATGCCTCTAGTCACTTTAAAATTGTTACTCAACTAACAAGTTCACGAATGTTTCCTTTCTGTGACTTCATGCACATTCGCCAAATGTATTCCCTCCTCCTCTCCGTGAGATACTCCAACACAAGTTAATTCACTGACTTTTCTTGCTGAACACTAAGAAAGTATGCAAAGGGTTGTCCAACTATGTTGGCTACTTTTAAGCTGTTAAACAACACATCTACCCGTATGGATTTTCTGAATTGAACCTTCCTTTGGCCTGTCTTTGTCTCTGGATTATAAAAGTTCAGCTTAGTAAACACTTCAATAACTTTGTCACTAGATAGCTAGTCTAGTCATTTAGCTTAAGTCATACGATTTCTTGGAAATATTGTTTCGACTCTCTGTTTAAAATTTTTTTTGAACTTTAAACAAGTCATTTTCACAGAATTGAAAACCAAAAAAAAATTACTTCCTTGTCTTTCTGCGCCCCATGCATACTGTTAATGCTCACCTGTTCTTAATGAAGGAATCTATTTTGCCTTATAGATGACTCTTGGTTAGATTAAAGTTGACAGAATGCATTGTCATAAAGATGAATTCAGGTATCATGTCAACTCGATTTATTTCCTTACTACATTTAATGAAATGAGTGGAAATTGAGTGCTGCAGCATGCACAATTTTGCTAACCAGTTTCAGCATTGTGAAAAATAACTAGATGAGCCATTATTGAGTATTTTGAAGAAATATGCTTTTCAAATTGCAGTTTTATGGCTTTAGTATTGAAAACGGTAGAACTTTACGGCTTGATTCTAAGAAACATTATTGTGTCCTTACAGATTTTGCTCTGCTCAATTTCAACTCCTCCTCTAGTATAAAAGTGATACAATGCTGAATAATTAATGCCGTTGCTGTATAGGATTTAGCTTGGTTAACGGGACTTTTGATGTTATCATGTTCAAAGTAGGATAAGAAATCTATATCCGTATTGGACATGGATGAATAAACAGAGAAAATTCTGTTGTGTATGGCCACAAAGTAAAGTAAGAAGTACTTAGGACTAGAGTTCGGAAATTGGGGGATTTAGGTTTTTTTTCACATCAATTACCTCACTGAGTACTTGTGCATTTTGAAGAAAAATTTATCGATTTTCATTGTACATTTTACTTCTGCATACAGTAATACAGCAAAACTTAAGAACATTTGGCTGCAATTAAAACTTTTGGCTGAATTAATTTATAAATTATTTGCAAAACTGTTAAATCAAAACATTAGATTAATTACAGGAAATTGGCTACTGCTTTTCGACTCAAAGTTTAGGTGAGACAAGGATTGAGTACTGATTATAATCAAATTGCTTTCTAAGGACGTTTAAAGTTGGCTGACAATATTTTTCTCTCCTTACTTAAACTTTGCAGCATGTTTTAGGCAAGGCTTACATGGCTGCCCTCTGGCAAGTTTAAACTAAAAACCTTATGGGGTGGAAATGTTCAGCATTTATACCCTATTCTTAATTGTCCTTGAAGTGAGAGGCTTACGAGATTATTTCAGATGGCAGGTAAGAATCAGTCAACTTTCTCTGGATCTAAAGCCATGCTTAGGTCACAGCAAGTAGAGATAGCAAATTTCCTTCCCCAAAGAACATTAGTGATTCAAATGGATTATTACAATAATCAGTGATCATTTCACTCTTACTATGTCACCATTACTGAGAGTAGATTCATAGAGATGTACAGCATGGAAACAGACCCTTCGGTCCAATCAGTCCATGCTGACCAGATATCCCAACCCAATCTAGTCCCACCTGCCAGCACTCAGCCCATATCCCTCCAAACCCTTCCTATTCATATACCCATCCAAATGCATTTTAAATTTTGCAATTGTACCAGCCTCTAACACTTCCTCTGGCAGCTCATTCTGTACACGTACCACCCTCTGTGTGAAAATGTTGCCCCTTAGGTCTCTTTTATATCTTTCCCCTCTCACACCTTCTAATTCCAGATTTACTGATCAAATTAAAATTCCACCAGCTGCCATGGCCCAATTTAAATCCATGCCCTCAGAACATTTGATGAATTACTAGCCCAGTGACATGACCACTACATCACCACCTCCTCTGATGTAATTTATGTATACTAGTCTTTATTGTAAGGCTGTTCTATGAAAAAGTTGGAGTATATTGGATCTATATTCTGTTGAGTTTCTAAGAATGAGAAATTTTGTTATGAAATTCTGAGGGTTTAAAGGGTAATTAGTTGCTGAGACACTGTTTCTCCCACCTTAAAGAATTTAGAACAAGCGCTAAAAGTCACAGGATAATGGGTCAACCTTTAAAACTGTGATGTGGAGAAATGTCTCCACTCAGCGTTGTGAATTTTTGGAATTTTCTGTCCAGACATGTAATGTTTGCACTGTCATTGTGTATATTCAAAACTGAAATCAATACATTTTTGGACACTATGCAAATCAAGTTCTGCAGGAATAGGGCAGGAAGGTGAAGATGTAAAGTTTCAGCATCATCTTATTGAATGGTATGAGTAAGTTCAATGGAGTCTATGGTCTATTCCTATTTCTCCTGTGCTTCTTGAAGAAGGATCAATTCTCCATTGCACAGAAAGGGCAACAACTCATTTATGTTGGATTATTTTAGAGATAATACATTTTATAATAACAACAACTGAGTTTTATCAGTTATTTAAATATTGGGAGTAGCTATTGATTTATAAAATAGTTTACTTCCTTACAATTCATAAATCTGAAATGATTTAGCTTGAATGCAGATCAGACCTATATATTGAATCTTGCACTTTGCTCTTCATCATGCAAAGACTACATGCCAGTAAATTGGAATGGCTGTTCAGCCTTTACAAGACCTTTTTGAAAGTTTACAACTTCCATGGGGTTTTTTAAATAATCAAAGGTATTAGTGCTGGTTTTTATACCTACACATGACAGAACCATCAAGTGCAATATTTTACAGGTGTGATGCTGGCTTGTATTGAAATTATACACTAAGTTATACAAATCAAATCAAAGTGTGTTAAGGTCCAAAATTAACCACTTAGTATAATGTGATTTTAGTTTTTAGTTAGAGTTATTGGTATGAAAGATGTCATCCTTTTCTTGCGTAGGGCAGGTGGTTATTAAATCATAGCTGCAGTCTCCAGAGTAAAGATAGAAATCAAGTATTTAGAAAACAATGTCAGTAAGTTGTAAATTCATCATACTTAGCATGGTAGGGATGACTGAAATCTTTGTAGAATTTATAAACAACTGCTGGAGCATTACTGGCCAGATGGCTGCATGTTCCAAAGCATGGGGTGAAATAATAAACTTTGCACCAAAATGCTTAGGAACAACTGGGGTGTGTCAGACTTTGTTACTATTTTGTTCACTACTAATGGACAGCTTCACTTTCTTAAACACAGCTAAGAAAACTGATTGCTGTGACATGACATACTCTGGCAGAAGCTTTGAGTATATCTGCACTTCTAAATCTTTTGTTCAGCTGCATAGCACCTTTGTTTAATAGTTTGGAAAATGAAGACTGCTGTTTTGATTTTGGACAACAGACATAGTATTCAAAATGATTAAAATATAATCTATAATTTGACAATTTTACCAAAAAAAAGTCTAACTTAACGTGATTGCAAACATCCTTGAGGCATTAAATGTTCATATAAGAAGTTTTTCTTCTACAGTTCCATTAAGAAACTGATAATTGCGATCATTTTTCCTTTTGCTGCTGATCAGCCAGTTAGATTTGATTAAGCTCATCAACTAGGATAATCCCAGTATTTGCAAATATGGTGATGTCTCTAAGATTCTGAGTGAAATTGTTTCTGCTGTGACTGGCTGGTTTCCTTCAGATTGGCAGCTGGGATATATTATGCCAGGCAGACAGCTGTAAGGCTCTAGTTGGACTGAGCATGTTCAGCAATGTCTGCATTTTAATAGATTTGGAATGTATTGCTTCACATTAGGTTAGTATGAAGGGCCCTGGTGGGGAAACCATTGCAAGCTTTTACAGATGATGATTACTTCCTGTTTTTTCTTCTTGGCAGCCACAAGAATGAGCTTTTATAGAGTAGCAGTAATAATGGGTAAGGCCAGAGGGAGTTCTTTTGTTTGACAATACACCTATACTTTGTCAAGAGGAGTGTTGTTGTGGTAATATTATTAGCTATCTTTTTAAATATAATCGGTTGAACATTTATATCACTGTTACTATTAATGAACACTTTTTGTTGGCCCAAAGCCCAGTTATTATATTATTAATTAAATATAGACCAATCCAATTTTCTCATGTCTCATTTATTAACAATACTAATTAGTTTTAGATCTGCTGTTGAATGATCACACTCTTTTCATAATGCCATTAATGTTTTCTTTTCCTAAGTTGATGGATTCGTTGTAGAAGATTTTTAAATTGGAAAATATGAATTTTTAATTTTGAGGATCACAACCTAATTAACCTACCATGTGTCATTCTCGTTAGCCCATTCCTTTTTATAGAGCAATGACATTCCAGTCAAGAAATGAACTTTCTTATTAAATGCACTTAGCATAAATATATTTACTAGCAGAATGTTTACTATAGAATAATGTGTATGTTGGAACAATGATGATTTGTAATACATTATGTTCTACAAGTTGACAATCCAGAAGAGCAAAATGGTTTATTATAATCGGCATTTTAGTTGGAAGTCAATTAAAGAGTTTTTCTTTAGCATGCATTTATAATTCACTGAATAGAGACTTTGTCTTGATTCCAATTATTGTAGTTTAGGAAGACAACAGAAGTGCCTTAAACTTATATAATGCCTATAACCAGCAATATCTCAAAAGGCACTGAAACCAGAGTACTGTTTATTTATCTTCATGCTGTCTCAGAATAATGAATATTGGAGTAGGTTTACATTTGGGAATGAAAAAATGGAAGCGTAGAAAGCAAAATGACTACTAAAGTGTCATTTCAGAGCAGTTGGTGCAGTTTCTATCTTCAGTTTAAGGTTTCATAGCCTGAATATTATGAACTGGCTTTCAATAGTAACACATTTAAGAGGTTTAACGTTTTACATATTCATTCATGGGTGTGGGCATCACTGACTAGACCAGGACCTAATTCGCCTTGAGAAGGTGATGGTGAGTGTCATTTATATCAATGATTTGGATGTGAACATAGGAGGTATAGTTAGTAAGTTTGCAGATGACACCGAAGTTGGAGGTGTAATGGAGAACGAAGAAGGTTACCTCAGAGCACAATGGTATCTTGATCAGATAGGCCGTTGGGCCAAGGAGTGTAGATAGAGTTTAATTTAGATAAATGTGAGGTTCTGCATTTTGCAAAGGCAAATCTTAGCAGGACTTATACACTTAATGGTAAGGTCCTGGGGAATGTTGCTGAACAAAGAGACCTTGGAGTGCAGGCTCATAGTTCCTTGAAAGTGGAGTTGCAGGTCGATAGAATGGTGAAAAAGTAATTTGGTATACATGTCTTTATTGGTCAGTGCATTGAGTATAGGAGTCAGGAGATCATGTTGCGGCTGTACAGGACATTGTTTAGGTCACTTTTGGAATACTGCGTGCCTCTGTTATAGAAAAGATGTTGTGAGACTTGAAAGGGTTCAGAAAAAATTTACAAGGATGTTGCTAGGGTTGGAGGGTTTGAGTTATAGGAAGAGGCTGAAATAACTGAGGCTATTTTCCCTGGAGGATCAGAGGCTGAGGGGTGATCTTATAGAGGTTTATAAAATCAAGAGGGACATGGATAGGGTAAATAGACAAGGTGGGGAAGTCCAAAGCTGGACAGTATAGGCTTAAAGTGAGAGGACAAAGATTTAAAAGGGAACTAAGGGGCAACCTTTTCATGCAGAGGGTGGTGCACGTATGGCACAATCTGCCAGAGGAAGTGGTGGAGGCTGGTGCAATTACAACATCTGGACATGTATATATGAATTGGAAGGGTTTTGAGGGATATGGATCAAATGCTGACAAATGGGATGAGATTTAGTTTGGATATCTGGTCGGCGTGGACAAGTTGGACCAAAAGATCTGTTTCCAAGCTGTAGGTCTTTGTGACTCTGCAGTCCTTATGGTATTTAGAATGTCAACGTTTATTATTCCAAACCTTAAGGTCCTTGGAATGCTATTAGGAGAGGAGCTTCAGAACTTTGATGCAGTGACAGTCAAAAAATGATGATATTTTTCCAACTCAGGCTTTGTCAGAGAGAGGCTATGCCTAACAAATCTGCTTGAAATTTTTCTGGAGGTGACCAAACATGGAGATGAGGGCAGTGCAATTGACGTAGTTAAAATTCAGCAGGGCTTGTGACAAGGTCCCACCGAGGAAACTGATAAAGATGGTAAAAGCACATGTGATCAAAGGTAACTTGGCAAGTTGGATCCAAAATTGGCTTAGTGGCAGAAGACAGAGTGTGGTAGTAGATGGTTGTTTGTGTGATTGGAAGCCAGTATCCAGTGGCGTAACATGGAGATCAGTGCTGGGTCCCGGGGGAAGATGATAAGTAAGTTTGCAGATGACAGAAAGATTGGCCAGGTGGTTAACAGTGAGAAATAAGATCTTGGTTACAGAAAGATGTAAACGTATTGGTCAGACGGGCAGATCAGTGGCAGATGGAAATTAACCCTGCTAAGTGTGAGGTGATGCACTTTGGAAGAAGTAACAAGTCAAGGGAGTATTCAATGAACAGTGGGACACTAGGAAACTCAGAGCAGTAGAAGGATCTTGGGGTGCTTGTCATAGATCTCTGAAGACAGCTGGGCAGGCTAATAAGGTAGTTAAGAAAGTGTACGAGACACTTGCTTTTGCCAGTCGAGAAATAGATTGTAAGAGCAGGAATGTTATGTTGGATTTGTACAGAATTTTGGTTACACCACAACTAGTGTAGTGCACGCAGTTCTGGTCACTGCACTGTAGAAAGAATGTGGGTGCAGAGGATATTAGGATTTTGCCAGAGATGGAGCACTTCAGATATGAAGACAGGCTAGAAAACCTTAGGTTGTTTTCCTAAAAGCAGGAAAGGTTGAGGTGGGCATGATTGAAGTGCATAAGATTGAGGGTGATAGACAGGCTGGATAGAGAGCAACTGTTACCCTTAGTTGAATGGTCAGTAATAAGGGGGGGGAGGGGGCGGCTTACACCTTTTAATGTGAAAGGCAGGAGTTTTAGAGCAGAGTTGAGGAAAAACCTTTCATTCAGAGTGCGATGGGAGTATGGAACACACTGTCAGGTAAGCTCACAACTTTTAAAAGTACTTGAATGAGCACTTGAAGCATCATAACATTCAAGACTATGGGCCAAATGCTGGAAAATGGGACTATGATTGATTGAATGTCACCGAGGTACAGTGAAAAGCTTTGTTTATGAGCAGTACAAGCAGATCATAGTAAGCAAGGATGTACAGATCAAAAAGACTTAGACAGAAGCATACAGATTACATTGCACAGGGTGTGTGCTCAGTGAAATCAGTGTTAGCAAGATCAGCATTATTTGAGGCTAGTGAGTCAACTCCTCAGTCTGATAACAGCCGGGAAGAAGTTGTTCCTGAACCTGCTGGGGCATGTGTTCAGGCTTCTATATTTAGTATCGATCTCATGTAGTTTTGCTGGTACAGACTCGATGAGCTGAAGAAGCTTCTGTGCTGTTCTAGGATAGTGTGTGACTTGAAAGGGAAATTGCAGGTTGTGGTGTTTCCATGTATCTGCTACCCTTGTCCCAATCTGCTATATTGTTGAAGCTGGGGGTTGGAAGATGCTATCAAAGGAAACTATGCAATGGTTACACTGCAAGAATTCACCATCTTTGAAGTGGTACATACTGCTGTCATTATGCATCAGTGGTGAAGGTAGTGAATTTTGAAGGTGGTGAATGGAATAATAATCTTTATACATTCAGTTCTGAAATAATGCGATAGGTCCGTTCTCGTGTAATCTTGTGTTATAAGAAAATCACACAATAGCTACGCCATTTAAACTAATGGGGCTAGAATTGTGTTATAGCTAATACAGGATAGGAAAGTTCGTGATTTACAAATAACAGTCTAAATTTTTCAATCGAGTTAAAGGCAATTTGCGTTGAAGAAACACGTGTTATAGCAGAACCGGCTGTACCTAGATGGTATAAAGCTTGTTGAGTGTTTTAGCAGTTATATCCAGCTAGATAGTTACAGCAAATTACATCACACTCCTGAAATGTGCCTTGTAGATAGTTGAGGAAATAGGAGATGAGTTACTTGCTGCAGATTTCCTCACCTTTACCTGCTTTCGTAGCTAGTCCAATTCAGTTTCTAGTCAAAGGTAACCCCGAGGATATTGTTAGTTTTTTAGCTATAGAAATACTATTGAATGTCAAGCCAAGATGGTTAAATTCTCTCTTGTTGGAGATGGTCATTGCTTAGCATTTGTGTGTTGTAAATGTTGCTTGCTACTAATCAGCCAAACCTGAACGTTGTCCAGCTCTTGCTGCCTGTGGCCATGAGTTGCTTCAGTATATGAGGAGTTGCAAATGTTGCTGAACATTGGGCAGTCATAAGTGAACATATAGATGTTTGACTTTATGATGGAGGAGAAGCCATTCATGAAGCTACTGAAGATATTTGGACCTAGAACACTGTGGTGAAACGGTTAAAAATTATGTCCCAATACATGTGTGAATCTAACCGGAATGGAGGTGTTGCTTAGTCACATGAATGTTTATATCTGGAAAAGAGTATATCAGCTGGAAAAGTCTCCAGTTCGGTGAGTCTGCTCCGGGGTTACGTTTAACCGCCGAGCGTGGGTTGTTGGCAACCGCTCTACGAGAACTGACGGCTCCCAGTTCCGGTAACATGTAGAGTGAGTATAAGCCAGACCCGTTGGTTGTGGCGACGCTGCGGGGAATAAAATGCCCATATTCTAGCAGACTCGCCTCTTGGTCGTTTGTTCTGTGTCAGACTACTCTCCTACGAACCTGACCTTGAGAATTTTTTAAAACATTTGGCGTAGTCGAGCAGGGTCAATCGCAATTGAGGAGAGATTTTGATACAGAACAATGTTTTGGAGCAGACTCGCCTCTTGGTCGTTTGTTCTGTGTCAGACTACTCTCCTACGAACCTGACCTTGAGAATTTTTTAAAACAAACACAACCCTGAATAATTTCTGTAGTGATGTCCTGGGATTTGCCTGCCCTTGTGCATGAATCACAAGAAGTGGGTTGGCAGGTACAGCAGGTAATTAGAAGGCAAATGGAATATTGTCCTTCATTGCTAGAGGGATGGAGTTTAAAAATAGGGAGGTTGTGCTGCAGCTTTATAGGGTGCTGGTGAGGCCACACCTGGACTACTGTGTACAATTTTAGTCTCTACTTGAGAAAGGGTATACTAGCATGGAAGGGGTGCAGAGGAGGTTCGCTGGGTTGATTCTGGAGTTGAAAGGGTTGGCTTATGAGGAGAGATTGAGTATATTGGGCCTATTCTCATTATAATTTAGAAGAGTGAGGGAGAATCTTATAGAAACATATAAAATTATGCAGGGAATAGATAAGATAGAAACAAGGAGGTTCTTTCCATTGGCAGGTGAAACACGGACTAAGGGCGTACCCTCAAATTAAGAGGGAGCAGATTTAGAATTGATTTGAGGAGGAACTTCTTCCCCCATAGGTTGTGAATCTGTGGAAATCCCTGCCAGCGAAGCAGTTGAGGCTACTTCATTGAATGTTTTTAAGGCAAAGATCAATTTTTGAACAGTTAAAGAATTAAGGTTATAGTGAGGAGGCAGGTAAGTGGAGCTGATTCCACGAAGAAAATCGGCCAGATGGCCTACCTCTGCTCCTAATTCTTAAGTTGTAATGACTAAGATGCTTGTCCTACAACAACCACAACATTGTCTTTTGTGACAGGTGTCACTCCACCAATGGAGATTTTCCCTGAGTCCCACTGTGCTCAGTTTTGCTCGGGCTCCTTAATGCTATACCTTGTCAACTGTTGCCATGGGCAGTCATTCATCTCTTGAATTCAGCTCTTTTTTTTATGTGTTTGCACGAAGGCTGTTATATGGTCAGGAACTAAGTGGCCCTGGCAGAGTCCAAACTGATGGTGGCATTTTGTAGGGGTCTGAATAACGCTGACAATGGCGAGAATTCATGAGAAGTGAAGCAAGGCTTTTTCAATGTCAGGAGTCAGTCCTTCCATTCACAAATTGGGTATCAGGACTAATTTCTCTCAAGAGAACAGAGCAGTGCTTATTAATGTTGTCAGCTTGTTGTCAGCCTCATTGATGGTAAAATTCACTTGAGTAATATGCAACTTCCTATCCTATGAGAAAACTGGATGTCAACAATTCCTGACATAAAACTCAGAGCAGGTACTTGGCGACTTATTTCAGTGCTTGCTCCTCTGGACTGCCATCTTGAACACCCAGTAACAACGCCTCAAGGCATGCTCCAAAACACTTGCTGGTCAGTTGCATCTGACACCTGCCTGACTTTCAGGCCCTTTGCCATCTCATGTGTAGGGTGCTGATGCGCTTTAAAGCTGCTCTTCATCACTAACTGGCAACTAGCATTGAAATTCTGATGTAATAATGTTTTATGTACAAAAAAAGGCACCCAGCTCATGGATTGGACCAGGCTGAATCTCAGGACTGTTTGCTTGTTCTCTTAGTACTCACTCACCTTGAACCTAACTGGGTGCCCTTGTCATCCTTACCTTGCCTTTTTGAATTTTGCCCCATCATCATTAGAGCTACCAGATGGTATTACTTCCATCTTCCCTTACCATTTTGTGCAGACACAAAGCCAGGAAGCTTATATTAATTGAAAACTGTCATCATTTAAATCAATGGAGACAGACTGTAGTCAGGGGTCCCAGTACAATTAGTACAGGGCAGCCCATGCCCAGAGGCTTGGACTCAGTGTGGTCAGGTTAAGATCCTCTCCAAAAAAGAGTAGAGGAGCCAAACATTGGACTGTCCATCACCCATCTTGGCTCTTTTGGTTCTATTGTGAGCTGCTTTCTCCTGGAATGACAAAAAGGGAGGGATTGAGTCAGATGAAAGTGGGTGGCATAGCTGTTAGTGCTGGTGCTGGTGGCAGAAAGGTGGTGAGATGTCCCAAGTGTGGGAGTAGGCAGCACAAAGCCATACAGAGTTAGGAGGCAGGGAAGGTGGGCAAAAGTGAACCAGGGAAGATACCGCAAATAATATCAAGAGAGGTAAAGTGTGAGCCTTTGAGGGAGGTAGATGAAGCAGCAGAGGCAGAGTAACATGAGGTAGCAGAGACTAGATGGTGGCACTTACCCTGACCGAGCAGAGAAGGTCATCAACCTTCTTCTTCCACTGTTGGGCATTCTTCCAGATGGCTGACACCATAATGACTCAGGTGGCAACTTGGACTAGGCTGGCAAGGTCTCATGGTGTGGCATACCTCCCAGCAACTATCGGCCATGCAGCTTAGAGAGAATGTTGGTGCTTGGCTCACCCATTATTGAAGATAAGGATATTTGTCGCGTCTCATTTTCCTGTTGTTGAATTGTCCATCACTATGTAAAATTGGATGTAGCTGAACTACAGAGTTTAGATCTGTTCTGCTTGTTGTTAATTAGCCAAATTGGCAGCGAATTGTGTTTTGATTACCACATAACCTTGTTGCCAAGAAATGTTTCTGCTTGAATCAGGAGTTGTATAAATTGAATTAAAGTAGCCAATTGCCGAATCTTAACATAACAATCCATTCAGTTGTTTAAATGCACTTCAATGTCATCCAAATTAACAGAAGATATTTGATGAAATCTACTTTGTACAAAAATGATTATACAAAATATAATGCTTCATCAAATTGCTTGGTGTTTTAAATTGCACAGTTAATTGGATAATTATTTATTGTGAGTTTTTTATTAAAAGGTTTGAATTGTGAATTCTGTGCAAATGGGACTTGATTTCATTAATTTATAATTAATCTGAACATAAACAATTTGTCGTCAGCTGTATTTTACAGATCTAGTGTGCTTTTGCATTTTATACTTTAAATTAAATGGATGTTTTTCACTGTGATCATAAGAAGGAACCTCAAATGGTGTCATATAGATATTTTAACAACATCTGTTTATTTTTAAAATGTATGTTTATCCTCGTTGTCTACACTTAATGATTCATTATTCTTCAGTAAGCAAAACATCATAGCAATAAAAATTTAAAAATCTTGAAATTTTTTAAAATGGCATGAAGGGCAGTGTATCATTTTGAACTATTTAGCATATTCACTTAAATGATTGCAAAACACTTACTTGAGGAGAAACATGTATTGTTTATTTACACCTGTTTTTTGTCACTTTTCATTATTTCATCGACATTGTTGCAACCAACTTTAAATAATAATTTGGTTAAGTTTGCATAAAGTCATTTTTAAGAGTGGTCGGTAGTAACTATCCACCAAGCAAAAGGCAAGATGCTGAACAAAAGAGTAGTCAAAGAGGAAAGTTATAAAGTGATCTTTGAAGAGAGAAAAGGAAGTTATGAAAGAGAAGGGGAAGGGAGGTACAAATATTTTGTATTGCATTTGAGGTCAGCACCAAACCACTTTTTTTAAAATGAAGGGCTCTTGCCCGAAATGTCGATTCTCCTGCTCCTTGGATGCTGCCTGACCTGCTGTGCTTTTTCAGCACCACACTCTCAACCAAACAATTAGTGCCAGGCATTCTTTACATATACAGTTGCCCACAGATTTTCAACTGGAAGATGTAATGATTAGAAATCCAGAACAACACAGCACTCTCCACAGAAGTGTGGGTTCTTTGTGAACAGAGAAATTAACTGTCTCTCCTTAATCAATAAGAGTAAAGAATCCTTACTTTAGCAAGACATGTCATGACCAAAGGTGTAAAGTAGAATATTTAATTCAATGTCAAAATACATACAGAAACCAAAATAAGAGGAAAACAAGAAAGAGAGGGCAATAGAAGAAACAGAGAAAAACAGATTTTTTTTATTTTAAAACAAATCTCCAACATAGCATCATATGTTTATTACAGCACAAAGGAGGGATTTCAGCCCATCATTTCTATGCTGGCTCTCCAAATAAGCTGCTTATAGATGCCATTCTCCGGTAACCCTGCACATATTCTTTTTCAAATAGCAGTCTAATTCTTATTTGAATGCATTGGTTGAACCTGCCTCCAGATCCTGACCACTTAATCTGTGAATTTTTTTTCCTCACATCACCTTAGCTTTTTTTTACTTTAAATCTGTGCTTTCTTATTCTTGATCCTTTCACTAATGGAATTTTTTTTTCCCTATTTGCTCTGTCCATATCTCTCACGATTTTGAAGACTTCTATCAGATTTCCTCTCAGCCTTCTCTTCAATAAGACAAACAATTCCATCTCAACCAATTTCTCTTCTTAACTAAAGTCCTTCAACCTAGAACCATTCTCATAAAATCTTTTGCACCCTCTTCAATGTGATCACATCCTTCCTAAAGTGTGATGCCTAGAACTCCAGCTGAAGCTAAACTAAATTTTTCTATATATCCTCCCTACATTCAGTGTAACTGCCTTGTTCTTATACCAAGGACAGGTAAAAGGATGGGTTTGACCGCAGTGCCAAGGAATACTCCAAGTAGTTCAACCATTCTCTATCACCTGTCCTTTGTAGAAGGATTTGTAAAGAAGCATACCTTTGACCAGAAGTCCATTAGGAATTGATATAAGCACATAGCTCGAGACCCTGTGGGAAAAGAAGAGGGTGGATCCTGTTGCATGGTTCCTTCAGCAGACTGTCAGTCACTGCCTCATTGCCAGAACTTTCCAACAAGCACCAAGATGTAGTTTGGCTGGTGGTGAAAAGTGCACTGCCTGGTGGATCCTTCATGCTTGCCCAGTCTCTCTGCACTTTTGCATGCTGCTCTCAAAGCAGCTATGCTGGCAAGGAGACTGTCACTCATCTCCTTCTGGAAAATGTCTTTGCAAAGAAGTTCTGGAGAGAGTTGCAGTGATTTTTATTTAGGTTTGTTCCAAGCAATCCCATGACACAAAACTCTGCTATGTGGGCTGTTGTCCAGGTGCACATCGAGGCAGATTTGACAGTGCATGGGGGACCATCAACTTGATAAAAAATGCTCTTTGGTCTGCCTGAAACTTGTTAGTTTTCCAGTGCAAAGCGTTGACCTCGAATGAGTGTTGCAGACTGGCACATTCCAAGGTCCAGGGCTACGTGCTGAGGGATGCTGTAAACCCTGGGGCACCTGTCACAAGGCGCAGTGGAGAAAGTCCACTCTCTAAGGTCTTTCTGCTGAAGTACAATCTGAGTCATTTCAATTATCAGACCCTCTTGGTGCCTCCATGTATGTAAATATAGTAGTGTAAATGTACAAAATGCCTTGGGTTTTTTGGAACTACAGGGAATGCCAAATTCTAATGTATGTTTGTTCTAAATAGAACTGCTTCAGTGACTAGGGATGTACATAAAGTTTTTTTTAATGAATAAAATATATTTTTGCAAGAAAAAAACTGCCTTGCTCTTATACCCTATTTCTGTAACAAAGGTCTGTTTCATTTTGAGAAGTTCTTGCAGCCTTAATGGGAATATAAATAGTTTCCTTTATGTTTAGAAAATGCCTTTTCCGTTGCAACTGGATTGAAGCTCCAATGAGGAATGTCAAAATTCAACTATATTTTCTGAACAATCTATATGGAACTGTTTTATACTTGTACTTACTTATGGCTATTTTATGAATACAGTATCATACAAAAGGGATTGGGGTTCGGTCCAATTTATATAAATTACTTAAATGAGAATATAGAAGGCACGGTTAGTAAGTTTGCTGATGACACCAAGATTGTTATTATAGTGGACAGTGAAGAAGGTTATCTAAGATTACAAAGAGTTCTTGATTAATTGGGTCAATGTGTTGAAGAGTGGTAGATGGAGTTTAATTTGGATAAATGTTAGGTATTACATTTTGGTAAAACAAACAAGGCAGGATTTATACAATTAAATGTAGGCCCTTGGGTACTATTGTAAAACAGAGTGATTAAGGGGTTCAGGTGCATAAATATTTGAGGTTAGGATGATTAAGAAAGATTTGAGCGTACGTGCCTTCATTTTTCAGACCTTTGAGTACAGGAGTTGGGACATTATGTTGACGTTCTACAGAACATTAGTGAGGCCTCTTCTGGAGTATCATGTCCAGTTCTGGTTGCCCTATTATTAGATCGGATATTATCAAACTGAAGAGAGTTCAAAAGAGATTTACCAGTATGTTGCTTGGAATGAAGTGTTTGAGTTATAAGGAGAGTCTGGGACTTTTTTCATTGGAGCATAGGAGGTTGAAGGGTGACTTTATAAAGGTTTATAAAATCCTGAGGGCTACAGATAAGGTAAGTCACAGGTGTGTTTTCCCTAGGATGGAAAGTTTAAGGTGAGAGGACAAAGATTTTAAAGAGCAATGAGGGGAAATTTTCCTACATAGCGAGTTGTTTATGTGTGGAATGAATTTCAAATGGAAAAGGTGGATGTGGGTATAGTTAGAACATTTAAAAGACAAAGTTTGTGAGAAGATTTGTAACTCGGGTGCTCATTGTTGTGGTTTTGTTCGCCGCGCTGGAATTTGTGTTGCAGACGTTTCGTCTCCTGTCTAGGTGACATCCTCGGTGCTTGGAAGCCTCCTGTGAAGCGCTTCTGTGATCTTTCCTCCGGCATTTGTAGTGGTTTGAATCTGTCGCTTCCGGTTGTCAGTTCCAGCTGTCCGCTGCAGTGGCCGGTATATTGGGTTCAGGTCGATGTGCTTATTGATCGAATCTGTGGATGAGTGCCATGCCTCTAGGAATTCCCTGGCTGTTCTCTGTTTGGCTTGTCCTATAATAGTAGTGTTGTCCCAGTCGAATTCATGTTGCTTGTCATCTGCGTGTGTGGCTACTAAGGATAGCTGGTCGTGTCGTTTCGTGGCTAGTTGGTGTTCATGGATGCGGACCGTTAGCTGTCTTCCTGTTTGTCCTATATAGTATTTTGTGCAGTCCTTGCATGGGATTTTGTACACTACATTGGTTTTGCTCATGCTGGGTATCGGGTCCTTCGTCCTGATGAGTTGTTGTCTGAGAGTGGCTGTTGGTTTGTGTGCTGTTAGGAGTCCTAGTGGTCGAAGTAGTCTGGCTGTCAGTTCGGAAATGCTCTTGATGTATGGTAGTGTGGCTAGTCCTTTGGGTTGTGGCATGTCCTCGTTCCGTTGTCTTTCCCTTAGGCATCTGTTGATGAAATTGCACGGATATCCGTTTTTGGCGAACACCTTTGTAATAATTAAAAACACAGAAATAGAGATCACACACCGGATCATCAACGCCACACTCACAGGAATCCGATTCACTAGAGAGGAAGAAAAGGACAACCAACTCCCATTCTTAGATGTGATGGTACAGAGAACACCGAACGGAGAATTCACCACAAAAGTATACAGGAAAGCCACTCACACAGACCAAGTCCTGAACTACGAAAGCAACCACCCCAACACACACAAAAGAAGTTGCATCAAGACACTATTTAAAAGAGCCACAACACACTGCAATACACCAGAACTGCAAAAAGAGGAAGAAGAACACCTCTACAATGTATTCGCCAAAAACGGATACCTGTGCAATTTCATCAGCAGATGCCTAAGGGAAAGACAACGGAACGAGGACATGCCACAACCCAAAGGACTAGCCACACTACCATACATCAAGAGCATTTCCGAACTGACAGCCAGACTACTGTGACCACTAGGACTCATAACAGCACACAAACCAACGCCACTCTCAGACAACAACTCACCAGAACGAAGGACCCGATACCCAGCATGAGCAAAACCAATGTAGTGTACAAAATCCCATGCAAGGACTGCACAAAACACTACATAGGACAAACAGGAAGACAGTTAACGGTCCGCATCCATGAACACCAACTAGCCACGAAACGACACGACCAACTATCCTTAATAGCCACACATGCAGATGACAAGCAACATGAATTCGACTGGGACAACATTACTATTATAGGATAAGCCAAACAGAGAACAGCCAGGGAATTCCTAGAGGCATGGCACTCATCCACAGATTCAATCAATAAGCACATCGATCTGGACCCAATATACCGGCCACTGCAATGGAAAGCTGGAACTGACAACCGGAAGCGACAGATTCAAACCACTACAAATGCCACACACAAGCGCTTCACAGGAGTCTCCCAAGCACTGAGGATGTCACCTAGACAGGAGACGAAACGTCTGCAACACAAATTCCCAGCTTGGCAAACAAAACCACAACATTTAAAAGACATTTGGATAAGTCAATGAATAAGAAATGATTGGGGGATATGGGCCAAGTGCAGGCACGTGGGACTAGTTTAGTTTGGAATTATGGTCAGTATGGACAGTTTGGAGTGAAGGGTCTGTTTCCATATTCTATGATTCTCTTTTTTTAAATCATGAAAGTCCCACATTCTCAACCTCATCCCTCGTCTGAGTAGTAGAGACCCTCAGATTAAACCACCATCAGTCATCTCTCTAAAATAGAGCATCCGTATGGTCCTCAAGGACTATGGTGACTTTACCTTTGCTTTACCTTATTTTCAAAATAAAAAAATCTTACTATTTTACCCTATGCTCCCATAAATAAAGCCTAGGATACTGTATGCTTTATCAACTACTCTCTCAACTTGTCCCATTTCTTTTAATGACTAATGTACACATGTAGCTAGGTCCTCCTGCTCCTGCATACCCTTTAGAGTTGCACCATTTATTTTATATTATCTTTCCATATTTATCCTACCAAACTGTATCACTTTACATGTTTCCACATTAAACTTCATCTGACGCCTATTCCCCCCATGCCACAAACCTCTCTCTGTCCATTTGCACTATCTTCCACACAGTTTATCATGCAACCAGTTTTTTTTCATCATTTGCAACAGTTTAACAATATTCAAAGCCTTAAGGAAAGTGATTCCACACTTATAAAACCTAATTCATTTGCATTTCAAGAGACAAGCCTTTTAACATTTTCTGATGTGTTTAATGGATATGTATTATGTAAGTGTCCCAGCTTTACACAGTTGCATGCATCTCGCTACCAAGTCTATCAATGGTACAAATTTGAATGATTTACAAGTCACCTTATTCACTTAAATAATTCTAAGAAATTTTTACAAGTTGAAATTTTATCAGTTATTTACAACTATTATTGGTGCCGCTTCCCATTATTTCAGCTATATATGGAGATGTCTGGTTGCAGGGCAATCGATACAGAAGAACCTTGATTTCTGCATTTAAGTGCACATGGTAGACAGCAAAATGTGCTGTCTTATTTACTCCTTCACAGTACTGAAATGCAAGTTGTTAAATAATACATTATTTTCAAGGAGTCAATTAATAAAAATAAATTTTGAAGGATGTGGAGATTGAGTTGATTGGAAAAGCCAAGGTGATTGATGGATGTCATAGCTCAGGAATGAAAGGAGGAAGTTGAGATGTGGCGGTGATGTAAGGGGAATGGTCTAATGGATAGACTTGATGCAGCAAGTTATATGGATCTGATTAGCTGGATGAATGATGGGTAAGGTTCGAGATAAGGGATGGATGCCCTTGGATAGATTAAGCAGAAAAAGACTGATAGCAGGAGAGGTTGTAGGAAATAGACAGTTCTCTAAATCTTGAATGTGTAATCCAAAAGACTGTCCTTTCATTGAATAACAATCAAAGGTACAAGGAAAGACAGTTCACCGAGACCATTTGTTGTTGCAAACAGAAAGCAAAGTAATTTTTCTGCTCGTAAGGGTGTTTTCAGAGTAGCAAAACAACTTGATCGTGGAGCAATGATAATCAATGAGGTGGTCAGCATGTACTGATGATTAATTTCCTTAACAGCTACAATGACCACCCAGCAGATTTGAAGTAAAAAAAAATGACTCTTCTGTGAGGCTAATGACTGTCCTGGATCTCGTGAGGACATGGATTTTGAAGGTGAAATGAAGCATTTGTTCAGATTAACAGATGTTAATGTTATTTCAATTGGAGAGTCAGATTGTGGAGCGTTTCTGTGGAGCTTTTTAGTTTTGAACATTTGAAGTGGCTTCATTTGCCTTACATGAGTGTGGCATTTATAAGGAAATATTACTTTTCTTCACTGTATTTCAGGAATGTCTCCATGGAGTTATTTCCTTTGCAGGCAAGAGTATTGCTTCTCTGAACCTTTTCTCTTTTCTAAAACATTTTGATTTGTGATTCATTTGAAATTCAATGGTGGAATGCTGTACCTCTCCCTAAACCCCTTGAGAACAGAATTGTTGGCCATTAAAGTGGTCTTTAATTTGTTTACTACTGTGTCTAGTTCAGAGTATGGTACAGGAGAGGACCTCCAGAAATGAGATCTGAGTTATACCATGTTTCTCATGTAAGGCAGGGCCTGATCAGTCTGTCAGTTCAACAGAACAAGAGAGGAAAGAACTTTCCACGCTACTACTAATACTATATCCGCTTTCAGTAAAGAAGACTGCACTATTAAACTTTGTGCAAAAACTGAGATGAAGCAAAATTTATCATTTTGCTGCACGTACTTTTCCAGGCTGTTTGTTGCTGTGGCAGTTTAGTAACATCAGATCTTGTTTAGAGAGTTGACAGTTTATGAATACAGTGACTTTCACCTTCTCCACAAATAAGAGATACAGAAGCATCATTGCTTTTTCTTTAATTGTTCAAGGAGGCAAAAAGTGATGGCAATTTTAAGGATAGTAACTACAACAAAATTTATTCTTATGGCCTCTTTTTGCAAAGTACGACATTCCCGGATTGTTCACATTACTGTTATAGAATTGTTGATCTATGGAATGGTTGGCCTGTCTTGTCTGTGCTGACTATCTGCAAGGGTAAGTCATCTTGTTTCATTCCCCTGCCTTTTCCACATGTCCCTACAAATACTTCCCCGATAATTATTAAATTCCTTTTTCATGTCCATAACTGAGTTTACTTGCATCATACTACTTTCATTCCATATACTAAAAGATTCTCATGAATGGTTCTTCTGCTAGTCACTTTAAATTGGTACCTCCTTGTTCTCAACCCACCTTTGGGAATATTTTCTCTCTGTCTGCTCTATCCATCCTCCTTATAATATTCAACAATTGTATCAAATTTCTTTTGCAACAAGAACAGCTGCAGCTTCTTCAATCTTCAACAATTGAAGTTCCTCCTCCCTGCAGCTATTCTAATGATTTTTTCTGCACGTTCATTAATGCCTTTAGATCTTTACTAAAATCTGGTACCTAGAATTAGACACACAAGCCAATGTTTTGTTCAATTTTGCTTGACTTTTTTGCTTTTGTACTTTATTCCCCTTTATTAACTGTGTTATTAACATGTCCTGCCACTGTCAATAATTTTGCTCATTGATTCCCCCAGGTCGCTCTAGTCTTTTTTGGAATCTCCCTTTTATTGCATCATCTTGCATCTTCATTATTCCGAACAAAGTGTCTCACCTCACCCATTTCCTTGCATTAAATTTAATGTGTGACTTGTCATGCCATTTTGCTAAACTGCCTATGCCATCTTGCAGGAGAAAGTAAGGACTGCAGATGCTGGAGATCAGAGTTGAGAGTGTGGTGCTGGAAAACCACAGCAGGTCAGGCAGCATCCAAGGAGCAGGAGAATTGACATTTTGGGCATAAGCCGTTCATCAGGAGTGAGTTTTGCAGTTCTACATAAGTTGGCTATTTAACTATACATCCAAGCCTAGAGTCATCTGTAAGCTTTTAGTTTGTGCTATGTACAACTATGTCGAGTTCATTAATGTATATGAAAGAAAAGTAGTGGTCCTAGCACTGACACACAGCACGTGGGACTAGATTGGGTTGGGATATCTGTTCGGCATGGATGTTGAGTTGGACCGATGGTCTGTTTCCATGCTGTACATCTCTATGACATAGGGAACTCTGCTATATTCCTTACTCCAGTCTGACATGTAGCCATCTGTCACAAATCTGTTTCCTGTCACTTGGCCAACTTTGTATCTGTTCCTTTTCTGCCATGGTGTTTAACTTGGATAACAAACTTGTCTTTTCAGCGTTTGGAAATCTAGGTGCATCACGTCAACTGCATTACTTTCATCAACCCATTTTTGTTACCTCATCAATCAGCGAAATCTGATATGCTTTTAGCAAATGTAAACTGGCTTTCCTTAATGAACCCGCTTTTGTCCAAGTGGGTGTATAATTTTTTTCATGAGTAATCATTTGTTAAAACTTTCCCAATATTGAGTTGAAACTCACCAGCTTGTAGTTGCTGGGTTTATTCTTACACCACTTTTCAACAAAGCTGTAACATGACAAAGCAGAGAACAAGATAAGACTGATAAACTAAACTGCATTTATTTCAATGCAAGGGGCCTAACAGGGAAGGCAGATGAACTCAGGGCATGGTTAAGAACATGGGACTGGAATATCATAGTAATTACAGAAATATGGCTCAGGGATGGACAGGATTGGCAGCTTAATGTTCCAGGATACAAATGCTAAGGAAGGACAGAAGGGGAGGCAAGAGAGAAGGGGGAGTGGTGTCTTTGAGAAGGGATAGCATTACAACTGTACTGAGGGAGGATATTCCCAGATATACATCCAGAGAAGTTATTTGGGTGGAACTGAGAAATAAGAAAGGGATGATCACCTTATTGGGATCGTATTATAGACCCCTAATAGTCAGAAGGAATTTGAGAAACAAGCTTGTAAGGAGATCTCTGTTATCTGTAAGAATAATAGGGTGGTTATGATAGGGGATCTTAAATTTCCAAACATAGACTGGGACTGTCCTAGTTCAAAGTTTGTGAGAAGATTTGTAGCTCGGGTGCTAGTCGTTGTGGTTCTGTTCGCCGAGCTGGGAATTTGTGTTGCAGACATTTCGTCCCTTGTCTAGGTGACATCCTCAGTGCTTGGGAGCCTCCTGTGCAGCGCTTCTGTGATGTTTCCTCCGGCATTTATAGTGATTTGTATCTGCCGCTTCCGGTTGTCAGTTCCAGTTGTCTGCTGCAGTGGCCGGTATATTGGGTCCAGGTCGATGTGTTTGTTGATAGAATCTGTGGATGAGCGCCATGCCTCTAGGAATTCCCTGGCTGTTCTCTGTTTGGCTTGTCCTATAATAACACTACTGTTATAGGACAAGCCAAACAGGGAACAACCAGGGAATTCCTAGAGACATAGCACTCATCCACAGATTCTATCAACAAACACATCGACCTGGACCCAATATACTGGCCACTGCAGCGGACAACTGGAACTGACAACTGGAAGCGGCAGATACAAATCACTATAAATGCCGGAGAAAAGATCACAGAAGCGCTTCACAGGTGGCTCCCAAGCCCTGAGGATGTCACCTAGACAGGGGACGAAACGTCTGCAACACAAATTCCCAGCTCGGCGAACAGAACCACAACAACACTGCCCTAGTATTAAGGTTTAGATAGAGAGGAATTTGTTAGGTGCGTACAAGAAAATTTTCTGATTCAGTATGTGGATGTATCTACTAGAGAAGGTGCAAAACTTGACCTACTCTTGGGAAATAAGGCAGGGCAGGTGACAGGTGTCAGTGTCGGGGAGCATTTTGGGGCCCGCGACCATAATTTTATTCATTTTAAAATAGTGATGGAAAAGGATAGACCAGATCTAAAAATTGAAGTCCTAAATTGGAGCAATGCCAATTCACAGGTAAGGGACGGCTGGAAAATGGGAAGCCTTCAGAAATGAGATAACGAGAGTTCAGCGACAGTATATTCCTGTCAGGGTGAAAGGAAAGGCTGTGAGGTACAGGGAATGTTGGATAACTAAAGAAATTGAGGATTTGGTTAAGAAAAAGAAGGAAGCATATGTCAGGTATACACAGGATTGATTGAGCGAATCCTTAGAAGAGTATAAAGGCAGCAGGAGTATACTTAAGAGGGAAATCAGGAGGGCAAAATAGGGACATGAGATAGCTTTGGCATACAGAGTTAAGGAGAATCCAAAGGGCTTTTTCAAATACATTAAGGACAAAAGGGTAATTAGGGAGAGAATAGGGCCCCTCAAAGATCAGCAAGGTGGCCTTTGTGTGGAGCTGCAGGAGATGGGCGAGATACTAAAGAGTATTTTGCATCAGTATTTACGGTGAAGAAGGACATGGAAGATATAGAATGTGGGGAAATAGATGGTGACATCTTGAAAAATGTCCATATTACTGGTGGATGTCTTGAAATGCATAAAAGTGGATAAATCCCTAGGACTTGATCAGGTGTACCCTAGAACTCTATGGGAACCTAGGGAAGTGGTTACTGGGCCTCTTGCTGAGATATTTGTATCATCGATAGTCACAGGTGAGGTGCCGGAAGACTGGGAGTTGGCTAACGTGGTGCCACTGTCTAAGAAAAGTGGTAAGGACAAGCCAGAGAACTGTAGATCAGTGAGCCAAATGTCAGTGGTGGGCAAGTTGTTGGACGGAATCCTGAGAGACAGGATGTACATGTATTTGGAAAGGCAAGAACTGATTAGGGATTGTCAACATGGCTTTGTATGTGGGAAGTCATGTCTCATAAACTTGATTAAGTTTTTTGAAGAAGTAACAAAGAGGATTGATGAGGGCAGAACAGTGGACGTGATCTATATGGACTTCAGTAAGGCGTTCGACAAGGTTCCCCATGGGAGACTGGTTAACAAAGTTAGATCTCATGGAATACAGGGAGAACTAATCATTTGGATACAGAACTGGCTCAAAGGTAGAAGACAGAGGGTGGTGATGGAGGGTTGTTTTTCAGATGGTAGCCTGTGACCAGTGGAATGCCACAAGGTGCTGGGTCCACTACTTTTCATCATTTATATAAATGATTTGGATGTGAGCATGAGGTATAATTAGTAAGTTTGCAGATGACATCAAAATTGGAGGTGTAGTGGACAGCGAAGAAGGTTACCTCACATTACAACGGGATCTTGATCAGGTGGGCCAATGGGCTGAGAGGTGTCAGGTGGAGTTTAATTTAGATAAATGCAAGGTGCTGCATTTTGGGAAAGCAATCTGAGCAGGACTTATACACTTAATGGTGAGTTCCTAGGGAGAGTTGCTGAACAAAGAGACCTTGGATTGCAGGTTCATAGCTCCTTGAAAGTGGAGTCGCAGGTAGATAGGATAGTGAAGAAGATGTTTGGTATGTTTCATTTTTTGATCAGAGTATTGAGTACAGGAATCAGGAGGTCATGTTGCAGTTATACAGGACATTGGTTAGGCCACTGTTAGAGTATTGCATGCAATTCTGATCTCCTTCCTATCAGAAAGATGTTGTGAAACCTGAAATGGTACAGAAAAGATGTCCAAGGATGTTGCCAGGGTTGGAGGATTTGAACTTTCAGGAGAGGTTGAAAAGGCTAGGGCTGTTTTCCCTGGAGCGCGGAGGTTGAGCGGTAGCCTTCTAGAGGTTTATAAAATCATGAGGGGCATGGATAGGATAAGTAGACAAAGTCTTTTCCCTGGGTGGGGGAGTGCAGAACTAGAGGGCATAGGTTTAGGGTGAGAGGGGAAAGATATAAAAGAGACCTAAGGGGCAACATTTTCACACAGAGGGTGGTACTTAAATGCAATGAGCTGCCAGAGGAAGTGGTGGAGGCTAGTAAAATTGCAACATTTAAAAGGCATCTGGATAGGTATACGAATAGGAATGGCTTGGAGGGATATGGGCCGGATGCTCGTCAGCATGGACAAGTTGGACCAAAGGGTCTGTTTCCATGCTGTACATCTCTATGACTCTATCTGCAACTCTCCAACCCTCTGGCCTCCAACCCTGTATTTAATGATGATTACAAGACATGGCTAGTACTTCTGCCTTACAGTATCCTTAGATGTAGTTGATCTGGTCCTGTTGACTTCTCCACTTTAAATACAGCCAGCTAGCTAATATCTCTTTCCTCATTCAGCATTTCATCCACCTCTTCTTCCAGTATGATTTGGACAGAACATTCTCCATCTGCAAGACAGTACTCATTTAATATCTCAGCAATGCCTACCTCTCCTGATTCAAAGCATTTTTTGATTTCTAATTTTCTCCATTCCTCCTTTTCCCATCCTTTTATTTGCTACACGCTTATCAAAGACTTTTGGGTTCCCACTTTTGTTACCTGACGGTTTCTTCTTATACTCTCTCTTGACTTTCTTTTCTCACTTACCCTCTGAAATTTCAATATTCTTCATGTTTCATAATTGCGTTATCCATCTGACATTGGCACTTGTGCACCTTTTCTGTGTCATCTTACTTTCATCATCCTATTACTCTCCCTTGTAGTACTATACTTTAATGTATCCAAATTATTTCTTGTTTAAAAATATGAAGTTGATGTATTAATATTTTTTCCCTACTCATTGTTTCAACTTAAACAGGCCAAATCAACTCTCTTCCCATTGAAGATATTCCTTTCCCAAATAATTACTTTTACTCTGGGTTTCCTTATCCTTTTCCATCGCCAATTTAAAGCACTCTAATATTTCTTCAATAAAGCTCCCTGACAACACTTGACTCACTTGACCCATCACATTTCCCTAAATCAGATCCAGCAGTGTTTCCTTCCTTGTTGAGCTGGAAACATACTAATCTAGAAAATTCTCCTGAACCAACTTCATAGATTCTTCTCCTTTTCTTCCCTTTACTAATTTTCCAATTTATATTAGGATAATTGAAGTCCCTATTACAGTTTTTGCATCTCTAATTTCCTTGCAGTTCCCCTACATCTTTCCCAGTCGATTTGGGATTATAGAATAACACAATAGAGTCATGCAGAAGAAACAGACCCTTCGCTCCAACCAGTCAATGCCGACCATTACCCCAAATTAAACTTGTCCCACCTGCCTGCATTTGCCTGTATCTCTCCAAACGTTATTCATGTAATTATCCAAATGTCTTTTAAACGTTATAACTGTACTTGTGTCTATCACTTCTGGAAGTTGATTCCACACATGAACTGCTCTATGTTAAAAAAATTGTCCTCATCCTTCTTAAATCTTTCTTCTCTTAAAAATATGCTCCCTTGTCTTGAAATCCCCCACCTTCAGGAAAAGACACCTGCCATTTATCTAATTTAAGCCCCTCATTATTTTATAGACTTTTATAAGGTCACCCCTCAACTCCTTCACTCCAGTGAGAAAAGTCCTAGCCAATCCAGCCTCTGCTTATAATTCAAACCGTCTATTCCCGGCACCATCCTGGTAAATCTTTTCTGAATCCTCTCCAGCTTAATAATATCATACCTGTAACAGGACGACCAGAACTGGAAGCAGTATTTCAGAAGAGGCTTCACCAATGTTCTGTACAACATCAATATGATCACCCAACTCCCATACACAAAGGTCTGAGCATTGAAGGCAAGCATGCTAAATTCCTTCTTAACCACCCTACATATGATGGAAACTTCAAATAATCTGTACCTGAACCCCTATCTCTCTGTTCTGCCATACTACCTAAGGCCCTACTTTTAATTATATAAGTCCTGCCCTTGTTTGCTTTACCAAATGCAATATCTTGCATTAATCCAAATTAAACTCTAATCTGCCATTCCTCAGCCCATTGACCCTATTGATCAAGATCTCTTTGTAATCTTAGATAACCTTCTTCACAGTCCATTATACCACCAATTTTGATGTCATCTGCAAACCTACTATCTGTTTTTTCAGTTCTAGCCAATAGATTGTGACCATGATTCTTCTGGGTTATCCTTTCCAACACCACACACTGTTCTCCATGATCAGGATATCCTTCTCTCTATCCTTCCTGAGCACATTATATCCAGGAATATTTAGAACTCAGTCCTGTCATTTTTGTTAAAATCGCACAACACCAGGTTATAGTCCAACAGGTGTATTTGGAAGTAGACGTTTGTACTTCCAAATAAACCTGTTGCATTATAACCTGGTGTTGTGTGATTTTTAACCTTGTCCACCCCAGTCCAACACGAGCAACTCCACATTCCGTTTTTTATTGAGCAAGGTCAGCATTCTTGCCACAATGTTATATTCCCACATTGCTCTATGAACCTACAGCTCATCAACCTTATTTTCTCCACATGCAACTCTAATTTACAATTTACTTTGCTACCTAACCTGTTATTATTTCTGACTCTAGTGCTATCTGCCTCATGCAACGTCTGTCTTGATTTTTCCACACTCTGCCTGCAATTATATTATTCTGCTCTGCGCAGTTCAACAACACTCTCAATTGCTTTATACTGCTTCCAGCCTGCTTAACACTGCCTCACACCACTTGCAGCCAACTTTACATAGCTCTGCCCTTTGGGTCTCCCTTTATGTGGCTCCATTCCTGCTTGTTTTATGTAGGTCTACTCTTGACCTATATGTTGCTTCATTTTTGACCTGTGTAGTTCTGCTCAATTTACAATGTGTTTTTTCAACCAATCCACATGAGATGTTTTAGTGCAATCCTGGTGAGAGAGAAGGTTGTAGGGAGTGTCGTGAAAAGGTTATGAAAGCTGGAAATTATTTCGAAAGGAAATTCAAGTGTTTCAGGCCATTGGCAGCTGAAGTTAGAATTGTCAGTAGTGATCTAAATAAAGAGGCCACAATGAGAGGAAAATAAATATCTCTGAGTTGTAGTGCTGGAAGGGATTAGAGATGAGGCATGTAGAACCATGAAGGAATTTGAAAATTAGAGATTTTAAAATCAAGTTATTGCCTGATTTGAAGTCATTATCGGCTGGAAATGGAGTGGTAGGTGAATGGAAATTGGTGTAGGTTAGGATACAGAGTTTTGGATCACCTCGGAATTTCGCAGGGTAGAAGATGGGAGGCAAGCAGGAATGCTTAGGAATTGTCAAGATAACAAATAACAAAGATATGGATGAGACTTGCAGCAGCAAATGAGCTGAAACAGGTGCAAAGTAAAGTTTATGTATGTAGTAATTGGTGATTTTCTCATGGTATGGATGTGTAGTCAGCAGGGAGAAAGTGAGGACTGCAGATGCTGGAGATCAGAGTCGAGAATGTGGTGCTGGAAAAGCACAGCAGGTCAGGCAGCATCTGAGGAGCAGGAAAATCGACGTTTTGGGCATAAGCCCTTCATCAGAGTGAGCCAGCAGCCCATTTCAGGCTAATATGACAGCAAGGTTATGCACAATCAGGGTGAGTCTTAAACTGTTTCCATGGGGAGGCATGATATTTTAGTCTAGGGACGCGGTATTTGTGACACAGGCTAAAGATGTCGGCTTTATATTTACAATCGTACTTCAAGAAGTTTGTACATCCAATACTGCATTTTGGACAAGCAATGTGACAGGATAGATCAGTGCTTTCCAAAGTAGAAGTTGGGACTCCAGGTGACATTGCGAACTGAAATTTTGGGGTTGTGAGCTTTGAGACAGCAATGGTTATTGTGGAGTTCTGACAAGGCATTGCAACAACTGTACTCCCACTCTAGTGTAAGAAGTCATGACAATTTTCAAGCCTTGAAATGGAGTCACAGCGAGAAAATATTTGAGAAGCACTGATTTCAAGAGTCTGGCCGCATCAACAGAGGTGGCGATGAGATTGACCTAGGTGTCATCAGCACACATTTGGAAATTGATGCTTTGTCCAATCATGATACTGGGTGGCAGCATATACATAAAATTTGGAGGGCGTCAAGATTCATAAAGAACCATAGATAATAGTACAAAAGCAGGAAGAAAAACCATTGCTTGAGAAACAATTGAGACACTGAAAGTGATTAAATTGATAAGAACACAACCAGGTGAGTGCAGTGTCACACAGCCTGGTGTCAGTGGAAGTGTGTCAGGATATGGTCAGCTATGTCAAAAGCAGCAGATCAGTTAATAGGGCGTCAGGATAGGGAATAGTTCAGCTTTATCGTAGTCACAAAGAAGCAGGAGTAGTTTGTATTCCTGAAAGAAACAACTTAACATGATCAATATAGAGTAAAATTCAATCAATGTGTGGAATTTCATCAGAAGTTGAGTTTTTTTTAAATACATATATCCGAATATTTGAAGAAAGGTAAACCCTTTGCATAAATCCTTTCATTTAATTTTGGTTGACAGGGGTTGTGGGGTGGGGGGGGTGGAATTCAAAAGAAGCTTTACTATCATCAAAAATATTGAGGAGCATTTCTTAATTTTATTCTCTTTAAACTAAAATTGAGTACATGAAGACAACTTTGCAATCTGGACTAGGAGCAGAATTCTCTCAGATACTGGATGACCTGGGCATTGGTGAGTAAGTTGTGAGAATCACGGGAGGTTTGCAGTGAGAAGCTACATGCCATCAAGAGCAAAATGTCGAATTTTCCAACCAAGTATTGAATGGCAAGACCTGATTCTCACAAGAGATCAACATGGTGCCTACTTTGCATGTATTAGCATGCACTACATTGTGTCACCTCATTAGTGTACAGTTTCCTATTCTCCCTTCTCTGGATAGAAACTGGACAGCAATAATTCTCGATTTGAAAATAGAATGGGTACCTGGCAACTCTAACTTGCCACTTGCTCCTCCAGACTTCCATCAGTCACCAATATTTCATGGCACATTAAATGGGCAGTGACTGCACAGACCTCCCATCCAGCAGGACTCCCAGATCCATGTCAGCAAAACAAGGTTCCAGTTATCCTCTGACCAGTATGTCCAGGACAAATGAAACAGAATTTGCAGGGCAGCTGGAGAATACCAGAGTGACCATATGCACAGCAAGGCTTTAAAGATGGTGCCAGCACCAGGAATCCAGGAGGGCCTGCAATGACCAGTAATTCTACTTGTGGGAGAATAAGATGAGAGGAGCACCACATGTGGGACCTCGAAAATCAACAAGTTTGGAAAGATAATACAACAAAGCCAGCTGGGGCTCAAAGGGAAAATCCTTGCATAAACTCAGCATAAGATTCAGCCTTTTTTCTTTCTACCATATCCTCATTTTTTAAAAGAAAAATGGTTGACTTAGGGAAGAGTATGCCTGTTCTGTGTGGGTAAAATGACTGTAGAATTTAAGGTGGAACACTTTACATACTGCAATCATATTTCTAGATCAAGATTAAAAACACACTGTTTTGTAATTGTTTTAATTTGTCTTGAAATCAACATATTTTGCTCATGTCATTCAATAATATTAAAAAAATTGCAAATGTTCCAGCCAGAAAAAGCATGCAATTTGATCAAGGCAGAATAATTTTAAGGACTGAAAGGGATTATTAAACATCCTGGAAATAAATGTCATATTTGAAATGTATAATAAACCACTGGAAATATGAATAGATGAAGATATTGAACAGAGTACAAAAAAGCTCCTTTGTTTACATTTGCATCTTATTGAGCAGGAAAGTCACTACTGATGAACCATTCTGTATTTCACTGTTGCCACACTCAGTTATATTCAATCAGCCATCTGGCATAGAAAATGCTAATATATGTTTAAGCTTAGTTCTGCTCTTATTTACTAAGAAATGCAAAACCAGGAGGCAATACACTCTGAGAGACAAAACAAAGGCAAGGTCAGAATTATGGCTGTAACAGCCAGTTTCTGTTTCTTATCAAATGGGGGGTGGGGGAGTGGGAATGAGAATGTTTTAAGAGTGTTTCGTGGAAATAACATGTACAGTTAAGTGATGAGATAATCCTAGGTGTTAGTGCCAAGCTCCCAACCAGAGGGAACATACGGGCTTGATTTTCAGTATGATGTAATCCAGACGTGTTGCATGACATTTTCAGGTGACCATTTAGTTACTAATGCCTATGATCAGCACTTTTATCATATGCTTGTGTCTTTCCTGCAGGCGGTTGAAGCTCAAATTCGTAGCTTTGGTCAAACTCCTTCTCAACTTTTAATAGAGCCACATCCTCCCAGAAGCTCTGCCATGCAAGTGGTAAGTATATTATACCCTAGTAACCATGCATGTCCAGCTGCTCCTTAAATCTAATTCCAAATGTGGAGTTGGTGTTGCCTACTTTGAAGAACCGTCCAACTGTCTTCATGCTAAACTCATTTGTGCTGCCTTGCACTTGAATATCTTTCTAATTATTACAAGCTATTAAGAGGAACCCCGATATGGCCTACTACTGTATATTTTATTAAATTAGATGTATGTTAACTGAAACTTCTGTGTTAACAAAAGCTCCAATAATTTATTGTCACTATATTGTTATAGGCTAGATGCTGAGTAGTGTACTTATGTGATGAAATGTTAGAAATCATGCTATGTTTCTTGAATTTATCTGATATGTATTTTGAATTATTTTATATGTAGTATGTTGTTGCTCCTAATTCTTCATCTGTCTTGGTAAGTATATTACATCTGTCAGTATGATATCAAACCAAGCCTACTGAGGTTTCCATGTATGATCTATGTTTGCATGCTTTAGCTAAGTACTGTAAGACCAATATTGTTTCCCTTAGTGTCCTAAGGTTAGAGTGTGGTGAAGCTTGACGACTGGTCACTATCCAGGGACCTCCGCTGGAATGCTATGGAAGGACAGACAAGGCTTGACTGTGGTTGCCTCAAATCTTGCAAACACTATCTCCTTCTTGTGCTCAAACATAAGAACAAGTACTTGAATAAAGTGCCAGTGGTCCACCATTGCTAATAAGCTAGTGTCAGGCATGAGCTTCAAAGGTGAAAGTGTGCAGGGTTTGTGGAAAGCAATTTACATTCAAAAGTTAGATATAAAGTAGACTTGCATTTAGTCTTGACATGGTAAAGTACCTGTGTTTTTAACCTTGGCATTTTCTCAGCATCAGGTACAAGGAACGTTTTGCTTCTACACATGTAAGAGGTGATGCCAAATGTAGTTTTGTTTTAAGTTATTTGAAAATATAGGTAATAGAAGTGACCAGAAGTTAACCATAGAACACTAAGGGGAATAATATTGGTCCTACAATGATTAGCTAAGGCATGCAAATGTAGGCCATACCTGGGAACTTCAATAGGCTTTGTATGATACTATATAGGCAGATTGGTTATGTAAGAATAATAATACTAAATGTTTTATCCCTAATGCTCCTGCTCCTTTGATGAAAGAGGAGACTGGATGGCAAAGCACATTTATTAGTCCTCTGTGCCATGCAAGTGGTTGAATACAGGCCCAATTTCCACATAATGACTTTCTGATATATCCAAACTACCAGAGGTCATTTAGGAGAATCAAGACACATAACCCTTGGCTGTTCTTTTACAATGTAAGAATGCAAAAATAGAGCAGCGTAGCAGAGAAACATCAACCTAAGAGCTAGCAAATGTGGAGAGAAGAGAACAAAGCATGTTGTATTTGATGCTGGAATGGAGTTAAAGACTTTACCAAAATAACTAAGGATGGGGTGCTTTCCTTCTGTCAAAATTATAGTTTCTCTTTATTCTTTAAATCACCTGATAAAAATTCATTGAGTTTCACCAAGCAAATTAGCTTTCAAAATGAGACACAGATTTTAGAAAATAAGGTTGTGTCATGCTGTGCAATGTGCATCAGTGGTAATTTATACCAGGTGTGGTAATTAGTAGACAAACGTACAATGCATATTTGTCTGCTGAGGTTTCTGTTGGCCTATCCCCTAGTGCTTTCAGTGGATCAGATAGTTGGATTTAATTGAGGCTACATCAGATGAGGCATTACTGACACCTTTAATTGAATGAGTGTCTGGGGAGGATTAACTCATAATATTGATTGGCTTTTAGCCACTCTCACAGAAGGGTGTCACTGAAGCTTATTATCAACATTATTTTTGGTCCTTTCTTTATGCTCCAAAAATCGAATTCCTGCTTTAACAATGCAAGTATGGGTTGTGATGATTCTTCCTTTACTTTGTCTTCCGATGACATCCGGTTGAATTCAATTTCTTGTTTATGTCTTCAGAGTGGCTGTTTACCAGTTGTAGTTTTCTATGAAGTGGAGTAATTTGCTGTTTCACCTGACTGTAATTGTGTGTGAAATGTTTTAAGATGTTTCAGTATTACAAATACAAGTATTTTTATGTATTCTACTTTTTGTCGAAAGCCTTAACCCATTATTCTTTACTGATGCCTTGAATTTATTTTCAGTTTCTTCTGTCTGAAATGTCTTTTTTCTTCCACAACTCAAACCTCCACTTTAATTTTCACCAATGTTAGTTTATTTGCAATGTATGTAAATAAATGCCCTTTACATCTTGAAAATTTTAAAGTTTGTTTATACTTTTATGTTTTTAAATTTACACAACTCTATTCTCTGCACTGAATAAAATTTCTTATGTATTTAAAATACTTGAAGCTCTTCTCTCATGAAAGCAATGTATTATTTTATAATATTTAGAACTTCAGTCCCAAATACTTGTAAGATTTGTATTCCCCCTTCACTGTAGATGCACCCATACTCTGCTTCCTGCTGCTAACCTATTTCTTCCTATTTGTCATTCTTCCTCTTGGTTTCTTCTCTTTCCCATCACCTTTTTTGATTTTATTTGTTTTTGATTTGGGGTTTTGCCACTGAATAGTATCTCCTCCTGCAGACTCCTCTGATGTTCACAGACCAGATGCAGCAGGATGTTATCATGGTACTCAAGTTCCCATCTAACTCCCCAGTCACCCACGTTGCTGCCAACACTCAGCTGGGTCTGGCTGTACCTGCCATTATCACAGTAACTGCTAGCAGGCTGTTTGCTGTGAACAAGTGGCATAATGTTACCGGTGAGTGTAAAGACATTATTGAAAAACCTAGGTTTGCTATTTTTGCATGTCCTGTGTGTGTTGAGGTGTTCTGGCATCAGTAATGATTAAATATTTTGTTAACTATTTGAATGTACTAACATTTGGTTGAAATGATGGTATTAGAAAAATCCACATGATATTTTAATTTTCAGTGAAATATAATATGAATTATTTTAAAGTAAATTATGTTAAATTTTTGGAACTTTATAATGTTCCTCACTGTGGTAACTGCCAGTAAAATAGGGGACTAGATGAGGTTACCCCTTCAAAAGCAAGAAAATTATTTTATCAGGATCAGATGATCTCAAATATTTTGAAACCAATCGAAAGAGTGTTTTGAAAAGATATAATGTGTCTTACTTTTGATAGAATAATAGATTCTTCATCATTGTAACATACCAAAATCACAACAGCCAATACATGTCAACTAAAAAGCAGTTGTGAAAAGAGAAAGCAATATAGAACTTTTTTTCCTTTTTACAGAACAGCATGTGCAACATCTAATTTACTTATTTATCTACAATTTTAGGGCTTCATGGAGCTATGCAGGAACAGCCATACCAGCTGCCAGTTGAAATCGATCCTCTGATAGGTCTGTCAGCTTTCCTTTCTGCAATTCATTACATCCTGTGTAGTTGTCTGAAGTGAAGATTACTGTTGTTTTTCACTCATAGTGGTTGAGAATGGAATTTTCTTGATAAACCATTTGCATGCAAATTGGAATGCAATGAGCTGTGGATTCGCTGGTATTTCATCAACTCTCCCTCGTTGGTTTGCCTAATTTGTACAGGGATAGAACCAGTGTCAGTGAAAATTAATATGGATGCTGTAATAATGTGCGATTGAGAATGCGCATGAAGTACTGTCAGGATAATATTGGATCTTTTCATCACACCGACTTGTTGATGAGTGTGAATGAGCTTGGTTATGATAAATTGGTGCCCTCATAATGTGTTGACTGCATCGCAGAAGAAATTTTCATAATAACAGTCGAGTTCTTTATTGGATTGGCTGGTGAAAAATATTGAACTGATGCCAAGATTTCATCATTAAGAAGATCAGTTCTTGGTTTTATGATCCTGCTGTTCGGAAGTCTAAATTACAGTAGTATAACATTTCCCAAGGTGTACCATATATTTCTCTTCCTGATGTTAGAATTCTAATGCTGTTTCATTTTTTTTTTACTTCTAGCTAATAACACTGGAATGCACAGAAGGCAAATTACTGACCTCTTGGATCAAAGCATTCAGGTCAATTCCCAGTGCTTCGTGATCACTGCTGATAACCGCTTCATTCTGGTATGTGGCTTCTGGGATAAGAGTTTCCGTGTTTACTCCACCGAAACAGGTAATTGCTATTTTCCTCTACATATTCACTGATTCAGACTTGGGTTAAGGGTAATCACAGGGGTCAGAGTCAGGGTCAGAATTTTTTTTTTCTTTTTTGTTGTAATACCATCTGCTCTTTTTCTCTTTAAAGAAAGCCAGTGCCTCTTTTCTAAACTTGAACTAAATCCTTCAACTCAGCTTAAATCCTTAATTTAAAAGCTTATTCAATAAGCCTAAAATCAACAAAATATACTGCACGTAACACTTTAATAACTGCCGCTTTAGCCTGCTTATCATTTGAATTCATTTGAATTTTGCCCTTCCAAGGTGATCACCTGGATATGTCAGTACACCAAGTATTCAGCTGCTGATACTAAAAATTCAAGTCAACAATTTATCATTGTCAAAATTACTATTCATAAAATTTAACATTATTCTTTGCCCGTGAGATGTTATATTCTTTGCAGAGTACTTGATTAAATATTAGAGTATTTGATCATAAACTTATAGGGAAAATGTGCACCAATTTCCTTTCCAAATGCAGCTTATGGTAGGTACATGCTTCAGTACAGGTGCTACCAAAGACTATCCAGTGGTGGAGTTCTCCTACAACTCCTCCCCACCCTCTCACCAAATTGGGTTGTTGATTCTTGTTAATGGAAATTTTAAAATTATTGTTGATGTGCCCTCTTTGATTTTTATCCTATGCTGCAACCTAGTGCTCCCATTAGCCTAGAAAACCACTAATTGGTTCTTGTCTGCAACAATACTTGAACAGGGATCCTGGTTCCATATCAATTACAGAGAGACTGATTCAGGGCCTAGTCAAGGCTCTGACTCCTACACAAAGTAAATCCTTTACCTGAATTACTTCTGAATTAAGAAAGTGAACCCCTTCATTCCAACATTAAACAATTTTTTTTGATACTTTAGTTTTGACCTTAATCCTAGCGTGGGCATCATGGACCGATTTTGTATAGCTGTGCCATAAAACCCTATTTACTTATTGTTTTGTTTGCTGTCTGGTACATGATTAAAAAGTGAATAATCATCAGTGCCTTTCACTTCTTGGTTTACTCTGTTTGAGAATCATTTAATCTTAGCAGCAGCTCAGCTGTTCCTATAAGATGTCAAAATGAAATCAATGTCATAATGGGGAAAATTGATGCTATAAAGTCTCTTCAGTCTTGTGGGCAATCTTCTTTGTGACTGGTTATAAGAGCAATCCCTTCACATTGAAACATAGAAAAAGAGTAGACCATTTAGTTCTTCAGATTTGTTCCACCATTCAGTGAGGGCTATTACTGCGTCCTTTTTTTAGATTAGATTAGATTACATTACATTACATTACAGTGTGGAAACAGGCCCTTCGGCCCAACAAGTCCACACCGACCCGCCGAAGCGAACCCACCCATACCCCTACATTTACCCCTTACCTAACACTATGGGCAATTTAGTATGGCCAATTCACCTGACCCTGCACATCTTTGGACTGTGGGAGGAAACCGGAGCACCTGGAGGAAACCCACGCAGACACGGGGAGAATGTGCAAACTCCACACAGTCAGTCGCCTGAGGCGGGAATTGACCCGGGTCTCTGGCGCTGCGAGGCAACAGTGCTAACCACTGTGCCGCCGTGCCGTCCTGAACCAGTCAATCTCATCTGCAATCTAAATTCATTTACCGGCCTTTATTCCATTTTTTTTAATACCTTTGGCTAACAAAATTCTACCAATATTAGAATTAAAATAGGATAACTCATTTAGCGTTAATCACCAGAGAATCATACAATCCCTATAGTGTGGAAACAGGCTTTTCGGCCCAACAAGTTCACACTGACCCTCCGAAGAGTAACCCACCCAGATCCATTCCCCTACCCTATTAGTCTACATTTCCTCCTGACTAATGCACCTAACTTACACATCCTGAACACTATGGGCAATTTAGCATGACCAATCCACCTAACCTGTGCATCTTTGGCTTGTGGGAGGAAACCAAGCACCCAGAGGACATCCACGCATTCGCAAGGAGAATGTGCAAACTCTGCACAGATAGTTACCCAAGGGTGTAATTGAACCCGGGTCCCTACTGCTGTGAGGCAGCAGTGCAAACCATGAGTGCCCATGCTGACCACTTGCAGGCAAATTCCAACTTCTAGCACCTTTTGTGAGGAGAAGCATTTCACTCTCATAGTCTTAAATTATTTCCATTGATTGGGGAATTTATCCCTATCAACCCTTTTGTTTCCTTTTGATATAATTAAGCAGTTCTGATATCGTAGTTTTGTTTGTGGCATTTTGCTTTGAGCCACTGTTTTGAGTAGAATTGAAAGAAGAAACATTGAGAGATATCTTTTAGAGAAAGAGGGTTCTCAACAGGGAGACAGAGGAAGGCAAACCAACTAAAGGACTGTTTTATTGAACCAAGCTGGAAGAACCACAACCTGCATTCTGTGGAAGTGAAATAAGGGAAGCCTTCAGTCCCTCACAGAACTTCCTCTGCTCAGTCCACCTTTGGAAGAAAACTCCAAGTATTCAACTGTAGAAGCCATTGTGGCCACTAAATTCTGACCTCAGGTTTTCAAACATTTCATTTCAAAAAGCGAAATCTTCATGCAAGCCAAACATTCAGAGTTAACAGAGACTGGTCCTACTTTCATTTTTATAACTTTCTTTTATCTATATCAATATTTAATCTATCTGTACCACTTTTATTAACTCTATAACTTTCAGAAATGGTTGCATAATAATCAAACCTTTATTCAAAGTTTGTGCGAAGATTTGTAGCTTGGGTGCTCGTTGCTGTGGTTCTGTTCGCCGAGCTGGAAGTTTTTGTTGCAAACGTTTCGTCCCCTGGCTAGGCGACATCATCAGTGCTTGGGAGCCTCCTGCGAAGTGCTTCTTTGATGTTTCCTCCGGTGTTTATAGTGGTCTGTCCCTGCCGTTTCCGGTTGTCAGTTTCAGCTGTCCGCTGTAGTGGTTGGTATATTGGGTCCAGGTCGATGTGTTTGTTGATGGAGTTTGTGGATGAATGCCATGCCTCTCGGAATTCCCTGGCTGTTCTCTGTCTGGCTTGCCCTATGATAGTAGTGTTGTCCCAGTCGAATTCATGTTGCTTGTTGTCTGCGTGTGTGGCTACTAAGGATAGCTGGTCGTGTCGTTTCGTGGTTAGTTGATGTTCATGTATGCGGATTGTTAGCTGTCTTCCTGTTTGTCCTTTATAGTGTTTTGTGCAGTCCTTGCATGGTATTTTGTACACTACATTAGTTTTGCTCATGTTGGGTATCGGGTCCTTCGTTCTGGTGAGTTGTTGTCTGAGTGTGGCTGTTGGTTTGTGTGCCGTTATGAGTCCTAGGGGTCGCAGTAGTCTGGCAGTCAGTTCTGAGATGCTCCTGATGTATGGTAGTGTGGCTAGTCCTTTTGGTTGTGGTATGTCCTCGTTCCGTGGTCTTTCTCTTAGGCATCTGTTGATGAAGTTGCGCGGGTATCCGTTTTCGGCGAATACCTTGTATAGGTGTTCCTCTTCTTCTTTTGGCAGTTCTGGTGTACTGCAGTGTGTTGTGGCCCTTTTGAATAGTGTCCTGATGCAGCTTCGTTTGTGTGTGTTGGGGTGGTTACTTTCATAGTTTAGGACTTGGTCTGTGTGTGTGGCTTTCCTGTATACCCTTGTAGTGAATTCTCCGTTCGGTGTTCTCTGTACCATCACGTCTAGGAATGGGAGTTGGCTATCCTTTTCTTCTTCTCTCGTGAATCGGATTCCTGTGAGTGTGGCGTTGATGATCCGGTGCAACAAGGCTAATTTGAAAAGTCCCTCTTTCCATGTGTATACTGTTACTTTTTCCAGATCAACATTTGTTCATATTTTAAAAGGATCCAATTTAACCAGACTTTCTTGAATTAACAAAAAGAGTGATTTTATGAATTATTATTGTTATAAAAATTGGCAGAACACATTGCAATACGAGAAATAAGAAGTGAGTCCAAAAAACTAAAAGTAAAAAAAAGGTTAAACCTATCAGACTCTGAAGCACTCATGAAGTGCAGATAGTTAAACATTGCAACTATTGCATTGGAAGTTGCAGGTAGCATTGACTTTGATAGTGAACAGTCTATGTTTTTAATGTTCTGGGATTTAGGTATTTCAGGTGAGATAGAGAAGGGTGTAAAAGAGATAGGAGAGTTGTGTTTCTGATGAGGGAAAATATCATAGCAGTACTGAGGGAGGTCACCTTGGAGGGCTCATCCAGCCAGGTCATATGAGTCGAGCTCAGGTGTAGGAAGGGTCACTTTGATCAGATTGTACTGCAAGCCTCTCAACAGCCAGCAGGTGATAGAGAAACAGATATGTGGGTAGATTATGGAAGAATGTAAAAACAATGGAATTGTTGTGGTGGATGATTTTAAGTTCCCCTATACTGACTAAGACTATGTGCCAAAAGCTTGGATGGGCAGGCAGGATGTTTGTTACATGCATTCAGGAGGTTTTCTTAAAGCAATATGTAATAGTCCAACGAGGGAAGGGGCCATACTATACTGGTATTGAGGAATGAGCCCGTCAGGTTGGGTTGGTACCTGGGACTTCGATGTTGTGGCCATTTCGGAGACATGGTTAGAGCAGGGACAGGAATGGTTGTTGCAGGTTCCAGGATTTAGATGTTTTAGTAAGAACAGAGAAGATGGTAAAAGAGGGGGAGGTGTGGCATTGTTGGTCAAGGACAGTATTACAGTTGCAGAAAGGATGTTTGGGGACTCGTCAACTGAGTTAGTATGGGCTGAAGTTAGAAACAGGAAAGGAGAGGTCACCCTGTTTCTATAGGCCTCCGAATAGTTCCAGAGGTGTAGAGGAAAGGCTAGCAAAGATGATTCTCTATAGGAGTGAGAGAGACAGGGTAGTTGTCATGGGGCTTCAACTTTCCAAATATTGACTGGGAACACTATAGTACGAGTACTATAGATGGGTCAGTTTTTGTCCAGTGTGTGCAGGAGAGCTTCCTGACACAGTATGTAGACAGGCCAACAAGGGGCGAAGCCACATTAGATTTAGTACTGGGTAATGAGCCCGACCAGGTGTTAGACTTGGAAGTAGGTGAGCACTTTAGTGATAGTGATCACAATTCTGTTATGTTTACTTTAGTGATAAAAAGGGATAGGAGTATACCACTGGGCAAGGGTTACAGCTGGGGGAAAGGCAATTATGATGCAATTAGGCAAGATTTAGGAAGCATAGGAGGGGAAAGGAAACTGCAGGGAATAGGCACATGAGAAATGTGGAGCTTATTCAAGGAAAAGCTCCTGTGTGTCCTAGATAAGTATATATCTGTCAGGCAGGGAGGAAGCTGGAGAGCATGGGAGCCGTGGTTTATGAAGGAATTGGAATCTCTGGTCAAGAGGAAGAAGGCGGCTTATGTTAGAATGAGATGTGGAGGCTCAGTTAGGATGCTTGAGGGTTACAAGGTAGCCAGGAAAGACCTAAAGAGAGAGCTCAGAAGAGCCAGGAGGAGACATAAGAAGTTGTTGATGGATAGGATCAGGGTAAACCCTAAGGACTTCTATAGGTATTTAAGGAATAAAAGAATGACGAGTAAGATTAGGGCCAATCAACAAAATAGTAGTGGGAAGTTGTGTGTGGAATCAGAGGAGATAGGGGAAACACTAAATGAATATTTTTCGACAGTATTCACTCTGGAGAACGACAATGTTGTCGAGGAGAATACTGAGATACAGGCTACTAGACTAGATGGGATTGAGGTTCACAAGGAAGAGGTATTAGAAATCCTGCAGAGTGTGAAAATAGATAAGTCCCTGGGCCGGATGGGATTTATCCTAGGATCCTCTGGGAATCCAGGGAGGAGATTGCCGAGCCTTTGGCATTGATCTTTAAATCGTCATTGTCTACAGGAATAGTGCCAGAAGACTGGAGGTGATTCATGTTTCAGTAGGGAAGCATTTCAGGAACAGTGACCATAATTCTGTAAGTTTAAAGTTATCTATTGATATAGATAAGAGCAGTCCTTGGGTGAAAATACTAAACCGGGGGGAGGGCTAACTACAAACATATTAGGCAGGAACTGGGAAATGTAGATTGAGGTGGCTGTTTGAGGGTAAATCCACATCTGTCATGTGAGAATCTTTTAAAGGCCAGGTGATTAGAGCTCAGGGCCAGTGTGTCCCTGTGAAAATGAAGGAAGAAAATGGCAAGATTTAGGAACCTTGGATCACAGGAGAAATTGTGAGCTTAGTCAAAAAGAAAAATAAGCCATATGTAAGGTTTAGAAAACTGAAGACAGGCAGAGGCCTTGAAGAATCTAAAGAAAGCAGCAACGAATTTAGACAGTGAGTTAGGAGGACTAAAGTGGGCCATGAAAAGCCCACGGCAAACCGGAAAATCCACATTGTTTTATGCATATATGAAGTGTTAGGGAAATGGTAGGTCACTCGAGGACAAAGAAGGGAATTTATGCGTGGAACTGCAGGAAATTGGGGAGGTCCTTAACAAATACTTTGCATTGGTATTCACAAAGGAGAAGGACATGGTGGATGGTGAGTCTAGTGAGGTATATGTTGATATTCTAGGTGCTGGTGTTTTGAAAAGCTTTAAGGTAGACAAGTCCCCAGGACCTGATGGGAACTATTGCAAAATACTGAGGGAGGTGAGGGAGAAAGTTGCTTGTACAAAATCTTTGTATCCTCTGTAGTCACAGGAAAGGTCCCAGAGGACTGGAAAATAACCAACATTGTTTCTTTGTTTAAGAAGGGCAACAAGGACAACCCAGGAATTTACAGGCTAGTGAGCCTTACATTAAAGGTAGGGAAATGATTAGAGAAGATTGTTAGGGACAGGCTTTACTTACATTTGGAAAAATATGGACTTAATAGTGATAGGCAGCATGTTTTTTTTGTGGGGAGGATATGTCTCAAAAACTTGATTGAGTTTTTTGAGGAAGTGACAAAGATGATTAATGAAAGCAGGATGATGGAAGTTGTCTTCATGGACTTTAGCAAGGCCTTTGACAAAGTCCCACGTGGCAGTATGATGTAGAAGGTGAAATCACAAGGTGAACTGGCAAGATCGATACTGAGCTGGCTTGGTCATAGAAGACAGAGAGTTGCAGTGGAAAATTGCTTTTCTGACTGGAGATCTGTGACCGGTGGTGTTCCACAGAGATCAGTGCAGGGGCACCTGTTATTTATAAATGATTTGGAGGAGAATGTAGGTGGTCTGATTAGTAAGTTTGCAAATGACACAAAGATTGGTTAAGCTGTGATAGTGAAGAGGATTGCCAGAGGAAACAGCAAGATATGGACAGGCTGGAGACTTCGGTGGAGAAATGACAGTAAGAATTTAATCTGGACCATGTGAGGTAATGCATTTTAAAAGATCAAATGAAGCAGTGAAGTATACAGTAAATACCAGAGCCCTCAGAAGCATTAACATACAGAGTGATCTGGGCATACAGATCCCTGAAATTGGCAACACAAGTTGATAAGGTGATCAAGAAGACATATGACATTCTTGCCTTCATCAGTCAGGACAGAGGGTATAAATATTGGCAAGTCATATTGCAGCTCCATAGAACTTTAGTCAGGCCACATTTGGAATATTGTGTTCAGTTCTGGTTGGCACACCACCAGAACTTTGGAGAGGGTACAGGAAAGGTTTGCCAAGATGTTGCAAAGGGTATTAGCTATGAGGGAAGATTAAACAAACTTGGTTTGGTTTCACTTGAATGTTGGAGGCTGAGGGGTGACCTAAAAGGAATTTACGAAATTATGAGAGGCACAGATTAAATGGATAATTAGAATCTTTTTTTTTCCCCAAGGTAGAAATTGTCAATCATGAGGGCAAGTAAGTTTAAGGTAAAAGGGGAAAGTTTAAAGGAGAAGTGAGAGGCAAGTTTTTTTTTACACAGAGGGCAGTAAGTGCCTGGAATGTGCTGCTAGAGGAGATAGTAGGAACAGATACATTTAAGAGGCATCTTGATAGGTGTATGAATATGCAGACAGTAAATGGATATGGACCACTTAGAGGCAAAGGGTTTTTAGTTTAAAAAGGTGCAGGCTTGGTCAGCTGAAGGGTATGTTTCTCTGCTGTGCTGTTCCTTGTTCTTTGTTCAAGTCAGCTTGTAAGTTTCACCTACAAGCTAAACTGTGTACTGTATATGTTTAAACAGTCAGTCAACAAGTTGCAGCTGAGATCCTTTTGATTACGGTCGGCTAAATTTGAGGAATTGCCATGTGATATTTTTGAAACGCTGGTGCCTACAGTCAGGGAGAACAGAGGAATTCTTCTTTCAGGTATGGAGGGTATGGTGGCACTGGGGCTTTTGCCCGAAACGTCAATTTTGCTGCTCCTTGGATGCTGCCTGAACTGCTATGCTCTTCCAGCACCACTAATCCAAAATCTGGTTTCCAGCATCTTCAGTCATTGTTTTTACCCGGTATGGTGGCAGTACATTGTGCTCTATAACATGCAGGAAATGGAACAGAGAGGGGAAAGCTCAGCAAAGTGAACAAGGGTTCTGCACAAAAGGGCCTACCCTCAAAGGCTCTTCAAGAGTTCTCATTACACACACATCTTGACCAGGAGCAATACATGAGGTGTATTACCTTCAGCAAAGAGATTATAGGCAAAGTGCAGTTGTCCTGTGCCAGTTGACATATGCACCATATTCAGTTTTGTAGAGGAAGCAGAGGACGGTTGTTTCAATGGACTGGTCTGTACATGACTGATGACCACCTCTGTCCTGCCATTCTGCCATAACTGCAGTGAGAGCCATGGAACAATTCAGAACAGGTTGTTGGCCTGTTGAAACAATTGTCCTGCTGCCTTGATCAATCAGTGGGAAATATTGCATTATATGCTAGAGTCAGTCTCAGAGTTTGTGATGGTTAGCGAAGTCCTTCATAGTCAGGCCATCATGAAAACATAGCCATTGCCTCCAGGGCAACTAAAGAGGCAAAACAGAACGAGACATCCTTGACCCTTTTCAACTTGACAGGCTGTGAGATCACAGATTGTAAGGCTGTGATTGCACTTTGCCACACCAACATGGACATCTGTCACCCATTGTTACATTCATCTGAGACATGTTATCACAACTTTAATTCAGACCCTATTCAACAATAACGCTAACAAAACCTTTCCAAAATATCTTTAGCTAAAAATGCATTTTTACAAGAAGAAATGAATTGTTTATCCTTATGCTTTCCCTACATACCTTACTTTTGAGAAGGCCTTGCTCCCTATGTTTCTGGTGAAATGATATTCCAGCGCTGCAAGCGTGACTCTGGGGGCTGTTGACTTTCACTGAAAATTACCTTGCAAGGTGTCACAGGCAATTCTGAAGCTTGAGGGCTCAGCTTCGGATTGCATCACCTTGACTACCTGCCACTTTGGGCACAAATATCCATAGTCTGAGTCTGTATGGCAGCTGGGATGAATCTAATCTCTTTTTGAGCTTTAAAAGCAACACTGGTATATAGAATAGCTTCCACATGAATTGCAGCGTAAGCTGGCACAGGTTTGCTTGAGGCTGTATTGGGTCTGGCTCTACTAATGCAGCTACAGAGTTTGCATTTTTTTAATCATTCGTAGGACATGCAAGTTACTAGTAAGGCCATGAGATATGTGCATCACTAGTGAAGCCAACATTCGTTTCATATTCCTTAATGTCCTTGACAGGGTGGTGAGGTGAACTGCTGTAGCCCAGCTGTTGGGAAGAGAATCCAAGTTCTTGACGTAGAAGGAACAGTGATATAATTCTAGATGAGGATGATGTGTAATGTGGGGAATTTGCAGGTGATTGGGGACAAAAGTTTCTGACATCGCAACAAAGAAGAAGCAGTAATATAATTCCAGGTGAGGATGGTGTGTCACTTGTTGGGAATTTGCATTTGGTCATGCTGTTCACAGGTGCCTGCTATCTTTGTCCTTCAAGGTGGTAAAGAGTTGTGGCTTTGGAATGTTGTTCTAAAAAGCTTGTAGAGCTTGGTGAGTTACTGCAGTGCATCTTGTGAATGTTACAAACTGCTGTCAATTGTGTTTTGGTGGTAAAACTTATGAACGTTGAAAGTGGTGGTTATATTGCTGATTTGTACCAAATAACGTCCAGTTTCTTGTGTGTTGTTGGAGCTGTGTTTCTCCAGGTATGGAAAGTATTTCATCATCATCCTGATTGGTGCCTTGCAGAAGATGTACAAGGAGGAGAAAGTGAGGACTGCAGATGCTGGAGATCAAAGTCGAGAATGTAGTGCTGAAAAAGCGCAGCAGGTCAGGCAGCATCCGAGGAGCAGGAGAAGGGCTTATGCCCGAAACGTTGATTCTCCTGCTCCTCAGATGCTGCCTGACCTGCTGTGCTTTTCCAGCACCACACTCTCGCCAAAGATGAACAACCGTTGCTGAGTTATAAGATGACTGACTTGTCACAGAATTCCCTGCCTCTGACCTGCTGTTATGGCCAAGTCAAGGACAAATTGTTTCATTCTCGTTGGGAGATAATCTTGACTGATATCTGCTTATGTGAATGGTACTACTTACTTGGGCCACTTACAGCCCAAGCTTGAATGTTGTCTTGATCTTGCTGCATGCAATGTTGGGCTGCTTATTTGACTGTGACATAGCAGTAAGGTTGCTGGAATAGTCATCTGGAGGGCCAGAATAATGCTGTGAAGATGGAAGTTCAAATCCCACTATCGCAGCTCATGGATTTTAAATTCCATTAAAAGTCTGAACTTAAAAAGGTAACCTCAAGAATGGTGATCAGAAACTACCAGATGTATACTTGAGGAACTCTTGCAGTAATGAACTGGAGTGTGATGATTGGCTTCCAATAACCAAAGCTGCTTTTCTTTTGTGCTAGGTGTCACTTAGCCACTGAGAGATTGTCCCTGACCTCCATTGATTTAGGTTTTATGGTTATGTGCTGCCTTAATGTCAAGGGAACTCACTATCACTTTGGAATTCAGCTCTTGAGTCCATATTTAGAACAAAGCTGTTACGAGGGGCAGTCTGATCTTGACAGAATCAAAACTGAGCAACGGTGAGCTGTTGTCACATGAGAGCACTGTTCATGGTTCCTTCCTGATTACTATTGATTGTGTGTCGCTAACTGGGTGACAATTGGCTAGCTTGGTTTGGTCTTGTTTTTGTGACAAGGCATGCAACACAACTTCTACATTATTGAATAAATGGCAATGTGGCTGTGCTGGAAGTCTTTAGCTTAGGACAAAGCTTGTTCAGAATCCCATATCCACAGTATTACAGACTGGATATTGTTGGAGCCCACAACCTTTGCTGTGATTAGTTTCAGCTGTTTCTCATTTTGTTTTCTCAAATGAAAACAAAGAAACTACAGGTGCTGTTAATCATGTGTGTCAGTAAACAGTTCAGAATAGAAAAGGAGCGATTGTTAATATTTTCACTATGGTCTTTTATAAAATAAAGCTTTCAAAATTTAATCTTAAATTTGTTTCAAAGTCTTTTGGAAAAGGCAGAGAATCTTTCAAATATGTACAGAATGTGAGGCAGTGCAGTGTGCTTAATCTTAGATGCATGCTGAGAAATTCTATAAGGTGCACATTTTCAGAATGCACAGATGTGCTTAATAACTCTGCAGCATTTCTGGGAACAATACCCAGTCAAAGCTCAAGCTTTTGAGACTTAGGTTGAAGCCTTGATGTAAAAGCTTAGAGGAAGGTATTTAAAGAAAGATAAACTGAATCATGTAATTGTGAAGCATTGCTTTTAAAATATTTTGTTTAAGACTTTAAGGTGAATGTACAGAATATACAGTTATTGAAGAGGTGGGAGACTTTTTTCAAATGAAAACATTTACATAAAACAGGTCATTAATTGCTGGATTCTCCAGACTGGTTGTGATTATTTTTAAAAACCTTTAGAATTTTTCTGTGGTAGTCATGTTCCTTAGTTTTGATTTGTGGATTCCTTACCTTTTCAATTCTGGTATTTAATGTTGAGTCAATTCACAAAGTATAGTTGGCAAATGTCAAAAGTTTGATTTTTTAAAAATTAAAGGAACATAAATTAAGATAACTGTATTTTTAAAATGTACACAGAATGCAAGATTTTAATGTGTTACTAGAATATCTCCTGTGTTGTCACTTTGTGATTCGAAGGTCTTAAGGGCAGAAGCAAATTGACGAAATCACTGATAATGTACAAAAGGGCAATATTTCAGATGCTGAGCATGTGCAATCTTCTGATATGCACTGCTAGCAATGCTGGCTTCGGGTCTTCTGAGTCCAGAGGTTTTTGAGAAGAATCTTCAGATCTCGGATAATTGACAGGGTTAGCGATATTTGAAAACATTGGAGAAGGAAATACTGGTAATGTGGGATTAAATCTAGTTAACTGGGATCATCAGGAAAGGGATTTTGGAATCAAATCTTAAAATTTGAGGTTGTCAAGTTCAGGAAACATTGGGAGAGATCCTAAAACAGGCAGCTGCCATATACTTTGAGAACAGAAGGTAGGGACTGTAATCTGAAAATGCAAAGATAACCTAGAACAGTTTACTGGAGTCTACTGGGATGCAGAAGTTACACCACTTAGGCTCAACTTTGACACGATTGAAATAGCTTGCAAACAGACATCGTCTGGGAACAGGTATTTTTTGGAGGATTGTTGGGATGGTCCAGCAGCCTTAGGAGGGAAGTAAACCCAAGAGAATTAAATCTGAATATGTTTTTTTCATACAGCAGGTCCAGACCCTCCACTACATTTCTAACCTCCTTCCACTCAGATCACTCTTCTCTATGAGAAATTCCTTATGATTTTCCTCAGTCAGCTGATTCCCATCTTTATAATCCTGCCTGAAAACATTTAAGGATATCTGCTTCAAAGTTGAAAGGGCTAGCAGTGTGTTATTTCTTGGAATGCATGTGCCAGGGGAATCCTAGCCTGTGAAATGGATAGGTTTTTTAACTAATAAATTTAAACAAACAAAAGTTAATTTGGAAAATCATGTACTGATCATGTCTTCTTACTTTCTGTATCTTTCATTGTGGACTAAAATGGAAAAAGAAGTGATTTAAAAAGCAAGGGTTGTTGAGGGATTGCCCCTTTCTGAAGACAAATAATCTGATGCTCATTGTAATTGTTGTTTACATAGTTGCTGGTTCAAGTAGTAGTGAAAGGTCTGCAGATGTGCTGGAGCTGAGGGGTTGTGTACAAATGGAAGTGCAACTGGTCAATTGATGTATGAACTAGTGACCAGTTATCAATGACAAAGGCTTCTGTTTGCTATCAATGATGTGATTGCCTCCCAGGATCACCTCGTGAGACCAATAAACGTGGGAGCAGAAGTATGCCATTCAGCCCACTGATTCCCCTCAGCCATTTGATGAGATGATGGCTGATCTGATATCACGTTCCTGCCTTTGCCCCATAAATCTTAATTCCTTTACTGATTAAAAATCTGTCCTCTACAGCAATCTCACGGATCAAGGATGACTTGTTCCACTGGGGTGAATAGGTTTTATTGTGACTGAATAGTCTAATCCTAGAGATGCAGACTCTGTTGCAGGTGGGGAAACTGGTGTTTGAAGAGGTGGGTGTGGAACTCTCTGGATTCTGCATGCTCTTTCCTTTGCTTGTGCTTGGCCTCCACATGCTCAACTTGATGACTCTTGAAGTAGTTGGCGCCTTCACAGGTGTTTTTTCTCCAATTTTTATATGCTAGGGCAAACGATTCCCAAGTATGTTGCATTTGTTTCGGGAGGCTTTTAGGGTGTCCTTGTAGTATTTCTGCTGCCCTGCTAGTGATCACTTACCATTGGAGAGCTCGGAGTAGAGCACTTGTTTAGGGCTGCCGACAATGTGGCCTACCCGTCACGGCTGGACCAGTGCCTCAATACTGTGACTATTGACTTGAAAGAGGATGGTTATGTTGATAAGTGGATTTACAGGATTTTGTGAAGACAGCACTGATGAGAGTTTTCCGGTGATTAAAATGTTTGCTGTTCACTGTCTGTGTTTCTGATGCATTAAGGAGGGTGTACTCCGTAGACCATGAGCTTGATGCTGGGTTTAAGGTGTTGAACTTCAAACATTTTGTTCCTAAGGCATCCAAGGGCAGTGCTGGCATTTTGGAGTTGATGTGAGATTTCATTGTCAATGCCTTCTTGTACTAAGAAGAGGCTCCTGAGATATGGAAAATGATCCACATTGTCATGGATCTTGATGGTTGGGGCTGTATTGTGTGGCAAGAACGGGCTAGTAGAGAACCTGTGTTTTCTGGATGTTTAGTCTGAAGCCCATTCTGTCTATCTTGCCTTGAATATACAGAGGAACCTCGATTATTTGGCAGTCGATTATCTATATATCAGATCATCCAGCAAGATTGCAAGGTCCTGATGCTTGGCTAAACTATGTTCTCCGGCATTTGATTATCCGGAATTCAATTAACTGAATGAAATACTTCCTTCTTGTATCCTTTGGATAACCAAGGTTCCTCTGTACAAAATGACCGAGCTTTGACAGCCTTCTGCGGTAAAGAATTCCACAGATTCACTACCTTCTGAGAAAATATGCTTCTTCTCATGTCCGTCTTAAATGTGTGCACACTTATTCTGCGCTTGTACTCTCTGGGCTTAGATTCTTTCCACATCTATCCCGGTAAGTATCCTAAGAACCCTGTATGTTTAAATAAGGTTGCCTCTCGTACTTCTAAATTCCAATGAACACAGTCCCAACCAACTTAACCACTCCTCATAAAACAGAAACCTGGTTTGTGTTTTCTGTCAACTTCGTTCAGAAAGTCAGGTAAATTGGAGAATTCTGTGTACTTGTTAAAATCTTTAATTTTTGTGGTGACTCAGAGAATAGGCACCCTTGATTTTCTGTATTAGTGCCCCAGTGAAGTGAAACAATTGTCAAAAGTTCAATGAAGTGCAGTTTCCAAGATTTTATGTTCGTGAAGTTCAAAAGTAGTTGAGAAGAGATTTTTTTTTAAGCTGGACTTTTAATGGATATAAAGAACAAGTGGCTAAACAATTTTTGATAACAAAAAACTCTACTTTCTTTTCTGTTAACAAAGTTCCTAAGGCTGAATTAGCCAGTCTTAATAATTCACGATAGAATGTAGTTTATGTGTATACTTGACTGATATATAGAAACATCATATAATATTAATGTTTCTCTTCTAACTTTGCTTATAGGAAGTTAACACTGAGTTCGTCACTGGGTCATGCAGGTTCCAACCTTGTATGGGTGCAAACCTAGGAACTATTGAGATAGACAGGTCAAAGAAAGTACAGAAGTTGTGCAAAGAGGACAGATCTTACAAGCTTGGCATTTGTCAAAAAGCAGACTTTGGCAAAACACAGTCACCAAAATTGGTCAATTTTATGGGTAACTTGGAATTTAGCGACATATTTCAGTTGTAGTTTTTGTCATTGTTATTAATAACAGCTTTAAGTGTGTCCGTGAGCTGGCTATCTATAGGAAATGGCATATCTGTTCAAAAAATTGAGAAACTAGGTAATTTACTCAGTTTTGGGCAACTCATTAGTTCATGAATGGGAACTGATCGGATTTCTGTTGATTGATTTGTATTAATTCTTACTAAATTTGGTTAGCTGGACATTGAACTGAAATTTATCTGTAAATTGATTACTTGAATTGCATCCAGTATTGGCAGTGTGAATTATGGAATTGTAGCATATTTAAACACCTTCAAACATGCCACAGATATGCACCAAAAATAGCTCTTTTGTTATGAAATATGATAATGAAGAGATTGATATAGATGCAATTAGTACTTTGTTAGTTTGGGATTTGCATGTATACACTGTGGATCCATCGAACCATAATCCCTATCAATAGACAGATGTCTTTGTAGAGATCCTTAAGTCAATATGTTTATGTTTAATCAGTATACGTTTTGTCAAAACAAAAGAAATTGAAATAAGAATTATTCATAATAATTTGGAAAATGGTATTTAAGGCAAAATGGAAAGAAAACCTGTTTAATTTTTGGCCTTTTCATGTAATTTCCATTTTCTAAATAATCTATTTTCAACCACTTACTTGAATATTTCTCAAGGATGATTCCCTAATGGTTTCTGGATGAACAGCTGCGCTCACCGTTTCAACTCTTGGCCAATACTCTGTTAGCTCTTTTCAGTAAAAAGAAATAGCCTGCTGGGTCTACCCAGACAAGTGAGGAGGTATAGAAAATATCCTTACCTAGTCTCAACTTTGCCAATTCCTCCTTCCCCAGCCACTATATTCTGTCACATTATTTTCACTCATGGATACACTGACTTACTATTTCCAAAGAGATTCTTCTCCTAATGTACAAATCACCATCCTGCATACTTTGATTCTTTGACACTGATTTCCTGTAAATGACTTTCCTTTCAATTCAGCTTGACCTACTATTTGAGAAGAATTGGTTAGCTTAGCTTGTTGGATGGCTGGTTTGCAATGCAGAGTGATGCCAATAGCATGGGTTCAGTTCTTGTCCTTGTTCAGATCACTATGAACTCCCACCTTCTCAACCTAACTACTTGCCTGAGATGTGGTGACCTTCAGGTAATACTCACCTCTGGTCATCTCTTTGTAATGAAAGTGTGACCTGTGCTCCTCTCTGATTATGGCAACTTTCACTTTTATTCTTTGGGACTCTCTCCTTAGGCACCTTCTCTTTTTTTCTATTGTTCTTTTCATCAAAACCTTTGGCCAAGCTTTCAGCTATTAACACACCCACCCCACTCTAGCACTCTTCTGTGAAGGCATGGGAGGTTTTTTCTGCAATAATGAATAATATTGACATCTTTGTTCAAATCAGCCAAGGTCTCTAATGTGACTTTTTTTTGTCTGGTGTTAACTCCTGGAAGACTCATTTGCTGAAACATTGGACAATTGGATTGCCCCAATACCCTTAAAAGGCAACAATGTGTCATTTAGCTGAAGTACCAGTTGGTTACAAGCTTCTACATAAACTAGTGCCTGGAGAAGAAAAAAAATGATAGCATTAGAGGGAAGACTCTTAGAGAAGAAGAGATAGCATTTGTTGAAGCTTCTACTGAGCCATCATTGTGTTGATAACACACCCCTTAGTAAAAGGAGAAGTTATCAGTGGGATGTGTTTGAAGATGCACAATGAGAAGAAACTGAAAGACTCGGTCAAGTCTGTCCCAACGGGAAAATCTTGTTGATCACTCCACCTTGTATCAAAAATAATTTCCTGGGAAAGGTGAAAAACAATTGAAAAAGCAACAACAATTCGGTGGGGACCTAAGAAAATTGAGTATCGTGTGCAGTTTTGGTATCCTTATCTGAAGAAGGATGCTTTGGCTATGCAGGAGTGAAACCAAGGTTTACCAGACTGATTGCTGGTATGATAGGCTGACATATGAAGAGAGACTGAATCCGTCAGCACGACATACACTAGTGTTTAGAAGAATGAGAAAGCATCTCATAGAACCTATAAAATTCTAACAAGTCTGAACAGGATAAATGTAGGAAGGATGGTCTTGATGATTGGAGAGTCGAGAAACATAGTCTAAGGATACAGGAAGGCCAATTAAGACTGAGATGAGAAGAAATCTCTTCACCCAGAGAGTGGTGAGCCTGTGAAATTCTCTGCCAGAGAAAACAGTTGAGGTCAAAACATTGAATGTTTTTAAGAAGTAATTAGATTTGATTTGGCGCTTTGGGGGATCAAAGGGTATGGGAAAAATGGAGAACAGCGTACTAAGGTGGATTATCAGCCATGATCATGTTGAGTGGCAGAGCAGACTCAAAGGGCCAAATGGCCTACCTCTGCTTATATTTTTGATGTTGAAACTTCCTGCCAGCTCCTCAAATCAGTTGCCTTTCAAACATATCTGGAGTCACCTAATCCTAAGTACATGGCAGAGCATTTGATCACATGAAGTTGCCTCTACCACATTACAGACACATTTATGTGTGTTGGCCTGAAATCTATAAATGTGTCCTAAATTACAAAACTTAGTGCATATTTATGTGTTATCCATAATTTGTTAATAGTCCTGCATAAACCCTAAACAGATTATGAATAAAAATGGTGAACAGCAATAATCCAAACAAACCCTACAAACTGCTGTGTATTTCCAGACCAAATCGTATTTACCTCCATGAGTAACAAAGCTTTCACTTGAATTATGTCAACTAGTCACCTATCCAATATAACTCCTTTAGCCAATTAGTTTTTTTTTCCAAGTTATTGTTTGTGTAGTACTTAATCAAATACCTTTTGAAAGTCCAGGTATATAACATCTTTATCCACTATTCTGGCTATTTTCTCAATTAGCTCGATCCTGAAGAAATGTTGGCTATGCAGAATATTTCCAGTAATTCTGTATTATATCCTGAATTGTGCTTTACAACAACTTCCCCTGCTTCCAAAGTTTAAAAAAAACTTCCAAATTTCTGGTGTTCCACTGTTTGAAATAATAGTGCTATGTGAACCACCCTCTAATCCAAGAGAATTAACTCTGTTGTCAATAAGCTATTGAATACTGTAACTGAGCCAATGGCTTACATAGTGTCCAAATTATCTTCACAAAGAAAATACTGTGTAACCTTTCAAATGTATTTCCAATCCATTTAACCACTATTAGCCAACATTATTATTGAGCAAGGTTCCAGAGATGCCCAGTTGTTAAATTCATAATTGATAAGTTTTCTTTTGTTTCACCTTGCCTATTTCATTTTCTCCCCCTGTTTTCCCCACTGGTGAATTTATTGTTATCAGCTTAAATGTGAGTGTATTCATCGCAAATTTAGGCCACAAGATATCAGAGCAGCAATTAGGGCAGTCAGCCCATGAAGTCTGCTCTGCCATTTAATCATGGCTGATAAGTTTTTCAACCCCATTCTCCAGCTTTCTCCCCATAACCCTTTGATCTCCTTGAAATCAAGAACCTATCTATCTCTGTCTTAAATATACTCTATGACCCGGCCTCCACAGTCCTCTGTGGCAGTGAATTCCATAGATTCACCACTGTCTGGCTGAAGAAGTTTCTCCTTAACTCCGTTCTAAATAGTCTTCCCTTTACTCGAAGGCTATGCCCTCAGGTTCTAGCCTCTTCAACCAATGGAAACATCTTCCCAACATCCACTCTGTCCAGGCCATTCAGTATTCTGCAAGTTTCAATTAGATTCCCCCATCCTTCACAACTCTATTGAATTTAATCCCAGATTCCTCAAACGTTCCTCATAGATTAAGTTTTTTATTCCTGTGACCATTCTCGTGAACCTCCTCTGAACCCACTTCAGGGCCACTATAACCTTCCTGAGATCTGGGAAAACTGGGCACAATACTCCTAAATGTTGTCTGACCAGACTTTTGTAGAGCCTGAGAAGTACATGCCTGCTTTTATATTCAAGTCTTCTCAAAATAAATGCCAACATTGTATTTCCTTTCCTAACTACTGACTCAACCTGCTAGTTTACCTTGAGAGAATCTTGGACTAAAACTCCCAAGTCTCTGTGCACTTCAGACTTAAGAATTTTCTGTGCAGTTTGAAAATATTCCATGCTTCTATGCTTCCTACCAAAGTACATGACCTCACACTTTACCACGTTGTACTCCATCTGCCACTTCTTGTCCCATTCTCCTAACCCGTCCAATTCTTTTGCAGCCTCCCCACCTCCTCCATACTACCTGTCCCTCTACCTATCTTGGTATCGTCTGCCCTCAGTTCCTTCATCTAGATCATGAATGCATAAGTGAAAAGTTGTGGTCCAAAACACTGAGCATTGCCAACACCACTTGTCACCAGCTGCCATCTTGAGAAAGACCCTTTATCCGCACTCTCTGTTTTCTGCGAGACAGCCAAACCTCGATCCATGATAGCACCTTACCTCTCACACCATGGGCTCTTAGCCTAGTCAGCAGCCTGCTATGCAGCACCTTGTCAAAGGCCATCTGAAGTCCAGGAAGATAACATCCATTGGCTCTCCTTTGACAAACCTGCTTGTTACTTGCTCAAAGAATTCTAGCAGATTTGTTAGGTATGACTTTCCCTTGATGAAACCATGCTGACTTTGCCTTATTTACCATTCACTTCCAAGTATTCAGAAATTTCTCCTTCACAATGGACTCAAGTCTTACCACGACTGAGGTTAGGCTAATCTGCCTGTAATTTTCTGTCTTTTGCCTTATTCCCTTTTTAAATAGGGGTGTCACATAGTCCATTTGGTCCAGGAATATTTCTTCCGCCTGGAAGAGTTGATAAGAAATATAGTGCAGTTAAGTGCTAAATGCCTAAGGAACAGTTCCGTCGGCTTGTTCTATTTTTAGGAAGTTACTACTCAATAAAATTTTTACTGACATAATTCCAAAGGAACAAAATAGTTGAGGAAGTTGTTTCAGGCAGTAAAGAAAGGAGAAGTGATTACTTGCACCAAGTACTCAATGTCCTCCTTGTTATGTGAATGTTAGTGAAATTTGTAACACCATTATCTTCAGTGTAAAGGCGTTATTTTGAGTTATTTCAATAGAAAATGTCTGGAGGATAAATTAATACAATGAAGTGACTAACATTATAATCTATACCATGGGAAAAATAGATATATGACTTCAGATAAATGAGGAACAAACAAAAATGGGGTATCATGGTTGAAAGTGAATGCAGGAAATTTATTTTTAAAATATTGGAAACATACATAAGTAAATTGACAGTCAGACATGTTCTATTCTCATCATCTGATCCATCTACATTGTCTCATGACTGAAGCAGAATATGTAACTCGGAACTGAGCTGCCAATTCCCTGTATCTTCTATTACAAAAACTGTTTTTTTTAAACTCCATGTCTCCCAGCTTTGCTCATACCTCAGTCCTTCCATCACTGAAATCTGCACCTGTACTTTTATCACCTTCAGATTTGACACTTCCAATGTTCTTCAGGCTCACCTCCCACCCTCCATAAACTTCACCCTGTCAGAAACAATGCTTATGATATCACATCCTGCATTATTTAAACCATATTGGCTTCTGGTTTATCAATATCTCAAATTTAAAATGCTTGTGCTTCTATTTTAATCTCCTAAAAGCTTTGACCACCTCTCCTCTCCTTACCTTCCCAATATCTCTACAACCTCCTACAGCCCTAAATCCCTGTCACCGACCTTTATGGTTCTCTGATCATGATTTTGCATCTTCCTTTCTTTCCTTCCACTATTGTCAGTGAGGCCTCGCACTATTCGATACTCCCTTTAAATTTTTCCTTCCTCATCTTTAATAGCATCCATTTGAACAACCTGCTCCCAACATTTCCTTTGTCCTGACATGGATTTTTGTCTGATTATGCCTCTGCGAAAAGCCCAAGGACCTTTTTGTGCTACACTGTACCACAAGATGCAAGCTATTATTGTTAAGGTGTTATTATGGAAGTGTTTATGTTCCTGATATGAATCCAAAGCTCTAACTCAAGTGATAGCAGTTGTTTCACTGCTCTTCATTCCTGAAATCTATCCAGTCATAATCTTACATGTGGCTGTTCCTTCCTTATGGTATAATACAGATCTGGCAGGCAATAGCCCATTCTTGGTGGTTTGTGCTGTAATAAGTTCAAAAGTAAGAGTGAGGTTTTTTTGATATTCAGCTTAAAGAGAACATTGTCACCAAGTGAAAAACAGTTTCTTTTCTCAAAGGAAACGAAAGAAGGACTTGCATTTATATCTTGCTTTCATGAATGCAGGAAATCTAACATCATTAATTTACAATTTATGAACTAGTTCAGTCTATTTACGCATGGCAAGCTCCTACAAAGAATAATATGACAATTGTACGATGATCTATTTTTCTGATGGTCATCAAGAGATGAATGTTTGCTAGAACAGGTATAACTCCCCTCTTCAAAAGGGCTTCACTTTAATATTTGACCTGAAACATGGAAGCTCAGGTAGTGCAGCATTTAGTACTGCATAGAGTGACAGCCTTGACTTTTGTGTTCAAGTCCTGGAATGGGACATCCTTGGTCAGCATGTGATGTCATGGTCATAAGATTGACAGTAAAAGAGGCTTTAAGGAACTAAAAATGCAAAGCTAAACTGATTCTAAAAATAAATTGTGGAATTCATTGTCTTTCAAATTACTGCTTAGCTTCAGAATGTTTAAGTGACCAATAGAGGGGTTGTTTATAACTGTTTTGGCTGGGACAAAGGATGTTTCTTTCAATTCATTTTAAAATTGTACTGAGGGGCGGAAAAAGGAGTCACCATGACTATTGATAAATACTTTCAGTACTGCTTCTTATGGCTGTGTTGGGTGTCAAATTGCTCTTTAAAATTCTACTGAGCATTTATGATGAAAGAGTTCTATAAGGTCGTGGTGTCCTACAGCTGGGAGGATAGGTCCTTCGGACCAACCTGGTCCATGTTGACCAAAATGTCCATCCACGCTGACCCATTTCCCTGCACTTGCCCCATATGCTTCTAAACCTTTCCTATCCATGTATTTGTCCAAATACCTTTTTAAACATTGTTAACGTACCTGCCTCAGTGCAGCACTTAGTACTGCATAGAGTGACAGCCTTGACTTTTGCTGACAGCTCATTCTATATGCGTACCATCCTCTGTAAAAACGATGCCCCTCCGGTTCCTTTTTATTCTTTCCCCTCTAACCTTAAACAGATGCCCTCTAGTCCTTGATTCCCCAACCCATTCCTCTCATGATCTTGTACACTTCTATAAGATCCCGCCTCGGTCTTGTATGCTCTAAAGAATAAAGTCCTAGTTTGTCCAACCTCTCCCTAAAACTCAGACCATTGAGTCCGGTCAACATCCCTGTAAATTTCTTCTGCTTTCCTTTTAGTTTAATAGCATCCTTCCTATAGCAAAGTGAACAAATCTGAACACAATACTCTAACAGTAGCCTTACCAACATCTTGTACAACTGCAACATAACTTCTATACTCAGTGCCCTGTCTGATGAAGGCCAATGTGCCAAAAGGCTCCTTCACTGCTGTATCTACCTGTGACTCCATGTGACATATAAAGAACCATGCACATGAACTTCAAGGTCCTTCCATTCCACTACATTCCTTAAAGCCCTACCATTCACCGAGAAACTCCTATCTTGATTTGACTTTCCAAAATGCAAGACTTCACACTTATCTATATTAAACTCCATTTGTCATTTCTCAGCCACTTCCCCAGCTGATCAAGGTCCTGCTGCAATTTATGATAACCTTCCTCACTGACCACTTATTAATCATGCCTTGTACATCCTCATTGAAATCATTGACATAGATAACAAACAACAATGGGCCCAGCACCAACCCCTAAGGCACACCACTAATCACAGGCCTCCAGTCAGACAAGCATCCTTCCACTATTACCCTCTGCTTCCTACCATCAAGCCATCAACCTTCTAGAGCAGCCTACCACATGGAACCTTATCAAGGACTTTTCTGAAATCCATGTAGACCATGTTTACCACCCTGTCCTCATCAACCTTCCTGGTAATTTCATCAAAGAACTCTAACAAATTTGTGAGACATGATCTCTCACGCACAAAACCATGCTGACTACTCCTAATCAAATCCTGTCTTTCCAAATGTATGTCTATCTTACCTCTCAGAATCTTCTCAAGTAACTTACACAGTAACCACAGGTGTTAGGCTTACTGGTCTTTAGATCCCAGGCTTTTCTTTGCAGCTCTGCTTGAATAGGGCACAACATTTGCTACTCTCCAGTCTTTTGGGACCTCACCCATGGCTAATAATACAAAAATATCAGCCAGGGTCCCTGCAATTTCTTCTTTGGCCTTTTGCAGGGTTCTTGGATATATCTGGTCAGGACCAGGAGATTTATCCACCTTCGTACATTCTAATATGTCCAACACCACCTCTACTGTGACATGCACTATCCCCAAGATTTCACCTCTAACTTCCCCAAGTTCCCAAGTCTTCATGTCTTTCTCCATGGTAAACGCAGAAGAGAAGTATTCATTGAGGACCTTGCCCATTTCCTGCAGTTCCATATATACATGTCCACTGTGGAACTTGAGTGATTCTATTCTTTCTCTAGTTATTCTTTTTCCTTTAATATACTGAAAGAATCTCTTTGAATTCTCCCTAATCCTCTCAGCCAAGACTATCTCATGCCCCCTTTCCGCCCTCCTGATTTTCTTCAATAAACTCTTGAATCCCCTATATACCTCTAGGGATTCCCTTCATCCCAGCTGCCTGTACCTGAGCCATGCCTCCTCCTATCCGATGGTATTTTTCATCCCTACCATTACTATGTTCCTATCCTATGAAGAGAGAGGAATCTAAATCTGTTCATTTCTCCGCACCTCCTACAAATGCTGTAAAACCAATTACTACAATTTGATGTCTACACGAATGTGATTCAATTCACTTCTTACCTTCATGTTTGCAAAGCAAACAGTGAATGTTTCTCAGTTAATAATCCAATTCTACTGCGGCAAATCTTCAAGTCCTTGCCTGTTTACATATGGCCTTTTTCTTTCCTGATTAACGGATTTTGTTCATGGTTCCTTTAGTGACAGCAGGCTAAATACAATTTTGCACAACTTGAGAATAGCAAACATAAGCCAGTGCTGAGATTGGCAAGCAAACAATTCCATTGTGGTAAAGGTATGAATTAACGATGCAAATGTCACTCGTTAAAATCATGTCATATTAAGTTGCAAAATTAATTGTTGTAAATGTGGTAATAGGGTTAGCATTAGAAAAATAATCATAAAATCTTCCAAAATAATGCAAAACCCAAATTATTTACTAATACCTTCTTCCTTCAGTCTATTATACACACCTGTCTAGTCCCACAATATCTCATTGATTCCTCATTCCTTCTGTAGTTTGATGATGCCGCTCCTTTAACAATGTGGTGTTGTCCTTGGGTTTTTTTTTGCCTTGAACCCAAGCTGCTTCATTTTCCATTGAACTTTAGCCAAATCTAGAGATTGTAATGGCATTTCCAGCAAATCTTATTGCTGTAATTATCTCTCCTTTCCTTACAGAAGGAGGCAGCTCCAACCCCAGCTTGTCTGCTAACTTCAGCAGTTGGCCTTTAATTACCTTTTTTAAAACCCCAAAGTCACTTCTTCCTCCTCCAGAAAACTCTTAGTGACTGATAGAGCCAATGGTATCCAAGAACTGCTTAAACCAATGGAAATCAACATCCAGAACAAAACACACTAACACCTGCCACTCACAGCCTTTGAGTGGAACAACCCAAATCCCAATCCAGAACTATAGGAACAAATCCTGGACGAGCCCCTAATTTGTTGTGGACCAGGTCAGACCCTCTCAAAACATTGTAAGAAAGTAGTCCGGAGGGGAAAACAAAAGCGACAGGGAGTATGGAGTTAAATGGAAAGATAAGCAACAGGATAGCATGTGTGCAGATACGTTTAAGCTCGAGGCAGACTAGGAATGCAGCAAAAAGGAAGGATAGCTTAGGACATCTTATGATTTCCAATATCTCTAATAATGATAAGAAAGCTAGCAATAAAGCACCTTACCTGAATGCTCATAGTATTCGTAACAAAGTAGATGAAATAATGGCACAAATCATCATGAATGATTATGATGTGGTAGGCATCACAGAGACGTGGTTGCAGGGGGTTCAGGACTGGCAGTTAAACATCCAAGGATTTACAACTTAGTGAAAAGACAGGGAGTTGGGGGGGAGATGGCAGTGGTGGGGTTGCCTTGTTAGTTAAGAATGAAATTAAATCTATGGCACTGAATGACATAGGGTCAGATGATGTGGAGTCTGTGTGCATAGAGTTGAGGAACCACAAAGGCAAAAAAACCATAATGGGAGTTATGTACAGACCTCCTAACAGTGGTCTGGTTCAGGGGTGCAAGGTGTACCAGGAAATAGGCCATTTCAGAAGGGCCAGGTCACGGCGATCATGGGAGACATCAGTATGCATGTGGACTGGGTAAATAATGTTGCTGGTGGATGGAATGCTTACAGGATGGCTTTTTGGAACAGCTTGTGATGGAACCCATAAGGGAGCGGGTTATTCTGGACTTAGTGCTATGTAATGAGCCAGACTTTATAAAAGATCCTGAAGTAAAGGAACACTTAGGAGGCAGTGATCATAACATGGTAGAGTTCAATCTGCAGTTTTAAAGAGAGAAAGCAAAATCAGATGTAACGGTGTAACAGTTAAATAAAGGTAATTACAGGGGCATGAGGGAGGAACTGATGAAAATTGACTGGAAGCAGAGCCTGGTGGGGATGATAGTAGAGCAACAATGGCTGGAGTTTCTGGGTGTAATTGAGAACACAGTAGAGGTTCATTCCAAAGGAAATAGAGATTATCCGGGATGGGGGTGGGGTGGTGATGGACAGCCATGGCTGACAAAGGAAGTCAAGAAATGTATCAAAAAAAGAGAGCGCTTATAGGGTGGCCAAAAGCACAGGAAAATCAGAAGATTGGGAAGGCTACAAAAATAAACAGAGACATAAGGAAAAAGAGGATCAAATATGAAGGTCGGCTCACCAGTAATATTAGAAATGATAGTAAAAGTTTCTTTCAATACATAAGAAACAAATGAGAGGCAAAACTAGACATTGGGCTGCTCCAAATTGATGCTGGAAGGCTAGTGATGGGAGGTAAGGAAATAGCTGATGAACTTAATATGTACGTTGCGTCAGTCTTCATAGTGAAAGACATGAGTATATCCCAATAATTAAGGAGAGTCAGGGGACAGAGTTGAGTATGGTAGCCATTACAAAAGAGAAAGCGCTAGAAAAGTTAAAAGGTCTAAAAATTGATAAATATCCTGGTCCCGATGGATTGCATCCTAGAGTTCTGAGGGAGGTGGCTGAGAAAATAGCGGAGGTGTTGGTTGTGATCTTTCAAAGGTCACCTGAGTCAGGGAAAGTGCGAGATGATTGGAAAATCGCTGTTGTAACCCCCTTGTTCAAGATAGGATCAAGACAAAAGATGGAAAAGTATAGGCCAATTAGCCTAACCTCAGTTGTTGGTAAAATTCTAGAATCCATTGTTAATGATGAGATTTATAAATTCTTGGAAGTGCGGGGTCAGATCAGAGCAAGTCAGCATGGATTTAGTAAGGGGAGGTAGTGCCTGACAAACCTGTTAGAAATCTTTGAAGAGTTAACAGATAGGTTAGACCAGGGAAACGCAGTGTATGTTGTCTATCTAGACTTCCAAAAGGCCCTTTTGATAAGGCTGCTGAGTAAGGTGAGGGCACATGGTGTTCGAGGTGAGCTACTGGCATGGATTAAGGGTTCGCTGTCTGACAGAAGGCAGAGAGTTGGGATCAAAGGCTTTTTCTCTGAATGGCAGCTGGTGATAAGTGGTGTCCCGCAGGGTTCAGTTTTTTTTAGATTACTTAGTGTGGAAACAGGCCCTTCGGCCTAACAAGTCCACTCCGACCCACCAAAGCGCAACCCACCCAGATCCATTCCCCTACATTTACCCCTTCACCTAACACTATGGGCAATTTAGCATGGCCAATTCACCTAACCTGCACATTTTTGGACTGTGGGAGGAAACCCACGCAGACACGGGGAGAATGCGCGTTAGGCGGGAATTGACCCCGGGTCTCTGGTGCTGTGAGGCAGCAGTGCTAACCACCGTGCCGCCCCACAGTGTTGGGGCCACAGCTGTTCACTTTATATATTAATGATCTGGATGAAGGGACTGGAGGCATTCTGGCAAAGTTTGCTGATGATACGAAGTTAGGCGGACAGGCAGGCAGTACTGAGGAGGTGGGGATGCTGTAGAAAGATTTAGACAGTTTACGAGAGTGGTCTGGGAAACGGCCGATGAAATTCAGTGTGAGCAAATGCGAGGGCTTGCACTTTGTAAAAAAGAATACAGGCATAGATTATTTTCTAAACTATGAAAAAATTCACAAAGCCAAAATACAAAGGGACCTGGGAGTGCTAGTGCAGGATTCTCTAAAACTTGCATTTGAGTCTATGATTAAGAAAGCGAATGTAATGTTGTCATTTATCTCAAAAGGGTTGAAATATAAAAGCAGTGATGTACTTCTGAGACTTTATTAAACTCTAGTTAGGCCACATTTGGAATGCTGTGTCCAAATTTGGGCCCCACACCTCATGAAGGACATACTGGCACTGGAGCGTGTCCAGGGTGATTCACACAGATGATCCCTGGAATTGTTGGCGTGACATACGATGAACAGCTGAGGATCCTAGGATTGTATTCATTTGTGTTGAGAAGGTTGAGGGAAGATCTAATAGAAACTTACAAGATAATGCATAGTTTAGAAAGGGCGGGGAGCCTATGACCCATGGGCACAGCCTTAGCATTAGAGGGGGTTAATTTAGAACAGAAATGAGGAGACATTTCTTCAGCCAGAGAGTGGTGGGCCTGTGGAATTCATTGCCACGGAATGCAGTGGAGTCGGGATGTTAAAGTCTTCAAGGCAGAGATTGATAAATTCTTGATCTCACAAGGAATTAAGGGCTATGGGGAGAGTGCGGGTAAGCAGAATTGAAATACCCATCAGCCAAGATTAAATGGCAGAGTAGACTCAATGGGCTGAATGGCCTTATTTCCACTCCTATGTCTTATGGTTTAACTTTGCTAGTTGTTTAACGCAACTACAGTGTGGATACTCCAGGAGTGATGCAGCTGACCCAACCATTTAGTTTTAAATAAACAGAATTTATTTGCCATATTACCGAATAAAACACAAACAAAAAAGAACAGAATATTGAATAACATAATCTATTCAAAAACCCAACAGATTATCCCAATTTAATGATGCTGCTCCAAATACTTGCAACAATCCCCATAAGCACCCTTTGGCACAAAAGGAAAAAAAACAGTTTCTTACAGGAGAGATGTCAGAGAGAGGGAGGGTCAGCATGGACCTACTTTGTGTCCAGCAGCTTCACAACTGACTGGCTTTCAATGAACAGCCAGACTGCTAAAACAAAACAAAACCAAGCCAGAGAAAAGCTGAGCTTGGAGAACTGGCCACTCCCCTTTCACTTACAAATGTGTTCTTTTAAACTTGAAAGCCTTTTGCCTGAGGCAGTATCTGTTAGCTACAATCAAATTGGTCCTAAAAACCTTCAAACCTAGACCTCCCAAATTCTCTGTGTATGACCTCTCTGAAAAAAAATGAAGGACAATACAACCTTGTTAAGGGAGCAGCAGCATCACAGTAGTGCCCATTTACTTGTACAATTAATTGTGATGAACCATATTGCCTTCTGAACCAAATTTCAATGGACATTAAATATGGCACTGATAAACATTACTGAGAACAATGAACAAAAAAAAATTGGTTGTAAAAATCTGAAAGTCATTAACCAGCATTTGCTTTTAAATCCGTATCCTACATGCATCATAATATTCATATGAATCAATTTTTCCATTGCTACATCTTGATTTAGTGTAGAGACATTCAATGTAATCCAGGTATTGGAAAATTAAGTAAAATATGTTTCAAGTTGATTCAGACAAGTATGCTTTGTCTTGAATGAAATCCAAAAATTTTAATTAAACTTCATATGAAACCTAAGAATACAGGCAAGCCCAGGTTGCAAGCAGTTCCCTTCTAGAGTCTGTTTGCAAGTCGATTTGTTTGCGAGGCGGAACACTGCAGGACAATATAAAGCAGCTGTCGTAATTACAGGAAATATTTGTATGTCAGGTCTTTAAAATTACACCCCTTTATGAGATCATGTTCTTTAAATATGAGCATTCATAAGTCGGAAGTAAATCATAGTTTACCTGAAAATATATTGGTTTTAGTTGTAACGGTGATGATGCACAAGACTTAAGAGCAGGAGTAGGCCATTCAACCTTTCAAATCTATTCTGCTGTTTAGTAAGATCATGGCTGATGTGGCTGTGGTCTCAAATCTACTTTCCTTCTTGCTCCAATAGCCCTTGACTGTCTCTTCTAGCAAAAAATCTATGTCACTTTGGATAAATTCAATGACCAAGCCTCCACTGCTTTTTAAGAAAAGGAATTTCACAGACTGGCAACTGTTTGAGGAAAAAAAATCTCATTTCTGTATTATTACATTGTTTATTCATAAATTGTGTACCTGAGTTCTAGTCTCCCCTCTCTCTTCATTTAAGTTTTTCCACTCTTCCTGTTAATGTGGATAGATTCACATTTCCCCCACATTATAGTTCTCAACATTTTGGGCACTCAATTAACCTGTCTATATCTCTTCATTGACTCTCCAGCTTGTTTTGACAACTTAATTTCTGATCAATTTTTGGCTTTGTCTGCAAATTTAACTACTATACATGTCCCTTTGTCCAAGTAATTGAGAAAGATTGTAAATATTTGAGGTCCAGCACGAATTAACGTGGTACTCCACAAGTTGCAGCTTGTTGAGCTGTAAAAGACATATTCATCGCTACTCTGTTCGTGTTAGCTAATCAACTCTTCATCCATGATAACATGTTATCTCTGTGCAATATGCTTTCTAGTGGCCTATTTTAAATGTGTTTTGTAGATTCCAGTACAACACATCTACAGATTTCTCTTTACCCACGCTGTGTTACTCACCTTCAAAGAACACTACAATTTCATTTTCACAAGGCTATGTTGACTGTGCCTGATCACATTATTATATTCTAAACCTCCTGCTTTCATCTCCTTATTAATGGTTTTTTGCTAAATGACTCTTAATTTCCACAAGGCCATAAGACATAGAAGCAGAAATTAAGCCATTCAACCCATCAAGTCTGCTCTGCCATTCAGTTATGGCTGATAAGTTTCCCAACCCATTCTGCTTTCTCCCTGTAACCCTTGATCCCCTTTACAACTGAGAACCTATCTATCTCATTTTAAATAAACACAATGACCTGGCTGAAGAAGTTTCTCCTTATCTCCATTCTAAAAGGTCTTCACTTTGTTGTAAGGCTGTTCCATCGGGTTCTAATCTCTCCTACCAATGGAAGCATCTTTCCAACATCCACTTTGTCCAGGCCATTCAGTATTCTGTAAGTTTCAATTAGATCCCCTTTCATCCTTCTAAATTCCATTGAGTATAGACCCAGAGTCCTTAAACATTGCTCATATGTTAAGCTGTTCATTCCTGGGACCGTTCTCGTGAACCTCCTCTGAACCCATTCCAGGGCCAGTACATCCTTCCTGAGATAAGAGACCCAAAACTGCACACAATACTCCAAATATGGCCTGACCAGAGCCTTATACAGCCTCAGACGTATATGCCTGCTTTTATATTCAAGTCCTCTCCAAATAAATGTCAAAATTGCATTTGCCTTCATAACTACTGACTCAACCTGCCAGTTTACCTTGAGAGAATCCTGGACTAGAACTTCCATGTTTCTTTGCAGTTTGGACTTCTGAATTTTCTCCTCATTTAGAAAATAGACCATGCCTCTATTCTTCCTACCAAGGTGCATGACCTCACACTTTCCCACATTGTACTCCATCTGCCACCACTTGTCCCACTCTCCTAACTTGTTTAAACCCTTCTGCAGCCTCCCTGCCTCCTCAATGCTATCAGTCCCTCTAACTGCAAACTTAGGCAGAATGCCCTCAGTTACTTCACCTAGATTGTTAATGTATAAAGTTGTGGTCCCAGCACTGAGCCTTACAGAACAGCACTTGTCACCAGCTGCCATCCTGAGAAAGAACCTTTTATCCCCACTCACTGCTTTCTGCCAGACAGCCGGGCTTCTATCCATGCTGGCACCTTACCTCTAACACCATGGGCCCTTATCTTACTCAGCAGCCTCCTATGTGGCATCTTGTCAAAGCTTCTTGAAGTTCAGGTAGATAATATCCATTGGTTCTCCTTAGTCTAATCTGCTCATTACTTCCTCAAAGAATTCTAGGACATTTTTAAGACATGACCTGCCCTTATTGAAACCATGCTGACTTTGCCCTATTTTACCATATACTTCCAAGTACAGAGGAACCTCCATTATTCGAATACCAATTATCAGAAAATCAGATTATCCGAAGGAGATCTTGAGGTCCCGACAGAAACATTACATCAGATGTGTTTCCAACAGTGATCGCATCTTTTGTTAAAAGTGATTAAACAGGTACTGTCTCCAAATGATTGACCTCCCGCCCTCTCTCTCCTCACAATTTCCCTGGAGTTCTATAGAGGGGTGTACCCTAAACCCCATCCCTGCCCCAGATAATCTCTCCAACATTGTCCTGTACAGGACAGAGGTGGAACCCGTCAAAAAGGTGCAGTAAAATGTGTGTGGCTGTGGCTGTGTGTGTTATTTGGAGACTTACCCCACAATGGCAGCAGCAGCCTTTATTGTTGGTGTCCAGTCTGGCTGCCCCGGAGAGGGGGGCAGGGGCAGTGCTGGACGGGGTTGGAGACGGGCGGGGGGGACGGTGATGGACGGGGTTGGAGGTGGGCGGGAGGCGGTATTGGACAGGGTTAGGGGCGGGTGGAGGGGCAGTGTTGGATGGTGTTGGGGGCGGTATTGGACAGGGTTGGGAGGGTGGTGTTGGGGGCAGAGGCGGTGTATGGGGTTGGGGGCATGACAGGGCGGTGTCGGGGTGGGGGCAGTGTGGGTCGGGGGGGCGACAGGGTGGTGTCGGGGTGGGGGCAGTGTGGGACGGGGTCGGGGGGCGACAGGGCGTTGTCAGGATGGAGACAGTGTGGGACGGGGTCGGGGTGGGGGCAGTGTGGGACAGGGTCGGGGTGGGGGCAGTGTGGGACGGGGTCCGGGTGGGGGCAGTGTGGGACGGGGTCCGAGGGCGGTGCCGGATGGGTTTGGGGTTGGGGGTGGGGGTGCAGTGTCGGACGGGGTTGGGGGTGGGTGGGAGGTGCCAGACGGGGTTGGGGGCAGGGGGGCGGGTTCGGACAGGTTTGGGGTTGGGGGCAGGGGTGCAGTGTTGGACGGGTTTGGGGTTGGGGTTGGGGGCAGGGGTGCAGTGTCGGACGGGGTTGGAGGTGGGGGGCGGTGCTGGGCGGGGGGGCGGTGTCAGATGGGGGTTGGGTGCGGGGCCGGACGGGGTTGGAATTGGGATTGGGGCGGAGGGGCGGTGTTGGATAGGTTTGGGGTTGGGTCGGGGGGGCGGTGTCGGACGGGGTTGGGGGCGGGCTGGGGTCGGGGGCGGGAGGGGTTCGCTATCGGACGGGGTTGGGGGGGGGGGGACAGTATTGGACGAGGTTTAGCAGGGAGGCGGGACCTTCTGTGCTGTGTGCGTCTGCAGTCTCCTGAAGAGGGAGCAGCCTTTAAAACTCTGAGTCCAAGAGGAAAGGCATTTAATCGATTATCCGAATGAAATAGTGCCCGCCCATCTCGTTCCGATAATCGAGGTTCCCCTGTATTCAGAAATTTCATCCTTCACAATGGATTCCAGGATCTTACCCACGACTGAGGTTCGGCTAATTTGCCTGCCTCACAGCCACACCCAGCTGTTCCTCACCACTGACCGAATTTGAGTTAGTTAATCTAATGGGTGTGTTTGTCCCCGAAACACCGTATCCAGTTAACTCTTCCCCCACCCATATGTGTTGTGATGTTTGAAACTCAGACTCCAGCTCGTCAACTGTGAGCCAGACGTCTTCTAGCAAACAACATTTACCACAGACATGGGTACTGGGAACCACAATGGGGTCCACTGGCTCCCAAATCATGCAGAAATAACAAATCACCTGACCCTCCATCCTTATTTAATTAGTTTTGAATTTGGTTTTATTCATTTTTAACTTGTTATATCTCCACCTACTTCTCAGTCTGAATGCAAGTTGTAACGAATAAACTAACAAGATTCACTTTAAAACAGCTTCGAATTTAGCAGGCCTCTCATTAGCCAATGAAATCACCGCCCTCCTATGACGTCACCTATCAGTTCCCCACTCGGAATCACCCACCTTCTGAAGTTGGTGTCCGGTTGGATGCTCTCCCGAAGTGAGAGTTTCCTATTTTCTGTCTCTCTCATTTCTCAGTTAAGGGTGTTACATTAATTCTTTCGTAGTTCGCTTTCAGAATCTAACAAACTTAGAAAACTAAAACCAATACATAGGATGTAGGCATTAAAATATCTTGAAAACCATTTTTCTTAAGTTGCATATTGAGATCAGAAGTTTTTAGTAGAAAGGCAATGGCCTGAATTTCCATTGTATGTAAATGACTGTTCTATGGAACCTTGATTATGACATTTATTTTCTGTAATTAAGCATTAGCATGTAAATTGTGCTAATGCCATACCAACAATATCTCACCCTCAAAATTTGGTACCAGTAATTAATACTTGTGATGCATTTAAGTTTATATCAGTAGCTTATTTAATCATGCTGAGAACAAAATTGTAAAATCAGATGCAGTGCTGTGATTTTCATGCATCACTCAGGTGCTGTAGAAGACCACTGCACTGACACTTCAATACGTGTATATTTAACAGCATTTTCAGTGTTATATTTGATAAAGACAATTTTTTCCATAAGTAGTTTCATTCTATTGCTGAGTTTACATATATTAATTCCTAAATATTGTTTGATAAAGTCACGAATTGCATCACAAGTAACGCAAAACCAACTTCACCGCTATTTTCTGCCATGCTGCCATTGTATTAAATTATACTGCAGCATTACAAAAATATCCTCCTTTTGCAGAACTAACTCCACAAGTTTAGTAGGTGGCACCCAATCCATCAGTGGCCTTCAAGACCCAGAAAATTCTAGCTTGGCACCATCTTGGGGCTTCAAAATTACCTCTGCTTTATTAGAGAATTCTGTTGATAGGGACCACCCATTTTGTGTCCATGGTACTTTTCAGGAACAAAATGGGATAATATTACTTGACCTCAAATTTATGGACAAATCATAAATTTCAGACCTTTAGATAAATTCATTACATCATTAATAAACTGCTTATGTATGTATCGAGAGTGTGGTGCTGGAAAAGCACAGCAGGTCAGGCAGCATCCAAGGAGCATGACAATTGACATTTTGGGCTAAGCCCTTCATCAGGATTGATTCATTCCTGATGAAGGGCTTATGCCCAAAATGTCGACTGTCCTGCTCCTCGATGCTGCCTGACCTGCTGTGCTTTTCCAGCACCACACTCTCAACTCTGATGTCCAGCACCTGCAGTCCTCACTTTTTCCCTGCTTATACATGTATGACTGTTTTGTGATAAGTAATGCTGTTGCTTACTTTCTATTTGAAAATCTGTTAGTAAAGTATCAAATAATGATGATATAGGCATTGGTTTGGAACATCTTAACAAAATAATCGTTTAAATAGTGCCATTGCTTCTTGCCTATATTTGAAATGATTGTTGCTCGATCCTAAATGTTCAACTTCAAACATTTCTAGTGACATGTACATTCCAGTCTGGTATTTTTAAAGTTATATGCATCATGTGTAGCAGATAAGTGAATACGTATGTGCATTGAACTGTAACCGCATGCTGACCAACCTGCCATACTCTGATTGGATAGGAACTATACTTTGACCTTCATTATAAACATATCTGAAATGTAATGCCAGGCTTACATTTTTTTTAAGTCGTCCTATTTTGCTTTCTGAAAGGTACTGATAAAAATAACTGACATATACAGTTTAAAGCCATACCTTAGTGACTGTGCTAGAAATGAGGAATGTTAATTGTTCAGCCCTTTTCTATGACTGATGTGATAGCATTTGTTTGGATCTTGAATCTTCATGAACTTGAGTTCCTAATCTTGTTTCAGAAAGTTAAAGAGACACCAATTAGGGCTGAGTACATGGAAGGAAACCACAAGTCAACTTGTTTTGCTAGGTTGGCACACTGAAGAAATTCATAAGCAGATGAAACCATTTACCTGCTATTTCTCTCATCAGGCCATGATCTGTGGACAGGAGAAACGTAGCAGTGCATGAAAATTCTTAAATGATGTATAAAGAATCTTTTCTTCTCCTCACCCACGAAGGAATGTAACAAAAAACACTTTGTGTGTCCTCATCTGTCTAGTTTACAATGTATGTTGTAAGTACTGATGAATAGCAAAAGCAGTTTCACATCTGGTAGGTTTGTGTCTTCTGCAATATTTACACCTTTACATACACCATTATTAAGGTTAATTTACTGCCTTTGGAAATATTCCCTTGCTTGATGTGAAATCCACTTAAAAATGTTGCTGTCCATTTTAAGGTGCAATTTACATAAACTTGCATTCGCAAAGACTTGTGTACTTATAGCTGAAATCTTTGTGAAAGAATATTGTTGGAGTTCAATAAAATTTCAATAGTGCGTTATGAAATATTGAATGTTCATTTAAACTGAGTTAATAGTGATTTTATTTTTAAAAATACATTTTCAGGTAAACTCTCGCAAGTTATTTTCGGACACTGGGACGTTGTAACCTGTTTAGCCAGATCTGAATCATACATTGGAGGGGACTGTTATATTCTGTCAGGGTCACGTGATGCAACACTGCTTCTCTGGTACTGGAATGGGAAAAAACACAGTGTTGGAGAATACCCTAACAGTAAGTGAAGATAATATACAGAATCTAATGATTTTTGTTATTTGATATTTCGGTCTCTTAACTAACAATAGGTGTTTTACAAATTCAAGATTAGACCACGCCGCAGTGCTATTTGTAGTAATGTGAAATAGTCAAAATGAACTCTTTCCCTTTTAAATTTTTTTTGTGTTAAAATCATTTGTTAAATAAGCTTTGTGTACTGTAACTACATGTAGGTGTCCAGAAAAAAAGTGTTAAACGTGGATTAAAGAATTCTTGTTCTATTATGGATCCACATGCTCAATATTACTCCCCCATGCAACAGACAGGAGAAGTTACCTGTCAGAATGTTGCTGGAAATATCAAATCTCCCATTGACTACAGATAAAAGTCCAAGGTAGATTATACACAATTTGTTTTTCCAGGCCAGTGTGTAATATGAGCTGCCACTCTAATGGTAATAGCCAGAAGAGACAGAATTCTAAATTTCTCCAACATTGCATCTATTAACTCAGCCTTTTCAATGTTTGAGGTGAGATCACTTCATACCCACTCGTGTTAGAAGTGGGAGAGATTATACAAATAAGGCCTGATTTCTCAGGAAATTTAGATGGTTAAGAGTATGATCTGTTTGAAGTCTTCAAGATATTAATAGGAAAATACATGGTAGATGAAAGTAATCCATCTCCATCTGGAGATTCTAGACTGGGGGCATGACCTAGAACTTTGGGCCAGACCATTCAGAAGACATTTTAGGAAGCACTTCTATACATGTCAGGTGGTAGAGGTTTGAAACTATCTTCCATAAATAACAATTAATGGTAGATCACTTGATAATTTTAAATCAGAGATAGATATATTATTGTTAAGGGATATGGGCCAAAAACATTATATGCTTTACCACATAACCACTATTAAATGGCTTGAGGGGCTGAATGGTCTACTCCTGTTTCTGTGTTCCTATGTTAAGTATGAAACCTGAAAAAAATCTGTCATTCCCATGGAAATGTCACATTTCCACACATCTCAGGATATTTGGTATTTGAACCTGTGACCTACCATCCTCCTTCAGCTGTGATCCTTTCTGAACATCGAAGCCAAGCACATGTTTAGATTCCTAATTCGTCATGAAATAATGGAGAGAGAATTCATAAAATTTTATTACATTTAAAATTACATTTTTTGTAGTTTAGGAACAATTTGGCAAAAAATACTTCTGAGTTGATATCACAGTAGTTGATCTCCTCTGATCATATATGTGAGCAGTCAAGGCCACGTGGAGTCTTCAGGTGGTGTGAGATTATGAAGTGTGGAATATTTAGATCAGGATGGATTGATGTACTTCAGTCCCCATAGAAAATAATAAATTTCGACTTTGTTTTCATATCAGTACTTTTGAGTGGATTGCCATTACTAATTCACAAATTTGGTGGCCATTAGGAATTGTTTGAGCAGAGTAATTTCTATGTAATGTGGTCTGATAAATTGAAATATGCAAAATTAAGTGGCTACAGTGCTACCATTGCACAGATGATGCCGTTGCAAATTTAAAAAAATTACATAAGTTTTTTTGTAACATTGCAAACATAATAATTTATAAATCTGTTTAAACTGACAATGATATTTGCTGGAGCATAACTACAATTTAGATAGGAATCAATTGAAAATTCCCAAATTTCATACTATACTATTTCTAGATTTGTCATTTGAAGCCATTAATATTTCACTTTCCTTGCTCTCACCCAGTCTCCTCCTCTGCAGCCACACTGACAACTCTATTCAACCGCAGTTGTCTTTACACAGCCAAATCTCAGCTATCTTTTCCATCTGCAACTATAATGCAAACAGTGCTCACCCACTGGAGGAATAGGTCAAGTATTTCTGTAATCCATTTGAACAGGAATATTACTAGAGGCAGTAGCTCACTCATATAGTTTTCAGAGAGCACTAAGAAAGAAATTTAGATGTTCTGAGCTTCATACACTTAGTTTTCTGTGTTAAAAGCGTAAGTTTCAAGAACAGCTGCTGAGTATTATATTGATTCAGTATAAGTGTACAGCTGGATTAAATTTATGCATGTAAAACTTTTGCCTTGATGTTTCCTACATCAGAAGTAAAATTATGCCTTTAATTGACTAGGAATAAAGTTTGATCATGATCGCCACTATATTTCTTAGCAACAATGGAAAATTCCATAGCTCAGGACCTGTAGCAAGCCTTCGTATGCCACTATAGAATAAATTAAAATACTGTCTTATCAGACTGCTACCTGTGGAAAGAGATTTAATAATTAAGTAGTTCATGAAGGGCCTCTAGTGTCAAAGACCATTACTGCAGCATCAGGGTTAGTTGGACTCTTTAAAATCTGATGGAACAGCAATACTTTCATAGTATCATGTCCAGGATTCAATTTATCATTTTCTTTTCACAGTCATTAGGAAGAAAACATGCAAAGTAGTGGCAATGGTGGCATAGTGATTATGTTAATCTAGCAGTGTGGTCTTATGATCATGAGACATGTTTGCAAATCCCACCATAGTTGTAACTTAAATAAATCTGGAATGAAAAGGTAATATCAGCAGTGATAAGCATCTAACTAGTGGTTTGTCATTGCAAACCAATCTGATTCACTAATCTCCTCTAGGAAGGAACTCTGCCATCCATACCTAATCACGTTTACATGTGATTACAAGTGCACAGTTGTGTAGTTGACTGTTAACAGCTCTCTAAAATAACCCAACAAGCCACCCAATTATACTAAGCCACTGTGATAAACCATATTGGCTTAGATTTTGCAAACATACACAAGGTCACAGCTTTCTTGACCTCAAGGAAAATAACTCTCAAAGATTTCATTATCTCATTGGCATAGATTTAATCTTTTCTGACAAGATTTGCGGCCAAGACAAGGGTATTTCCAAGTGTCCAACAACAGTAATGTTATCAAGCAGCTGATAACGATGAAGAATGCTTATAGACAACAAATTAGATACTGACCATCCTTAAACATTTTTAGATTTTGCAGTCAGCAACTGGGAGATGAAATATTGAACACAAAAGCATTAATTAAAAATTTATGGAATTTTAATCATATTAGACAAAAAAAACTGATGTTACAAACTTAAAATTTGTTTTCAAATGAGGTTATTCAGCAATAGTCACATTATTACAAGTCCAACTATACCTCATTAATTTGGCACTACATTTTCAATATTTTTCAAGTGATATTACAGTGTCAAAGGATAAGTTTTTGATATTTCTAATTGATTTTCATCTGTGGCACTATCATTGGTAGAAACATTGACAGCAAGCTTTGGATTTCCACGTATAACTTCACATGCAGATTTCGGGCTTCTGTAATGATGCCAACAATTGGCATCACTGCCACTAAATCTGTGTCAACAAGAATAAGATTGGTCAGCCCATCCAACATTGATCTAAGAATTGAATTTGGGCATACTAAGAGCAAAAACAGCCCAGTTACCCTTATGAAGATATTCTCTTTAATATTTGGGGATTTATGCCAAAATTGGAATTGACACCCTGATATGTCAAGCTCACAGAATCATAGTTTTCAACCAACGTCCCAGTCTTCTCACCGTCTGTCCAAACTCACTAGAGGTGCTAGCAAAGTTATATATAATTATGAGGAAGTGACTTTTGGAGACCTCAACATTAAAAGCATATTCCATAAAGTTTTATTGCATCAGATCAGACATAGGCATGGAATGCTTCTGCTGATTGACCACTTGTTGATCTCCGTCAACTCATAAATCAGGACTCATGTGGTTTGAGCACCACAGAAGAAGCACAGATGTTATCAAGGGCTCCGAATTTATTATGTGTGGAGATTTCAGTATCCAATTGCCAAGAGTAGCTTGGTAGCACCACTCTTGCTTAACTCATTGAGTCTTGAAGAACATATAGTTAACAGGCTGGCCTTGTCATGCTGAGTGAACTAAGGGAAAAGAAAAACCCACAAAACTGGGCATTCACAAGAACACATGTTCCACCATAAAGTAAGAATTGCATTTTATCATAATCTGTAACCTCATGGACCAGCTTAAATCTCACTCTACTCATTCCCACCAAGTCAAAGGATCTAATCAGCATTTATTAAGAAGTTCAGAAAAATCATCCTTGAAGTAGCACCGAGTGATTATAACATTGAGATGCAAACCTTATGGATGTAACATGGTAAGTGATTACAAAAACCAATGAATGATATCAAAAGCAGTGCAACATCAATGAATGGTGTACAATTAATTATTTAACTGGACAAGGAGGCTCCATGAACATCTCACTTCCCAAAAATAGCAGAACCTATTACATGAATTCAAAAGACCAGAGAGAAGAATTTCAAACAGGCATGTGAACCTGCTTACTGGTGTTTAGCTTTGACTTCATTAGGGCCACTCGGTTCCATACTGTGGCCAAACAAGCTGAATTCTAAATGAGAGGTGAGAATGACTAACCTTGATACCAAATCAGCATTTGACAAAAAAAAAGGGCTTATGCCCGAAACGTCGATTCTCCTGTTCCTTGGATGCTGCCTGACCTGCTGCGTTTTTCCTGCAACATATTTTCAGCTCTGATCTCCAGCATCTGCAGCCCTCACTTTCTCCATCAAGTAACTATAGTCAGTTTTGAAGCCAGTTGAAATTTGGGGGAAACTGTGCATTGTCATATCTAAATTGAAACACAATAATTGTAGTAGATAGAGAGTAATCAACTTATCCCCAGAACGCTACTGCACGGAGGTGTTTTGAGCCCAACCATCTTGAACTACTTCATCAATGACCTTTCCTCTGTTAGAAGTGGAAATGTTCACTGATTATTACAGTGTTCACTCCCATTCTCATTGTTTTCAATAATAAATTAGTCTATGTCTGGTTGTAATAAGATCTGGGCAGCATTTTGGGCTTGGGTTGATAAGTATCAAGGCAAATGGCAGGCAATAACCATTTCCAATAACTGAGCATCTGACCAATTTTATTGATATGCAACATTTTCTAAATGACCTTATTGTATGAATGAAGTTTTGAAAAGTCAACTGTCCACTTTGGTTGTAATTTCAATTTATCCTTCTAAAAACATATAATAGCCAAAGACATGATGATGAGAAAAAGCTTCCAATAGTGAAGTTGCATGGACATTCTTTCGAATTGTCTTGTATTTGGGAAGGGCTATTTCTGTGACTTTACTAGGAAGCAATTTATTTGACTATAATTATGCAATGAGTGCATTAGTGAATCAATTGTTCAAATCATCAATGAGATGAATAATTTTTTAGACTATGGAATTAAATTTTGTTTTTCTGTTATATTTTTACAGGTTGACATGCTGGCAGTGAAATCTGCCAAATTTTTTAGAATTTGCATTCAAGTTTGGGAAATGTGCTTCTTGCACACATGCCACTTGCATGTTTTATTTTTGAAAATGCAAGATTACAATTTTTAATCATTATCACACTATTTTTGCACTCCTGGTCTAATTTAACCTTTTTGTCTTGAATATACAGTACAGTAGTTAGTGTTCTCAGGAATAAGCTTTTCCCAATAGTAATTTTAAAGTGAGTCAGATAACATGCATGCATGTGGCATGTAAACTGACAGACAATGTTGTTAGTTTATAGCACAATGATTCACAATGACTATATGCAATTTTTCATTTTAACAGCAGTATCCAACAAAGTGTTAAATACTTAACAAAAGCAGTAAGGTAAGGAAAAAAAATCACCATAGTCTTATCAGATATTAGAGCTGCTCTCTCTCTACAAAGAGTTGACAGGTGGTGGTTTAGACTAAGAATCACCATGTCTTAGGCAAGGGGAGATGTTGAAAAGGAGAATCTTTCATGCTAACCTCTGTCTGTGCAAGAATTGAACCCACTGCTACTACTGTTGGTGTCACTGCATCACAAATCAGATCTCTTGCTAACTGAACTAAACTGACTACAGTATTGGAAACATATTATTGTGAGTGGTTACAAATTTATTTTGGTGTTACAAAATGAAGTTTATAAGATTGTTACATTTTGGATTGTGTCTTTAATTTTAGGTAAAGGGTATAATGTGACTGGTCTGCCTGATAACAGGTCTGGCTGAAATAGTTGTTAAAAATTAAAGGAAGGCTCAGGATGTTTTACTGGGAAGAAGGTGTAAAGTGTTCACACTTTGAGACATTAGCTGCAACATCTGTGTTTACATTGATTAGACAGGAACTTCTGTAAAACGTCAGGTTGTAAGCACCAATGCTTTAAACTGTTAACTTATTCCAAGAAGGATTAGAGTTGGGGTTGAAAGAAGAGATAATCAGCACTCTACATGGATCTCTGGCCAAATAGTTAAATAAAAACAGAAACTGAGCAAGTCTGGCAGCAACTTTAGAGAGAGAAGTAAAGTTAATGTTTTGAATCCAATATGGTTCTACTTCAGAATGCTCATATAATTAACTTTGCTGTGGGGATGGGCTTTGAGAGGGGAAGTGTTTCAACATAATCTAGATTGGTATTGAAGGCTATCAGTCTGCTGGGAGTGAGAACTTCTAGATGCTGGAAGTATCTAAGTGAACCTTGTGCTCACATTTAAAGGCCAAAGTCAATAATTTGAATGGGATTGGAAAATCACCTACCTTACACTAAATAGAAAAACTCCAGGATTAACTGTCATCATGAAAGACAGTCCTGAGGCTAAAGGTTACCAAGCTGAGAAAGAGAAAACATGGATGAAAACTGTTCAGAGCTAAGAATCATTTTGGGCTGATACCGTGAAAAGTGAATACATAAAGAACACTGTAAAGACTCTTTGTGGAATGGGGGTTTCTATTATGTTAAGAGAAAAAAGGAGTTCTGTTCTGTAGTTTTCAGTTTAAGCTGCCGACCAAGCAGTGTTCAGTCAATAGTACTTTTAGTTTGCTACAGTTAAAGTTTTAAAATGTGAAATCTTGTAGTGTCTTCCTTTCAGCTGTTAACTGGAAGTTTGATTGCTTTTCAAACAGAAGTTATTGGTTTCCAGAGATCATAGCAGTGGTCATATTCACAGCACTATTCATTAGGGTGATATGAAAAAAAATCAATATTTAGTTGAGATGAAAATGACTTTTCTTTGGAATTTTAAAACTCGGTCTTGTAAAATAACAACTCAGGTTTAGTGGATGCTTTGTTGGTGCTAACCATTGGAATAATTCAGTTCGGGTCAGAAAATAGTTTTTTTACTCCATAAAGTCACATTGGTAATGATGGGAAAAAAAATATTTAAACTTTTAATCTCTCTCATATTTTATCTAATATAAACAAAATCACCTAACTTAAATGCCTACAATACAGTGTGAAAATTACTCCCAAGCTACAAGTTGCAATCAATCTTTCTATAAAACAGCCCCAACTCTTCAATTTATGCCTAAAGGCTGCTTGTCTTCCTGATTCCTCCTTCCACCAAAGCTCTCTACAGTATTCATAAATAATGAAGAAAAATAAATAAAATGTGGGAATATATAACTGTCAGTGTAACTTGTAAGTCTAAAAAGGTGATGTTGAAATTTTACTTGATTTTAGTCCTTTTAAGGCAATATCTGATCTGTGTTCAGATTTGATCTCCATAATATGAGAAATATGTTACATTATTGGTGGGAGTCTGAATAAGGTTTACAAGGTGTTAGAATTATAGTGTAAAAGAAAGTCATTGCAAGTTTCCTAAAAGGTCTGTATGAATTTCTACTGGAAAGGAAGGTTTTTAGAAGTGTAAGTACCAGTTGTCTTATTTGCTGTGTTATCTCCTTTATGTAAAAGAAGACATGTTTGTAGGAAATTGAGATTAGGACTATCTGTTATGTTGGATGGTGAATTTCAGAGCTTTGATCTTCATAAATGAAAGCATGGTCATCAGTAGTAGAGCAGTGAAAATTGGGGATGCACTTGAAGCAAGAATTAGAGGAAATTGAATTGGAAATTACTTTATTTTCTTTTACACTGGTCATTATTTCCATCCTTCTAATAGACTCATGGGACATGGGTATTGGTGGCTGAGCCAGCATTTATTGCCTGTCTCTACTTGCCCTTGAGAAGGTGGTGGTGAGCTGCCTTCTTGAACTTCTACAGTACATACCCTGTAAGTTGGTCCACAATGCTGTTAGGGAGAGAATTCCAGGACTTTGCCCAGCAACAATGAAGGAATGGAGATATATTTCCAAGTTAGTGGTGTATGGAGGGGAACTTGCAGATGGTGGTGTTCCCATTTATCTGCTGCTCTTGTCCTTCAAGATGGAAGTGGTTGTGCTTTTGGAAGGTGCTATCTCAGGATCTTTGTTGAATTTCTGCAGTGCATCCTGTAAATATTATACACTGCTGTTACATCAGTAGTGGAGGGAGTGGATGCTAGTGGATGTGGTGCCAATCAAGTGGGGTGCAACTAAGGCCTGGCCACCAAAGGGGGAGCAATTGTAACCAGAGATGTACAAGAGGCCAGAATTTGGTGAGTACTGACATAGACAACTGTAGGTGATTAAAGAGGGAGGAAGGGGTGAGCGAGGAAATTGAGCATGAGAAATTTAAAATCATCATTGTTTGAGTGGGAGCCAATCTAGATCAGCATGCATAGAGGTGAAAGGTGAATGGGACTGTGGAAGTTAGACATGGGCAGCATTTTAGCTGACCTTAAGTTTACGAAGGGTAGAATGTGGGAGATCAACCAGGATTCCAACCAGCATGCAGCTAATCAAGCCTAAAGGTAACTAAGTCATAAATGTAAGCTTTCAGCAGCAAATGAGTGAAGACAGTGCGACATTTAGGGAATATTACAAAGACAGAAGTGGTCATACTGAGAGCACAAAAATGAGGTTGGAAGCTCATGGGGGTCACAGCTGACTCGAAAGTTATGAACAGATTTGCTTAACCTCAGATTTTTGCCAGGGAAGGAGAGAGAATCAGTAGCTGGGAAGAGGAGTTTGGAGGAAGGGGCCAGAAATCAACAACTTCAGTGTTCCTAGTACTGTCAGAAAAGTATTCTGATGGCATAATAACAGTGGAAGAGTTGAGAGAAATGGTGGTCAGATAGAGCTGGATGTCATCCAAACTCATCAAGAGTATGTGTGAAAACTATCCTGTCATTTTGGATGATTTTGCAGAGAGAAAACAGTTAAATAAGAAATATGTGGTAAAGTCACCACAGCCTTATGAGCCCATAGGGCTGCTATCTCATTAGAGAGGGAGAGACAAATGGTGTAAACCATGCTTCAGATAAGGGGAGCGATTGAGATGGAAAATTCTTAATGGTCATTTCAGCCAGTGCAGAACTTGAACTTGTGCTATTGGCATCACACTGCTTTGTAAACCAGCCATCCAACCAACAGAACTAAACTGACGCCTGAGAAATAGGAGGGGCTAAAGAATAGATCGTTGGAATGTACCTGAGGTTAAAGTGCAGAAGAAGGAAAAAGAAAGCAGGTGAGCATCTCTAACTGCCAGTTTGTTAACATCTCCCAACCAAGCAGGCAGTGAATAGACATCTGGATATCCACAAAGGTGACACTGGCCGCAAAAGATTATTTCATGAGAACCATTGTTGCAGCAGATATTGATTGATGAAAATATTTGTATTGATGAAAACAAAGGTTAATGCCAAAAGTATAATGGTAGTTCTGCATGAAACGATTTCATTTGGTACTTGGACTTCAGAGCTAGCCATGCCCTTAGCCAAGCTGTTCCAATACTGGCACTGACCTGACAATATGGAAAATTGCTGAAAATGTGTTGCTGGAAAAGCGCAGCAGGTCAGGCAGCATCCAAGGAACAGGAGAAATGACGTTTCGGGCAAAAGCCATTCTTCAGGAAAAGTCAGCACTGTTTTTGTGAAAGGGAAATCATGTTTAACTAATTTATTGGAGTTCTTTGCTACAGGTAAGAGGGAGTCAGTTGATGTACTAGGATTTACAGAAGACATTTGACAAGTTTCCACGTACAAAATTATTGTGCAAAGTAAGAGCTCATAGTCTTTGTCTGTGGTGGGGGTGGGGACAGGGAGAGATGGGGTGGTGGAAACTAGCAGAGCTGGCAACAAAATGGACTTTTTTTTAACATTGGCTTGATTTGATGAGTGAAGTCACACTGGCATATGTGCTGGGCCCTCAACGTTTTACAATTTACATCAGTGATTTAAGTGAGGGGTAAAAGGTATGGTGGCTAAATTTGCAGTTGTCGCTAGATATGTAGGAACATCTGTCATGAAGGTGACATAACTTTAAGCCTCCTTAGACATCACTTTCAAAACCCACAACCACTATCATCATGAACAATAAGGATAGTAGATACATGGGAACACCATGAACTGCAAGGTCCCCTCCAAACCTTTTCACTATCCTGACTTGAAAATATATTGTATTCCCTTCAGTGTCACTGGATCAAAGTCTCTGAACTCCTTTTCTAATGGCAGTGTGGATCTACTCACCACATGGACTGCAGTGGTTCAAGAAGGTAGCTCACCACCACTTTATCAAGGCATCTCGGGATGGTCCAAAAATACCGATGCAGCCGGTGATACCCACATCCAATGAATGAATAAAGAAAAATAATAGGGATGCAGGCCAATTTAGATAGATTGAGTTGATTGGAAAAAAATCTGTCAAGTATATAATATGGCGAAATAAAAAATTGTTCACTTCGATTGGAAGAATAAAAGGGCAGTACTATTTAAACGGTGAACAATTGAAAAGTTCTGAGATGCAGAGGATTAGATGTTGCATGAGTTTAAAGTTATTATGCAGGTAAAGCATGTGGTTAAGGCAGCTTATGGAATGTATATTTTACTACAAGAGAAATTGAACAAAGGAGTAAGGATGTTAAGCTTTAGTTATGCAAGACATTGTCTCAACAGTGTCTCAAATACTGTGTGCAGTTTTCATCTCCTTATTTAAGGAAGGATGGAAATGTTTTGGAAATGGTTCAGAGGAGGTTTACTAGATTATTACCTGGAATCAGTGGATTGTCTTAGGAGGAAAACTTGGGTGGGCAGGTGTTTCCAGTAGAGTTTAGATAAGCAAGGAGTGATTTAATTGAGTTTGTAAGATCCAGAATTGCCTTGCTGAGGTGGATGTGAAAAGGAGGTGAGGCCCAAAACTTTTAAAATTAGTGTTTGGCCTATTAGGACAGAGTGAGTTTGTTTTTGGATGAATGGAAACGTGGAGTTCAGAACACAAACAGATCAGACATTTTTTTTCATGGCTTGAACAGCTGAACGGCTTACTTTTAATCTGAATTAATGTGGGTGTATGGATCTTGATTTGCCTAACTTGCCATTCTGATTATCAGTATTTTTGTCCGATTTTGATTCTGTTCTGGTGCAAACATTTCTTTGTTTTTCACTTAGTCACGAGTAAATTTCTTTCATTGAGGCAACTGAATATTTCTTCAGCTAATGTAGACAATGAAAAGACAATTCTACAATGCTCTGAATTTTTCATAAAATATCCTGTTGTTTTATATCTGGAAAGTAGGCAGCTGCTGAGTTGGCTATCTCATGTTATTAGTTTGGCCATTTTGCAAGCCATATTTCTTTGCCATGAAGAGAGAGTCGTCACCAGACTCCTCTAGTGAACATCTTAGCAAACTTTAGAAGGTGACAGTTGAAGATTTTGCTGGAGGTTCTCTGTTCACCTTCAGTATATTAGGTCGTTCCATACAAAGATGTTCAGTCTGAAAGAAAGCGGAGAACATAAGGAATCTACCAACTTGAGCATGCAGTATTTATTTTAATTTACAGTTGGTCTGAAATGCTAAACATGACTTTCTCAAAAGTTTTCACTCCTAGCCACCACATCTGCAGTCAAATTTGAGGGACAATAGAGCTGCATTCTTTTGTTGCAAAGCACTATATAGCTATGACCTGCACAAAATGAGTAAAAACATCTCCTGCTTTTTAAACGTTAATATAGTGGTGTTATAAAACCAATGTTGATGGTACTTTACAGGCTGTAAGGCAAACAGTTGTCCCCTTGGGTTAAGAGAAGTGATCTTGACTGCCCAGTAATCCTCTCAGCCTTCAGCTGTGGGCCTATAAATCTACTCATGCTTACTTCTGTAACTTAGCCAAGATGTTTCATATTTACAATAAAATGTAAAGCAATGTATTTTTAAATGCCTGTTCTTAGTCCAAGCAACTCATAATCAAGCAAAATAGTTAACGATATTTTCTTTTAATGCAAACACATAAAAAGAAAGCAAATTAAACATTTTCTTTACAGAGCTAGGACAACAAATGTGGTGTACAATGTTGCATTAAATGGAAGAATTGCTTTTATTTGAAGCAGATCTGCAATATGTTGATGCAGTAGTATCCTATAATTCCATTAGAATTTCAAGGTTCATTTCAGTGCTCTAGTTGAGATGAGCAATTGTTGAGAAGTAGCAATTGTAGCTTTTAATTCTGTGTTTGCAGATCATTGGTAATGTTAGAAGAAAAATTGTTTAAGAGAATAGTGGAAAGCGCATAGTGGCTGGATTATTATTGACAGCCTGTTCACAGAAAAGAAATAGGGATTTCAGCACACAATTCTGCCAACATATCTATTTGTGTTTTCTTGTGATAATGTCAGAAATTACATTGCCACTGCCTTATTCGGGTGTTGATGCTGAAATTGATAGCGCAAATAAATGGAGCACATATAGAAAGTCCATTTTTAGTGTTTACTATTATATTAGTTTTTCCAATCAGCCTTTCCTTCCTCCCTCTGTTCCTATCCCTTTCCTCACCCACTTCCCATCCACCTGACCACTCAGCATCTACCCTCTTCCCATCTACCCTGCTTCATCCAAACCCGGCTTCCTCTCCAACCCACTCCTCTCTTTTCTGCTCACCTCTTCCCTATCCTCCTTTTCTTCCCTTCTCCCCTCCCGAGTTTCTCCCCCATTGCCCTGAATTCTCTCTCATTGCCCTGAATTCTCTCTCCCTGCAGCTCCCCTGTTCCTTCTCTATCTACTCCCCTTGTTGAAGTTCAGTTCTTCTTTTATGGCTCTGTAAGTGATAATTGGGTAAAACCTGTGAGCTCTCAAAGTTTTTATTTTATTATTGTTCTTGGCTATTGAGTTGGCAGTGAAACTTGTTTGTGAATATAAAAAAACCTCTTGCTCCTCCTATTTTGCTGTGGTTATCATAGAATCTCTATAGTATGGAAAGAGGCATCCATCAAATTTGCACCAACCCTCTGAAGAGCATCCTATCCAGACCCTCCCCCCATAACCTCGCATTTACAATAGCTACTCCATCAAACCTAACATCACTGCACACTATGGTGCAATTAATCATGGCCAATCCACCTAGGCGAATGTGAGGACTGCAGATGCTGGAGATTAGAGTTGAGAGTGTGATGCTAGAAAAGCACAGCAGGTTAGGCAGCATCTGAGGAGCAGGAGAATTGACATTCTGGGCATGAGCCCTTTATCCTGATGAAGGGCTTTTGCCCGAAACGTCAATCCACCTAAGCTGCACGTTTTTGGATTTCAAAACCCATGCAGACACGGGGAGAATGTGCAAACTCCACACAGTTACCGAAGGCTAGAATTGAACCCAGGTTTGGCATGTGAGGCAATGATGCTTACCACTGAGCCATTGTGCCACCCCAGCGAATTATTAATTAAAATCAAAAGTATGTTACAGCGCACAAATGAGAGTGCCACCTAATGGTGCAGTTTGTTATTTCACATAAGGAAAGTTGCTTACGTAGTGATTAAGTAATGAAGTACCATGTTTGGACTCAATCTGCATGTATTTATACTTTCTTATGTCTTCAAATAAATATTTGCCAAGGCCTGTAAAGTGCGCACAGTTGGATAGGGTTTTCTTAAAATAAACTCGTTAACTGTCTTAATTCCAAAATAATCATTTTTTCTCTTTTTACACTACTACAGACACTGCTTCAATCACGTAGCTTTGATAGTTAGATCTGCAGCAATGTTTTACCAGCATCTTGAGCATTGTGTTTAGGGTGTGTCAACTAAGCAGAACATTATTCAAGTGTACTTTAGAGGAAAGGAACATTACATTTATAGAAGGACCTTTATGGTTTATTAATTAAAGGAATATAACTAGAATATATACATGAAGACTTTTTAAATAAGTGTGTGCAAAACAGACTGACAGAAGTTGTTTCCCTGCAGTTTACTGCATCCCATCCTTCTATTAAGTTTGTTAGCAGCATTAATAAAATGGATTGTATTCAGATGTTAGCTGTGTACAGCCTTAATATGTACCATGTGCACACTAGTTAAGCAAAAGAACAATTCATCAATTTTATTTATCTTTTTGGTTAATGAGACAATTGACTACACGTTTCACCCTTAGGCTACAACACATAAATTTAAAATGCTGCGATTAACGCTAAAAATCTAAGATTCACTGCTGTGGCTTACAGATTCATTTGAGTTTTGTACTGTGTTAAATTGTACATAGTGATTTGTTATATCACATCTAAATCATTGCTTTATTTTAAATAATCTTCATAACTTTTTTTGTCTTTCACAAACACTGAAAGCAGATATCTTACCGGTGCATTTCAATTTAAAAGAAAAAAATATCAGCTCCTGATGCAGCATTTTGTTGTCCCTTCTTATTTTAAGTGGGTTTTTAAATCTCATAATCATTTCTCCTCCTCCTTTGCATTTTCTCCTATTGTAATGGGTTACTATTGTAATGGGTGGAGGTTGGTACAATTGCAACATTTAAGAGGCGTTTGGATGGGTATATGAATAGGAAGGGTTTGGAGGGATATGGGCCGGGTCCTGGAGGTGGGACTAGATTAGGTTGGAATATCTGGTCGGCATGGACAGGTTGGACTGAAGGGTCTGTTTCTATGCTGTACATCTCTGTGACTCTACTAAACATATATCTTTTGGTAGCTGGAATAGCAAGGTTTTTCCTGACATCAGCATGGTCATGCTCAACTGTAACAAAGTATGAGCTTAAATGGAATAAGTCGGCCCATCTTTCCATCTGATTGCTACTCCTCACTTCAGATATTCCACTGTCCACGGGTCTAATTGTGACTTGAAGATAGTGCCCAATCTGAGGCAAGCGAGTGAGTATGATGAGCAGAACTGAGATTCAAATACTCCAACTTGTCATTGTGTTTCATTTCTACTGTTCATATATTTTCCCCAGGTTTAAATGCAGAGTGGTAATTTTTATAGATTCATAAAATCTATATAGGCTTGTGTTTCATGCTGTTGCATTGAGCTACAAAATGAACTTTGCCCCATTAAAGTTTTTGTGCCAGAGTAAGCACTTTGAGCATTTGTATCATTAGGGACGGAGGAAGTCAGCAGTTGTAGTTTTTCTGTCATTTCTTTAACTGGTTTCTGTTACATTGTAGGATAGCTGACACACTGCATGGTGTTTCCTGTGGAGTGGGGGAGAGCGTACACCCAGGCTTTTGTGCGGTGGGAGCAAAGATCTGGGAGATAAAATTCCTGCTTTTACTAGTTAACCTGAGTATTAAGCGGGAAACCTGCTGTGCACTTATTCTTTTTCTACCAAAGTTTGTGAAGACAGAAATTTTGTCCCCATTTCCTGGTAGTTGCCTGTTGTGTATTTTATCAACTCATAAAAATCAGAGCAGGAGTGGAATATATCAAAGCAAAGAATGGCTTCTATCATATGTTTTTAAAGCTGCTAACTTTAGGAAGAGAACTAAAATTTCAGACTAATTTTCATGTCTCATTTGGCCAGGCTGGCTGCAGTTCTGAATTCATTTTTCATGCATGTTAATTCAAAACCATGCTTTTCTGTACAGTACTAATCTCGTTTTACTACAGACTGATTTTTATTAAGCTGCAAATTCCCATAACAAAAAGCACCATTTTTTAAAAACATGACTAGTCAAAACTTATGATGCCCTTTTTAATTACAATCTAAAGTAACTCTAACAGGAACGCCTGGTGCTGTGGATGTTATCCTATTTAGTTTGCAAGATTGATTCCACAGTACTGACAGTAGCTGGTAAATACCTACATTCATGCCGACCAAGTTTTGAGTATGACTGGATAAGTGTCAAGTAGGAAACTATTGCTGAGCAACATGGGCAAACTGAACACATGATAAGGAGATGTTGCGCCAACAACATGCTGATGATATTGTCTAGAATTGGCGGTGGGTTAGCTCAGTTGGCTGGACAACTAGTTTGCGGTGTGGAGTGATCCAAACAGGTGTAGGTTCAATTCTCTCACCAGCTGAGGTTACCATGAAGGATTATCCTTCTCAACCTCTCCCTTTGCCTGAGGTATGATGACCTTCAGCTTAAACTGCCAGCAGACCTCTCTCTATGGTCAGGTAAGAATATGGTGACTTTATCTTTACCTTACAGAGTTCAGGGAAGTTATTTCGTAGAGGTCCTACTTCTCTTCAGGTGGCAGTTCCACCTATTTTACTTAAAAGGCATAATTTAATCAACAGTTCAGATGTGTTATGGCACTCCTCTGGAACAGATGGTATTTGATCCTGGGCCTTTTGGTTCAGCAGTGGAAACACTACCACTGTGCTACAAGAGCCTGAGCAGTATATGTGTATATATAGGAAATGACCCAGTTAAAGGCAATACTCTAATATTAAGTGGCCATAAATCAACAAATACATGTGAAAGGGACCTAGTACTTTTCAGGGACCAAGATGTAGGCTAGGCTTCTGGTATGCTAAGTTTAAATTATTAATGCTTTTTGCATCTTAACTAATTGTAACATCTTGGGATCAGAAGTAATTTTAAATACTTTAGCTTTCCCTGTCAGCTGTAGGCCAATTATGTTATAATAGGTACAATGCATTTGTTATTTATTGATGTCATAGTGGATGTCTTGCTTTCTAAGCAAAAATGTAACAAATAAGAAAGGAATTCGAATTTTTATTGTGATTTTCACAACCTCAAGATGCTCAAATGCATTACAGCCAATTCAGTACTTTTAAAGTCTAATCACTACTGTGATGTTAGAAGTACATACTCAATATACACAGGGTAAGGTCCCAACAACTGAATAGGATAATGACCAGATCTGTTTTAGTGAGGGCCTGAAAATAAATTTTGGCCAAGACACCAGCGAGCTCTGCTACTCTTTAAATAATGCCCTGAAATCTTTCCCGTCCAGCTGAGAGGGTAGTATTGTATGAAGTGTCAATTTAGATTATCTGCTGAAGTCGCCAGTATGGGAATCGTCTCTGAGCTAGAAAGTTGTGATTGGCTACCATTAACACAATTAAAACCTGAAAGTTTGGCAAAACTGATAAAAATGTCATTTTCAATAAATTTTTACAGTTTCATCTCAAGCATATAAATGTAACTGTTACATTGTTGTAATAACATAAGTAATAATGCAATATCAAAGAAACAAAAATGTGTAAGTCTAGGAGAATGGGATCCTGCACAGTTGTTTTGGAGGTATGATGGACCAAACTCTGCTATGTTCGATTATTATTGGATGGACAAGATTCTAGGCCTAAATTTTCTGATTGTAACATTTTAATGGTAATCCATTCACTGTTGCTTGTACTATAAAACTTAGATCTTTATTTCCGTTATCTTTCAATAAACATCACTGCCAACCAGGTTTCTACATAAATGATCTTGGGCTATGAGGCCCGACTTCAACTCTATGCAAAAAGAGTGGGTTTTGAACAAGTTCAGTTTTGAACAAGTTCAGTTTTCATCCAGACATGTGTGAAGCATTTCACGGCATCATTTCAGTTGTAAAGAATATATTGGAATTTTATTTTGGAGTTACATTTTATAATTATTTTCAAATCAGAAGAACAAGTATATGATTATTGAAATTTAAAGGATTGGTATAAGAATTGTATAGCATGATGTGCTTAGATACCAACAGTTCAGCAGTAATATTTTATTCATAAGTTGAAATGTCCATATTAAGCACATAACATGAAATTGTGCCATCAGCTTTACTGAACTTGTTCCATGCTTGCTTTTCTTCAAAAATAATTTTAATTCTTTTCTTTTAGATTTTGGATTGCTTAATATATTGATGGCAAATTGTTGTAAAGTATTTTTTCAACTGGCAACAATGCATTCACTTGTGCTACAATAAACTGATTGCATGAAATACTCTCATGAATTAAATGAATAGATTGATTAATGACTAGAAAGTTTGTCATAAAACATTGTTCATTTAAACAAGAATTGATATTTTTTCATCCATGGATCTTGCCTTTAAGAGTCACTATCAATGCTATTCATGTGTTACAAGCTGAATTTTGATTGAGTTCATCTGGCTAAGACGTTATATTGATGTCTTTTTATGAGATCAAAATTGGGAAATTCTGTTTAAAAGCAAAGTTACAGTGTAGAAGCACTGATCTGCTAAGCAATTTGAATATATCTATTACTACTGATGACTCAATTTTGATATATCTAGTTGGGATTAGTCCAAGCGGTGTTGGTGAGATTTTAGCATGTCATGTATTTTTATTTATTTTTGTTTATTATAACAGAATTGCAATGTGGAGTTGAAAGATTATTGGATTCTAGATTTCTGTGGCTTAAAATTTAACTGACAGGACTGTCATTTTTAACAATGATCTGTGTTGTAACCCAAATCGTGGTGTCTGCAAAATGAAGGAAGGCTTGATTGCTTCAGGAACTGAGTAACCACAGCAATATCATTAACCGTATAGGCCTCCGTCAGTTATATTTTGAAGTAGTGATTCCTTGTCAGGCAAGTTGAAATAAAAAAACAATTCAATTCTTATGATTCAAACTCAATCAGTGGCCACTCATCTCACTATTTCAGCTGCACCTCAACATTTGGAAGTTTCTGATTGGATTTCAAAACTTTAAAAATATAAATCTGGGAGTACAATGTGCAATATATTAAAACGTTGTGTCAGTCTGCATTTAAGTAGTAACTAATGGACTGTGTAGACTACCATAAAATATACCACTTTTGGAATACTGTATTCAGTTCTGGTCTGCTTGCTATTGAAAGGACGTTGTGAAACTTGAAAAGGTTCAGAGAAGATTTACAAGGATGTTGCCAGGCTTGGAGCATTTGAACTACAGGGAAATGCTGAATAGGCTGTGGCTATTTTTCCTAGAACGTCAGAGACTGAATGGTGAACTTATAGAGGTCTATATAATAATGAGGGGCACATCTAGGTTGAATAGCAAAGGTGTTTTCCCCCAGGATAGCCAAGTCCAAACGCAAAGGGCATAGGTTTAAGGTGAGAGGGGAAAGATTTAAAAGGGACCTAAAAGGCAACTTTTTCATGCAGAGGGTGATGCGTGTATGGAATAAGCTGCCAGAGGAAGTGATGGAGGCTGGTACAATGACAACATTTAAAAGGCTGGGTATGTGAATTGGAAAGGGTTTAGAGGCATATGGGCCAAATGCTGGCAAATAGGACTAGATTAATTTAGGATATCTGGTTGGAATAGACTAGTTGGACTGAAGGGCCTGTTTCCATGCTGTATAGCTGTATGACTTTATGCTGCATTCACATACAGATGAACGTATACACGTGCAAGAACTGAAATGTCTAAATAACCCTGTTTCAGCACAGTACTAACGGCTTCTGACACTGTTAAATATACAGTGTGTAATGTGTTGTTTCCTGATTACAACTAGATAAACTGTGTACCAGCAGCAGTGAGAAAATACATGCAATTTACACAAAGTTAAGGATTATACTAATAAACTTGAGTTTGATCGTTTACTTTAGCACTCTTCCCTGGCATGCCAGTTGAAACAGTATGCCAAAACTTTCAGTGAAATCATGCATTATATCCGTTTCTTACTGGAATGCAAAAGCTTTAACCAGTTTTACATTTAGTTTTTTGTAACTATAATAATGATTACATCCAACATGTATTCCCATTATTACATAACCCAATTGCAAGATCTGAAACATGTAACTGATGAGAAATTTGTTTCAAAATATTTATATGTATTTGGTTGTGATGTGACAACTCATTTTCTGTGTAAATGTTTAATTTTAAAGAAATTTAAAGTAAGGGCTGTGTTGTGCATAATTATATTGATAGTCAAAAAATGTGGTTATATTCAAGTAGAAAAAAAATGGAAGCTTAAAATCCCCAGTGCAAATACTTCTAAAGCCAGAATTATAATCTTTGCTTGGATTTCACGATCACTTTTATGCTTTTAGTGAGCTCAAGGCCTGCCAAACAATACACTTGCAAGACCTTCCAAGTCAAACAGCCAGGAATACCAGTAAAAATAGAGGTTTCCAGCACGTATCATTTTTGGTTCTTGTTGACTGCACAAGACCTGTGAATCAGGCATCAACAGTCCTAGCACCCCATTAAACCAACATAATAGTCACTATTATTTAATTATTGCTTGGCAGTCTTGATCATCTAAAACAGCTCATTATGAGTACATTTCTGTTTGGAAAGTTTTTAATTCACACGATGGCTTTCAGTAAATTACAATACATGCAACCTATCTGCTCACACCTGCCTGAGCTGAGGGGGTTAGCTATTCCACTCTAGTACACTATCAGCAGGGAACTGCAGAGGAAGTGGACTGGCTTTGATAATACAAGAACTTAACAGCAGGGACACAATGGAAAAGCTAAATTTCTTGATGGAAATTCTTCATTTATTATTTTATTTTTGTTGCTGCTTGGTATATAAATTAACATTGAATTGTACTGTAGAGCCAACACTAACTCAGATTGCACAGATACTGGCTAAGTAAATTTTAAGCTTGAGTGTAGACAGCATTTAATATTACTAAATACCTTCATAAAGTTACTTTTTTTTTTAAACCTTTCTTCATCTGCTCATTATTTGAAGAATTTTCTTTGGACAGGCCTAACTAGATTTGGGTCAAATGAACAAATTGACAGTAGATGCTTGGTAATGAGAGAATTTAAAATCCAATTACAAGTGTAAAAGTGGGATTGTATTAATCACTTCTACTCTTTTCACTTTGGTTCCAGAAATTCTGTTGCAGCAACGTAAATAAAAAGTGGAAAAAGCTGAAAGCAGACTGTATCATATTGTTGTAAAGAAAGCATTTAAAAGAGAAAAGAAACTCATCCATGTGCTGTATTAAATATTTAATTATGTCACTGAACAAAAACAGAAATTGCTGGAGAAACTCAGCATGTCTGGCAACATCCGTGGAGAGAAAGCAGTTAACAATTAGAGTTTAGTGACCCTTCTTTAGTTCTGAATTTCTCCTGCAATTTCTGCTTTGGTTTCAGATCTTCAGCATCTGCAGGTCTTTGTTGTATGCTATATCAAATGCTGCAATGTTCAATATTGTCATTTTTGTTGAGCTGAACAGTTAAATTACTTTTTCAGATGAATATGCTGCTCCTCGGGCTATCCTAACCGGCCATGACTGTGAGATTAGCTGTGCTGCAATATGTGCAGAACTCGGTCTGGTCATCAGTGGTTCAAAAGGTAGGTACAGGTAGAAGAGGTTTGTTATTGAAATAAATATTGTGTTCTAAAGTGCAAATGCTTACTTAATGGACGAGGTGCTGGAGATCTTTGCACTTTTTTAATTGCCTCTGCTTCTCATTTGAGTGCACTTTCCCATGCCTTTCAAGTATCTTTAGAGAGTAGCACATTGCATGAGAAAATAGTAGGAGACAATGATTGTGATGATGTAAAATAAAAGAAAAGAGCATGAAGGTAAGCCCAAGAATATGAGAAAATACACGTAATTATTCAAGGAAATATGCAATATCAGTTACCTGCGTAAAATGTGTCTGCTGTATCTGATACTAAGGCTCAACTTTGGCAAGATAGTTCATGTACAGGCCTTTTCCTGTCACAGAACAAAAGCATTTTTTAAGATGTCTTTCAGTTCATGCTGGCTCTGCATGTTATTGGCCTTTGTAAGACCAGCACATCACTTATGACTCTTAAGCTTGAAACAACATTTTAAAAAAAACACATTGATTCATCAGGCTGTGGTCTTTGCGTTAAACTTTAAAGATACAGTGAGTAATATAGTCTCATAAGTTAGTGGTGTAATGAAGTTTCATACCCCAATTCCTCCATACGGTGAGCTATTAGTCTAATTTATGTTTGGAAGAACCACCTAAAGTAAAATTGAAAAGAAGCTAGAGAGAAACTTTGTAAAGGAGTCACCAAACAACACCTGTCCACATCTTTGGTGCCAATATTAAATGTAAATAGCTAAGATCTGAGAACAGTATTATTTGAATAATGCATAGATAGAGTGAAGTCGTAGCAGCAATGTAAATAAGAGGGGCAATAATGTGCATGGCTGAAATTGGAGCAATGCCACAATCAGTTAGTTAAAAATCACACAACTCCAGGTTATAGTCCAACAGGTTTATTTGGAAGCACTAGCTTTCGGAGCACTGCTCCTTCATCAGGTGGTTGTGGAGTATAAGATCGTAAGACACAGAATTTGTAGCAAAAGTGTGCAGTATGATGTAACTGAAACTATATATTGAAAAATACCTGGATTTTTTGTTATGTCTCTCATCTTTTAGAATGGGCATGTTGATTTGAGTTCTTTCATGTGTAAGTCACAAAACTTTTTTAAAAGTTGCGATTTACATATTAAAGAACTGAAACCAAAATGCCCATTCTAAAAGATGAGAGACTTAACAAACAATCCAGGTTTTTTTCAATATATAATTTCAGTTCCATCATACTAAACTTTTGCAACAAGTTCTGTGTCTTACGATCATATACTCCACAACCACCTGATGAAGGAGCAGTGCTCTGAAAGCTAGTGCTTCCAAATAAACCTGTTGGACTATAACCTGGTGTTGTGTGATTTTTAACTTTGTACACCCCAGTCCAACACTGGCATCTTGAAATCATGACAATCAGTTAGGTTTTGCATTTGGTTTCCAGTGCTTTTGTTCTTTTAAAGATTCAGAACTTTCAATGTACTGTCATTATAATGACACACACAGTCACTATATGTATGTAGGAAAATAGCACATTAAAACTGCAGTAACTAACTTGCATGTTAACCAAATACATTTCAGTAAATTTGTTGATTACTTTCATAAACCCGCTGTAACATGTATGCACCTGCTATCTGCTGCGGTTATTACTTTTAGGTTCTTTTTTTCAGGTGGCAAATTCTAATCTGGTTCATACAATTATGAAAAGGTACCAAGCATCCTGACACAATTTGATAATTTACTTCATGAAGAGTGGAAACAAAAAATTTGGACTTTATTGCTAGAGGATAGAATAAAAAGATTAATTTGATATGAAAACTTGGTTTGACCACGCTTGAGTAACTCTGCCATTTTGGTCCCTCTATTACCAAAACTGGAGCACTGCAGAAAGTACAGAGAGATTTACAAGGATGTTATTAAAATTGAAGCAATGTATAACTACAAAGAACAAATAAGCCTGTCTTCTCTGGAAAAAAAATCTTAGAATGCGAACCTGATAGGTATCTTCAAAATTATGAAAAGGTTCACTCAGGTAACATAGAGAAAGTAGCTGAGTTATAGAATCTTGAAGCACAAATTGAGACCATCAAGCTCATCCTGCTTCCAATTGTTTGCAAACACTGTCCACTTCAACTCTAGTTTTGTTGTGATGCCCCAGTGCCTTGCAACTTGCATCTGTGGTAGCGAAAGTGAATGCTTAAGGTTGCAGACAGGTGTCAATCAAGCAGGATTCCACATTCTAATGAAACTTCATTTGAAAAGCTTCTCCTAAATTCTGTTTTGACTTTATTAGTGATTATCTTACATGATGGCCCCTAGTTCCGGTATCCTGCAAGAGGTTTTCCTGGCAACTCCATGACCATTTTCTGTAAGGTCATCCCTCAGCCTTTTGTTTTCCAGAAAACAGAGATCCAGCATCTTTAAGCTTTCTAACATTTAATTCTAGTGGCATCCTGCTGACTTTTGTGTACCTTCTCCACTGTCTCTGTCATTTTTGTAATATGCAGACCAGAATCATGCATAATACCAAGGTTTGATACAATTTTAACATAACTTAATTGTTTTTCAATTCTATCCTTTGCAAATATATCTTAGATACCGCTTGGTATTTTATTTTATTGCCTTATTAACGTTTGTGCGAAGATTTGTAGCTCGGGTGCTTGTTGTTGTGGTTCTGTTCGCCGAGCTGGGAATTTGTGTTGCAGACGTTTCGTCCCCTGTCTAGGTGACATCCTCAGTGCTTGGGACCCTCCTGTGAAGCGCTTCTGTGATCTTTTCTCCGGCATTTATAGTGGTTTGAATCTGCCACTTCCGGTTGTCAGTTCCAGCTGTCCGCTGCAGTGGTTGGTATATTGGGTCCAGGTCGATGTGCTTGTTGATCAACAAGCACATCGACCTGGACCCAATATACCGACCACTGCAGCGGACAGCTGGAACTGACAACCGGAAGTGGCAGATTCAAACCACTATAAATGCCGGAGAAAAGATCACAGAAGCGCTTCACAGGAGGGTCCCAAGCACTGAGGATGTCACCTAGACAGGGGACAAAACGTCTGCAACACAAATTCCCTGCCTTATTAACCCATGTTATTATCTTTAGTACATTATGTATTGATATCCCAGATCTCTTTGCTACTTGTATGACTTAGAACTTCAACGTCAAACCAGTCAGTGTCCTCTTTGCTCTTTCCAGGAAAATGTTGCACCTCACTCGTATTTAAATTGAAATTAATTTGCCAATTACACAAACTTTGCAATAATATTTATGGCTTGTATTTTGTTAGGTCTTCCTGACTGTGCTCCTCAAATTGGTGTTATCCAAAAATTTTGAACTTGAATTTCTTTTTCTGGTTTCCAAATGATTTGGAAATCATGAAAAACACAGGTCCCAGCACTGATCCTCACAGACACCACTTAGTATCCATATAGATCAGAGTTTCATCCTTTCAAAAAACCTTCTTATTAATATCTTCTAATTTTATATTCTCTTCAGTGTAAACTGAAACAATGTAAATATTTAATATACCTGTTGTTTTATTGTCATCAACTTTTTAAGTTCATTATTTTGCATTTCTTAGTGGCCCAACCTAACGTATTTGTCAAATACTTTGCTCTACACTATTCTTCGATAATTTATTTTTCTTTATAGTTCTCTTACAGTTTGTTACAATTCTCCTCGCAGTTAACTGCATCTCCAAATGTTGCCTTATCTGCATCTTTCACTATTTGAATCCAGAGCATTGGCCAAATGCATAGGAAAGTCACTAACCAATCAAATAAAGTATTTAGAAGAAGTTGAGAATATAGGACACTGAGTATTAATCCATTTCAGATGAGTCGTGTTGGATGTATGAGGGAGAAGGGGAAAGTGGAGTACTAGATAGGATGGTGGTGGCACAGAATGGTAAGATCATTGGAGTGGATTAAAAGCACTGGAGTAAACCATTTAAGCTGTTTCCTGTTGATTCCATGCAATTTTACATAGCCTAGTCAAATAGGAAGCAAAATGTGGAGGACAAGTCCTCTCTGGATTGCTGAGAGAATCAGTAAATAATATAATTGGTAGAGTTATGACATTTGATCACTTGGCTTCCCTCATGCCATGGTATTGTGTATGCTACAGAACGAAAATTAAAATGATTTTGTAAGAGGAGAAGATCGAAGCACTTGAATAATAAGCCAGCAGAATGTCAAAGTAGGTAAAACTGGGATGTCAGTTAACAAAAAAGACTTAAATAATTTTGGTCCTGTTTTATGTCATTGCACAAAAAAAAGAATAGTTACTTGGTCTGAATGGCCCAGCTCACACTTCTGCATATACTAAATCCCTGTACTGCTTGTGATTTCCTGTGAGAACAGAAACCTTTTTTAATGAACTCTACCTACTGCTGATTTGCTCCAGAAAAATTTTATTACCTTTTCCCAAAGGCTTTAAAAAATTTTGCAATAAAAGAATTACCAGATGCCTGACCCAAACACAACTCTAATTAATTGTTTCCATAGCAGCCAGCATTGTAGTGATGTTTTCAAAGCTGTTTTTATGTCTAAAAAGGTTGAACATTGGATGTAGTTTGGGTGATTCAATCAGTGATATACAGCATATGCTAACAGTTCCTTTAACTATAAAGTGACATATGTCTGAAAATGCAACTTTCCTGCATATTGGTGTATGCAATGATATTTGCTTCATAACTCTACAATAAGCTGAAATGGTAATTAAATTACAATATACATATTTCTGAAATGACAATGATTGAACAGAAAATAACAAACTGCAATATCATTCCAGTTGAACTTTGAGGATAAAGGAAAATAGAAAATGAAGAATTTTAGCCCACCTGACTGATGGATTTATTGAAAAGGGTTCATTGTTGTTTTTCAAAAATATCACTGAAATGTATTTCTTTTCTTAATGGTTGACAGAGGGTCCATGCCTAATCCATACAATGAATGGAGACCTTCTGAAGGCTCTTGAGAACCCTGAAAACTACTTGCATCCTCGATTAATCCAGTTGTCCACTGAAGGCCACTGCATTATTTACTATGAAAAGGGCCAGTTTTGTGTCTTCAGTGTGAATGGAAAGTTGCTGAGCAAGATGGAGACAGAAGATTCTGTGAAGGTAAGTAATGTCTTTTGCTTGGAAACAATTAAATCCCCTACATTCTTTACCCTTACTTGCTTCAGTGTTTTCTCCAAGCATTGTTTAACATGGAAGAATATTGATAGGTGAGTTGACTATTGAGGTGGCATTTGGTTTCCTAACCATGTTTCACCACTGTCCCCTTCATCCCTCTCCATCATGAGTCTCTGATATGTCTACTTCGTGAATTGAATAAGACAAATCCAGGAGTAACAATAAAGGAATCCAGGATGTCTGAAATACAGCTATTTTAGGTGAGAATGACAGAGGAGGCCAAGCAAAACTGGAATCAAACGGTATCAGGGGCAAACTCTCCACTGGCTGGAGTCATACTTGGCAGGTAGGAAGATGATTGTGGTTATTGGAGGTCAACCATCTCAGCTCAAGGACATCTCTGCAGGAGTTCGTCTGGTAATGTCCTAGCCCCAGTTATCTTCAGCTGCTTTATTGATGACCTTCCCTCCATCATATGGTTGCCCAGTTACAGGAAGGATATTATTAATCTGGAGAGGATTCAGAAGAGATTTACTAGGATGTTGCTGGGTGTGGAAGGTGTAAGTTATAAAGAAAAGCTGTGTAGGCTGAGACTGTTATCACTGGAACGTAGGAGGTTGAAAGGTGACCTTATAGAAGTCTATAGAATAGTGAGGTAGAGTTAATGGTAGTTTTTTTTTCCCTAAGATGGGAGATTTCAAGACTAGGGGATACATTTTTAAGATGAGAGAGGAGAGATTTTAAAAAAGACATATGGAACAATTTTTTTCATATAGAGGCTGGTTCACGTGTGGAGTGAACTTCCTGAGGAAGTGGTGGATGTTGGTACAATACAGCATTTAAAAGACATTTGGATAAGTACGTGAATATAAAAGGTTTGACAGGATTTGGGCCAGGAGCAGGCAGGTGGGGCTAGTTTAGTTTGGGATTGTGTTCGGCATGGACTGGTTGGACTAAAAGGTCTGTTTCTATTGCTGTATGACTCTATAAGGTCAGAAGTGAGTATGTTGGCCATTGATTGCACAATGCTCAGCACCATTCACCACAACACAGATACTGAAGCAGACCAATTTCAAATAAAACAAGATGGACAATATCCAGACTTGGGCTAATAAGTGGCAAGTAATGTTTGCACTACACAAATACCAGACAATGACCATCTCCAATAATAGGCAATCTATCCATTGCCCCTTTATATGTAGTGGTGTTACCATCACCCACTACCAACATTCTTGAGGTTACCTTTGATCAGAAACTTAACTGGAGTCACCACATAGACATAATGGCTACTAGAGCAGGTCAGAGGCTAGGAATATTGTGGCAAGTAACTGACCTCCTGACCCCCCCCCCCCCCCCCCACCCCCCCAAGCCTGTCCATAATCTGCAAGGCTCAAGTCAGGGATGTGATGGAATACTCCCTACATGCCTGGATGAGTGCAGCTCCAACAACACTGAACATCTTGATATCCAAGAACAAAGCAGCCCACTTGATTGGTACCACGTTCACAAGCATCCAGTCCCTCCACCACTAAGTACCAGCAGGGTGTGCTATCTATCTACAAGGTGCACTACAGAAATTCACCAAAGGTTCTTAGACAGCACCTTCCAAACCCATGATCACTTCCAACCAGAAGGACAACGGCAGCAGATAACACCACCTGCAAGTTCCCCTGTGGGCAGCCAGCAATACCCACATCCCATGATTAAATTTTAAAAATCCAGTAGCTATACTGTACATTGCTAAATTTTTTCAACTGTATGTTGGGATTAGAACTCTCAGCTCTGCGATTCTGCCTCAGTACGATGACCATTGAACCTTTTACACTAATTCAAATCTAAATCCAGAAATAATAGGAAAAAGATTTACAATATTTTTATATTTGAACTTCTACCAGCATATATATCAGCATAGTCAAAGTGATATGTTTGACCTGAATGCTGCCCCTGACAAGATTTTTCTCAGTTGCTTTTATTAAAGATTAATTCCTCCTTGAGTGCTTTCAGAACTGCAATTATATGTTAATGTTGCAATCAATCCAGTTTAAGGGTATACACAGCTTCTAGTGGCAGAGATTGACTAGCTATCAATACATTCCTAAGGAACAAGGTGGACTTGCTTAGATTTGCTGCAGAAGAAGAATTTGTAGGGAAATATCATTTTTCATGCTGCATGAAGTCCAAAGAGCTTCTGAGCATGTTTTCATATAATAACTATAGTTCTTATGTAGGCAAGTTTTACCACAGAGTGTTTTGCTGGGAAAGCACTGCCGGTCAGACAGCATCCGAAGAGCAGGAGAGTCGATGTTTCGGGCATGTGCCCTTCCTGATGAAGGGCTTATGCCCGAAATGTCGATTCTCCTGCTCCTCAGATGCTGCCTGACCAGCTGTGCTTTCCCAGCAACACACTCTCTCTACTCTGATCTCCAGCATCTGCAGTACTCACTTTCTCCAAGTTTTACCACAGAAACATTCCACATATGGCTGGTTAGTCTGCTTTTGGATGAGGGAGGAATTTTTTTAATCTGAGAATTTCCTCCTTTTGTTTGAATTGTATCATGTGATCTGTTACATTTATTTGAACATCTTATTCAAAAAGAAGCATCTTTGACTACAGAAGATTTCATCAGTTCTACAGTGTCGTCTGAACCTAGATAACTTGTTTACATTTTTGACTGGAGCTTAAATCCACATCCTTCTTTCTGACTCAGACGCAAGAGTGCTACCACTGAGCTATGGATGAACTGAGCATACAGCAGCCCTAGTGGTTTAATCAGAAGGCTACCCTGCAACTGCTGTGCACAATCGGAAATTGTAATTTCAAAAAGAAACAAAGTGTCTGTTGTGCATCGCATTTTTTAACTATGACCCTGGAGCTTAAGTAATTGAGCGCTTGACTGTCAGCTAGGTTCTCAATTTGATTCCCAAGGCTAGTTGTTGCTCAAACTCCCTTGCCTTGGTTGAATGAATTTCATCTGCTCTCAGCAAGCGTTCTGACCAAATACTGAATCTTGAGAGGGGAAAAATTTGTCCTGCTCAAAATGTATTGACGTTTAGTAAATATATAACTTACTGCATTAAATTTCTTTTGGATCTTTGGCTGCCTTTGAGTTCAGTGTAAGCTGTGGAAATTTTATTTTACATAATTGAGAAGTAATGTGCAATGTGCCCTTGGAAAGGCCTCTTTTGGGATTTTGATTCAAAAGCTGGAGCTGCTGTGCTTTATCACACTGAGGCCCAAAAAATTGTGACTAAAGAGTGTTTGAGATAAACAATAATTGTGCACAGACTGTGAAAATTACATTTTTGGTGGTATTTGAAATAAAGAAAGAACTTCTTGGGCAATGCAGAACTCCTTTGGGTAGTGGACTATGTACAAAAAATCTTTGAGGTGCCGTTCAGATGTCATGCAAGGGAATACATGCCAGCATGTTGACAACTGCAATACTTTCCAATTTTCAAGCATAAGACAGAATTCAAATTTACTTTCATCTCACATGGCAAAGAAAAATTACAACTAAACCTCCTTTCTGCCTGGGAAAAATGTGCTGTTCAACCTACAACTCACACCTGTTTTGATCTGAAGTTCTGACCTAAAATAACAACACTCCACTTTATTCTTAATGGCATCAACTGCACACATAACATCGGTGGTTTAAATTTAAAATATCATTGATCAAATTGTTTGTTTATTTATTTTATTCCAAGAATTTTTTTCTTTAAGATCCTTATTTTGTTTGATTCTTATTTCACAGGACTCTTTGCTCCTAATTGGCCTTTAGCAAAACAATCCGATACTGTATAATTTTAAATCTCTTGCCATGAATTATCAAAAGTAAAGCAGCCAGGGAAATGATGCAATTATGATGCTATTTTTAAATTGTGGTATCTGTTTTCTAACATTTATAGGATTTATTTTATACTAACACAAATATTGCCTTTTCTAGACTGTGATTTGTTTCTGAACTAGTAAAAAGAGAACTGATTAAGAGCAGCATCAAAGAGTGTGATATCCATCCAGACAAAATGTTTTCCTGTAGGCAGAGAAATTCCTGCAGTCTTTAGGAGTCTTGCTTACAGGAATTTCTGCAGTGTCCAGGAGTCCTGCTTACCTGTATCCCTGCGGTATAGAAGCACACAATCCTTGTGGTAAAGTGCTGTGAGGTTTTTGCTCATTTGAGGCTGTTGAGCTGTCTAGACTTTTATCTGGTTTGTTACTTCTTGCTATACAAGACAAAATGTTCTCAAATTGCTACACTTTTTTTTTCTTTGTTCATGGGATGTGGGTAACACTGGCAAAGTTAGCATTTCTTGTCCACCCCCAGTTTCCCATAAGAAAATAATGGCGTGCCATTGATTTGAACTGCTGTGAGCATTCTGGTTTAGATGCATCCACAATGCTGTTGGGGAGGGAGTTCCAGTGAAGAAATAGTGATTAGTCCCCAAAGTAAGGATAGTGTGTGAGACATGGAACTATTGATGCCAAAAAGCTGGTGACAATCCCTTGGAAACATCAAGAGGGCAGTGAGGGGAGCAATACCGTGTACAATGAAATGTGATTGGTGTTTCCAGGAAGAAGCATGATATTTAACAGAACTTTTTCCCCAAAACAATTTATGTTTGATAAAAGGAGAAAAGGTGAAAACCAGGACATCTGAGCTGTTTTTAGGAAATTGTCAGGCACTGGGGCATTTAATGTAAAACTGGGTCTGTCCTGGCAAAATTGAGTGATGCAGATGCTTGTGATTGTGTAAGATGTAATTTTGTTTTATTGATTATTTAAAGTGAATTTACTTTATTTTGAAATATTATTTGCCTGTCAATTCAGGTGTCATTTGCATTGGTTCTCATTTGTGTTAAAGTAAAAACTACTGTAAGCGGAAATTTGTAGATAATTTCTTAATGGAGGGGTTCATTCGGTAAATTTATTTATTTCATTTCAATTTTCCCAGAGGATCATACCATATGTGCAAGTTTAAAATAAAAAGGAACAACAGAACTCCCTCTTCTGTGCCCATCTAACATTTACAATCCACCTAAGAATAGCATGCGTTACTTCACTTGTGAAATTTTTCAATTTCTATAAAATTCATCTTGTAGTCACTCGAGATTACTAAGCTACAGTACTTTGTGCATTGGGCCAAGAATATAACTTGACTCATCAAATGTAAAATCTAATTTAACACAATATACTAGCAGTGCACTGGCAAAAGTAACTTTCATTCTTTCACTTTGGGCTAGAAAAGTCTGAAAGGGGCAAAGTATGTGTTTTTGTTATGTTTTAGTTCTATTATAAACACTTTGTGCTTTTTAAAATTGCAATTTCCATTGCAAACTGCTGTTCAACGCTGCTCTCTAAATGTTGCTGTCATAGAATATAGAACAGTAACATAGCATAGAAATGGGCCCTTTGGTCCACCATGTCTGTAGTGACAATGATGCCATTCTAAACTGATCCCATCTGCCTGTACATGATCCATATCCATCCATTCCTTGCCTGTTCATGTGTTAAGTAGACTGATGATTTTGGTTGTTGTACTTTGTTTAACAGAAAATCAAATGCTATATTTTGTGATGTAATTTTAATCTCTTGCAAAAAGCTTTTTTAAATGGTTATTGCAAATTTACAGTAGTACATAATATAAGAACAGCAAGGATCACCATTTATGACAATAAATTTGTTGAGTGTTGCTATAATAATACCTTACTTCTCCAGACTCTTACTTCATGTTCTAAAAATGTAATGAGGCAAAAAGGATTTCTGTTATGATGCAGTAGTTCCAAAATTCTAAATTCATCATGCCCCTTTTGAGAAAATGTGAGGTAAAATCCTCAAAAATGCTCAGAAATTCTGTACTAATATATTTTTCAGAAAACACAGAGGGGTTCCCATATCTTGAAGAGTTATGATTAGTCTTTTCAAGTGATTATCAAATTTTGTGTGTTTATGCATCTGGTATTTAACAGAACAATCCTTCCATTTTCTATATTGGCTAATAGATATAGTTATGGAAATTAATTCATTCTAATAGCAAACTAAGCATTGGGATTTGCAGTTTTACTGCTATAACATGAAATGGTTGCAAATGACACCAGCGGCAACATCATTTTTCAAGAAACCCAGCAATCAACTGAAGAATGTTTTGATCTCAACGATTTGTAATGCATTTTGATATATTGGCCAGTCGAAACCAAAATGACATATTTTCTTAAAATAAATACAACATATAAGAAGATGATAGTGAACTTGATGATTTACAGTTATGACAAACTGACATATGACAAAAAATAAAACTGTCAGTTTTTTTGTTAGAAGAAGTGAGAATGTTATGTCCTTGGAGAAAACCCTGGGTGATACTGTTAATATACAACCTTGTTTAAAAAATACCAGCTGTTGAGTTGCAGCCAAAGTCAGCAGATGACTAAGTGGATATGAGCTGAGAGCTATGTTGTAATATGTGTGGTTCTTCTCCAGGCTATGCTGCTGAGTCGTGACGGGCAATACCTCATTGCTGGTGGAGATAGTGGAATTGTGGCTGTGTGGCAGGTATGGGACCTCAAACAACTGATGACTTATCCTGGATGTGATGCTGGTATTAGGGCCATGGCCATGTCTCATGACCAAAGGTAAGATGTATTTCAAAAATACTGGACAAACTACTTTCTTCTCCTTCAAAGTTCTTCTTTCTTCTATATGCAATTTTTGAAAATTGCCAAACTGTGGCCTGTAAAGTAATAATGGGTTGAAACTTGTCAAGCAAATAATAAGAATGGCAGGATACTGGCATGGATAGAGGATTGGCTGACTGGCACAAGAAAGAATGTGGGGGGGAAAGGTCTTTTTAAGGATAGCAGCCAGTACCTAGTGGAGATCCACAGGTCCGTTTTGGGACCACAACTATTCATGTTAAACATTAACAATCTGGATGAAGGAACTGAGGGCATTATTACTAAATTTGTAGATGATCCAAAGATGGATGGAGGGACACTTTTTGTGTTGGGGAAGCAGGGAGGCTGCGGCAGGACTTGGACAGATGGGAGCAAAGAAGTGGCAGATGGAATACAATGTGGGAAAGTGTGAGGTTATGCACTTTGATAGGGAGAATAGAGGCATAGGCCATTTTCTAAAGGGGGAAAGACTTCAGAAATCTGAAGCACAAAGGGACTTGGGACACCTGGTTCAGGATTCTTTTACATGCAGGTTCAGTTGGCAGTTAGGAAGGCAAATGCAATGTTACCATTCATTGCAAGAGAGCTAGAATGCAACAGCAGGGATGTACTGCTAAGTCTTTATCTTCTAGATTACTTACAGTGTGGAAACAGGCCCTTCGTCCCAACAAGTTCACACCAACCCGCCGATGCGCAACCCACCCAGACCCATTACCCTACATTTACCCCTTCACTACGGGCAATTTAGCATGACCAATTCACCTAACCTGCACATTTTTGGATTGTGGGAGGAAACCCATAGAGACACAGGGAGAATGTGCAAACTCCACACACAGTCGCCTGAGGCAGGAATTGAACCCGGGTCTCTGGCGCTGTGAGGCAGCTGTGCTATCCACTGTGCCACCGTGCCATATAAGACTCTGGTCAGACCATGTTTGGAATGTTGTGATCAATTTTAGGCTCCATACCTAAGGAAGGATATGTTGGCGGCCCGGGGGAGGTTCACAAGAATGATCCTGTAAATGAAAGGTTTGTTGTATGAGGAGTGTTTGAAAACTCTTGAACCTGTACTCAGTGGAGTTTAGAAGGATAAGGAGTGTCCTATTGCAACTTTCAAAATACTGAGAGGGCTGGAGAGAGTGGATAAACAGCAGGTATCACTAACAGGGGGAACTAGGACATGAGAGCACAACCTCAGAGTTGAGGGATGACCGTTTAGAAATGAGAGAAGGAGAAATTTCTTCAGCCAGCAGGTGATGAATTTTTGGAACTTGTTGCCGCAGGAGACTGTGGAGGCCCAGACATTGAATGTCTTTAAGACAGAGATAGATAGGTTCTTGATTAGTAAGAGGATAAAAGGTTATGGGGATATACTTCAACCACTGTTCTCGGAAGTGAAAGGCAAACAGACAAAATTGCAGCACTTGTTCAATTATCTTTCTGAACATGTGAAATTGAACTTGGGACATCTTAATGGTCTCAATTATTTCAGTAATAAAATTAGATATTATCAATGCAAAATTGCATTCCGTTGCTCTATAGCTTTCTGCATTGCTGGTTTACTAACCTACAACTGGATTATTTTAATTTTTAGTAGTCATTGTTTTTTTTTAATAGTTTGCTTTATGAAAGGTTACTAGAACATGACAAATAATTGGAACTATTAAGAGACAAGTACATAACAGACTGAAAAGGACAAACTCTCTTTTACTGGGATAAAAGAATTGTTCAAGAACTTGAGAAATTTCTAATATCATCAAAGTTGCACTATGATCACAATGCAAATCAAATTAAAAATCACACAACACCAGGTTCTAACAGATGAAAGGCTTAACAGACAATCAATTTTTCAATGTATAATTTCAGTTACATCACACTGTAAATTTTTGCTATAAATTCTGTGTTAGGATTGAGCCCTCCACTATCCCCTGATGAAGGAGCAGCACTCTGAAAGTTAGTGTGCTTCCAATCAAGCCTGTTGGACTATAACCTGGTGTTGTGTGATTTTTAACTTTGTACACCCCAGTCCAACACCGGCATCTCCAAATCACAAATCAAATTAGGTATTCTGCAAAACAGAATCAAAATTCTTAATTTTAGAAATATACTGAGGGTGAAATTCACCTTTGGCCAGTACAAAATATTTGGTGAACAATAGCCCATTACACATCCCATTAAGTCTCCAGTCCTGTTGACTTCTATGGAAAGGAAAATCATTTGAGACATATATTGCATGGTTCACCCACTACTTCTGTTTTGCTTCACTGATGCAAGATGGATTTTATCTGCATTGGCCTGTATTTTGTAGGTCAGCAATGAAAAAGTGGTTCTAACCATTGCTTAACCTTTCATATAAGATTTTTATCAATTTATGCACTGACATTTGTGATGGTAAGGGAATCAAAATATTGGGATATCCTCTTCAGGGATGTGTGTGCCTTAACCAATGAGACTGAAGAGTCTTTACTCAGAAACACCAAGTCTGAAGTGGACATTGCAATAGTTAATGTCAAATTGTGTACAGAAAGCAAAATAGAAAGGAAAAGACAATGAGATTGAGAGGGAGAGATAAAAGAAACGCAAGTTAAAACATTTAGTTTTTTAATAGCCTCTAACTAGCATAATTAAAATATTACAGGATTACTTTCTACATTTATAAAGATTCAGTTTTGAATGCAAGGAAGATAAGTTAGCAGTGATTAAGTCTCATCATATTATTTTTCAAAATTACTTAGCCTGCAGTGAACTAGCTCTAATTTTCTTTGGACACTTAGTTGTTATCTGTCATGTAAGATACTGCAACTTCAAGCCCTTTCATAGATTTCAATGTTACGACTTTAAGCAAAATACTATTACAAGGCAGCTTTTTGGAGCAATGGGGTAAATAGGACAATAATTTTCTGATTTCCATGTTTATGCACTTCACTGGAGGTTACTAAGAGTTTCTTTATTT